>NC_133657.1:33577059-34282979 GCF_009905375.1 Apium graveolens | reverse complement strand
AAAGCTTATGTCATAAGACTAGATCAGGAGTTAAGGAAAGCAAAGATTAATGATCTCAGAGCTGCAATTTTTCAAACTGGTGAAGATACTGCAGAGCTTAAAGATGTTAAAAGGAGAATGATTGATGAACTAAGATATGCTGAGAAATGTTTGTTGAAGAACTATCTCAGAACAACTCCTGACATCAGAGAGATCAGAAAATGAAGAAGCCAAGTCGAAGATCTACAACTGTTTAAATTCTGATGTTTATACAGATTGAAGTTGTTATCAGAAGTTAAAATTGGTAAAACTTTAAGGACTGTAAGTTGTAGTTATCTAGTCTATTTCTCATGCATTTGTACTTAATGTTTTTGACATCATCAAATATCTGTTTAGCTTGTATATTTTGTTAATTTACAAGTTGGGGGAGATTGTTAGATATATTTGATAATGTCATGGCTAATATGTCTTATGTTTAGCTTTCAGATCTTGTGTGAACAGGATAGATCAGTACTTAACTGGTGATCAGTACTTATACTGGAAGTCAGGACTTAAGGATATCAGTACTTATATTATCAGGAGATAATCATCAGAAGATAGATATCAGAACTTAAGTGCTGAAGGACGATCAGATAAGGACAGTAGCTGATTAAAGGAAAGAAGATAGAGATAAAACATAAGAAGAGATATGCATGAAGAAGGAATTCCGTGAAGAATGGAATACTTGGAATAGAAAATATCTGATTGATATATTTTAGGAAGCAGAATTATATTCCATATCAATTAGCGATTATCTTGTAACTGTGTAGTATATAAACACAGGCATAGGGTTTACACTAGATGTGTTATCATATTCGAGAAGATTATTCATTGTAACCCTAGCAGCTCTCGTGATATTTGTTCATCACTGAGAGGTAACAGTTTCATATTGTAACAGAGTTTATTGTTTCAATTAAGTTTGTTACTCAAGTTCTTTAAGTTCGATTTGAGTGTACTATACACTGTATTCACCCCCTCTACAGTGTGTGTGTGACCTAACATAAATACTGATTTTACAATTAAATGAAATCAGAAAATTATTTAAAGATAAATAATCAATAAAATATTGATTTCTAAATTTTATAAACTCCCAAAAATAATAAATAAAATTGTAAAGCAACAAAAATAATTTTAGAGATAATTTTAGCATTTATAAGAATAAATATTCAATAAAATCATTTTAAAAATAAAATAATGCTATACAGTTCAATAATTAATTACACAAATAAGGTTCGTATCCCACAATTACCAAAATTAACAATAAGGTAACACACAGATAACAGACCCATCACATATTTTATTTATTTAATAATTCGATAATTACATTTACATATCGGATCCAAAAATAGGTTACTTAGCCACTAAGTAACTATATAACGATACACTTTTAATACCAGACTTGGATAATTATCAAAACAGAGCTTCCTATAAAACACTTTATACGAAAATAAGGTGATAATATCTCGCCTTTTGAGAATACGGATTTTATCGATCTATAACATGACTAACGTATCAAAAATTTCACGCGAGGACTCGTAGGGTTCAAACCGTATCCTGGATCGAAAAAGTCAAAACACGGAAAATGTTCAGAATTATCAGATTAGGTTGGGAAGGAGTATTCGGAAGAGTTCCGGGTTGTAAAAACGCAAAAACGGTTGAAGTGGAACGATTTCTGATTCTAAAAAGTAATTTTATAATTACTTAAAAATAATCATTATTAATTCTATAAATCCTTATAAAATCATATAATAATCCAAAAATTACAAGAAAGATACCAAAATTATCTATATTTAATTCTGGATAATTAGAAATTAAAATATCCTAATTTTATCAGATATCAACACCCAAATATTAATATCAATCATCAAATAATTCACCCAAAATTCACATAATAATCGCATAATAATTTTTTATTTGTAAAAATAATCACAGAATCCTGCTAAGGAACCTATAGTGATATTTTTCGAATATCTCAATTAGAATTTCTCAGAACTCATTCCTGTAATTATTATTCAACGGTTTCCCACCGACATTAAAATTTATCAGTTGCCCATGCAACTTGACTTAATTTCCTATTTTCTACATATGGATCTAAATTGCTCTTTCGGGTTATATTCATATACACACCTTATGAACTTGTTATACTTATGACAACAAGGCCAACTCATTCACAATTTTTCTACTTTGTTACTGTCTTAAAGGACCAACTTAATTTATGTAATGTCTGGGAAATATTATATAATTATTTTTATCAATAAATAATTATTATGCGATATTTATGTGAATTTCGGTGAATTATTTGATGATGGATAATAATATTTGGATGTTTATTTCTGATAAAATTGAGATATTTTAATTTCCAATTATCCAGAATTAAATCTAGATAATTTTGGTATTTTTCTGGTAATTTTTGGATTATTATATGATTTTATAAGGATTTATAGAATTAATAAGGATTATTTCATGTAATTATAAAAATTACTTTTTAGAACCAGAAATCGTCCCACTTCAATCGTTTTTGCGTTTTTACAACCCGAAACTCTTCCGAAAACTCCTTCCTAACCTAATTTGGTAATTCTAAACACTTTTCATATTTTGATTTTTTCGATTCGGGGTACGGTTTGACCTGTACCAGTCCCGGTGTGAAATTTTCGATACGCCAATCATTTTATATATCGATAAAAATCCATATTCTCAAAAGGCGAGACATTATTACCTTAATTTCGTATAAAGTATTTTATAGGAAGCTCTGTTTTGATAATTATCGAAATTTGGTATTAAAATCGTATCGTCTTTTAGTTACTTAGCGGCTAAGTAACCTATTTTCGGATCCAATATGTAAATGTAATTATTGAATTATCAGATTAATAAAATATTGAATAGTTCTTTCAGATGTGTGTTGCTTTATTATAAATTAATTGTGTGTAATTTGTTCAAATCAAGGATTAATTTTATAATTAATTATTGAGCTGTATGAATTTAATTTGTATTAAAATGATTTTTTAATTAAATATTTATTTATTTCTGCTCATAAATTCTAAAATTGCTCATAAAATTATTTTTGTTGTTTTATAATTTTATTTATTATTTTAGCAGTTTATAAAATTTAGAAATCAATATTTTATTTATTAATTATCTTTAAATGATTTTTCTGATTCCATTTAATTGAAAATCAATATTTAATTCCAAGATGTTTCAAAAAATCATGAAAATTTTATTTTATTAACTTTTAAATATTTCGAGAATTTTAAAATTATCCCGATAATTTTCTGGCTTTCATTTATCCGCACGTCTGTTCTTTAATTTATAAAACGCGGGTCTGATTTGCGTTTCAAAAATGATTTAAAAATAATAATAAATTTTTATATTCTAAAATGCTTATATATCATCAGTTTTAAATGGTATAGAATTTTGAGGATTATTTTTTAGACTATTTCGATTTCATCCCCTTCACTGATAAATCCCTAGGCCCTTTTTCTCTCTTCGCGTGTGTCTCTCTCTCGACTGTCTTGTCCTCTTCTCTCTCTGTCATCTCTCTCGATTCTATTCTCTCTCTCTATTAATCTCTCCTCTCTTCCTGTTGTTGCACCTCTGTTCCTTTCCTTGGCCGTGGTTCTAATTTTCTGGCGAGCTGTCGCCGCCTTGTCGCTCCAGTTCGTTTTCCGGCGGAATCGCCGCCCCTATTCCCCTTTCTTTTCCTGTTGTGTACTCGGCTTCTTCTCTGTGTTCGTGTGTGTGTGTTTCTCTCTGTGTAAGCATGGTGTGTAAACGCGTGTGTGTTTGGTTACTCCGTGCTCTGTGTTTGTTGCCGCCTCCCGGAATCTGGCGAGCTGCGGCGGCAAGGGTGGATGGCGCGTGTGACAGTGATGCGTGTGTGTTGTTCCTGTTGGTTGGTTCGGCTGTTCTGATTGAACTTTTGTTTATTTATTTTCTTTTCTGCAGATAGTATCCGAGACATAGTTATGATGTGAATTAATTCATGCGGGAAATGATTGAAATTAATCGGTGGAATTTATTTGGAAACCCGAATTTTATCGGGCACCAATAAATTTTGTCGCTGTTGACGATGACTTTTAACGAGTCAACTGTGGACCGTGATGAATTAATTCTAAGTCCTAAATTATAAATAACTAAAAATTAATTTTGAAACAAAAAATAAAATTTTGTATTATAAAACGTACCGGTGTTTGGGATTGCGAATTGGATTGTTGTTGTGGTGATTGACGTCGAAATGATTCGACGGGTAGGCCGATAAATAAAGGAAACGCTACCCGATTTTCGAGAAAATTAACTCCGAAAATATGGGAACGTAACTGTAATTATCGGAGACATCGAATGAGGATATAATTGAACTTTACAAAACCTATTTACGTGAAGTGACAAGATATTTTGTGAATAATCGATTACCCTATTTTTTAAAACGACAAATATATGTATTTTCCGAAATTAAATACTGAACCGAGCTTTGAAGGTGCAAGCCATAACTACTATGTGTATTTCAATAATACATATAAATATAAGTTGGATTATGAAATCGTATGGGTAAAATAGGGGAGTGATGTGATGTTAAGCGAAGCGATTATCTGAATTAGGGTATTTTAACCTTGTAGGTCCTAGTCGGAAGACCCGAGATTTGACGTTGGACTAGGAATGATCTAGTGATTAGACGTTGGGATCAATGAAGTTTCAATCGAAGAACCTGAGTGTCGGGATCGTATCCAGAATGGAATAGTAGTTTGACGATAAAGCTGAACGATCAAGTCGAATCAAAGTCAACTAGTAATAGCGATTAAAGTTTATTGAGGCAAGTATTCCTGATTTTTCTTTTAAAATACTGTAAATATTTATTCGTTCCTATTCTAAGTTCAGAATAGTTAAATGCTTTACATTTCGCTGCAATTACTCTGATTATGCATGTTCTTTTCATTATTGTTCCTATAATTCGATTGCTCCGTTGAGCAAATACCCATTCTTTCGGGTTATTTGCGAACCCTGAATTGGGATGTTTTGAATTAAAAATGATATGACATCAAAACACTCTACGGGCTGGATGTTTACTGTAAGGGCCAGTGATGAGCTGGATCCTATTGGCCGGGGATGGACCGGACCCTTGGGCGATAGAGCCTAGGTACCTGAATGGATCTATACGGTTGGGTATAGATCTACACTATATCCTGACTGATCAGCAGGGTATCTGTGTGAACTAGTGTCCACTCTAATTTATTGTTGATCGTCATTAACGACATTCTCTCTCGAAAGGTTTTATAATTCCAAAACCGGACAAAACCCTGATTCCGGAGAAGAATTTGGGATTCGCTTGTCACTCTTGGATTTATAGTTAGAGGCTGGTGACAGCCAATGCTTATTCGCTTAACTCACTCAAATAAATAGAATTGTTTAAGTTGTTTTAAGATTTTGTCCGGAAGTTTTTCTTTTGGTATTAATGCTTGAAACTCAAATTATATACTTGCTGGGCATTTTTTGCTCATTCTTGCTTTGTAAATTCTTATTTATGCCAGAATCAGATAAGGATAAAAGTGAATAGCATTGATAGACAGCAGAAGTTAGAGAAATCTCCGCTGCAAGAGGTTGAAGAAGTTAGAAGAATATGACAAGAGCATTAGGACAAAGGTATTCTCATTTGTATTTTAGTTGTTGTAAGTTGTAGAAGATTAGATTCTTGTTTCATACCATAACTTGTAAACGATCCGGATTCAAGGGGTTAATTGAATATTCTTTTATTTTATGTAAAGATTGTTTTGTGACACCAAATCTTGACCCAGGATTTGGGTTGTTACAAGTTGGTATCAGAGCTGCAGGTTATTGGTCACTGAAATAAGAATAGATGAGAGTAAGATAGGAATGATAGGTCGTACAGGATAGGAAAGACCCTAGGCATACTCAGGTTAAGTTGAGTTGAGTGTGAATTAGGGTTAGCAGATCTGGTACGGAATGGGTAAGCCATGATTGTAGAGGGAAGTGTAAGGCGAATATCGCAACACTATAGGTATAGTGAGTTTTCAGATCCTACAATAATGAGGAATCGATGGATCGACAGAGACTGGGTATGTTACCCTACTTTTTATGTGGTTTTGAAGAATATGCGATCGATTTTTGTGAGAATTTGTGTAAGAAAAGCTACGATTTAACTTAGAATTAGGTAGTAGGACGAGCTTCATGCCGGAGACAACCAGTTGATGGAAGCCGATGAAGAACCAACGTTGCATATTTCGAAGGCACCACCATTGCAAGAAGAATCTTATCACTTATCGGGAGCTGTGCAAGGAATGATATCTACCTTACTAGGTATAGGTAAGACTAGCAAGAAGGTGCGCCCTTATCTATAGACGGAACATCGAATTACATGCGTGGTTGCGAGCATAACATCAAAAACGACGACAAGTATGTCAGAGACAGTATTAAATGTCAGCGTTGCAGTAGAATTGCGAATAAAATGATATACGACAGTAAATGAAGTTTCGGCGACTAATAAGTGCGAACAGAATCCAAGGAAGAGTGGAAGAGGTATCAAAGTGGAGAGACCCTTATATGGGCATTCTTTTAATTAGACATTTCATTGGTAAATCAGGAAAATAGCAAGTAACTTATATATTAATGACGACCAAATATTTGATTTCCAAAATTTTAAAATGAGATTTCGGAAGAGATTTTCTTAATCAACTTTCAGAAGATTTTTGGCATGAAATGAGTTTTACAAATTGGTTATCGAATTACTATTTATGTTCTTGTTATTATAAACAGAAAATGACCTAAAAAGAAGAATGAAATAGACTCAGTGTTGTTAATTCGAAGGGCCAAGTAGACCCACCAGCAGGGAGAAAGTTTAAATTTCCGTGAGAAATGAACATAAATTTTGTTTAATAATAAAAAATGATTAAATCAACATGCTAAAACATTATTTACCCAATTCATAGAAATTATTAAAATTTAACGAGAATTGTGATATGAGCGTATAGTGGATGATTGAAGGAAATGGCAGAATCTTCTAGATGGTCTGAGAAGAATCGTATTTCTATCGATGAAATTGAGGTGTTGCGTGATCGATGGTTATTCTACGCGACATAGATGACATCTGAAGCAGTTATTATAAATTTCGCAAGGACGCAATTATGGTCAAATCATTAAAATATTGGATATGGAGGCATTTCCAGACGACATTCCGAAGTTATAACGTGACCTAAACGGTGAATCTCTCATTCGAATGGTTTCTGAAGGCATACGTAAGTGAAGCGTGGAAGGTGATCAACATTGACATTCTTTCTTCTAATACGATAGTATATGTTTTTTTCTTGATTATTGAAGACGTATAAGCTTCCTCTGTTGATAAATTATATGAGGTGAAAACGAAAGAAAAATTCCTGTATTTCTTCTGAATTGTTTCTCTTCTCAAATCCTTGATTCCTGATTGAGACAACAGTGTTGTGATATGACGCTTTGTCGAAATGACGAAGAGTCGGGTGGGATGCCACCTAATCATGTGATGTTCCATATAGTATGAAAGACTGGCCATCTTGAGTATGAATATGGTTGTCTCATTCTTCACTCATTTTTCTTCCTTCAATTTTCTGATTTAAAAATTCGTCCAATCGGTTGTTGCATTGTTATTCCTTATTCTTTTTTTCAATCAAAATCATGTTCACAAACTCTCTTCTTGCATCGAGTCTGTTCTCTGACGATTATAAAAGAAATAGAATAGTCCCGTGCGATAGATAGAATTACGTGTCGAAGGAAGATATGATTGCAAATCGATAAATGGTGGATATTTGTGAGCAAGGAAAAATGGATACACCGATAAATATGGACATGGCGAAGATGTCAAGTCAGACAGTTGTTCTTACTATAGGGATCTCATCAGTATGATAGATTACGTTAACGCAGTGCACTTCAAATCAGAAGATTTCGACAAGAAATAAATCGTTAGTGAATCGTAACGAATAAATTAGTTATAAAATAAAAAAGTAAAGTTTTGTGCGTCAGACAAAGCAAGCGCGTGTCGGAACGACAATTGAAGATCAAGGGAATTCTGAACAATGACTCAGACAGGCGGTTAATACGTGAAGCATCCCTTCAACGCGGGAAGACATTTGTCGTGAAGATTCAAGATAGAAGAAACCTTAATTGCAACCAAATTTCGAACGTGTTCTTTAAGAAACTGTGAGGTTCTCCCATTTGAGTAAATTGATATCCATTCCTAGACCAGAGACGAAAGTTGATGCAGAACCATAAGTGAAGATGAAGAAATGGTGACTCGACTGTGAAACCTTTTAAGAAACAATGATATAACGACTAAATTTCCACCAAATTGTGACGATAATAATGAAAACCATGCACGATTATTAAAAGATAAACAAATTAGTTAATGAAATTGATGGTGTATCGTCAACAACAGAGGATTAATGAGAATAGTGGAAGGATGCAGTATAATTTTTAAAAATAACTGTACACAATTATTAATGATAAGAAATAAGATAAAAACGCTCGCGGAATGAAATTTTTGAGAAAAGACGGGATAATTTTTAAGTTCACCAATAATATTTCGTAATATTCTGAATGAACTGAGAAGGTATGGTTATATTAATTATTTTTGGTGTAAGACCCAATTCCCATTTAAAAAGATATATACTATGCCAGTCAGATGCTGATCAAAATGATAAGATGTGAATTGTGGGAATTGATGATTTGGTTGATGAAGTGGGTGGATATGATTGTGGATGATTTGGTTGATTGGTGGTGTCGGCTTGAGTCCGACTGGTAGTCAATGATGTAGGGGATGTGCTGCCCAAATTTTCAGAAATTACCCTATACTTAAGGATAAAAAAGTATATTGTCGTTCTCGTCAATACTCCAAATGATTGCGATCTCGATTCTTGAAAAAGTTGTAATGACCAAACCGACTTTATATAATTGGTCTTTGATTCCAGTTAGCTAGTCAGCACTTGGTTTAAGGGATCAGTTGAAGGAATTAATTGATCAACTGTACCAACTAATGGTTAGTTAAATGGAGATCGATTCCAATTAGATTGAGTCAAGCTCTAACATGATTTTCAGATCCGAAATCAAAGCAATTAGCAATTTGAATGAAGTCAGGGCATCCGCAGAAGTGGAAATTTAGTAAAAGTAGTGTGATGTTGCTGCAAGCCTGTGCGAGATTTTATCTAGATGAATACGCCTTTTTAATAGACAAAAGGAACAGAAAGTTATTGGTTCATGCTAGGGAGAAGAATATTTCAAGAACTGAAGGTACGAGATAAAGCAAAGAGATTATATTATCTGTAATAGCATTCCAAGAAGGACTTGGATATATACCCATATCGAATGACGAGTTAATGGAAGCTACTGTAAATTAGTGAAGAGAACATTTGCAAGAACTGAAGATCCAAAATTGGGCAAAGAAATATTACCTTTTATAATAATACTCCATGAAAGACGTAAATGTACATCTTTATCAAATTACGATTGAATAGAAGTTGTTGTGAAGTACTGGAAAACTCCCAAATACAAGTATCTGATGTAAGACAGAGACTGACGAAGTCTGCATGTGAACTCGAGAAAAAGAAATGTTAATTAGTTGGAGGAAGCCAAATATGCGATCAGTGATGATTTAAACGAGGTTAAGAAAAATTGCTATCGATGAATTGTAATAATTTTATTAATAAGAATTTAAATATTATAAATAAAAGCCTTCATTCTAGCGTTAACTCCAGAAATGACCTATCCAATGATAATCAGATTAATATTATTAAGAAAAAGAAATTCGTTATGTTTAAAAGAGATAATGAATAATGAAAATGGAGAAACAATGAAGAAAAGAAGTGGAATCAAAAGGATGATAAAGAATTTTTATAAAATAATCCAGGAAATATGCAAGTTGGGAACGTCGGTTGTGCCAGAACTGTTGGAGAATGAGGTGAAACGCCGATAGTTGGAGATAGGAATTCGTTCCAAAAATGCGTGTAAACAGGAGTGATTAAATAAAGGTATTAATGGAAAACTGCTAGAGAAGAACGTTACAATGAATCTCATGTCGGAATTCTTTAAAATTAAAGTGAAGTTCCGGAGGTTCGAACGAATGATTTACCAAGATCATCTCAGGGAATGAGGTAGGAATTTCTCGTCGGATTCTGCACAAAGTCAAGCTGGTGTCAAAAGCCCTGTACCTTATAACTCAATAGGGATGAAATAATGAGTGAAGAAAAACTTCAGAAATGTGGAATGAAAGAATAATGAAATAAAGAATGTTTTGTGCTGTGCACAAAAGTGGTCATGAGAAAAAGAAGAATGGAGGTATGAAGTTAGGCATCGATTATTAGAAATTGTAAGTCTAAAGATTAAATGAACATAATGATTTAGAAAAAAAAAATTGAACATAATGTACCAGGAGTATTTGGATAGTGTAATTGTATTTATTGATAACATCCTCGCTAATTCAAGGACTAAGGAAGACCAAGATGAACGCCTAAAGATATGCCTGCGAAGAGTTGAAAAAAATATATATATAGCAACTGCATTCTCAGCTTCAAAGGTATGAATTCTGGTTATAATTGATTATGAGCTACGATTGCTTGTTAACTACCAACCAGGAAAGGTCCATTTAGGAACAGATGTTTTAAATAGAAAGAAAAGAGTGAATACCATTAAGATTGTTGGGAAATGGTTAAAAAAATTGAAAAAGTTGGAAATTGAAGAATAGGTTTTGATCCGTCTTCTGGGTTATGCTGATACTTACTTTGTTGTTGGATATCAAAGGTGGTATTAATACAGATGATTGATGTTGACTTCAGTATGGGATGTTGTGAGCATCAAAGTTCGTATTAATATCTAATTTGACATGACAATAAAATGAGTATTAGTACCAAGAGACCGGGTTTTGAATAAAGTTATGATTCATTCTGTTCCAAATTAATATTTCCTTTCAGATAGTAACAGATTCTCGCTCAATGAATGTACTTGATAGTGATTGAAAATAAATAGAAGTATACCACAAAGTGGTGAGTTAAATGCAATTATCGAAATTTTCCTTTACTTTTTAGTTTTTGAAATAGATTTAGAACGTTTCTAAGTATAAGACGCCATGAACTCAGCATACCGGGCACAGACGGATAGAAAGTGTAAGAGACAGATTAGAGATTCTTGAATGTGATTGGAAATGATCATAGGTCAGGCTAACCGAACAAAAGGAGACATGAAAAGTAGAGTAGAACAGTCAGTGAAAATAGAAAGTTCATGAACACGAATTATTGGAATTAGACAGAAAAGAACATTAGTGTGAATTAAGTTAGTCCTTTGAGACAATGAGATAGATAGAACGGTTGTGAATGAGTTGGTCTTGTTGTCACAGGTATAACGAGTTTATAAGACATTCATATGTGTATGACTATGATGAGTAATTTAGCTCCAAATGTGTGAAGTAAAGATTGAGTTAGGGATTGCATGAGCAACTGATAGATTTGATGACGGTAAGAGGTCGTTGAATTGTGATTAAGGTGATGAGAACTGAGAAATCATAAGCAAGATACTTGGAAAACATCATGGTTTGTTCTTTAGCATGATTCTGAGGACAGAATCCTTTTAAGGGGGGAAGGATGTAACGTCTGGGAAATATTATATAATTATTTTTATCAATAAATAATTATTATGTGATATTTATGTGAATTTTGGTGAATTATTTGATGATGGATAATAATATTTGGATATTTATTTTTGATAAAATTGAGATATTTTAATTTCCAATTATCCAGAATTAAATCTAGATAATTTTGGTATGTTAGGTCACACACACTGTAGAAGGGGTGAATACAGTGTAAAATACAATCAAATCGAACTTTAATATCTTAAGTAACAGAAAACAAACTTTATTGAAACAATAAACTCTGTTAAAGTATGGAACTGTTACCTCTCAGTGATGAACAAATATCACGAGAGCTGCTAGGGTTACAATGAATAATCTTCTCGAATATGATAACACATATAGTGTAAACCCTATTTATGTGTTTATATACTACACAGTTACAAGATAATCGCTAATTGATATGGAATATAATTCTGCTTCCTAAAATATATCAATCAGATATCTTTTCTTCCAAGTATTCCATTCTTCACGGAACTCCTTCTTCATGCATATCTCTTCTTATGTTTATCTCGATCTTCTTTCCTTTAATCAACTACTGTCCTTATCTGATCATCCTTCAGCACTTAAGTTCTGATATCCAACTTCTGATGATTATCTCCTGATAATATAAGTACTGATATCCTTAAGTCCTGACTTCCAGTATAAGTACTGATTTGTCCTGTTAAGTAAGATCTGAAAACTAAACATAAATCATATTAGCCATGACATTATCAAATATATCTAACAATCTCCCCCAACTTGTAAATTAGCATAATATACAAGTTTAACAAATATTTGATGATGTCAAAAACATTAAGTACAAATGCATGAGAATTAGACTAGATAACTACAACTTACAGTCCTTAAAACTTTACCAATATTTAACTTCTGATAACAACTTCAGTCTGTACAAATATCAGAATTTAAGCAGTTGTAGATCTTTGACTTGGCTTCATCTTCTGATCTCTCTGATGTCAGGAGTTGTTCTGAGATAGTTCTTCAACAAACATCTCTCAGCATATCTAAGTTCATCAATCATCCTCCTTTTAGCATCTTTAAGCTCTGCAGTATCTTCACCAATTTGAAAGATTGCAGCCCTGAGATCATTAATCTTTGCTTTTCTTATATCCTGATCCAGTCTGATCAAATAAGCTTTATCAGACTCAAGATGGAATTCCACAGCCCTGTAACCTAGAAAGGTAGTTATAATTTGAGCAGAATTATAACGACTCGTGTATTTTTGAATTATTTAAATGTGTGATTATTATGGAAATTATTACATAAATATGTGTATTGGTTTTGACCGCTATGAGTTGTTTGATTATTTTCTAGATGTGATTTATGTTGTACCGGGTTGTCCGCGCGATTAATTATGGGATCGTATTAAATTGTTTTCACTTTCAAAAATGGATATAGTGCAAATTTATTTGCATAAATATTGGGAATATTTCTAAAATTGTTTTTATGATTTTATAATTACAAAAGTTATTTTTAGGATTTTATAAAATTGAGAAATCAATATTTTATTAATTATTTATCTTTAAATGATTTTTTGAATGCTTTTATTTATAAAATCCATATTTAATTCTAGAATTCTTCAAAAATTATAAAACTCATATTTATTTAAGTTTGGAATATTCCGAGAATTTTAAAATTATCTTGGGAATTTTCGGGATTAATTTGAACCGCGCGTTGATTCGTTTATTTGAGAAAAGCGGGTATAAATTGTGTTTCAGAAATCATTTTAAAAATTTCGAAATTTATGTATATATAAACTTAGGGATATTTATAACATTTTAAGATTATTTTCGTGATTTTCTGAATTTGTTTTAAGTACAGCTCGGTTCTTTAATTGTAAAATGTGGGTACGAGTTGCGTTTCAAAATTGCTTTAAAAATTACAGAAATTTTAGTTTTATTAGTTTCGGGATTTTTGGAAAATTTTAAGACTATTTTGATAATTTTGCAAGTTTATTTCATGTGCAACGTGGTTCGTTAAAACTCAAAGTGCGGGTTAATACCAGGCAAAAAAGAAATGTGTGTCCAGAATTAGATACGTGTCATCTTCTCAGGAGTTCATTCTACACGTGTAGTGTTCATACTGCGGGGTTTAGAAATAAAAAAAAGATACATATAAATTAAGAACAGAGATATGCAGCATCGTCCCTGTACTCCCTATAATCTCTCTCGATCTTCTCTCATCCCCTGTACTACTCCCCCACCGCTTATTCTCCCCCTTCCTTCCTGTCGGCGCCATCTCTATCTATTCCGGTAAGTCGCCGGTTCCGGCGAACTCCCCGCCGCCCCGGTTCTGTTTTTGCCTCACAGCTTAGTCTCGATTTATCAGTCAAATATATATACACACCCCCATATGTGTGTGTATGTAAATATCATTGATTAATTTTTGATTAATTTTTGTGTGGTCTGCAGCCTTGTGTTTCCATTTCTACGGCGATTATTCGCCGGTGCCCTGTTGCTCAGTTGTTCGGTGTTCGTGAATATAATTCGTATACTCTGTAGATTCTGATTCGTGATTATTACTTCAGATTATTGATGATTGTTTATTCGATTATTTTCTGAAATTCCGTAATGAATATTCAATATATGTACTCGGATTATTTTGGTAAATATTTCGAATGAACCCTTTTGATTATTCAGATTTTATTCTTTTTCGAGAAGTTACTACTTAATTATCGGCGGGACTCGTTAGGAAACCCGAATTTGGTCGGGCACCAATGAGACTTGCCGCCGTCGACAATGAGCTTTAGCGAGCCGACGGTGGACCATGATGAATTATTCTGAGTCCTAATATTTTAAAACAAATACGAGTATAAATATATATGATGTAATGATAATTAGTTGGTTAAAATGGTGTTTGGGATTGGTGAAATGGATTTCGGTTGTATTGGTGGAATAAATTGTTGAATTGGTTGTTGTAATGTGACGTCGAGTTGTTCGACGGGTAGGCCGATAAACATAGGAGGTGCTACCCGAATTTTTAGAAATTATTTTAGAAATTCGGGACATACCCTGTAATTATCAGTACATCACACGAGTATAAATAAGTATATATATATTATGCGAGACTTGATTATATGTTGAGATGAATGTTCTGTCAGAACCCAATAACCCTGATTTCGTAAAATTACGAGTATACGTATTTTCTGAGAACGAACACTAAACCGATTTTGAAAACGTGAACCCTAATTGTTGCGTGTGTTATTATAATATATATAATTATGAGTCGGGTTTGAATGTCATTGGGTAGAATTAGTATCGAGGAAATGTCAAGCATACCTGGACGTCTAATGTAGGGTATCTCGACCCTGTAGGTTATAGTCGGGAACCTAAAAGTGAACGGTGGACTAAAGATATCCTAGTGGTCAGTCGACGAGCTCAATAGAGTTTCAACAGAAAGATCTGAGTGTCGAAGTTGAATCCAATGGGATCTAGTGGTTGGACGTTAGAACCTGAGCAGCTCGGCTCAGGGTTGATCAGTAATAGTTGTAAAGCCTTGTAAGGCAAGTATTTCTGAACTTTTCTTCAAGATATATATTACCAATGTTTTGAACTGTGTTATAACATGTCGCTAGTATTCAAAATAACTCTTGTTTTATATTGCAAGAACTTTAAACCATTTAACCTTGAACCCTGATTTCCTTGATCTTGAGCCATAAGCCTCATTCTTTGTAATCCGTCCTTTGTTGATCTTCAGACACCAAACCATACAAATATAATACTACTCCCCAAAGGTATAACTACCAAATACCAAACATTGAAAGAGAATGATTTGAAAACATAGAAACTTTTATACTCTAATCATTCTTAATAACATCAAAGAGCCATATCCTGAAAAATCATTACTGGTCTAATACCTGACCCTTGTACAAACTGAAAACCGTTTCTTATACATACCCTGATATATCCTTGAGATATCCATGAGTTTCCTTACGTTTTTATGCAAATGTTTAACCATCATTGATTATGATCTTGTTTTATTGAATCATATTGTTATCATATGGAACTGCTTTAGGATTGGAGAGTTTTTATATATGTGGACCAAATTCGTGGTCAGACCATACCAATGGTCAAGTTAGGCCAATGTGTGTGCCTTGGATCCAGTAATTAGAGCAGTGCTATGTGCTTGCTCGGGGTTAGTGCGTGAGTGATCAGTAGCCTAACCTTGGTTTTTAAAACTTAAAATGAATATCTAAAGATTAGTTAAAAAGAAACTCGATTCTTTTGAATTATCTCATTTGATCGTTGTTTAACTTCAGTTATCGTTATCATGACTTGATGAGCTAGTTAGCTCACCCTTCCGATTCTTTTATATATTTTACAGTTGAAAAGAATATGGATGATAGTGAAGTTCCTCAGTCCAAAGTACGGGCTAAGGTTCCAGCCGAGTTGGATCGAGCTAGCAGAAGTTTCATGCGGTAAAGAGATAGTTAGATTGTAAGAATGATTTTATTATCAATTGTAAATTAAATTAGTTGGGATTTGGTACGATGTAATAAATTAAGGTTCTGACTTATTTTCATACTTTAACCTGTTGCGATCCGTGGTTTTGTAAAGCAGGGTCATTATAAATAATATTTCTTATATAGGTTGATATATTGTATTTGTGTTATGGACCCCAAACTTCTGACCCGGGTTTGGAGGGCGCCACAGGTTGGTATCAGAGCTACAGGTTATAAGTCACTGAAACAAGCCTATATTGTCGGGATTGGGTAGAGGGTTAGGAATAGGAATAGGAAATAGAAAGATAAGACGATGTGAGGTTGAGTGCGATGGTATAGTAGGTCTCCGGCACGGTTCATAGTGCGATTCGAGATTCTCAGTTTGCGACGTGATTTCCGGGCAACGGCAATGGCAGATCTTGATTTCCTAGTGTCATTTGATCATTTGGAGCTTTCCGTTCGAGGATCGGAATCTTCTCTCAGATTGGATTTGCACCTTGTTCCTCCACCATCATTAATGGTATTACCGTCTGTTATAACGGTTGTACTTCTTCAAGTTATTTTACGCTAATTTTCCACCTCTTGATACGAGATTACCTATTCAAGAACCTCCATCTGTTTATTCTTGTTTTACTGTACATTCGGCTGTGAGTGTATCTCTTTAGTTTACCCTACATCCTGTTCTATACCCCCAGTTTAGAACTTGTTCTATGAAGCGATTGTATCTACGAGGATGGATTCGAGAGTTACAGTAAATAGTGAGCGCTTGAGATATAAATAAAGGTGAGACGAAGTTTAGAGAGGAGATTTAATTGTTTCAGAGGATAGTTGTTATTGGGTTAAAAGAAGCCATTAGTGACTAAGCCACCCGTGAATAATTATGGGATGAATTAGATGAATTTAGAAAGAGTTAGAGAGAAAGGTATAAATCTGGAATTTTTGGTGGAATTAAATGATGGTGCTATGATAAATACGATATGTAAAGTAGTGCTGTGATGTGATACGAGTAAAATTTGTTCTATGAAATAGACTTGTTGACTATTGGATAACATGTTCTACTTAACTACTGCAACGATAATGTCGGAAGTATTACCAGTATGGGAGCCTTGATGTGAAGCTACGAATAAGATAATGTGCGACAACAATTGAAGTTTCGTCGATTAAGGAAGGTAAAGTGGACACGATTAAGGAGAAAAGGTAGATTGAAGTGAATGGACCTTTATATGATCGGTCCATTAATTTGGTACCTTGTTATAGGTCGGAAGGACAACAACCAACTCATATAGTAAGGACAACCAGGTTTATGATTTTCAAAATTTTAACAAGTGTTCGAAAAAGATTTTTCCTTACAAAATTTCTAAAAGCCTTTTTTTTGAATAAAATAAGTTTTAAACCTTGGTTGTCAAATTACTACTTGAGTTTCTTGTTTGTTAAAAACCTGGATTTCCTGTAAGGATACTTACTTCAGATGTAGTATTGTTAATTTAAAGAACCAAGTAACCCGTGACTATGAAGAAGCTGATTATTCCTATCGGTAAGGTGTAAATGTTGTTAACAAGGTTAATAACAGAATCCGCGTACGGAGTGATTATTCATCAAGTTGCAGAGACCATTAAAGTTTAAAAGAATTTATCGATTTAAGAAGAGCCTGGGCATGATCGAAGGAGATTGGGAAGATTTCCAGACTTTTCTAAAAGAAGAGTATTATAAAATAAAAAAAAGAGAGAGATCGTTATGTTGAATGATTCGTGGTTATTCTGAATTAAAATGAGGAAACTCGAAGTTATCTGGTAGGAACGCCATTATGATCGAATTGTTAAAGTATTATCCGTGTGGGTGCGATATTAAAGACGCAAGACGTGACAAGTAGGAATCTACCATAATGCTTAATTTGTAAAGGCATTTCAGTGTACCCTCTAAAGTTGTTATATGATGCAATTGGGATGTGGTCGATCAAGCTCAAAAGACGAATACAAATGAAATGTGGATGGTGACCAAGGGTATCGTTCTTGTCTTCAATATTACAACGTATAATTCCTTTTTGATTCCTCGATAAGTATGAACTCCTTCTCTTAAATAAACTCTTTGCTATGATATCGGAAAGGAAGATATTGAACTCCTTTCAAATTTAATTGTTTCCTTCAAGTCTTGCTCTCTGATTGGGACAGACAGTGTTATGGTGAGACACTTTGTCAGAATGACGAAGAGTCGGGTGGGACGCCACCTAATCATGTGCTGTATGCCATATGGTATGAAAAACTGGCCATCTTAAGTACCAATGTGGTTGTCTCATTCATATTCAAATCCTTGTTTCTTCTTTCTTTTCAACTCTAAATTTTGTTGGACTTTGAATCCTTCTAGTCGTTTCGTTGTACTGTCGTTCTTTGTAAGAAGTTTTCAAACAGAAATCAACGAATTATGGACCAAGCGGGCAAAGTTCCATCTACCTCTCACACATGGAAATCAAACAAGGGCATATGGCGAGAATTGCAAATCACTAACCAGTCAGGGATGCTCTAAGAATCCAGGGAATCTATTCCAATTAGGATACGTCTTCGAGAACAAGAATATGCGACTTTCCTGTGAAATATGTTGTTTAGATTATGGACGTGATAACATGGATGACGATGGTAAGTACCTTATGTGTTAAAGTATTAAAAGATGTGAGAGGAACTTAATTGTTTATCCCTTAAGGTTTTGTTGATGAAATGAATTACCCTGTTGAATTGATAAGATTATAGTTAAAAGGATTAGCAAGTCAAGAACATGTAGTTGTTAAATAAGTAAGTACCAATGGTGGAATTGAGGTTTCTGGCAATAAGTTGTGAAGAATTGGTATAATTTGAGATAAGAGGATTTGACATTATTCTAAGGAATGGATTAACTATGGAAGCATGATGCCCAAACGAACAATCATAATGAAGAGATAGTCCTGAAGGCGTTAAATGAGAATAGGATGAGGCATAAAGGAAAAAGGGAGGTAAAGAATTGGTTAACGATGATTACGATGATCAAGATGTGAGTATTACGGTAATTATGAGATAAATAAAAGTTAGAGGCAAACAAAATTGAAGATTTTATGACAATTAAAGAGTTTGAAGATATGTTTCCAGATTAGTTATCAACATTTCCTCCAGATAGAGAAATGAAGCTCGCGATTGACGTAGCACCTGAAACGAAGCCAGTGACCAAGGCCTTACATAAAATGGCACCAGTCACAAGGAGGAAGTTAGCAAAGCAGATGCAAGAGATGCTAGAAGAAGAAGCGATTAGACCCAGTGTATCCCATAAGGTGCACCGATATTAATTACTAATAAGAAAGATGGAAGTATGAGATTATGCGTCGACTAGCGAAAGCTTAACAAGTATATTATCAAGAGCAAGTATCTGTTACTTTGACCCAATGATTTGTTTGATCAGACGAAGGAAGCAAAGCACTTTTGTAAGATCGATTTAAGATTTGGTATTTCACCAATTGAAGATTAAACCTATGGATATATAGGAAATAAGATGTGTGTTGATGCAGCACAATAAAGCTATTATATATTCATTCAGACAACCGAAACCTTATGAGCAGAAGTATCCTACTCATAATATGGGATTAATAGTAATAACATTCGCTTTGAAAGATTGGGAAACATGATATGTATGGAGAAATATGTAAGATCTATATGGACCATAAGAGGTTGAAGTATGTATTCACGAGGAAAAGCAAATATATAGGCAAACAATAAGCAAAAAGGAGAAAATGAACATAAAACTGTACCAGAAGAATTATCTATGGAATTTTAGAAGTTGGAATTGGAAGTTAGAGTTTATAATCCAAAAAAAAGAGCAAGGATGGATAGTATGACCTTTCAGTCGAAGTTGTTAAGAAAAAGATAAGGAGATGTCAAGAAAAGATAATGGATCACGATGTTAGCAATTAGTAAAAGGAAATTTATGCGCCCAGGAGAACGAGCACGATATCCCCAGGTTTTCTTCCAGCACTTGAATGCTACAAGTAAAAGGATTAAGAAATGAGATCCCACAGGGAATTTACAATATAAAGTATTTAATTTATTGAAGAAATGTCAAGATATACAGAAATTTAAAGAAAAATAGTAACAACCAGGTATAAGAAGGAAATTTCGAGATGGATTAGGAAGTGTTTGATATGTTAAAGAATTAAGGCGAAGTATTGGAGGCCTAGTAGATAAGGCAGACCCAGGGAGTGGTTTTACAAGAAGTGAATCGTGAAGGTTATTAGTGATGTTATGAAGAAAAGGAATGAAATTATGAGATTATGTACATATTATCGGGAATATAACAAAACAATGAATAAGAAGAAGTGAGACCCTATAAAGAATTGATTACTTATGAGACCTAATTCAAGAAGTGTGTTATGTATTGAGAATTAACTTAAGATCCGACCTGAGGACATAACAGAGATTATGATTAAAATAAGTTATGAGTATTGCAAGCTCTGGTGATATTATGTGAAATAACAAGTGTATCAGTTGTCTAATAAGGAATTAAGGAACATGTTGTATAAGGAGTACTCAGATAAATGAATTATATTTATTGATAACATCTTCAGCTATTCAGGAAACTATACGTTGAGTCTTCAAGAATGAAATTTTGACTAAGATTAACAAAGATTCTAAATTGATCCACGAACAACTACCTAAGCAAAGCTGTAGGGTAACATATGCATTATACCGACAGAGAAGATTGGATGTAATTAAGACCACCGAGGAATTAATAGACGAATAGGAAAAAGTGGAATATGAAGTTTAAATACTAAAACGGAAAGTCAAAGTACGAAAGTGATTCAGGAACTGTAAGATATATTGAGAGATTAAGTTTTTAAGAAAACACTGGAATGATTAATTATCATCGATGTCAGCTTTGGAATGCTACTTTACCAAGCTTCATGTGAACGCAAGTGTAGGTCCCCATTTTTATTAAGATAAAGTGGGAGAAAGAAAGTTGTCAAATTCTAAGTAATTCAGCACACCAAGAGCGTAGTAATATTGATTGAAGCAACTCGGAGTAGACAAAGAAAGAAGGCGAAATGGTATCGAGAAAGAATATGAGTATAGAAATAGGACCAGTAGTGTTAATACAAGTTTCATCTTGAAAGAGACTGGATAAGTCTAAGTAGAAGAAACATGTTAAGTTCTAAAATTAGTGAACCATTCGAGGTATTGATAAATATAGAATAAGTTGTTCATAAGTTGATGTTACCGTCACCACAGTGTGTACATATAGTATGTCTAGCCTGTTAATATTAAAAACGATAAGTATCTGATTTGAATTAAATGATTGATTAGGAGCCAATGAGGCTCTTGTCCAAGTTTGTTTTGCATAGAGTGATCAATCCAAACTCTTGATTGTTAAAGGCGAGTCATTGGAAATGAGTACATATCTATAGTAAATACGTTTGAAATCCTCGAGTAGAAGAGTCTACTTAGAAACTCGAGTCAGATATGCTTGACAAACATCCTCACTTGTGTAATTGGACCAGATTCTGAGGACAAAATCTTTTTAAGGGGGGGAAGGATATAACGACTCGTGTATTTTTGAATTATTTAAATGTGTGATTATTATGGAAATTATTAAATAAATATGTGTATTGGTTTTGACCGCTATGAGTTGTTTGATTATTTTCTAGATGTGATTTATGTTGTACCGGGTTGTCCGCACGATTAATTATGGGATCGTATTAAATTGTTTTCACTTTCAAAAATGGATATAGTGCAAATTTATTCGCATAAATATTGGGAATATTTATAAAATTGTTTTTATGATTTTATAATTACAAAAATTATTTTTAGGATTTTATAAAATTGAGAAATCAATATTTTATTAATTATTTATCTTTAAATGATTTTTTGAATGCTTTTATTTATAAAATCCATATTTAATTCTAGAATTCTTCAAAAATTATAAAACTCATATTTATTTAAGTTTGGAATATTCCGAGAATTTTAAAATTATCTTGGAAATTTTCGGGATTAATTTGAACCGCGCGTTGATTCGTTTATTAGAGAAAAGCGGGTATAAATTGTGTTTCAGAAATCGTTTTAAAAATTTCGAAATTTATGTATATATAAACTGAGGGATATTTATAACATTTTAAGATTATTTTCGTGATTTTCTGAATTTGTTTTAAGTACAGCTCGGTTCTTTAATTGTAAAATGTGGGTACAAGTTGCGTTTCAAAATTGCTTTAAAAATTACGAAAATTTTAGTTTTATTAGTTTCGGGATTTTTGGAAAATTTTAAGACTATTTTGATAATTTTGCGAGTTTATTTCATGTGCAACGTGGTTCGTTAAAACTCAAAGTGCGGGTCAATACCGGGCAAAAAAGAAATGCGTGTCCAGAATTAGATACGTGTCATCTTCTCAGGAGTTCATTCTACACGTGTAGTGTTGATACTGCTGGGTTTAGAAATAAAAAAAAGATACATATAAATTAAGAACAGCGATATGCAGCATCGTCCCTGTACTCCCTATAATCTCTCTCGATCTTCTCTCATCCCCTGTACTACTCCCCCCCCCCCGCTTATTCTCCCCCTTCCTTCCTGTCGGCGCCATCTCCATCTATTCCAGTAAGTCGCCGGTTCCGGCGAACTCCCCGCCGCCCCGGTTCTGTTTTTGCCTCACAGCTTAGTCTCGATTTATCAGTCAAATATATATACACACCCCCATATGTGTGTGTATGTAAATATCATTGATTAATTTTTGTGTGGTCTGCAGCCTTGTGTTTCCATTTCTACGGCGATTATTCGCCGGTGCCCTGTTGCTCAGTTGTTCGGTGTTCGTGAATATAATTCGTATACTCTGTAGATTCTGATTCGTGATTATTACTTCAGATTATTGATGATTGTTTATTTGATTATTTTCTGAAATTCCGTAATGAATATTCAATATATGTACTCGGATTATTTTGGTAAATATTTCGAATGAACCCTTTTGATTATTCGGATTTTATTCTTTTTTGAGAAGTTACTAATTAGTTATCGGCGGGACTCGTTAGGAAACCCGAATTTGGTCGGGCACCAATGAGACTTGCCGCCGTCGGCAATGAGCTTTAGCGAGCCGACGGTGGACCGTGATGAATTATTCCGAGTCCTAATATTTTAAAACAAATACGACTATAAATATATGATGTAATGATAATTAGTTGGTTAAAATGGTGTTTGGGATTGGTGAAATGGATTTCGGTTGTATTGGTGGAATAAATTGTTGAATTGGTTGTTGTAATGTGACGTCGAGTTGTTCGACGGGTAGGCCGATAAACAGAGGAGGTGCTGCCCGAATTTTTAGAAATTATTTTAGAAATTCGGGACATACCCTGTAATTATCTGTACATCACACGAGTATAAATAAGTATATATATATATTATGCGAGACTTGATTATATGTTGAGATGAATGTTCTGTCAGAACCCAATAACCCTGATTTCGTAAAATTACGAGTATACATATTTTCTGAGAACGAACACTAAACCGATTTTGAAAACGTGAACCCTAATTGTTGCGTGTGTTATTATAATATATATAATTATGAGTCGGGTTTGAATGTCATTGGGTAGAATTAGTATCGAGGAAATGTCAAGCATACCTGGACGTCTAATGTAGGGTATCTCGACCCTGTAGGTTATAGTCGGGAACCTGAAAGTGAACGGTGGACTAAAGATAACCTAGTGGTCAGTCGACGAGCTCAATAGAGTTTCAACAGAAAGATCTGAGTGTCGAAGTTGAATCCAATGGGATCTAGTGGTTGGACGTTAGAACCTGAGCAGCTCGGCTCAGGGTTGATCAGTAATAGTTGTAAAGCCTTGTAAGGCAAGTATTTCTGAACTTTTCTTCAAGATATATATTACCAATGTTTTGAACTGTGTTATAACATGTCGCTAGTATTCAAAATAACTCTTGTTTTATATTGCAAGAACTTTAAACCATTTAACCTTGAACCCTGATTTCCTTGATCTTGAGCCATAAGCCTCATTCTTTGTAATCCGTCCTTTGTTGATCTTCAGACACCAAACCATACAAATATAATACTACTCCGAAAAGGTATATCTACCAAATACCAAACATTGAAAGAGAATGATTTGAAAACATAGAAACTTTTATACTCTAATCATTCTTAATAACATCAAAGAGCCATATCCTGAAAAATCATTACTGGTCTAATATCTGACCCTTGTACAAACTGAAAACCGTTTCTTATACATACCCTGATATATCCTTGAGATATCCATGAGTTTCCTTACGTTTTTATGCAAATGTTTAACCATCATTGATTATGATCTTGTTTTATTGAATCATATTGTTATCATATGGAACTACTTTAGGATTGGATAGTTTTTATATATGTGGACCAGATTCGTGGTCAGACCATACCAATGGTCAAGTTAGGCCAATGTGTGTGCCTTGGATCCAGTAATTAGAGCAGTGCTATGTGCTTGCTCGGGGTTGATGCGTGACTGATCAGCAGCCTAACCTTGGTTTTTAAAACTTAAAATGAATATCCAATTCTAATGATTAGTTAAAAAGAAACTCGATTCCTTTGAATTATCTCATTTGATCATTGTTTAACTTCAGTTATCGTTATCATGACTTGCTGAGCTAGTTAGCTCACCCTTGCGATTCTTTTATATATTTTACAGTTGAAAAGAATATGGATGATAGTGAAGTTCCTCAGTCCAAAGTACGGGCTAAGGTTCGAGTCGAGTTGGATCGAGCTAGCAGAAGTTTCATGCGGTAAAGAGATAGTTAGATTGTAAGAATGATTTTATTATCAATTGTAAGTTAAATTAGTTGGGATTTGGTACGATGTAATAAATTAAGGTTGTGGCTTATTTTCATACTTTAACCTGTTGCGATCCATGGTTTTGTAAAGCAGGGTCATTATAAATAATGTTTCTTATACAGGTTGATATATTGTATATGTGTTATGGACCCCAAACTTCTGACCCTGGTTTGGAGGGCGCCACAAGAATTGGGCTTCATTTCAACTATATCACCCTTGTGATCACTTTGGAACATATGTGCTGTCAGACTTAACAGAATAAAGCCTTTTCTGTCTCTGAATCTGATCCTTCAAATAGTTTGCAGCAATTCCTGTCAATCTGTCATCCACTTGAAGTAAGAATAGTACATGCTCCAATTCTTCAAAATACTTCAATGGAATGGCATTTTGCCTTATATGATAAACCCTACCATCTGTCATGAAGTACAACAAGATGTGTTCTTTCAAGTAGGTATGGTAAACCATTTGTATAGATTCCAGTTGATTCAATCTCTCGGGAGTTGCTCCAATACCTGGTCCACTCAAGGAAGTTGGATCATTGGTAGTGTTCTGTATTCTCCTTTCATCAGCACTTCCCAATCCAGTTTTATCTCTTGCTTCCTTTCCAGTCACTACTCTAGCTTCAAAACCACTTGCAGTAATCTTCAAAAGTTGTCTGTTTTGCTTTAGTGAATCCTGGTAGGAGTGTCTTTGGTCTATCTTCTGATATCAAGTTAACTTGAGCTATGTCAGAGGTTACTTGCTTCTTCGAAATATCAGAACTTACTGGTCTCTTGACTCTGAACAACTTGAACCATGTCAGAGGTTGTCTTAAAAACTTTTCTTGAAGTCAGAGCAAGATCATCCTTTTCATCAGTAATTTCTTCATCCTCAAGAGGCACATAAACCTTGATAGGTTCACCAACCTTTTCTTTACCCTTGGATCTTGGATCTATCTGCGGTTGTGATTTAGCCAATGTTGCTTCAGTATGTGTCCTTTCTTTGATCACAATGCCTTTGAGTTTTGGAAGTGGCTTTTTACCAGAAGCTTCAGATTTAGATGTGACTTTCTCTGATTTAAGTCTGGCTTCTTCTTCCATTAAACTCTCCAAGTCCATTCCTGGATTTTCCTGAAGAAATAACTGTCTTGACATTTCTTCATCAAGATCTAAAAGTTCATCAGAACTTATTCTTTTACCAGTAGTAGAACTAATTCTTTTCCCAGTATCAGAACTTGTCATGTGACTTGTGATTTCAGCTTTTCTTGATGTGAATCCTCTACCTTGACTATGACCTCTACCCGTTCCAGAGTTTCCTTGATCATCATCCTTCCCTTTCAGTGTCTTGTCAGTCTTGCATTTGGACTTAATTACTTTCTCCCCCTTTTTGGCATCAGTAGGTAGTAGAAGAGAGACAAGCAATTCCACTGAGGCTTGGATTTCAGTAAGTTGAGATTGCTGAGAAGCTTGATTTGTCAGAATATCATTAATCTGAGCTTGTTGTTTCTCTTGAGTCTTCTCAATATAAGCAATCCTGTCAAAGGTAGATTGGAAGAACTTTTTCTTATCAATCTTTTGAACTTGTTCCTGTTTGATAAATTCTTCCTGAATCTTGTGTAGCTCTGCATGAGTAATTGAATGAAGACCTTGTAGATGTTTAGTACTCAATGCAGTGACTCTAAGCTGGGTTTTGAAATCATCAAAATTTAACATTTCATCAGCTTTAGTCAAGTGCTCAGCAAGATGCTTCTCAGTTGGAACACAGGAAACTGAGTTCCATTCCTTAGTCCACTCCTGTCCTGCAGGAGTTTCACTCCAAGGCACTGGTGCTTCTCTGGTAACAAACTTCTTAACAAGTTCAGATTTAAGAATAGTTTGTTGAGGAGCATGTCCTGAAAGACCTGCTACATCAGCATCTGCATTTGGAGCAACATCACCAGTATCTCCAGCATTTGCAGCATCAGAACTTACAGAATCAGTATCTTCTGATAAAACAACAATGTGAGTAGCAATGGAGGCTTCAGCATCCTCTAATTGCTGATTTGGTTCTAAGTTCTGATCAACAGCCATATCCTGATGCTCACCTAAATTCTGATCATCAGCATCTAGATGCAGAGAAGGTGTAATAGATAACTCTGGAGATTGAACAGCATCAGTAACAGGTGTTGTTGATGGATTATTTGATGTTGGAGCTTCTAAGAGAATTACTTCAGGCACAACCAAATTTTGAACATCAATATCAGCACTTGTGCCTGGATCAACAGGAGATACAGATGGTGTGTTGGCCTTTTCAGAAACAGCTTCCTGAGATGGAGTTGATGGAGAAGAAGTGACTTTAGCAAATTCATTTTCTTGTGAGACCAGAGATTCCAGATCCCCTTCCTTAGCTGCTTCCTCTTCATCATCTGAAAATGGCCTATTTGCCCTCTGTTTCTTGTATCTCTTAGTAGATTTGGATTCCTTGGGAGTTTCAGGAACTGTCATTCTTCTAAGCCTCTTGAGAAGCCTAGATCCCCCAATTCCAGAATCCTTCTGAGAAGTCTCTTTCTCAGCTTCATAAACAACAGGTTCTGAAGAAGGAACTTGTTCTTCAGTATCAGATTCATCTCTCAAAGCAATCATCCTTCTCTTTTGAGGTGTTTGAGGAACAATCTTTGTCCTCTTAGGTTTGGAAGATGAAGGCTTCACAGTAGGTACTGAGGTTGAGGGTTGAACTGTCTGTAAAGTGGAGAGATAGGATTTGATATATTGCCTGAGGGTTGGTTGAGTAGAATGGGTGGTAGGTGCTGATGGTTGTTGTGGTGTTTGGGAGGTTGTTGTTGGTTGGACATCAGAATAAATAGATCTATAAGTATCAGGATCAGCATTTACTAAGATCTGTTTTACAGATTGAGGAATCTGTAAAGGTCTAACCACTAATTTCTTAATGTCAGCATTTATCAGGTCATTAAAGTAACGTTTTGCAACCTTAAAAGGTGGAGTTTAGGAACTGACTAATTGAGGTTCATCAGTACAAAAAGTATATATAAGTTGACAGAATCTAGCAAAGTACACAACATTCCTATCCTCTGTCATCCTATCCCCAATAAAACCAATTGTAGCAGTTGCAAAATCAAAATGAGTTTGGTTTATAATAGCATACCCGATGTGCTGACTCATTATAGGAAGAGCATCAAAATTTGAACACTTGTTCCCAAAAGCTTTAGTGATGCAATCGAAGAAGAAGCTCCATTCTCTTCTGATATGAGCCCGTTTCAACTGCCCAAGCTTTGCCAAACTCTGTTCATACCCCAAATTGGCCATTAACTCCTGAAGAGCTGATTCCTCTGGAATTGAAAAGGTACATCCTTCTGGGAGATGTAGAGCCCTGCATATTGTACCAGGAGTGACTGCATATGAAGAATTACCCACTTCGAAAACAATACTAGGAGTGCCATGTGTACCACAATTATCAAAGTGCCCAGTCCGCCAAAACGTCAGAACTTGTTGGCTCGAAAAGACTGAAGGCTGGGTCAATGCATACCCAATCTCACTGTGTGCAAGAAGATCTTGCACAAAATGCAATTCAGATGGAGCATCAGCATGAGAAAGAATTGCAGCATAGTTGTTTGGAACAAATTTAGCTCCATCAATGATTAAATCCTTAGGTGCCATGTGAAAAATTTAGATTTAAGAGTGCCTGTTAGGTGTTTGATAAAATGTTTGTATGAAAAACCAACGTTAGAAGAAGAAGGAGAGTAAAAACAAGTAGAGAGAAAAAGTATGAAGGGAAATAAAAGATTAAAAAATCCGCTCTCTCTCTTACTTATACTCTGAAAAAAATGTTACCGTTGGACACCTGTCAGACATGCAGTAATAACGGATAGTTACTGGGCTCGAGAAAACAGGAATCATTACTTACCCACTTACCGTTTTTCAAGGAAAAACTGTTCCACTTACCCAGATATTCCATTAATCAAGGTGAAACAGTTTTAATTCAAAATTGAAATCGTTCCCACTTATTTAATTATTTTCACTGTAATATTAATATTCTGAAAATAAATCAAGTGAAAATGACCAAAATAAATCAGATGAGTAAGTACTGATAAAGCAAAATCAGAACTTAAATTAAAATAGAATTTATATGGTCATCAGAATATGAATATTTATCAGGATTTATCAATGCATCACAAAATATCTCAGAGACAAAATCTTGAAACAAAAACAAATTTCATTAATATATCAAGAGAATACATTCATGAAATTGAAATTACATCAGAATTTATACAAGATTTCCCTAAGCTACTAAACCTAACATCAACAGCCTTAGTCCTAGCTCAAGAAGCAGGGCAAGACTGATGATGAAGAAAAATAGGAAGAAGAAAATAAATCATTTCTTCTTCCTACTCTCGACAAACAGAATGGCGAGTCAAATGATTCGCTCTTGCTGGCGGAGAGCTTCCAGCCTTTCCTCCTCCAATCGCTCCAGATGGCGATGGTAATCCATATAGAAGAACAGGAGGTGGGTGAGTACCTCCTGTGGGACAGAGTCCAATATCTCATCAGGAATGGCAGTGACGTGCCATTCCTGCTGCCACTCAGCACAACTTAGCTCCATATTGAAGGTTTCGTAGTTCAAAAACATGTTGTATCTGACCATGGTGTTTTTGAAAGAAAAAGTATGAAGGTAAGGTGAGTTTGTGAGAAAAGATTTGATGGGAAGGCTGATGTGAAGTGGTTGCTTATATAGGCAAGAGAATGCCAGGAGACGCAAAGAAATTTAATGCTGACAGGTAGAATTAATTCTACCTCGTCTCCCCAGACTTGGAAAAAGAAAAACATTCATTGGAAAGAGAAAACATGGTTTAATGCGCACAAGAAGCAAGTAAAAGTTGACTGTTCAAGTACGAGTACCACTAACCCTAACCATAGTGACTATTAATCTTCCACTTCAACATTGTCTAGTTTGAATCGAGACTGTTATTAAATTTTATCCACAGATAAGTCAAGTAAAGAATTAGACTGTAATATCAGAATTTAGACTTATATCAGAACTTAACAGTCATCAGTACATAATTTCATAACTCGAAAAAGGAATGCCTATCTTAGTAAGTCCTCATACAAGTTCTGAGTTATATTCTTTAGAACTTAATCATCAGAACATGCAACCATAACTTGTCCTCAGAATTTGTGCAATGTGACACAATGACTGTTTATCTAAAACAACATAGACCACCACAGTAATTCTCATCATTCATATGGAGTGATTAGTGTGTGCATTAAGCTAAATGTCAGACATAGAGTAAAGTCTAATTCACTTCAGTACATCTTAGAAATAAGGCATAACTAAAACTTTGCTAAAGAGCTGTCATAATTCTGAAACATACTGTTGAATGAGTTCATGCTTGAGTCCACCTCAACTATTTTGTGCTAATTTTATGCATCTTTTTAAATTCCATTTCACAGTGGCTTCTCAGTGTAAGTGAGTCACGACTGCTTATCAGAATTTATGCTATTATCAGAGTATTTCTCCACTAATCATAGAGTGTGAAAAGTCACCAAGAAAATATTTTGCTTTTCTAATGCATATTTACTTAATACCAGCAATGCACTTGGGTCGTCCCTTCCACATTTTTACTCTAGATCTCAAAGGAGTACCTGATTTTATTCTTTGATCCTTTTGCTTTTTCTTTTGATAAGTGAGGTTTATCAACACTTAGTGCATTCAGCAGATTTACTAGTATCAGAACTTAACAGATGAGTAGCATTATTTTAATTTGTGACTTAGTAATAAGATAGACAAAGTAAACTTAACTAAGCTCAATTATCAGAATTTGCTTGTGTCATTAAATGTCCACAGAAATAATTACTTCTTACATGGGATCCTTTGTTTATTGAAGACTACTAGGTCAGCATCTAGCACAGTTATCCTCATAGGATTGAATAGTTACTTAAACAGACATATCATTTATCAGATTTTAGAAACATATATCAGACAACGGTCAGTACTTAAGCACATTTGACAATTAAGCACAGAATACACAAAGAGATTAAATTCTGTAAATACTGATCATAAAGTCTGATATAACAGAACAAAACTAAGCAGATTTAGAGAAAGAACCTGAAACCATTCCAAGTTCATTTAACAATCTTGTAAAAGTGGCTTCACACAATGGTTTTATGAAGATATCTGCTAGTTGTTGATCTGTTGGAACAAAGTGCAATTCCACTGTACCTTAATCCACATGTTCCCTTATGAAGTGGTACCTGATGCTGATGTGCTTTGTCATAAAGTGTTGAACTGGATTACCTGTCATAGCAATAGCACTTTGATTATCACAGTAAATAGGGATTTTGAAATATGTTAACCCATAATCCAGTAACTGATTCTTCATCCAAAGAATCTGTGCACAACAGCTTCCTGAAGCAATATACTCTGTATCTGCAGTTGATGTGGAAATTGACTTTTGTTTCTTGATGAACCAAGAAACCAATCTGCCTCCAAGAAATTGGCAGCTTCCACTCGTTCTTTTCTTGTCAATTTTGCAACCTGCAAAATCTGCATCTGAGTAACCTATTAGTTTAAAATCTGATTCTCTAGGATACCACAATCCCAGATCAGCTGTTCCTTTAAGATACTTGAAAATTCTTTTCACAGCTGTTAAGTGAGGTTCTCTTGGATCTACTTAAAATCTTGCACAAAGACAGGTAGCATACATGATATCAGGTCTACTAGCAGTTAGATAGAGTAGAGAGCCAATCATACCTCTGTAATCAGTAATATCTACTGATTTACCAGTATCCTTATCCAGTTTTATTGCAGTGGCCATGGGAGTGGATGCACTTGAACAATCTTGCATTCCAAATTTCTTCAGCAAGTTTCTGGTATACTTAGTTTGACAAATAAAAGTGCCTTCTTCATTCTGCTTGACTTGAAGGCCCAGAATATAGCTAAGTTCCCCCATCATACTCATGTGATACCTTGACTGCATCAGTTTGGCAAACTTCTTGCAAAGTCTGTCATTTGTAGACCAAAAAATGATATCATCAACATAAATCTGGACCAGAAGTAAGTCCTTTCCATGGTTGAGGTAGAACAGTGTTTTGTCTATTGTTCCTCTGTTGAATCCACTTTCCAGAAGAAACTGAGCTAAAGTCTCATACCATGCTCTAGGAGCTTGCTTAAGTCCATAAAGTGCTTTATCAAGCTTGTAGACATAATCTGGATGTTTGGAATCTACAAAGCCTGGAGGTTGTTCAACATATACTTCCTCCTCTAATTCTCCATTGAGAAAAACACTTTTCACATCCATTTGAAAGACAGTAAACATTTTGTGAGCAGCATAAGCCAAAAATATCCTTATGGCTTCTAACCTAGCAACTGGTGCAAATGTTTCATCATAATCAATTCCCTCATGTTGAGAATATCCTTTTGCAACCAGCCTTGCCTTATTCCTTATAATTATGCCATCACTGTCAGTTTTGTTTCTGAATACCCACTTTGTACCAACAACAGATCTATTATTTGGTCTTGGCACTAGGGTCCAGACTTTGTTTCTTTCAAATTCATTTAACTCTTCCTGCATTGCTTGCACCCAATCAGCGTCTTGAAGATCTTCTTCCACTTTCTTTGGCTCAGTCTGAGAGAGAAAAGAATTGTAAAGACATTCGTTTGAAGTACCTGTTCTAGTTCTGACACCTGCATCAGGATTTCCAATTATCAAATCAGGTGTATGTGATTTAGTCCACTTCCTTGCAGATGGAAGGTTTTCTCTAGAACTGGATGCTCCCCCATGATCCATGCTGTCTTCATTTTCATTTTCTGATGCTCCCCCTGAAACTATGCACTCTGAGTTAGATTCTTCAGAATTTAGATTTTCAGCACTATCAGAACTTGACTTATCAGAACTTGACGAATCATAACTTGAAGAGCCAGATGTATGTTCTGATGTTTCTTGAGATGTGGTAAGATCTTGAGTATGCTCCCCCTGCATAGGTGCATCTTTCTTTGACGTAGTCACCACAGTTTCAATAACATCAGAGTTTAATCCATCAAAGTTTACAGTATTAGGACTTAGACTGTCAGGATTTTCAGTATCAGAATTTGAGTCTTCATTTTCAAATCTCAGATGATCATGATCAATAAAATCTTCAAGACCGGTAATCTTCTTGTCATCAAAGGAGACATTGATAGATTCCATGACCACTTTTGTTCTCAAATTATAGACTCTGAAGGCTTTTGTGGAAAGTGGATATCCAACAAAGATTCCTTCATCAGCTTTTAGATCAAACTTGGATAGCTGTTCAGGATGAATCTTGAGAACAAAACACTTGCATCCAAATACATGAAAGTACTTCAGATTTGGCTTCTTTTTCTTCACCATCTCATATGGTGTTTTTCCTTGCTTGTTAATGAGTGTTGCATTTTGAGTAAAACAAGCAGTCTGCACAGCTTCAGCCCAGAAATAGGTTGGAAGCTTTGCTTCTTCAAGCATTGTACGTGCAGCTTCAATGAGAGTTCTATTCTTCCTTTCAACAACTCCATTTTGCTGTGGAGTTCCAGGAGCAGAAAATTCCTGCTTTATTCCATGGTTTTTGCAGAACTCTTCCATTATCAAATTCTTGAACTCAGTGCCATTATCACTCTTTAAGGTTTTCACAGAATCTTTGACCAATTTATCCAGATGTTTGACATGATCAATCAAGATAGATGCAGTTTCACTTTTTGTGTGCAAGAAATACACCCATGTGTATCTAGTGAACTCATCCACTATGACCAATGCATATTTCTTCTTTGCAATAGACATGACATTTACTGGACCAAATAGATCAATATGTAGTAAATGATAAGGCTCAAGAATTAATGATTCAGTCTTGCTCTTGAATGAAGATTTTCTCTGTTTGGCCTTCTTACAAGAATCACAAAGGCCATCAGGAGCAAATACTGATTTGGCAGTCCTCTCACAAGATCTTTCTTGACCAGCTCATTTATATTATTGAAATTTAAATGAGAGAGTTTTTTGTGCCAATTCCAGCTTTCTTCAATTGATGCTCTACTCATCAGACAGATTGCAGAACCATCAGTACTTGTTGAAAGCTTAGCTTCATAAATGTTACCACATCTGTATCCTTTCAGAACAACTTTGCCTTTAGATTTACTGACAACTTCACAGTGTTCTTCAAAGAAATCAACATAATAACCTCTGTAACAGATTTCACTTATACTCAGCAGATTATGTTTAAGTCCTGAGACCAGAGCTACTTCTTTAATGATGACATTCCCAAGATTGATATTGTCATATCCCAATGTTTTTCCAATATTGCCATCTCCATAAGAAACACTTGGGCCAGCTTTCTCCACAAAGTCTGATAGCAGGGCTTTATTTCCAGTCATATGTCCTGAACATCCACTGTCCAGAACTAGAATATTTTTCCTGTTGCCCTGCAATCACAAAGACCGTTAATGATTAGTTTTAAGGACCCAGACTTGCTTGGATCCTTTGGCCTTATCAAGTTTGTTAACATTTGCAGCGGATTTAGCATCAGAGTTTATGTTAACATTTTTCTTATCAGAACTTACACTATCAAACTTTGAATTAGAATTTACACTAGAAGGAACAGTGGAAACTTTCTTCAAAGAAGGTTTTAATTGATAATAATCATAGTACAAACTATGATATTCCTTACAAGTATAGATGGAATGCCATAAACTACCATAATAAAAACAAGGATTCTGTGGTTTATATCTAACAGACTGACTCTTAACTCCTGATTTTGAAGGTAAGGAGTTAATGTTCTTATTCTTCCTGCAAAAAGAAGCCAGATGGTTAGAACTCCACAGTTATGACATGTTTTCCTAGGAGCATCAGGAACAGGTTTATAACCATTGCTTTTATTCACACCTTCCTTTCCATTCCTATTTTTCCTAGGTGATTTTACCTTGTTTACATTCTTAACATCTTTCAGCTTATGCTTAAGCTGCTTCTTAGTCATTAAGCCTATGTTTACTTCAGCTGTCTTTTCCTGTTTTAGTTTGTCAGAAGTTAATCCCTCTCTAACTTCTGATTTATCATTATCAGACTTTACAGTTACAAACTTAACAGGTTTTAACTTTGGCTTTTGCTTAATAACAGGCTTAATTTCTACAGTTCCTTTATCATTCTTATCCTCTCCATAACCTAAGCCCTCTTTCCAATTTTCACTACTTAGCAAATTTTGAGTTGTTCTGCCAGAGTTAGTCCAAGTACTGATTATCTCTCTTTCCTCTTCTGACTCAGTTCTTAGAGATTCATTCATTTTTAGCACTTCATCCCTAACATAAAAGGCATCATCTCTATCCTTCTGAGTTTGATGGAACATAACTAACTCTTTTTCTAAGAAATCATTTCTTTTCTTAAAAGCAAGATTTTCAGAAGTTAATCTTTCACATGTTAAAGTTTGATCTCTATAACTAACAAACATGGTTTTAAGATATCTTCTCAACTCATTAATATCATCAGTATGAAAAGCATAAGTAGTCTGAGGTACCTTTGTTTCAGCAGCTTCAGAACTGCTCTCAGCACTTTCTTTATCAGCATTTGCCATCAACGCATAGTTCTCCTCACTTTCAGAGTCTGAGGTGTCTGTCCAGCTTTTCTGCTTTGTGACAAGAGCCTTGCCTTTGTCACCCTTTACCTTCTTGCAATCAGGAGATATGTGGCCTTTCTCACCACAGTTATAGCATTTGACATTAGTATAATCTTCTCTATCAGACTTTCCTCCTCTGCCTTCAGATCTTCTAAAATTCTTCTTATCAGAACTTATGCCTTTTCTGGAAAGCTTCTTTCCCTTCCTGAACTTCCTGTATGCAATCTTTGTGATCCCTTTCACCATAAGAGCACACAGCTTCATCATCTCCTCATCAGCATCAGTCTCAGGCAAGCTTTCAGAATCTGAGTCATCATCACTTTCAGAATTTGATGACTCGGTATCAGACTTTGTGAAAAGAGCTTTACCCTTGTCTTTCCTTGAGGTAGCTGCCTTGGGGGATTCTTCTTCAGCCTTTAGAGCAACTGTCCTTGACTTTCTTCCTTTCCTCTTGCTTCTTTGTTCCATCTCAAGTTCATGAGTCTTGAGCATTCCATAAATTTCATCAAGAGTTGTTTCATCAAGACTGTAGTTGTCTCTTATTGTTGTTGCCTTCAAATCCCAACATTCAGGAAGAGCTAACAGGAATTTAAGGTTTGAATCTTCAAGATCATACTCCTTATTAACCAGTGACAGATCATTCAAGAGTTTGACAAATCTATTATATAAATCAGTCAATGACTCATTAGCCTTTGAGTCAAAGTGTTCATACTCTTGAGTGAGTATTGTCTTCCTGTTCTTCTTAATTGTATCAGTTCCCTGACACCTTGTTTCCAGAGCATCCCATATCTCCTTAGCAGTCTTGCACTTAATTACCCTGTTTGACATTACATTATCAATGGCACTATGTAGTAAGTGTCGTACCTTAGCATCCTTAGCAATTGATGCTATATCTTCAGCAGTATAATCACTCTTCTCCTTTGGTACGGTCTTTGCTGCTTCACCTGCAACTGCAACTGCGAGCTTGGTTGGTTTGTGAGGCCTTTCCTTGATTCTATCAAGATATTCTGGATCTGTAGCTTCCAAAAACATGGTCATTCTCATTTTCCATATGGCATATTCAGATGGTCTCAGTATGGGAACTCTGATGGTTTCATACCGACTTTGGATTTGTGTCTTTGGAGCTTCTTCAGTTTTGGTAGGCTTAGTTGGAGTTTCTGTGTCAAACATCATTGTGTTTGGATCTTTAACTGTATGTGTGTTAACAGATAGGCTCTGATACCACTTGTTAGGTCACACACACTGTAGAGGGGGTGAATACAGTGTAAAATACAATCAAATCGAACTTTAATATCTTAAGTAACAGAAAACAAACTTTATTGAAACAATAAACTCTGTTACAGTATGGAACTGTTACCTCTCAGTGATGAACAAATATCACGAGAGCTGCTAGGGTTACGATGAATAATCTTCTCAAATATGATAACACTTATAGTGTAAACCCTATCTCTGTGTTTATATACTACACAGTTACAAGATAGTCGCTAATTGATATGGAATATAATTCTGCTTCCTAAAATATATCAATCAGATATCTTTTCTTCCAATTATTCCATTCTTCACGGAACTCCTTCTTCATGCATATCTCTTCTTATGTTTATCTCGATCTTCTTTCCTTTAATCAGCTACTATCCTTATCTGATCGTCCTTCAGCACTTAAGTTCTGATATACAACTTCTGATGATTATCTCCTGATAATATAAGTACTGATATCCTTAAGTCCTGACTTCCAGTATAAGTACGGATTTGTCCTATTAAGTAAGATCTGAAAACTGAACATAAATCATATTAGCCATGACATTATCAAATATATCTAACATGGTATTTTTCTGGTAATTTTTGGATTATTATATGATTTTATAAGGATTTATAGAATTAATAATGATTATTTCATGTAATTATAAAAATTACTTTTTAGAACCAGAAATCGTCCCACTTCAATCGTTTTTGCGTTTTTAAAACCTGAAACTCTTCCGAAAACTCCTTCCTAACCTAATTTGGTAATTCTGAACACTTTTCATGTTTTGACTTTTTCGATCCGGGATACGGTTTGACCTGTACGAGTCAGGGTGTGAAATTTTCGATATGCCAATCATTTTATATATCGATAAAAATCTGTTATGGATTAAAAACCAATATATATCATTGCTGTATTTAGTACTAAGGAACGTGAGCTTCAAGGCTCGATTTGACTGCTCTCGTGTTTCGTGACTCAATCTGCCTTAATAAGATGCCTACGTACCTTGCTGATTGCCAAAAATCAAGTCAAAAAACGTAGTTCTGATCTGTGGGGTGAGGCCCCTTATAGATGTTGGGAGTCCTTGAATTGGACTTGGTATAGGAGACTTGGTGGTCAAGTCTCTGAATTAGGATAGACTTAGGAGTCCTAGGAAGTAGGAAGCTGATTCCTTATCCCATGAGGTTCCTTGGAGGCCAATCTACAAGGATTTATATCCCCACTAGGACTTATCTTAATAGTTGTTTTTCTTTCTTATTTATTAATTACGAAATTAATAAATAATCAGGGTTTTTGGGCCTTCTTTGTTCCATCAGGCCTGATCTGGTCCATCAGGCCTGATCAACATGTTAACCTTTCTGGTCTGAATGTCATACATCTTCTTATTGGGCTTCACAGCCCAATCTTGTATAATTAATGTAATATCAGGATTTATTTATCCCTATCATTTGCCCCCCAACTTTTAGGAAACATTGATTAGGTTTCGCAGAAGTTAAGTCTATTCATTCCTTTATAGGGTTTCCTTTTTGCGTAAAGTGTGGAGCGACCTACACGTTTACAATAATTTTTCCTTTTATTCAGGAATTATCTTAATTTCCAGGAATTTTTCCTTTAATTCCGGGATTTTTCCCTAATTTTCTGGATTTTTCCCTTAATTTCTGGATTTTTCCCTTACTTTCCTGGATTTTTCCCTAATTTTCTGGGACTTATCCTTAATTTCTGGATTTTTCCCTAATTTTCTGGGATTTATCCTTAATTTTCTGGATTTATTCCTTATTTCTGAAAATATTAACATTTTTCAGAAAATATTTTAAGGAATTTCCTTATTTTTCTGTAATTTTCCAGGAATTTTTTCTTCTTTTTCTTCCCCCTTTTTCCTTTTTTTCTCTCTTTTTTTATACAGATTTCGACCAGGAATTCTGTTCGACCAGGATCCTGGTTGAATTAACCTCTGCTGTGCCTTGGTCGAAGGCTTTTCGAGGAGGAACCATTCGAGCAAGAATCCTGCTCGAATTTCGGCCAGGATTTTTTCTATATTTTCTTTTTCTTTTTTTTTTCTTTTTTTTTGTATTTCGAGCAGGATTTTTCTTCGTCCAGGATTCTATTTCGATCAGGGCTTTCTTCCTTCGTCCAGGATTCAACTTCGATCAGGATTTTTGGTCAGGGTCTCTACTTTTGACCGAATTATCCCCTTTTTGATTGCCAAGGTCGACGAAATTTCGGGTAGGGCTCGTTCGACCAGGATTTTTCCTGAATTTTTAGTCGAATGGATCTTCTTTCTGGTCGAATTAAGGCTGTCTTTTAGCCTTGGTCGAGGGAAATACGACCTCAATTCATTCGACTAGGATTCTATTGCAAGTCCTGATCGAATTGGGTCAGGAATATATTTATTTTCCCTTCTTGCAAATGCTTGGATTTGGGCCCTTAAATCTGGGCTATATTTCTTCCATCCTGAATTTTGAGCCCATGAATTGGATTTATTTTGGGCCAACTTTTTAATGGGTTAAAACTTGGGCCCTCTTCAGTTGGGTTTGTCTTATTGGGCCTATTTTACACAGGCCTTTCAATTGGGCCCCTAGTTCTGGGCTTTCAATTTGGGCCAACACTTTGGGTTTGAACTTAGGCCCATTTTTTTTAGCTGGGCTTCCTTTCACCCCTTTTTTCTTAAAAATCAAGTGGGCCTCATACAGGGCTTTTTTGGTTTTTGGGCCTTGGTATTGGGCCTTGGTTTTTCTGAGGTAGGCTAGCTAAGAAGCTTCTGGAATTTTGAGGAATATTCCCAAAACTTTCTGGATTTTTCTAGAAAATCTTTCCAAATTCTTCCAATAGTTTGTAGATCATTCCAGAAGGTTCCTGAACTTGGGCCTAAATGGGCTTTTCTAGGCCCATTTTCCCCTCTTTCCTCCTATATAAAGGTGGGGGGAGTGTTCTCACTCACACTCTTCACTCCTCATTTCATACATTTCTAAAATTCTCCAACTTTCTCCTCTCTCAACTTTCCTCCCTTAGCTTCCAACCCTCTTTCTTTCAAAGTTTCCAGGCTTTTCCAGCTTTGCTAATGGCTGACAAGAGTTCCGAGAGAGCGGCCAAGATAGCCTCGGCTTCAAAACGAGGTAAGGATATCGAGATCCGTTCTTCGTATATGTCTTTAATCGATATGATTAACACTAGGGGGGTGAATATCCCTCTACTGCACATCTCGATTCTTTTAATCATTGTAACGCTTGGCACAACATTGATTTCGATAAACTAAATGCACATTATAACGTCCTTCCTCCTCTTAGATTAGTTCCAGTCTCTGGTGGTGACCGTACTTGCCACTGAAGACCCGACACTCTCTTTATTTACACTGATGCCCTTAATGTTGGGCTTAGGTTTCCTTTCCACCCTTTTATTCCTCATCTTTTAGCTGATTTACAAATCAACCCGTGTCAGCTTCCTCCAAACGCTTGGAGGAACATTTTATGTTTTATGGTTTGCTGCCTTAGGGAGGGTTTTCCCCTTTCCGTAACTGTTTTTAGGAAGGTCTTTCAGTGCTATAATAGCTCTTCCAGTATTTATGGTTGGGTCTATGTTAAGCAAAGGCCCAAAAGTAAACATATCTTTAACAGCGCCTCCATTCCTGACAACAACCAAAATTGGAGGAATAGTTTTGTCGGGTTACGTTGGGAGAATGGTGACTGGGGCACACTCTTTCGATCTTCCTTCGGGAAGGTCAGTGATGGTAGCCTCAAATCCATTCACTTAACTCATGAGGAAACTATTATTTATAATGGGCTTACTCAGGACAACGGCACTACTACCAGCTGGACTCTCTTATAGGAGTTCTCCCTCATTCACGTGGGACTATCCTCTGTTTCTCAACAGGGTATTTTTCTTCCCTTATCATCTTTATTTCATTTCATGCATTATTAACATCACTTATTTTGTTTTTTTTCCTTGTTTTGCAGCTGCTAAGGAGATTAACGAGGACAATGTTCCTCCTGTTGAAGAGACTGCTAGGATGAAGAAAGCTCGGCTCGCAGGCCTAGACACCCGGGGAAAGGCGACAGAGCCTATCTTCTTGAGAAGGCACAAGGAGCCTATGGGGGAGGCTTCAACTGAAGGAGCTGAGGGCCATATTGCTCCTATCACTGCTGCTGCCCCTGCTACTGCTGCTACAGGCGCCTTTCAGCCTCTCTGGGGATTTCGTCGAGGGAATACCGTGGTTGGTTCCACGAAGCATGCTTGGGATTGGTCCTACCATAGCGTGACTCCCAAGGACTTTACTGACGTGGTGGCCACCCCTGACCTTGAGAGGATTAAGCTCATGGGAGCTCAGTCTCTGGCTTTGGTATGCCTCCTCTTTTTTGAACTTATCTTTCATTCTTGTAGCATTTTCTTACCTTATACTTTGTTGATTGCTTTGTTTCAGTCTAACGCCTATTTTCAAGGCGCTGTGAGGCAAGCCGAGTCATGGAAGCGGGCTTCTGATAAGGCCGATAATGCCCTTAGGAGGCAACAGAAGAAGTATGCTACCCTGAAGAAGAAGCTCAAGCACAAAGAGGAAGAACTCGGGGAGTCTAACGCTGAGCTGGTGGTACTTCGGACGGAGAAGGATAAAGCTATAGACAATTATCTGGACTCGGAGGAGTTTGCCCAGTCCATCAGGATTAGGGATGATTCAGTCTTTCCCGGGTTTTTTAGGACTGATTGGGACACGGCCCTTGGGATCGTGAACGAGGCTTGTCCTGATATTAACCAGGCAGATTATGTCTGCCCTGATGACGAGGCTTTGCTACAGAGGTTTCATACCCGAGTAGTTGTCTCGGATCATGTTCCTCAGGATCCACTCCTTCCTCCTCCCGAGTCTTCTTCAAGACCTGCTGAGGATGATAGCTCTTCCTCCTCCTCCGAGACGACGGAGACATCCAGCGAGACCGGAGAGGACGATGATATGGATGCCGAGGGTACCTCAGCTCCTTAGAGCTTTTTCAGCCCTGTGTGGCTTGTTTTCTTTATCTTATTTTCGAGACTTTATTTATCGAACTTCTTGTAATATTTATCCGATCTATTTTATTTATCACCTTTTATGCTTGCATCCATGCATTTGGTTTTTACTCGTTAGGCCGTAAACATACTTTGAAAAACTCATGAATTTCATAAATTGTCTGGGATTCATCCCTTACACAAGTTTTAATAAACTTCATAATAAAATTAGAACATATAAATCATAAGCAAGCAAAGCTTCAAGGTGCTTTTCAACTTACTCGCCATCCTGACAAGTGAGAATCGTATCCAACTGCCCTACACATAGTAAACCTTGAGGTTTTGTGCATGCCAAGTTCTCGGGACTTCAAAACTATCCATAGTCTCCAGCTTGTAGGTTCCTCTACCCTGAACGCTCTTAAGTTTGTACAGCCCTTCCCAATTCGGGGCAAGCTTTCCTTTCTGTCCTACACCAGAAGCTTCTATCTTTCTCAATACTAGGTCACCTTGTTTGAAAAACCTTTCTTTAACCCTTAGGTTGTAGTAGAATGAATCCTTTTTCTGATATTCTACTATCTTTGCATGTGCCTCATCTCGCACTTCATCGATTAGATCCAGGGCTAACCTCTGCCCTTCTTCATTTTCCTCTGCATTGAAAGCCTGAATCCTTGGAGAGGAATGTGATATCTTCACGGGAACTACTGTTTCTGCCTCATATTCCAACATGAAGGGAGTTGCTCCTGTCGTGACTCTACAGGTAGTCCTATAGGCCCATAATATGGGAAGTATCTCATCCACCCAATTATTCCTTGACTTCTCGATCCTCTTCTTTAGTCCATCCAGGATTATTCGATTTGCTACTTCCGCTTGCCCATTGGCTTGTGGGTGAGCCACAGAGGTGAACCGTAACTCAATTTCATTTTCTTCACAATACTTCTTGAATTCCTCGTTGTTGAATTATGTTCCATTGTCAGTGACGAGGATACGGGGAATTCCATATCGGCACATAATGTTTTCCCACAAGAATTATGCAACCTACTTAGTTGTGATCTTGGCCAAGGGTTTGGCTTCAATCCACTTGGTGAAATAATCAATGGCTACAATCAGAAACTTCCTTTGTGCCGTGGCCATGGGGAAAGGCCCCAAAATATCCATCCCCTACATAGCAAAGGGAATGGGCGAGTTGATAGAGGTCAGCATCTCGGGGGGTTGTCTAACAACAGGTGCATGTTTCTGACAGCGGTCACACTTCTTCACATATTCTTTGGCATCAGCCATCATTTCTGGCCAGTAAAAGCCTAAACGAGTTATCTTATGAGCCAAAGCCCTGCCCCTCAACTGTTGTCCACAAATACCTTCATGCACTTCTTCAAGAGCCAAGTGTGTCTCATCGGGCCTGAGACACCTTAAGTAAGGAACCACGAAAGATCTTTTGTACAGAATCCCATCTACCAAAGTGTACCTTAGTGCCCGAACAGTTAACTTTCGTGCTTCAGTTGCATTACTTGGTAACCAACCGGTTTGAATGTGAGCCTTAATGGGATCAATCCATGACGTCCCCAGGCCTCTGGGAGCCACAAGCTTAACATATATGCTTCGTGTCTTCAAAACACGGAAGTAAACACTTCCTGAACTTTCTTCTATCTCAGATGAAGCAAACTTTGATATAGCATCTGCCTTAGCATTTTCCTCCCTTGGAATGTGCTCAACATGGCATTCATTAAATTGGGTCATCACAGCCCTTACTAGGCGGACATACTTAGCCATCGTATCATCCTTTGCCTCAAATTCTCCCTTTACCTGGGATATGATCAGCTTCGAATCTCCATGGACCTTTAAGTTTTTGACTCTAAGTCTCCCAGCTAGGCCAAGGCCAGCTATCAGGGCTTCATATTCCGCCTCATTGTTTGTGGTTGGGAAGTCTAGCTTCATAGCATACTCAATTAAGAACCCGTCAGGGCTTTGTAAAACCAATCCTTCTCCACTTGAATTTATTTTTGATGCTCCATCAAAATAGAGAACCCAATATTCTTTCTCCTTATCATCCTTCTCTTTGTCCCCATTATCGACTCCCTTATCTTGAGATATGGTATCTTCCTGCCCCCCGACTTCTTGGTTGGGTATGGTACATTCCACCACGAAGTCAGCTAGTGCCTGGGCTTTTATTGCCGTACGTGTCTTATACTTGAGGTCGAACTCTCCCAACTCTATTGCCCACTTAATCAATCTCCCACTTGCCTTGGGACTGTGAATGATATTCCTCAGGGGCTGATTTGTTAGCACCTCAATCTGATGAGCCTGAAAGTAAGGACGCAGCTTTCTCAAAGCCATTACCAAGGCTAGAGCAAATTTCTCAATAGTTGAATAATTTAACTCGGCACCATGCATAATTTTGCTGACATAGTATACGGGTTTCTGGACTTTCAGTTCCTCCTTAACCAACACCGCGCTCAAGGCACTCTCTGAAACAGCTAAGTACAAGAACAAAACTTCATTCAAAGCTGGCTTGGCCAACAACGCGGCATGCGCCATATACTTCTTTAACTCTTCGAATGCCTTCTGGTTTTCCTCATTCCATACAAAGTCCTTGATGTTCTTTAGTGACTTGAAGAATGACAGGCACTTGTCTCCTAACTTGGAGATGAATCGTCCTAGCGCAGCAACCCTTCCTGTGAGCTTCTGAACATTTTTGACGGTTTTTGGTGGTTCCATGTCTAGAATTTCCTTTATTTTATCGAGGTTAGCCTCTATCCCCCTCTTGGAGACCATCAATCCCAAAAATTTTCCAGATCCTTCTCCGAAAGCACATTTTGTAATAACCCCCAAAATTTTGAACTTTTTGTAACCCTTGTGAATAGTGTTTTAGCTGAATGAGAAACTTTTCATGCCACACTATGTAGGGGTTCTGATATGGATATTCTGAGATTTTATTAGTACTTTATATGGGATATAAGTGTATGTAAAGATCGTCAGAATCCAAATCCGAACAATTTGATTTTTCCCGGAAATCCAATAGATACGGAAAGAATTGAGTATAAGGTAACAGGATAAAAGGATTTAAATTAAAGGATTATAATAGAGGATCATAAAAAGGAATATAATGTATTGAGAAAGGTTAAGGGAACCTAAGTAATAAGATCCCGGGTATGATCCTTCAAACGATAAACGAAAACGAAAGTTAAGCGAACCGTATAACAGATCAGCGGTCATTAGGCAAACAATTAGGAAGTTAATCAAAGGGATTAGAGAGGATGATGTCACCCAACCAATGAGAAGGGGACAAGGAGGGGGGGATGACATCATGAGGATGACACAAGCATGACATGGGAAGGAAGGAGGTGTGGTTGAATGAGAACCACACAAATTCAAGGGCAACAAGGTAATTGACTAAATCAAACACAAAAACAAATCAACCAAGCCAAGCAAAATCATTCTTCATCAAAATCAAAAAGAACCAAGGCATTGTTCATCTTTGCTCTCGGCTTTTTAGCTTTTTAAAGGGCAAGAATTTCAAAATCAAAGATCCAAGCTTCCTAAATTGGTAAGATAATTCCCTAATCATCTTTATGCTTAGTTAGGGCTCTATCATGAGTTTAAGCCATTAATTCCTTCTCAATCTTCTTCATTTAATCAAAGAAGAAGACAATGAATAGTGTTTTCAAGTTTTTAACTTGAAATTTTTCTTGTTTTCCTTGAAGATCCAAGCATTCTTAAGACTTCTCAAAGCTTCTTAAGGCTTCCTAGCTCCTCCCACCACTTCAAGGAAGGTATACCATCTCCAAACCCTAGATTCCTATGTATTATAAGATGATTTTGATTAGTAGGGTGATATTGTAGCTTGTTGTTGTGATTAGAGTTTGGGATTTGAAATGGTAGTGAAATGGAATGGTAAATGTTGTTGTTTTGATTAAAAGAACTTAAGTATGGTTAAAGTTAAGCTTTGGCATAAGTATGAATGTTAAAATTGAATTGGTTGGGGTTGTTATGATGTGATAAGGATGGATGTTGGTTGTATGTTGGATTTGAGGTTGAATTGGGATGGTTTTGAATGGTTTAAAATTTGGAAATCGCGTAAACATAGCCGTCGTAACGTCCGATTTTCTTTAGACTGTTTTTGTGCATAACATTAGGACCCGAGAACCCCCTGCTAGATTATGACCACTGCCATGTTTAGATAGCTCATGTTACGAGCTTCATTTTGATATGTAGTTCGTTCGATTCCGATGCACGGTTTAGGAGAAACGACCGTTTCAAGTAACGGCGTTTCGCGAACGAAACTTTTCCCCTCGCCTTACTTTGAAACATAGGTTAAAGACCAAAAAGGGTTCATTAATGCATGAAACATTTATGGTAAGTGTGTTAGGCAATTGGTAAGATACTCGCAAAGGAATCGCCTTAGAACTCGTAAAGGTTAAATTACTAAAAATGGTGGAGCCGAGGGTACTCGAGTGACTTAAGAAAATCAGTAAGCGCAAAACAAGCGTTAGAGTCTAAGTTAGTTAAAGTATAGATTTACAAGTGACTTTGGTTTAATTCCAACTTACTTGTTGTTTATAGGTTACCAGACTCGTCCCTAGCCATTCGTAACCCCCAGTCGCTCAGGCAAGTTTTCTACCAGTTATAACTGTTGTTGTGATGTATATAGGTATTTGCATTATCTTGCAATAGATGCATGTTGGTTAATTAGAAAATGTTGCAATATATTGAAACATGTTGCTATGGTATTTATATATATGCATGCCTGTTTTGTATTCTTTCCATATATATCTGTTGATTCAATTGATAATACCTATGCTAGAGGATAGCGGTAATTTGCATATACCCTTAGTATAGGGACCCAAAGGTGAAAATATTTTCTAAAACCGGGAGTCGAGGATCCCGAGTAGATTTTGTATATATGGATATATATATATATATATATACTTATATATATATATATGGTCATAGTTTTCAAAACTATTAATCGAATAAGGTTTATTCGATAACTTTAACTTTATTTTATTATTGAATATTATTTCGAATATTATTCGAGGACTTATGACTCCTTTTATTTTATTATTTGAATATTATTTGAATATTCATTCGAGGGCTTATGACTCAGTTTATATTATTTAATGAATATTATTTGAATATTCATTTGAGGATCTATGACTCCGATTATTTGCTGAGATATATTCTTTATTTTATTAAAGAATAAGGTGTCAATAATCAAACTTATTTTCGATTATTCAAATAAAGATAGTACTTTCATATAAATATATCTTTGGTTATTTAATACTCATTTCAAGTATAAGTTTTAATACTTCTACTTCAATTATTTTATAAAGATTATTCTTTATGGGAATATTATTTAAATAATAATATTCAGACATTTTCTAAATATTCTGGGGACTGATTTACTTCATTAAATCAGCTTTACTCCAAACACTCTTTAAAGTGTTTTCGAGTCTTCAAAATGATTTTTAAAAGTTAGAGCGGATCCCAAAACTCATTTTTATATTTAAGATCTTCCTTTTTAAGGGGATTTAAATACTCGCTCAAAACCTGAGGGATCCGGCTCTGTGGTGTATTTTATAATCACAACACGGTTGCAGTTTTGGTAAATGAATTAATTACTTACCCAACGTTCGGGAAGTAAGTCCATCTATTGAGTCGGCATAAGCAACATGGGCTCAGTGGGCGTCCATGATAGTGTAAGTGGCTCAGTGGGAGTCCATCAAATGCATAAGTGGCTGAGTGGCAGTCCAGCATAAGGTCCTAATACGACCAGGGTGATGACCAGTGGGGAATTCGTCCATCTACTAGTAGAAAAGGTTACTTATGGGTATCTTTGCCTGATCAGCAAGATATCTGGTTTATGCCAAATTCTTTCCCTTTCCAAATTTATTGGATATTGCAATTCTGTTCATACTTTACATGGCAGAGGTTTTCAGGAAATGTATAAAGGAAGATGTATATGTGGATATATATATATATCAGAACTTAGTGAAGTATGTCATAACTTCATTTCCTTTAATAATATTTCAAAGGTTGAATCTATTCAAATCTTGTCTTATAGTCTCATCTATGTGATGAACTTTTGAAACTAATTATAACTTGAACGGTGGTAGTTCAAGTAGTATTTGGGAAAGATATAAGTATATTGGGGTATCTTGTAACTTCATCTTTTAAACTTATATCTAATTAATAATTGTCTTATGAATGACAAAGATTTTTAGAAAAACGTTGAGACAAGGTTAGATATATGAGATCACCTTGCAACGATATTTTTTTTATACAGTTATACACTGGGACTTTGTGTATATTATGCATGGAAGAGGACTTCCAATATTTTGAAAAGTATATATGTATATATATATATACTGAATATTTTACGACTTCATCGTATTAAGATATCAACTTGGTTCATTTCTTTTGACCAAGACTTTCATGAGTACTAAGAGAAGGCTCATATACTATTAATCATTATACATATTATTTTGGTGGGCTTGCTGCTCACCCTTGCTTTCTTCTTTCATCACACAACAAAAGATAGAAATGATGAACAGGACCAAGCTCCCGATTCGCAAGCGATTAGGAGACGTTCTGCAGTTTTCTAGAAGCACTGATGCCGCCGTAGCTGAGGTAGGAGCTACCAATAGGCTAGGCTTTCAACTTCTAATGTACCAGATTTATGTATATTTATGAATTGTAACAATGGCAAAGAAATGTAAATTTATTCAGAAAACCTTTTAAGGTGTATTGGCAGATAATTGTGGAATAAAATGACTTGTGGTTATTTTTGGATGTTCATCTCTGAGATTATAACGTGTGGTGTGTGTGTTTATTGTGGGGTCACAGTATAGAGTAGTTGAGTAATTATTAAGATTGGGTGTTATTAAGGGAAATGGAACTCGTGATAACCCGGATCCCCGACCCCGGATTTGGGGGTGTTACAGAAATGGTATCAGAGCGAAGCGTTATAAACCTCAGAGATGATGTGACATTAAGATAATAAGTTCACTAAGATAATAAGAACTCTTGCCAAGTTCATAGTCGGGCTACCTAACGTAGCACTGACAGTTAAAACCCTTACGGGAACCCTTATAAGTATCGTGATAGTAACATAGTTTGTTCTCGTATAGGGCAGCGGGGCACCAAACCTTGAGGTTCAGGAGCATCAGCATGAGGATGTTTTATTACAAGTTGGAGATCAAATTGTGAATCCGATGGAGTACCCTAATGAGGGACCGGATGAGGTTTAGATAGAGAATGTTGCGGTTGAGGATGTTATTTCGGAAAGGATTGTGGCTGAGGAGGATCTCATGGAGGATCCTGATGAGAATGAAGAAAGGACCGTTGAGGAACAAATGACCGTAGTCAGGGCGACTACTAGAGCAAGAATGGCCGCGAGGGTGGCACTAGAGGATGAAGAGTTACCAAGGGCACAAAGGTTAATGAGGGCAGAAGGAGTGGGGCCTTCCACGACCCCAATTATACCAGTATCAGACCCTCTTCCAGAGGCTCCTGTAGACACCCATGAGGTTCCACCAATTCCTGTTCCCTCCCCTGTACAGAGCCCATCACATACTGAGGAAATGCCACCTTTATCCCCTGCACCATTGTCGCCTGATACCGTGCTTGGTTATCCATTTGGATCTCCTGGGTCTGCACCACCTGCACCCCATGGACTGCTAGATGCTACCACTCAGGCTTCTCTTATCGCTGATTATCATATGACTTTGGGTGGCCTGTCAGAGGCCCGGAATGTTAGGAGTGATCTGTTGGATCGACTTACTGCACCAAGGATTGAGGGTGGGATACTTCCGGCAGGATTAGCGTATAGCATGGAAAGGATTGAGGCTACCACCCGTGTTACTGCTAGAGGCCATCTTGAGGGTCAGGTTGATCCAGCTCTACTTGCGACTATCTTAGACCTCATCACCTCTGTGATGGAGCAGGTTAGGGATGTCGTGCGTGCTCGCATCTCTTAATCCATGGTAGTGTGCAGAGCCAGAGCAATCAAACAAGGGTTTCATGTAGCACCGCTTTTGGAGGATTAGCCTAAGTTATGAATGATTAGTTTTAATGACGAGATGACTATCTATGGTAGTACTTTTGGGATAGGAGCGATAAGTTCATATGATGTAATCCTCTTTAATATATTCAGTTGTTGTACCCTCGAACAAATGGTTATGTATATATTCGTTAATTTCAGTTCAGATCAGTTTGTTTGTGATAAATCACATTATTAATTGCTCTATTAACACTTAAGAGAGTGTCATGAAGTTTATCGAACTTAAGAATTCATAATTTGCAATCGTGCAAGGACTAAACGAGGGGAAGACTTAAGCAAAGTAAGTAAGACAAATATCCGGAGATTCTCAAAATTTTCCAAGTAATATGCCCCCACAAGGAATAAGATTAAGGGCAAACCTTGAACGTGATAATCAGGGAGGTCGCAATTAAGATATAAAGAACCCGGAATATAATAAAGTGGAAAATGAAGATTTTAAATTAAAAGATGACTCCAATTATGGGGAGTAGGAAGAAATATTTAGACTAAGAAAGCAAAAGTCGAGCGAGATAAGGAGACCCGAGACGGTACTCCTATACGGAAATTCATGAACCTGTCTAAACAGAACTTATATTTTATTCCCAACCACCACCTTGAGGAAACAATGTGGTGTGAAATTCTTTCATGACCTTTAAATCGCTAAGCTCTCAGAGTTCCAAGGAACAGGCTGACCCAGCCGAGGCAAGAGCCTGGCTAAAGGAAATATAGGAATCATTTGAGATTCAAAATGATTGATGAACCACAAAAGACTGTTTTTGTCAGTTACCCTCCTAAGAGAGAGACCACCCGCTGGTGAAAGACCAAGAAAGGCACGGAGCCAGAGGTTAGAATAAACTGATTTAAGTTCAGTCAATTGTTTTCGGGAAAGTAATTCCCAAAGATAAGGAGATAGTGTAAAAGCTTTAGAGCCAGAACAAAGGCAGACGAGTATGATGAATTATGAATCTAAGATGTAAAAGTTGTCAAGATTCGTTCTGAGGACACGAATCCAGAATGACGGGATGGTTGAAATCAATGCTTATGTAGTGTTGGTTCATGTAATGGTTGTAATGGAAACGAAAATAAAAAGAAACTGAAGTGGAAAGGAATATAAAGGCGATAGAGTTGGAGGAATGATAAGGAAGATGGGTATGAGGAAACCCTAAAGACTCGTAGCAATAGAAATAGAAAAGTATGTAATTGTCAGGATGAGGGTGATTTACCATGAGTTAAAATTGATGGTTGAAGGCATAAGAGATACATATATTTTATCCCCTTTAAGTTGGGAGGATTCAAGGAAACCTTTAGATAGTTCGAAGGATAAATAATAAGACGCGGATAGACTAAGGAGACAAGAAAGTAAGAAAGTAGGAAAATTGGATGAAGGAAGTGACCTTCAATAATGTGAAATGTAAGACCGGTGGCTCGATACTCAGAAAGGGAGACGCCAGGTATGAGAGATATCCCAACATTGAGGTGACTGTTGAGATAAACAACAAAAGTAAATAAGGAATTATTAAGAAGAAGTTCACGTTGAACACGACCAATATCTTCCAGAACATCCATGTTATCATTACCAAATCAGGAAAGAAAAGCGGATGACCATTGTTATCTTTTGGAGGCCATATGGATTGACCTCAATTTGAATAAGGATGCTATTATGAAGTTAGGTATAGACTATCGAGGTGGGAATGATGAATAAGATAATCTATCAAGGATATATGACTTGATTTGTCCAAGGAAGGATGCAAGTACCTTTTAAAGATGGGATTAAGGATATAACTTCGATAACTTAAAATGAATCCTAGGGGAATGCATAAAGGTTGGCATTTCACCCTTAATAGGGACAGTATGAGTTTTGGCAGTATGATTTGGAAAGGGTTAATGTAACAACAACCTTTAAGAATCAGTGGAGAAATTTTTCAGAAGTATATAGACAATGGTTCTAGTAATAGTAAATGGTATTTTAATATGCCCTGTATCTAGGGAATACAGGAGGAACGATTGAAGGATAACCTTAGAGGTTTTACAAGGAGAAAGGTAATATTCAAAATTTTCAAGAATTGAAATGTTGATAAAGGAAATATGACATAATTATAATGTTGCCAAGTGGGGCACGTGTTAAACCACGAGAAAGTATGGATCGAACCAGTAATGGTCGAAATTATTCAGGGCAATTAGGACTTAAGTTAAAAGATGTTCTAATTATAATTGAGAGTCAGTCATGACAGTGATTAACCTCTAAAGACTGAGGCAATAACTTATGGAATAATGGTGATTTTTTTTACTCATCATATTTTAAGGAAAGCATTTTCACATAAGCTGTGATTGAAATAAGGTAGAAAATTTATTTGGAGGTGGTTAAAGTTACATTGACTGTAAGGAAATTTTACTATCGGCCAAAGAGGTGGCCGACACTTTAAAGGTAAGAGGATAATTATAGGCGCTTGTGCCAAAAGAATACAGTGATGATGGTTAAAACTGTGAAGGTTGTATTATGGTTTGGAAGATTGACATTCCTTCTGATGATTGTGCAATACCCAACCGTAATAGTAGTTGGTAAAGGTTTAATTCGTGTAATCGCCATGAACGGGCTATCTATCTTAGAAGGTCCTATCTTGAGATAAGCCAGGACCATGTTTCAAAAAGGACTAGACGAACCTTTGAGTAAGTCTTCTATTTAAGGCATATGATTTAGAATGGTATTAACCTGCTATCGTTGCTTTGATTGAAACTCTTCTGCAATTTTATCTGCTTCATGTCATGTATGTATGTCAGGATCAGGAGTGTTCTTCATGAATCAGAAATGGTGATTATGTTACCTCCCTAGAAGGATTTGATACGACATGTATGAACTCCATATGGTTAGCTATTAAGACTTCATGGAAAATGAATGACGACAGTAGGTCAGTAGTGGACCATAGTAATGCAGCAATGATTCTGCGAGTAATGAGCTGGTTACAACCGTGAGAGTTGTATTGGAATGGATGTTGAGATTGAGTACCACTAAACGGGTCGTGGTAGTGTATAAGTTATCATTGATAGACTAATTAAGTAGAGTATTTACCTATTGAATATTTATTCTTTCTTATCAATAGAGAGTCGTATTATTATACGAGGAAGGTTACGGTGCAAGCATAGAATTCAAGTAACGATGATGTCTAGAATGAGACCCCAGGTTCGATTTTCGATATCGAAGGAGTTTCAAGGGTGATTATGTATAAGCTCGAGGAAGAGAATGGGTTCATAGAATGATGGACGGAATAGAAATATTTAGGCATGGGAAATACAATGCTATAAAACTTGATGCTGATATAAATACGTATATGTTTTGTTCTCCTATGACAAACCTCTATAGTTCAGAGGTAGGTTCCAAGCCAGATATTTTGTGGCAGTATATTTTTTCATATATACAATTCTCTTCAATTCGTTCTTTTCTCTTCTTTTCATTTCATGTAAGCTGAGACGAACAACCCTTCCAGAAAGGGGAGGTATTATCGAATGACTATCTATCTGTGTGATAGAAGCCTAGTAGGATACCATCTATTGTTTAATTGCTTGTCAAGTACTAAAGGCTGGCCACCTTCTGTACTAACTATGCGATATAACAAGTGTTCATGATCATAGTGATCTCTCAATAAATTCTTTTACTTCTATATGAAGGATTAAGCTTTCGAAAATAGAAACAGCTGAAAAAGGAGTAATAAAGTTGTGGTAGTATTCGGAATGGAAACACATTCGTGATACTAAGGTTGGCATGGTTATTAAAAGGTTATAAAACGCTAACGAGCAAAAGTATAACCAGTATAATATTAGGAACGGAAGGTGATAGCGATTACGAACTGGAAAAGAATGGGTATTGAGAAGCAAAAGCTCTAATGTTAAAAGCTATAATGAGAGTCTGTGCAATAGACTTGAAAGAATTTGGAATGATCACTTAACGCGGATTAAGTTATATCACGATAATAGATCATATGTCAGTATTGAGATATCGCCTTATGAGATCCTAGAGGGAAGACAATGTCGATCTCCCTTATGTTAGGATGAAGTTGTAGAGCGCAAGATGCTCGGACCCGCAGTAGTCTAAAGGACCAAGGATATGATAAATCTAATCAGAGGATGGCTGGTAGTAGCCCAAGATGGGAACACAAAGTATGTTGATTTAACACGAAAGGACAAGGAATGGGAAATAGGGGACCTAGTAATGTTATAGGTATCCCTTGGAAAAAAAGATTGATGAGGTTCGGAAAGAAAGGAAAGCTAAGTCCACGAATTGTTGGACCCTGGGATATACTAAGACGTATTGGGAAGTTAGCATATGAGTTAGCCCTAACCCCGAACATGTAGCAAGTTCATAGCGTGTTCCACGTATCAATGTTAAGGAAGTATAATTTGGATGCCAGATAAATAGGGGCATATGAGCGCATAGACATGCAACCAGACGTAACCTATATGGAGCAACCAGGAAGGGTTATAGAGTGAAAAGGAACAAGTACTTAGGAGAAGGGTTATCAAACTAGGCGGAGTTTGGTGGTAGGACCACAATGTGGGAAAATTTACTCGAGAGTTAGATAGTGCAATGCTAAGAGAGTATCCCTATTTATTTTCAATTTGATTCCGGGACGGAATCCTTTTAAGGAGGGGAGACTGTAATAACCCCCAAAATTTTGAACTTTTTGTAACCCTTGTGAATAGTGTTTTAGCTGAATGAGAAAACTTTTCATGCCACGCTATGTAGGGGTTCTGATATGGATATTCTGAGATTTTATTAGTACTTTATATGGGATATAAGTGTATGTAAAGATCGTCAGAATCCAAATCCGAACACTTTGATTTTTCCCGGAAATCCAATAGATACGGAAAGAATTGAGTATAAGGTAACAGGATAAAAGGATTTAAATTAAAGGATTATAATAGAGGATCATAAAAAGGAATATAATGTATTGAGAAAGGTTAAGGGAACCTAAGTAATAAGATCCCGGGTATGATCCTTCAAACGATAAACGAAAATGAAAGTTAAGCGAACCGTATAACAGATCAGGGGTCATTAGGCAAACAATTAGGAAGTTAATCAAAGGGATTAGAGAGGATGATGTCACCCAACCAATGAGAAGGGGACAAGGAGGGGAGGATGACATCATGAGGATGACACAAGCATGACATGGGAAGGAAGGAGGTGTGGTTGAATGAGAACCACACAAATTCAAGGGCAACAAGGTAATTGACTAAATCAAACACAAAAACAAATCAACCAAGCCAAGCAAAATCATTCTTCATCAAAATCGAAAAGAACCAAGGCATTGTTCATCTTTGCTCTCGGCTTTTTAGCTTTTTAAAGGGCAAGAATTTCAAAATCAAAGATCCAAGCTTCCTAAATTGGTAAGATAATTCCCTAATCATCTTTATGCTTAGTTAGGGCTATATCATGATTTTAAGCCATTAATTCCTTCTCAATCTTCTTCATTTAATCAAAGAAGAAGACAATGAATAGTGTTTTCAAGTTTTTAACTTGAAATTTTTCTTGTTTTCCTAGAAGATCCAAGCATTCTTAAGACTTCTCAAAGCTTCTTAAGGCTTCCTAGCTCCTCCCACCACTTCAAGGAAGGTATACCATCTCCAAACCCTAGATTCCTATGTATTATAAGATGATTTTGATTAGTAGGGTGATATTGTAGCTTGTTGTTGTGATTAGAGTTTGGGATTTGAAATGGTAGTGAAATGGAATGGTAAATGTTGTTGTTTTGATTAAAAGAACTTAAGTATGGTTAAAGTTAAGCTTAGGCATAAGTATGAATGTTAAAATTGAATTGGTTGGGGTTGTTATGATGTGATAAGGATGGATGTTGGTTGTATGTTGGATTTGAGGTTGAATTGGGATGGTTTTGAATGGTTTAAAATTTGGAAATCGCGTAAACATAGCCGTCGTAACGTCCGATTTTCTTTAGACTGTTTTTGTGTATAACATTAGGACCCGAGAACCCCCTGCTAGATTATTACCACTGCCATGTTTAGATAGCTCATGTTACGAGCTTCGTTTTGATATGTAGTTCGTTCGATTCCGATGCACGGTTTAGGAGAAACGACCGTTTCAAGTAACGGCGTTTCGCGAACGAAACTTTTCCCCTCGCCTTACTTTGAAACATAGGTTAAAGACCAAAAAGGGTTCATTAATGCATGAAACATTTATGGTAAGTGTGTTAGGCAATTGGTAAGACACTCGCGAAGGAATCGCCTTAGAACTCGTAAAGGTTAAATTACTAAAAATGGTGGAGCCGAGGGTACTCGAGTGACTTAAGAAAATCAGTAAGCGCAAAACAAGCGTTAGAGTCTAAGTTAGTTAAAGTATAGATTTACAAGTGACTTTGGTTTAATTCCAACTTACTTGTTGTTTATAGGTTACCAGACTCGTCCGGAGCCATTCGTAACCCCCAGTCGCTCAGGCAAGTTTTCTACCAGTTATAACTGTTGTTGTGATGTATATAGGTATTTGCATTATCTTGCAATAGATGCATGTTGGTTAATTAGCAAATGTTGCAATATATTGAAACATGCTGCTATGGTATATATATATGCATGCCTGTTTCGTATTCTTTCCATATATATCTGTTGATTCAATTGATAATACATATGCTAGAGGATAGCGGTAATTTGCATATACCCTTAGTATAGGGACCCAAAGGTGAAAATATTTTCTAAAACCGGGAGTCGAGGATCCCGAGTAGATTTTGTATATATGGATATATATATATATATATACTTATATATATATATATATGGTCATAGTTTTCAAAACTATTAATCGAATAAGGTTTATTCGATAACTTTAACTTTATTTTATTATTGAATATTATTTCGAATATTATTCGAGGACTTATGACTCCTTTTATTTTATTATTTGAATATTATTTGAATATTCATTCGAGGGCTTATGACTCAGTTTATATTATTTAATGAATATTATTTGAATATTCATTTGAGGATCTATGACTCCGATTATTTGTTGACATATATTCTTTATTTTATTAAAGAATAAGGTGTCAATAATCAAACTTATTTTCGATTATTCAAATAAAGATAGTACTTTCATATAAGTATATCTTTGGTTATTTAATACTCATTTCAAGTATAAGTTTTAATACTTCTACTTCAATTATTTTATAAAGATTATTCTTTATGGGAATATTATTTAAATAATAATATTCAGACATTTTCTAAATATTCTGGGGACTGATTTACTTCATTAAATCAGCTTTACTCCAAACACTCTTTAAAGTGTTTTCGAGTCTTCAAAATGATTTTTAAAAGTTAGAGCGGATCCCAAAACTCATTTTTATATTTAAGATCTTCCTTTTTAAGGGGATTTAAATACTCGCTCAAAACCTGAGGGATCCGGCTCTGTGGTGTATTTTATAATCGCAACACGGTTGCAGTTTTGGTAAATGAATTAATTACTTACCCAACGTTCGGGAAGTAAGTCCATCTATTGAGTCGGCATAAGCAACATGGGCTCAGTGGGCGTCCATGATAGTGTAAGTGGCTCAGTGGGAGTCCATCAAATGCATAAGTGGCTGAGTGGCAGTCCAACATAAGGTCCTAATACGACCAGGGTGATGACCAGTGGGGAATTCGTCCATCTACTAGTAGAAAAGGTTACTTATGGGTATCTTTGCCTGATCAGCAAGATATCTGGTTTATGCCAAATTCTTTCCCTTTCCAAATTTATTGGATATTGCAATTCTGTTCATACTTTACATGGCAGAGGTTTTCAGGAAATGTATAAAGGAAGATGTATATGTGGATATATATATATATATATCAGAACTTAGTGAAGTATGTCATAACTTCATTTCCTTTAATAATATTTCAAAGGTTGAATCTATTCAAATCTTGTTTTATAGTCTCATCAATGTGATGAACTTTTGAAACTAATTATAACTTGAACGGTGGTAGTTCAAGTAGTATTTGGGAAAGATATAAGTATATTGGGGTATCTTGTAACTTCATCTTTTAAACTTATATCTAATTAATAATTGTCTTATGAATGACAAAGATTTTCAGAAAAACGTTGAGATAAAGTTAGATATATGAGATCACCTTGCAACGATATTTTTTTATACAGTTATACACTGGGACTTTGTGTATATTATGCATGGAAGAGGACTTCCAATATTTTGAAAAGTATATATGTATATATATATATATATACTGAATATTTTGCGACTTCATCGCATTAAGATATCAACTTGGTTCATTTCTTTTGACCAAGACTTTCATGAGTACTAAGAGAAGGCTCATATACTATTAATCATTATACATATTATTTTGGTGGGCTTGCTGCTCACCCTTGCTTTCTTCTTTCATCACACAACAACAGATAGAAAGGATGAACAAGACCAAGCTCCCGATTCGCAAGCGATTAGGAGACGTTCCGCAGTTTTCTAGAAGTTTTGATGCCGCCGTAGCTGAGGTAGGAGCTACCAATAGGCTAGGCTTTCAACTTCTAATGTACCAGATTTATGTATATTTATGAATTATAACAATGGCAAAGAAATGTAAATTTATTAAGAAAACCTTTTAAGGTGTATTGGCAGATAATTGTGGAATAAAATGACTTGTGGTTATTTTTGGATGTTCATCTCTGAGACTATAACGTGTGGTGTGTGTGTTTATTGTGGGGTCACTGTACAGAGTAGTTGAGTAATTATTAAGATTGGGTGTTATTAAGGGAAATGGAACTCGTGACAACCCGGATCCCCGACCCCGGATTTGGGGGTGTTACACATTTTGTAGGATTTAACATCATCTTGTGGTACCTCAGAACCTCAAAAGCTTCCCTCAAATGGGTTATATGATCAGTCTTTGCTAGACTCTTGACTAACATGTCATCAACATAGACTTCCATAGTGTTACCAATAAGGTCCTTAAAAATTTTATTTACCAACCTTTGATAGGTGGCTCCTGCATTCTTAAGACCAAATGCCATAACAAGATAACAATAAACACCTAAGTCAGTGATGAATGATACCTTTGGAATGTCATCCTTATGCATCTTGATCTGGTTGTATCCGCTAAATCCATCCATGAAACTCAGCATCTCATGCCCAGCAGTGGCATCAATCAAAGTATCAATCATTGGCAACGGAAAACAGTCTGTAGGGCATGCATCATTCAGATCAGTGAAGTCTATAGACATCCTCCACTTTCCATTAGCCTTCTTCACCATTACAGGGTTTGCTAACCATTTCGGAAATTGTATCTCCTCAATGAAACCAGCCTCTAAGAGCTTTTCTACTTCCTGTTTTATAGCCTCTTGTCTTTCCGGGGCAAAGTTTCTTTTCTTTTGTTTCACTGTCTTCCTGCCTGGATCCACGTTTAGCTTGTGAGTAATCAGCTCCAGGTCTATGCCTGGCATATCAGCTGCTGACCATGCGAACACATCACTATTTTCTTGCAAAAATTTCACCAACTTCCCTCTAAGGGGCTCCCCTAATGTGGCTCCAATAAAGGTCATCCTCTCTAGATTCTCGGGGTCTAAAGGAATGGAAACCAAGTCTTCTGCCGGCTTTCCTTTCTTCTCATCATTTTCTCGGACATCCATATCTTCAATAGGAAGAACCTGCCCCCCCCCCCCCCCGACTCCATCTGCCCTCAAAGAGGCCACATAACAGCTTCTAGCCATTTTTTGATCTCCTCTCTCCTCTCCAATCCCATTCCGGGTGGGAAACTTCATAACTGAATGGTAGGAAGAAGGGACTGCCTTGAAGGCGTGTATCCCTGTCCTCCCCATGATAGCATTATAAGTTGAACTAGCCTTTACCACCACAAAGTCCAACATCTGCATTGCCTGCCTTGGTTCCTGACCTATGGTGGTTGGCAACTTGATTATCCCTTCTATAGGACATTCCACTCCTGCAAATCCATATATCAGCATATCGGTTGGTGTCAACTGGGAGTCATTATACCCCATCCTTAGAAAAGTGTCATGGAGCAAGATATCCACTGAAGCACCGTTATCCACAAGGACCCTCTTGACCGGGCTATTTCCTATTATCGGTGTTATGACCAATGGGTCGTCATGAGGAAACTTTACACCCTCTAGGTCAGAATCGTCAAAAGCCAATGTTACTCCTGTCCTGGCCCTCTTCGGGGCTTCTCCAACAATATGCATAAACTCTCTAGTATATGCCTTTCTGGAATTTTTGGACAATCCAACAGCAGTTGGGCCTCCAAAGATCGTGTTTATCACAGGCCCTCAAGGTCTTGGCCCTCCATAAATTATGTTTATAACTGGCCCTCTAGGCTGGGGGTTTCGCCCCTGATCGTCTTGGTCTTTCCTTCGATCATCAAAGTTCCTTCTCACGTTGTTGTTTCTATCCCCTCCTTCTCCAGTATATTTGTTTAATCTTCCTTTTCGAATCAGAAACTCAATTTCATCTTTCAATTGCCTACACTCATCGGTGTCATGGCCAACATCTTTGTGAAATCTGCAATATTTGCTTTTGTCTAGCTTGGTAGGATCAGCCTTCAGGGGCTTAGGCCAACAAATATCTCGATCTTTCTCGATTTCCATCAAGATCTGGCTTCTAGGAGCATTCAGCATAGCGTATTCGGTAAACTTTTGCCCAGGTCCTCCCTCCTTGGGGGTTGAATCAGGGTTTTGCTCGGTTCTAGGATACTTGTCCTTAGCGATATACTCCAGATCAGTTTTTCGCTTCTTGCCTCCAATGGGCTCATTACTTACTACGGTCTTCCTCATGCTTTCTTCAACTTTGATATACTTCCCTGCCCTCTCCTGGAGCTGCAACATGCTTTCAGGGGGCGTTTGGCCAAAGACATCTTAAAGAACTCGTCCTTAGTTCCTTGTTGCAGTGCTATCATGGCTACCTTATCATCAAGTTCTGGGACTTTTAAAGCCTCCTTTGTGAAATGATTCAGGTAATCTCTCAAGGATTCCTTTGCTCCCTGCACAATGCTCATAAGAGATGCAGAACTTTTCTCATGAACTCTTCCACTGATGAATTGCTTAATAAAAGCCTGGCTTAATTCTCTGAACGACCCAATAGAGTTTGGGGGCAAGCGACTGTACCATCTTTGAGCCATACCCGACAGGGTTTGAGGGAAGGCCTGACACTTTATAGCATCATTCACGGGTTGCAACAACAGTGCATTAGAGAATGTCCTAACATGATTAGCGGGATCTCCCGTGCCATCATAGGCTTTGATGTTTGGCATCTTAAACTTCCTTGAGATATGGGTATTCATTATCTCTTCAGTGAAGGGAGGAGTAGGATCATCAGGATCTCCAAGGGGATGGAGATTGCTTGGATCAATTCTTCGGACAACAGCCCTTCTCCGTACCAGACCATCCAGGTCTATGACAGGAGGAGGATTTCTCCCCCTAGGGGGTATCTGGAGTCTGGCGGCCTGGTGAGCTTCTAAGTCGCGCCTCAGCCTTTGGATTTCAGCCTCATGAGCCCTGATCCTTTCCTGCACTTCTTGGGGATTCGCCTCTTGGGTGCTTTGAGGCGTTGTCTTCCATCGGCCATCGGCTCTTTGCTAGGATGCCTCCTTCTTGGTGCTACTTCATCATCCGAAGATTCGGAGTCTCTCTCAGTATAAGGACCAGAAAATTCCCGATCCTCGGGGATAGGAGCTAAACCTCGTATATAGGGGGGCGATTGCCCTCGTGCTTCACTTCGCCCAGCATGTCCACTTCCTCCAACCTCGGGGTAAAGGGGCATCCCATAAGGGGGGTTAGTAGTAACAACAGTTGAATATTCATACCCGACAGGTCGAGAAGTCACAGGTACATGTACTTGTTGAACTTGAGGATTCGTACCTTGAATAGTCGGGGGATTCGTCCCTTGTGGCTGAGGTTGAGTTGCCCCTATCTGGGCTTCCCCTTGAGTAGATGCATAAGTTGAGTGGGGAGGAATCTCTACGGTTGACGAAATCACCTAGGTTGTCCCTGATGGTGTTCCTTCCTCCAGATCTCCAATTGTTCTCCGTGTTCTCGCCATGGTTGTTGTTGTGCCTTCCCACAGACGGCGCCAAATGTTATGGATTAAAAACTAATATATATAATTGTTTTATTTAGTACTAAGGAACGTGAGCTTCAAGGCTCGATTTGACTGCTCTCGTGTTTCGTGACTCAATCTGCCTTAACAAGATGCCTATGTACCTTGCTGATTGCCAAGGATCAAGTCAAAAAACGTAATTCTGATCTGTGGGGTGAGGCCCCTTATATAGATGTTGGGAGTCCTTGAATTGGACTTGGTATAGGAGACTTGGTGGTCAAGTCTCTGAATTAGGATAGACTTAGGAGTCCTAGGAAGTAGGAAGCTGATTCCTTATCCCATGAGGTTCCTTGGAGGCCAATCTACAAGGATTTATATCCCCACTAGGACTTATCTTAATAGCTATTTTTCTCTCTTATTTATTAATTACAAAATTAATAAATAATTAGGGTTTTTGGGCCTTCTTTGTTCCATCAGGCCTGATCTGGTCCATCAGGCCTGATCAACATGTTAACCTTTCTGGTCTGAATGTCATACATCTTCTTATTGGGCTTCACAGCCCAATCTTGTATAATTAATGTTATATCAGGATTTATTTATCCCTATCAAAATCCATATTCTCAAAAGGCGAGACATTATTACCTTAATTTCGTATAAAGTATTTTATAGGAAGCTCTGTTTTGATAATTATCCAAATTTGGTATTAAAATCGTATCGTCTTTTAGTTACTTATCAGCTAAGTAACCTATTTTCGGATCCAAAATGTAAATGTAATTATAGAATTATCATATAAATAAAATATGGAATAGTTCTTTCAGCTGTGTGTTGCTTTATTATTAATTAATTGTGTGTAATTTGTTCAAAGCAAGGATTAATTTTATAATTAATTATTGAGCTGTATGAATTTAATTTGTATAACATGATTTTTTAATTAAATATTTATTTATTTCTGCTCATAAATGCTAAAATTGCTCCTAAAATTATATTTGTTGTTTTATAATTTTATTTATTATTTTAGGAGTTTATAAAATTTAGAAATCAATATTTTATTTATTAATTATCTTTAAATGATTTTTCTGATTCCATTTAATTAAAAATCAATATTTAATTCCAAGATATTTCAAAAATCATGAAAATTTTATTTTATTAACTTTTAAATATTTCGAGAATTTCAAAATTATCCCGATAATTTTCTGGCTTTCATTTATCCGCACGTATGTTCTTTAATTTATAAAACGCGGGTCTGATTTGCATTTCAAAAATGATTTAAAAAAAATAATAAATTTTTATATTCTAAAATGCTTATATATCATCAGTTTTAAATGGTATAGGAATTTTGCGGATTATTTTTTAGACTATTTCGATTTCATCCCCTTCACTGATAAATCTCTAAGCCCTTTTTCTCTCTTCGCGTGTGTCTCTCTCTCGACTATCTTGCCCTCTTCTCTTTCTGTCATCTCTCCCTCATCTTTCTCGATTCTTTTCTCTCTCTCTATTAATCACTCCTCTCTTCCTGTTGTTGCACCTCTGTTCCTTTCCTTGGCCGTGGTTCTAATTTTCTGGCGAGCTGTCGCCGCCTTGTCGCTCCGGTTCATTTTCCGGTGGAATCGCCGCCCCTATTCCCCTTTCTTTTCCTGTTGTGTACTCGGCTTCTTCTCTGTGTTCGTGTGTGTGTGTTTCTCTGTGTTCGTGTGCGTGTTTTCTCTGTGTGTAAGCGTGTGTGTGTAAACGTGTGTGTGTTTGGTTACTCTGTACTCTGTGTTTGTTGCCGCCTCCCGGAATCCGGCGAGGTGCGGCGGCAAGGGTGGATGGCGCGTGTGACTGTGATGCGCGTGTGTTGTTCCTGTTGCTTGGTTCGGCTGTTCTGATTGAATTTTTGTTTATTTATTTTCTTTTCTGCAAATAGTATCCGAGACATAGTTGTGATGTGAATTAATTCATGCGGGAAATGATTGAAATTAATCGGTGGAATTTATTTGGAAACCCAAATTTTATCGGGCACCAATAAATTTTGCCGCTGTTGACGATGACTTTTAACGAGTCAACAGTGGACCGTGATGAATTAATTCTGAGTCCTAAATTATAAATAACTAAAAATTAATTTTGAAACGAAAAATAAAATTTTGTATTATAAAACGTACCGGTGTTTGGGATTGCGAATTGGATTGTTTTTGTGGTGATTGAAGTCGAAATGATTCGACAGGTAGGCCGATAAATAAAGGAAACGCTACCTGATTTTCGAGAAAATTAACTCCAAAAATACGGGAACGTAACCTGTAATTATCGGAGACGTCAAACAAGGATATAATTGAACTTTACGAAACCTATTTACATGACGTGAAAAGATATTTTGTGAATAATCGATTACCCTATTTTTCAAAACGACAAATATACGTATTTTCTGAAATTAAATACTGAACCGAGCTTTGAAGGTGCAAGCCATAACTGCTATGTGTATTTCAATAATACATATAAATATAAGTTGGATTATGAAATCGTATGGGTAGAATAGGGGAATGATGTGATATTAAGCGAAGCGATTATCTGAATTAGGGTATTTTAACCCTGTAGGTCCTAGTCGAAAGACCCGAGATTTGACGTTGGACTAGGAATGATCTAGTGATTAGACGTTGGGATCAATGAAGTTCCAATCGAAGAACCTGAGTGTCGGGATCATATCCATAATGGAATAGTAGTTTGACGATAAAGCCGAACGATCAAGTCGAATCAAAGTCAACTAGTAATAGCGATTAAAGTTTATTGAGGCAAGTATTCCTGATTTTTCTTTTAAAATACTGCAAATATTTATTCGTTCCTATTCTAAGTTCAGAATAGTTAAATGCTTAAGATTTCGCTGCAATTACTCTGATTATGCATGTTCTTTTCATTATTGTTCCTATAATTCGATTGCTCCCCTAAGCAAATACCCATTCTTTCGGGTTATTTGCGAACCCTGAATTGGGATGTTTTGAATTCAAAATGATTTGACATCAAAACACTCTACGGGCTGGATGTTTACTGTAAGGGCCAGTGATGAGCTTGATCCTATGGGCCGGGGTTGGACCGGACCCTTGGGCGATAGAGCCTAAGTACCTTAATGGATCTATACGGTTGGGTATAGATCTACACTATATCCTGACTAATCAACAGGGTATCAGTGTAAACTAGTGTCCAGTCTAATTTATTGTTGATCGCCATTAACGGCATTCTCTCTCGAAAGGTTTTGTGATTCCAAAACCGGAAAAAACCCTAATTCCGTAGAAGAATTTGGGAATCGCTTGTCACTCTTGGATTTATAGTTAGAGGCTGGTGACAGCCAATATTTATTCGCTCAACTCACTCAAATAAATAGAATTGTTTAAGTTGTTTTAAGATTTTGTCCGGAAGTTTTTCTTTTGGTATTAATTCTTGAAACTCATATTATATACTTGCTGGGCATTTTTGGCTCACTCTTGCTTTGTAAATTCTTATTTCTGCCAGAATCAGATAAGGATAAAATTGAATAGCATTGATAGACAGCAGAAGTTAGAGAAATCTCCGCTACAAGAGGTTGAAGAAGTTAGAAGAATATGACAAGAGCATTAGGACAAAGGTATTCTCATTTGTATTTTAGTTGTTGTAAGTTGTAGAGGATTAGATTCTTGTTTCATACCATAACCTGTAAACGATCCGGATTCAAGGGGTTAATTGAATATTTTTTTATTTTATGTAAAGATTGTTTTGTGACACCAAATCTTGACCCCGGATTTGGGTTGTTACAATTTATACTAATCTTATCTTATTTCTAATTCTAATAATTCGTGCTCGTGAATGCCTTCCATTTTCGCTAGCTGTTCCACTTTATTTTCCATGTCTCCTTCTGTTCAATTGGCCCGACCTATGATCATTTTCAATCATATTCGGGAACCTTTAATCGATCTCCTATACTATTCATTCATCTGTGCCCGTTATACTGAGCTCATGGCGATTTGTGCTTCGAAATGTCCTACATATATTCAAAAATTTAAAATTAAAGGAAAAATCTTAACAATTGCATTTAACTTACCACTTAACAGTATGCCTCAATTTCATCTTAATTACTATCGAGTAAATTCATCGAGCGAGAATCTTTTACTTATCTAGAAGAAAATATATTAATTTGGGATGGGATAAATCATAACTTTATTCAAAACCGCACTCTTGGTAATAATACTTATTTTATTGTCATATCAAATTAGATATCAATATAAACTTTGATGCTCTCAACATTCCACACTGAAGTCAACATCAATAATCTATATTAATACCACTTTTGATATTTAACAACAAAGTAAGTATCAGCATAAACCGGAAACTAGATCAAAAAATGCTCTTCAATTTTTAACTTTTTCCAATTCCTTTATCCACTCCCCAGCAATCTTAATGATATTCACTCTTTCTTTTCTACTCAAGGCATCTGTCCCTAAATGTACCTTGTCTGGTTGGTAATTAACCATACCTCTATAGCTCATAATCAATTATGACCAGAATTCATACCTTTGAAGCTTAGAATGCAGTTGCCACTTTTCTACTCTTCGCAGACATATCTTCAGACATTCAACTTAGTCTTCCTTAGTCCTTGAATAGGCGAGGATGTTATCAATAAATATAATTACACTATCCAAATACTCCTTATACACTATGTTCATTTAATCCTTAGGGACGACGGGTACGTAATATCATTAGAACTCATAATAACCATACCTTTACTCTAAACACAGTCTTTAGTGTGACCTCGGGCTTACAACTTTTGATAGTCAATGCGTAATTTCATACCTCCATTCTTCTTTTCTATGACCACATGTGTATATAATGTGAAATATTCCTTATCTTATTATTCCTTTGTCCCAACATCCTGAAGTTTCATTAACTAATTACTTAATCCCTAATGGGCCATACAATACGGCTTTTGATACCAGCTTGACTCAGTGCAGTAATTAATGAGAAATTTTACCTCATTCTCCGAGGTAACCCTGGTAAATTATCCGCTAAAACCTTCGAGACTTCATTTTAATTATGGAGAATTCTGATATGAGATTCATTGTAATGCTCTTCTCTAACAATTCGCCACTAGTATGTTTGTTTAATCTTCCCTGCTTACGTGTTTTCTTTGAATGAAATTCCTATCTCTACTTACCAGCGTTTCCCTTCATTTTCATATCAGTTCTGGCACACTTGACGTTAACAACTGACTTATATTCTGAACTATTTTATAAAATTTCTTTATCATCCTTTTGATTCCCCCTCTTTTCTTAATTAGTTCTCCATTCTCATCATTCATTATCTCTTTTAAACATAAGGATTCTCTTTTTCTTGATAATACTAATATGTTCATTATTTGGTAAGCCATTTCTGAAGTTAATACTGGAATGAAGGCTTTTATCTATAATATTTAAATTCTTACTAACAAAATTATTAAAATTCATCGGTAGTTATTTTCTTAACCTCACTTAAATCATCATTGATCGCATATCTGGTTTTCCCTCATTTGATCAACATTTCTTTATCCTGAGTTCACATGCGGACTTCGGTAGTCTCCGTCTTACATCGGATACCTAGATTTGCAAGCTTTCCGCTATTTCACAATAGCTTCCGTTCAATCGCCATTCAACATAAGTATACATTCAAGTCCTTCCTGGAACGTCATTACAGATGGTAAAATCTCTTTGTTTTGTCTCACACCTTCAGTTCTTAAAAAATCTCTTCTTGTTTATTGTAAAGGCCTATTCATCTAGATAAAACCTCGTACATATCTGCAGTAACATCACGCTAATTCTACTAAACTTTCGATTTCTGCTAATGCCATCACTTCCTCCAACTTCCTAATTGCTTTGATTTCAGATCTAAAAATCATATCAGAGTTTGACTTAATCTAATTGGAATCGATCTCCATTTAGCTAACCATTAGTTGGTAAAGTTAATCAATTAACTCTTTTAATTTATCAATTAAACCAAGTGATGACTAGCTAAATGAAATCAACGACTAATTACATAAAGTCGATTTGGTCATAACAACTTTCTCAAGAACCGAGATCACAATTGCTTGGAGTACCAATGGAAATGAAATATACTTCTTTATTCTTAAGAGTAGGGTAATGTCCGAAAATTTGGGCAGCACTTCCCCTATACCATTGACTACCAGTCAGACTCAAGCCGACACCATCAATCAACCAAATCATCCACAATCATATCCACCCACTTCCATCAACCAAATTCATCCATTCACCATAATTCAAACTATATCATTTTGATCAGCATATGTATTATTAACTGGCATAACATATATATCTTTTTTTTGAATTGGTCTAAGGTCTTAAACCAACAATGATTAATATCACCATACATTTTCCCAATCCTTTCAAAGTATTACAAAGTGTTATTAATGAACATAGAATGATCCTGTTATTTTTCAAAGACTTCATTTCGTGATTCTCTTTAACTTATTTCTTGCCATTAGTAATTGTGTATAATTACTTTCAAAAATTATGCCGCATCATTCAACTAATCACATCAATCCTCTATTTTTGACAATACACACTCAATTTCATTAACTAATCTGTTTATCTTTTAATAATCACGCATGGTCTTAATTATCATCATCACAATCTGGTGAAACTCAATTGCCAAATCATTATTTCTTAAAAGGTTTCGCAGTCGAATCACCATTACTTCATCTCCACTTATGTTCTCGTATCGAACTTTCGCCACTGGCCCGTGTATGGGTATTGAATTCACCATAACTTATTTACTCAAGTTAGAGAACCTCACAATTTCTTGAAGAACACGCTCAAAATTCGGTTGCAATTAAGATTTCTTCCATCTTGAATCTTCACGACAAATATCTTCCCGCGACGAAGGGATGCTTCACGCATTAATTGCCTGTCTACGTCATTGTTCAAAATTCCTTAATCTTCGATTATCGTCCCAACACTCGTTCATTCTGTCTGATGTACACAGCTGTACTTCCTTATTTAATAGTTAATTCTATTATTATTATTCGCTAACTATTCATCTCACGTCAAAATCTTCAGATTTGAAGTGCATCACGTGAACACAATCTACCATACTGATGAGATCCTCTTAACACGAACAACTGTCTAATTTGATATCTTTGCCACGACCACATTGTCGATTTATCCATTTTTCCTTGTTCACAGATGTCCACCATTTATCGGTTTGCAGTCATATCTATGTTCGTTATATAATTTCACATGCTACACTATTCCATTTCTTTTAAAGTCGTCAGAGAAGAGACTCTACGCAAGAGGAGAGTTTGTGAATATGATTTTGATTGAAAAACTAAATAAGGAATAACAATGCAACAAATGATTGGGAGAATCTATAAATCAGTAAATTGAAGGAAGAAGAATGAGATAACCATATTCGTACTCAAGATGGCCAGTCTTTCGCACTATATGGCATACAACACATGATTAGGTGGCATCCCACCCGACTCTTCATCATTTTGACAAAGCGTCACACCATAACACTGTTTGTCTCAATCAGGAATCAATATTTTAAGAAGAGAAATAATTAAGAAGGAATACAATAAATTTTCCTTTTGTTCTCGCCTCATATAATTTATCGATAAAAGAAGCTCATACGTATTCAAGAATCAAGAAGAAGATATGTTATCATATTTGAAAAAGAATGACATTGTTGGTCACCGTTGGTCACCGTCCATGCTTCACTTACTTATGCCTTCAGGAATTATTCAAATGAGAGATTTACAGTTTAGATCACATTATCACTTCGGAATGTCGTCTAGAAATGCCTCCACATTAAATGCTTTAATGATTTGATCATAATTGCGTCCTCATGAAATTTATAATCACTTCTTCTGATTTCATCTATGCCGCATAGAATAACCATCGATCACGCAACGCCTCAATTTCGTCGATAGAAATACGATTCTTCTCCAATCAACTGGAAGATTCTTTCATTTTCTTCAATCATCCTCTGTCCGTTCGAATCACGAATCTCATTAAATTTTAATAATTATTGATAATATTAAACAAAATTTACATCCGTCTTTCACGGGAAAACTTTAAACTTTCTTCCTTGTAGTGGGTCTACTTGGTTCTCCGAACTAACAATACTGAGTCTAAATCTATTATCCTTTTAGGTCATTTCCGGTTTATAATAACAAGAACTTAAGTAGTAATTCGACAACCAAATTGTGAAACTCATTTTATGCAAAAAATCTTCTAAAAGTTGATTAAAAAATTCTTTTTCGAAATCTCATTTTAAATTTTTTGAAAAATCAGACATTTGGTCGTCATTACTATATAAGTTACTTACTATTCTTATGATCCATTAAGGAAATATCTAATTAAAAGAATGCCCATATAAGGGCCTCTCCACTTTGGTATATCTTCTATCTCTCCTTGGATTCTGCTCCTATTTATTGATCGACGAAACTTTATTTACCGTTATACACCATTTTATTCGTAATTCCGACCCTATATTGTCATCTGATACTTCTTTGACGTTCTCGTCTTCGTCTTTGACGTTATACTTACAATCAATTTGATGTTCTGTCTATAGATAGGGTCGCACTTTCTTGCTAATCTTACCTATACCTAATAAGGTATATACCATTCCTCGTGCAGCGCCCGATAAGTGATACGAACTGTCTCGCAATGGTGGTGCCTTTGCAGCTTGCAACTTTGTCTCCTCATCAACTTCTATCAACTCGTTGCCTACGGTGTGGAGCTCATCCTACTACCTAATTCTAAGTTAAATCATACCAAAACTCACCTAGCCTCTCATTCACGAATTTCTGACAAGACCCAATTGCACTTTTCTTTAAAACCACATGAAAAGTAGGGTAACATACCCAATCTCTGTCAAGCTGTCGATTCCTCATTATTATAGCATCTGAGAACTCAATATGTCTATAGCATTGCTATATTCGCCTTACACTTTTCTCAACAATCCTATCTTATTATTTCCATATCGGATCTACTATCCCTAATTCACACTCAACTCAACTTAACATTAACCTGCTTAAATCTTTCCTATCTTATACAACCTATCATTCCTATCTTATTCTCACCTATTCTTATTTCAGGGACCAATAACCTGCGACTCTGTTGCCAACTTGTAACAACCCAAATTCGGGGTCAAGATTTGGTGTCAAGAAATAATCTTTACATAAAATAAAATAATATGTAAATAACCCCTTGAATCTGGATCGTTCCCAGGTTATGGTATAAAACAAGAAACTAATCTTCTACAACTCACAACAACTAGAATACAAGTTTAAATACATTTATGCTAATGCCCTTGTCTTATTTTTCTAACATCTTCGTCCTCTCGCAGCAGAGATCTCTCTAACTTCTGCTGTCTAACAAAAGCTATTCACTTTTATCCTTACATGCTTCTGAAAGAAATAAGAATTTACAAAGCAAGAGTGAGCCAAAAATGCCCAGCAAGTATATATGTGATTTTCAAGTATTATTATCAAAGGAGAATTTCCGGACAACATCTTCAAGCAATTTTAAACAATTCTACTTATTTGAGGGAGTTGAGCGAAGAAATACTGGCTGTTACCAGCCTTTAATTATAAATCCAAAAGTGACAAGCGATTCCCAGATTTATTTCCTGGATCAGGTTTTTTTCGGTTTTTGGAATCATAAACTTTTCGAGAGAGAGTGCTGTTAATGGCGATCAACAATAAATTAGACTGGACACTAGAACCAACATATGCACTATACCCTGCTGATCAGTCAGGATACAATACGGATCTATACCCAACTGTATAAACCTACCAACATATAGGGTACCCAGACACTATGGCCTAAGGGTCCGGTCCATCCCCAACCCATAGGATCCAGCTCATCACTGCTCCTTATAATAACCGTCCAACCCGTAGAGTATTTTGATGTCAAATCATTTTGATTTTAAAACATCCCAAATCAGGGTTCACAAATAACACGAAAGAATGGGTATTTGCTCAAGAAAGCAATCGATAATATAGGAACAATAATGAAAGGAACTTACGTAATTAAGAGTAATTGCAGCGAAATATAAAACAGTTAACTATTCTGAACTTAGAATAGGAATGTAGAGATATTTGTAGTATTTTACGAGAAAAGTAAGGAATACTTGCCTTGATAAGGGTTAATCACTATTATCTGTTGACTTTTGGATTGCCTTGAACGCTTGTCTTTATCATCAAACCACTACCCTATTCTGGCTACGATCTTAATACTCAGATACTTCGATTGGAACCTCGCTGAGCTAGACGACTAATCAATAGATCATTCTTAGTCCGATGTCAATCCCCGGGTCTTCCGACTAGGACCTACAGGGTTGAAATGCCCTAATTCAGATAATCGTTTAAGTTTAACATAGTATCACTATTCATTCTACCCACATGATTTCATAACCCGACTCGTATTTATAGGTATTATTGAAATACACATAGCAATTATGGTTTGCATCTTTAAAATTCAGTTCGGTATTTGTTTTTGGAAAGTATGTATACTCATTGTTTTGATATAGTAGGGTAATCAGTTATTTATAAAATATTTTATCACGACTCATAATTTGGTTCGTATAATATAATTATATATGGTTGTTCGATGTCTCCGATAATTATAGCTTACGTTCCCGTATTTTCGGAATTAATTTCCCGAAAATGGGTAACGTCTCCTTTGTTTATCGGCCTACCCGTCGAAACAATTCGACGTCAACAATTCAACAATTAATCCAATTTCACAACTAACAATCCCAATATTCAAGAATCCCAATCACCAACATGAATTCAATTATTAATTATCATTATTCGTATTTTTATGTTTTTATTCGTAGGATTCAGATAAAATCATCACCGTCCACCATCGGCTCGCCGAGGCTCATCGCCGACAGCGGTAAATTCGTCGGTGCCCGATTAATTCCGGGTTTCCTAACGAATTCCACCGATTAACTTTTACTAGTTCCTGCACGAGAATAAATAATTAATTAATTTCATGAATATTAATCAATTATTATATTTTCTTTTCTGCAAAAATAATAAAAATTCAATCTACAAATTTCCAAGCCAACAAAAGCACCACAGTACGGGCCACAACCGGAACCAACAGAGCCCAGCCGGAAAACGCAGCACAAAATACCAACAGCAGTCACCACTTCTGCCACACACACACACCTAATTCACACACACACAATAACATACGCACACTCACACATGCACAATAACACACACACACGCCACCATCGTCACCGGAAAACGGTAAGGGGCGGCGGCAAAATTAAAAACAACAACAACACACATAGATATATACGCTCGTATGTATATATATACAAAAAACAGGGATGGAGCCGGGTAATTACCGGAATCGCGGCGGTGATTGGAACAGGACGGGGCAGCGCCACTCTCCGGAAAAGAAGTAGTGGCGGAAAACAGGGAAGAAAAAGGGGGAGAAGGAGAGAAAAGAGAGGAGAAAGAGAAGAGAGAGAAAAGAGAAATTGAGAGAGGGTGGAATCGAGAGCGATGAGAGGCGGTCGAGACTGAGAGAAGAGGGAGAGAGATAAAGATTTGGGGAGATGAGGATTCATATGTTAATCTGATATAATTATTTCTTTGTTTCACGATAACCTGAATTTGCACCGAAATTTTAACATTTTAACGAATAATTCACGGGTAAAGGTAACCCGAAAATTCACAAAAGTAGTTTTAAAAATATCGGGTTAATTTAAAACTATTAATGTAAAATTTTCAAAATCTTTAAATCATTTTTGGAATGTGCACTCGACCCGCGTTTTGCAAATTAACGAACAGACAGGCGGTTAAATAATATCCGAAAAACTTTCAAAATAATTTTAAAAATTCTCGAAATATTTTAAACTTAATAAAATATGAATTTCATAATTTTTGAAGAATTTTGGAATTAAATACTGATTTTATAATTAAATGAAATCAGAAAATCATTTAAAGATAAATAATCAATAAAATATTGATTTCTAAATTTTATAAACTCCCAAAAATAATAAATAAAATTATAAAGCAACAAAAATAATTTTAGAGATAATTTTAGCATTTATAAGAATAAATATTCAATAACTCATTGTAAAAACAAAATAATGCCATACAGTTCAATAATTAATTATACAAATAAGGTTTGTATACCACAATTACCAAAATTAATAATAAGGTAACACACAGCTAACAGACCCATCACATATTTTATTTATTTAATAATTCAATAATTAAATTTACATATCGGATCCGAAAATAGGTTACTTAGCCGCTAAGTAACTATATAACGATATAATTTTAATACCAGACTTGGATAATTATCAAAACAGAGCTTCCTATAAAACACTTTATATGAAAATAAGGTGATAACATCTGGCCTTTTGAGAATACGGATTTTTATCGATATATAACATGATTAATGTATCAACAATTTCACGTCGGGACTCGTACGGTTCAAACCGTATCCCGGATCGAAAAAATCAAAACACGGAAAATGTTCAGAATTATCAAATTAGGTTAGGAAGGAGTATTCGGAAGAGTTTCGGGTTGTAAAAACGCAAAAACAGTTCAATTGGGATGATTTCTGATTCTAAAAAGTAATTTTATAATTACTTAAAAATAATCATTATTAATTCTATAAATCCTTATAAAATCATATAATAATCCAAAAATTACCAGAAAGATACCAAATTTATCTATATTTAATTTCGGATAATTAGAAATTAAAATATCCTAATTTTATCAGATATCAGCACCCAAATATTAATATCAATCATCAAATAATTCACCCAAAATTCACATAATAATTATATATTGATAAAAATAATCACATGATATTTCCCGGATATTACACCAGCATAATGCAAATATTGATTGTAAGAAAAAGAAGATTGTGTTGTATACATAAAATTATGTCAGAATAAATTATCAAGGACAGAAGCAGGAAAAGAAATTTCTCTCGATGTTGAAGGCAAAGAAACTGTTGAGACAAGGATGCGAAGCCTATTTGGCCCATATTATAGACACTGAGAAAGAGGCACCTATTCTGGATGAGATTCCAATAGGGAGGGAATTTCCGGATGTTTTTCCAGATGAGTTGCCAGGATTGCCACCAGATCATGAGATCGATTTTTCTATTGATTTAATTCCTGGAGCAAAACCAGTTTCAGAGGCTCCCTATCGTATGGCCCTAGTGGAAATGAAGGAACTACCTAAGCAACTTTAGGAACTTTTGGATAAGGTAGTAATTAGACCAAGTATATCCCCATGGGGTGCACCTGTGTTATTTGTGAAAAAGAAATACGGAAGCATGAGATTATGTATTGAATACGGGGAGTTAAATAAGTTAACCATCAAGAATAAGTATCCCCTACCCAGGATTGATGACTGGTTTGACCAGCTTAAGGGAGCGTTCTATTTAAGTTGGGGCTATCATCAGCTGAAGATCAAGCCTGAAGACATACCAAAGACCGCATTTCAGAACCAGATATGGACATTATGAGTTCTTGGTAATGTCATTTGGATTGACCAATGCATCAGCTGCTTTCATGGACTCAATGAACCGGGTGTATAAGGAGTACCTAGATAAGTTTGTTATTGTATTTATTGATGACATCCTCATTTATTCAAAGACTAAAGAAGACCATGCTGAACCTCTGAAAATTACTCTACAAAGGCTGAGAGAAAATCAGTTATACGTGAAGTTTTCAAAATGCGAATTTTGGTTATATGAAGTTCAGTTTTTGGGTCATATAGTGGGTAAAGACGGTGTCAAAGTGGATCCTGTAAAGATTGAAGCTGTGTCCAGATAGGAAGAACCAAAGACCCCGACAGAAGTTAGAAGTTTTTTTGGACTAGCAGGTTATTACCGGAGATTTGTAAAAGATTTTGCTAAGATTGCGACTCCATTGACCAAGCTGACCAGGAAGAATGAAAAGTTTGTTTGGACTGAAAAATGTGAAAAGAGCTTCCAGGAGTTGAAGAAGAGATTGGTGACAACACCGGTGCTAACATTGCCAGATAAAACGGGAAATTTCGTGATCTATAGTGATGCTTCTTTAAAAGGTTTAGGCTGTGTGTTAATACAACATGATAAAGTTATTGTTTATACGTCCAGAAAGTTAAAACCCCATTAGCAAAAGTACCCAGTTCATGATTTGGAATTAGCAGCAATAGTATTCACATTGAAGCTGTGGAGACACTACTTTTACGGAGAAAAATGCGAGATCTATACGGACCATAAAAGTTTAAAGTACATATTCACCCAGAAGGACTTAAATATGAGACAACAAAGATGGTTGGAACTGATTAAGGATTACGATTATTCCATTAGCTATCACCCAGGCAAAGCTAATGTAGTGGCAGATGCCCTGAGCAGGAAGGAAAAATTGAATGTGTTCAAAGTTTCCGAGGAACTAGAAAAGGAATTGTAAAAGCTGGAAATTGACGTTTGAGTGCCAGAAGGTAATAAGGAGCAATTGTATGAAATCACTTTTCAGCCAGAATTGATGGAAAGAATTCGAAAGTTTTAAGAGAAAGTTATGAATCAATGATCGGATAGTTTGATTGGGGAAGAAGTTTGTACTCAAAAGGATAGCAAATGTATGTTTAGGTTTTCCTCAAGAATATGGATCCCCAATGTGACTGAGTTGAGGAATGAAATTTTGCAAGAAGGCCATAATTCTAGGTTTTTTATTCACCCGGGAAGCACTAAGATGTATCAAGATTTGAAGAAGAACTTCTGGTGGCCAAGAATGAAGAAGGAATTTGCAAATTGGGTTAGAAAATATCATGTGTGCCAGATGGTAAAAATAGGACATCAAAGGCCAAGTGGATTGTTGCAACCCTTAGAGATTCCACAATGGAAATGGGAAGAAATTGTGATGGATTTTGTAGTGGGACTACCAAAGATGAAATTGAATCAAGACGCTATTTGGTTAATTATTGATAGGTTAACGAAGTCTGCACATTTCCTCCTGATTAACGAAATGTATTCTTTGGATAAGCTAGTCAAGCTGTATTTAGATGAAATTATAACGAAGCATGGTGTCCCTGTGTCGATTGTATCTGACCGAGATCCAGGGTTTAATTTAAGATTTTGGACAAAATTCTAGAAATGTTTAGGGACTAAGTTAAAGATGAGTACTGCTTATTATCCTCAAACAGATGGCCAAAGTGAGAGAACAACTCAAACAATAGAAGACATGTTCAGGGTTTCTGCTTTGGATTTCAGGGGAAACTGGGATGATCACTTACCATCGATTGAGTTTTCCTATAATAATAGTTATCATGCTAGCATCAGAATGCCACCATATGAAGCCCTATATGGACGCAAGTGTAGATCACCCTTGTATTGGGATGAAGTGGGAGAAAAGAAAGTGCTAGGATCTGAGCTAGTACAGCAGACCAAAGATGCAGCGACATTGATTCGGAAAAGGATAGAAGCGGTTCAAGATAGACATAGAAAGAATGTTGATTTATATCGAAAGGACATGAACTTCAAATTAGGGTCACTAATATTATTAAAAGTATCACCTTAGAAAGGGTTAGTTCGATTCGGTCAAAAAGGTAAGCTCGGTCCAAGGTACGTAGGACCATTTGAAGTTTTAAAGAGAATAGGAAAGGTCGCTTACGAGATACCATTATCGCCGCAGTTTCAGTATATTCATAATGTGTTCCATGTATCCATGTTGAAGCCATATATCCCTGATTCGAATCAAGTTATAGGATATTAACCAATCGAGCTTCAACCAGATTTGTCCGATGTAGATCAACCAATCCAGATCCTAGATCGTAAAGAGCGAGTCCTTAGAAATAAGTCTATCCCTATAGTTAAAGTACTTTGGACAAATTCTCAAGTAGAAGAGTCTACTTGGGAGTTAGAGTCAGATATTATTGACAAATATCCTCTCTTTTTTAATTATTTAAGATTTCGAGGGCAGAATCTTTTTAAGGGGGGAAGGATATAACGACCCGTATATTTTTGTATTATTTAAGTGTGTAATTATTGAATATTAATTAAATAAAATATATGTATATTGGTTCTGACAGATGCATGTTGTTTATTATTAGTTAAATGTGATTGTTGGTCTACGAGGGTTATTTGTATAATTGTTTGTTGAGCCGTATTGTTTCTGTTTCACTTTTAAAAGTGGTTTTATGGCAGATTTATTTTCATAAATATTTGGATTGCCTCTAAAATTGTTTTTATTATTTTATAATTTCAATAAATATTTTTGGGATTTTATAAAATTTAGAAATCAATATTTCATTGATTATTTATTTCTAAATGATTTTCGGATTGTATTTAATGTTAAATTCAATATTAAATTCAGTAATGCTTCAAAAATTGTGAAACTCGTGTTTTATTAAGTTTTTAATATTCTCAGAATTTTAAAATTATTTTGGAAATTTTTGTGATTAAATTCACCCGCACGTTTGTTCGTTAAATCGTAAAATGCAGGTACGAGTTGCGTTTCAAAAACAGTTTAAAAATTATGAAAATTTTATTTTTTTAACTTTTAATTATTCTGAGATTTTTGATATTTATTTGGTAATTTTTGGACTCATTTCCACCTGCAGCTTTTTTCAACAAACGATATAATCGAGACAGAAAAAAATCAGATTTTTATGTATAGCAAGACACGTGTTTGCAAAACAGAAGTCAGTGACTACATGTTTGTTTCCTGTGCTTAGTTGCTACACCTGTTAAGCAAACAAATAATAAAAAATATATATTAAACTACCCAAACCCACCCCCACCCCTGTTCACTCCCTCATCTCTCTCTGTTAATCTCTATAGCTCGTTTCTCTCCTCTCGATCTTCTACTCTCTCTCACACTACCTTAATTCCACTATGTTCTGCTCTCCTTTCTCGTTAATCTCTATATCTCGTTTCTCTCCTTCCTTCCCGTTCTCCTTTCTTCATGTCCCTTCTTCCTCGGTTTTTTCCTATTTATCCAGCGATTCTGCTGCCGCCGTGGTAATTTTCCGGCCCTGTTTCTTTTTCCGATTATTGGCCTCAGTTGGGTTCTGGTTGGGTGCATATATGTACACTTGTGTGTGTATATGTGTATGTGTTTGTATGTGCAATTTGTGTGCGTGTGTGTGCAACCGTGTGTGTGTGCGTGTGTTAGTGTTTGTGTTCTGCGCGAGACACGCGTGAGGTTGTGGTAGTGATGTTTCTGTGTTTCTGTGGTTCAGTTACTGTTGGTATTACAACTGGAATTTTGGAATTTTGCAGGAATTATTGACTGATTTTGTGAAATAGATTATTCGTGGGGGAAACAATTATTAAAATAATCGGTGGAATTTTCGCGTTAGAAACCCGGAATTTAATTGGGTACCCGCAAAATTTCGCCGCCGTCGACGTTTAGCCTCAGCGAGTCGAGGGTGGACGGTGATGATTTTTATCTGAGTCCTAAATATATAAAACAAATAAAATGATTCGTATAAATTATTTTAAAGACGTAAATAAGTATTTGTGTTACGAGTCGTATCGATGCTTAAATTATGGATTGTGGAATTGTTGGGAATTGGCGTCGATTATGTTTCGACGGGTAGGCTTATAAATAGAGGAGTCATCGTCCAAATTTACTGAAAATTATTGTAAATACAAAAATACCAGTCGAGTGTTTATATTTGTAAATAAATATTAAATGAACCCTGATTGTTAGGTGTATTATATTATTCGTCTAAGTACGAGTCGGGAATTGCTGTCGTTTGGGTAAAGTATTTAGCTAGGATATGTCAAGCATAACTGGTCATCTAACCTAGGATATTTCGATTCTGTGGTTCCAGTCGAAGGACTCAAAAGTTAAAGTCGGTTTAAAGTCGAGCTATTGTTAGTTGAAAAGCTTCGCAAGGCAAGTACCCCTGACCATTCTTTTATGGATCAGCATATATGAATATAATGTTGTTTTATTATCATAGTGGAAAAGAACATTTTAAGTTACATATCCCCTCCCTCATTTGAAAATTATCTTATTAAAATAATGTTTGGGGAAATTAACTTCTAAAAATGTCTATCTCTAAATTGTGAATAAAATTGTAAAGATTTTGGAAAGTGTGTTGTGATAAATTATTTTAACAAGAGATAGGTATAAGTGATTTTGGAAACTGGAGAAAATGGATTAGATATTGGATGGTTGCGTTAGAGGCCCGTAACGGCCCAGCGGGTTTGCTTAAGAGGCTAAGTCGGTTGCGTGCCCTATTTGAACCGCTTAGTCCAGTGTGACAGAGACCTAGCGAGTCTCTGAGTTCCGAAATAGGTTTGTGGTGGGATAGACTAATCAGCTGTCCCTAGGATTCATCCAAATATATATATGATTTTGGTTTAGTGGTACCCGTAACAAACGGATGACTTTGTGTTTCTTGTAATGGAACAGATTTATAAATGAAAATAGCATGCTAAAATTGGACTCTGGTATTCACACATCACACAATTGACGATACATTTTAATAGAGCATGTTAGTTGTTGATATCCAGTTTACACCTACTTTACTTGTTTTCATAAATGAGTTATGATTTTTGTTCCTATAACTGTTTTTATAAACTGCTTTACTTGTTATTCATATAGTGGTACTGTTGAGCAATTGATTGCTCACCCTTGCAGCTTTATATATATATATATATATATATATATATATATATATATTGCAGATGCCTAGAAGACCTATCAGACCTTGGCAGGATCGAGTCTTAGCCCCTTGCAGACCTGGCTCATCTGAGGTAGTTTGTATCAGACCATGTGGTCTGATGAGTTGCTATAATAAGTTAGAGTGTCAGGCTTGTTGAATAAGTTAGTTGTAGTTTTGTAACCAAAATAATACTTGAACCTGGATCGGATCTTGGTTTTGGGGTGGTGTTGGTATAATAATGTTAAAATAGTAGTTTATATTTGTGGTTTGTTATATTTTAGTGACGTCAGCTCCCGACCCCGGGTTTGAGGCCGTCACACATGATCTTCTAGATCATCTTCCAGAGTTTATTCTTAGGCTTGAGACTGTTTACAGAAAAATACTCCAATCTAATCTTTGACATTTTTATAGACTTAAGTAATACAGTACAAACTAAAAAATAAGATTATCATACAACTAATTCTTAGGGTTGTCAATTTAACTTAGTCTTGTTATAGTACATGCATGTCTTGCACAAAAATCTCCCCTAATTTGTGAGAAAATTGTTTGTCATAAATTCATGTCTGGTAACAAGACTAACCCCAAGTTACAATGAACAAGAAAACATTACATACAAAATTGACAGAATTAGAACTTTTACACATTAAGTGATTACAAAAGTTTAAAAGATACATTCATCACACAAATTTCTCATAGCCTGTTTCCTTTCTAATGAGGTCCTTTAAATCTACAAGTACTTGCAATTCTTCTATGATTTGAGTCCCTCTTAGAGCTTCCATAAGCTTGAGCCACTCATCTAGTCGATAACCATTCAAGTAACCAACTCTAAATATTATAGAGAAGTCCAAAACAACTTATAAAGAAGTCTTAGAGATATCGACAAGACAAATGAGGACATAAAGATTGGAGATATTGACAAGTGAAATTATCATTAGAGATCTCAGAGATATCTACAAGTCAAAATATATATAAATATTTCTTAGATATCGAAAAGTCATTTCTGCATTAGAGAACTCATAGATATCGACAAGTCAAAATGAAGATATGAAGATTCGAGATATCGACAAGTCAATTTTCTCATTAGAGATGTCAAAGATATCGATAAGTCAATATGCTTCTAGAGATCTTAGAGATATCGACAAGTAATTTCCATATAAAGAAATTTGGAGACCTCGACAAGTCAAGTTCACTTATAGAGAACTCAGAGACCTCGAAAAATCAAAGATAATTATAAAGAACTCAGAGATCTTGATAAGCCATTATACTTATCGAGATGTCAGTTATCTATAGATCAAACTAGAGATCTCGAGATGAAGCTCAAGTACAAAATGCAGATAAGTTAAATATTCAAGATTATCAATCAATAAACGATCTAATCACTTAGATTGAAAAGTCTATAAAAGCAGCTTGAAGAGTACAAGATCAAAGGCCAAGATTAAATGACAAAGGAAAGTCACTGATTCACATAATTTGCAAAGATACACTAAACCAGAAATGGAAAGATTTAGAGATAACTTAAAGTAGGGTTTAGTATATCTTATTGCATGCTGTATAAACCTGTGTTTACTAATCTATAAAGTAAACACCGGTCCTTTGCTTTTAAAAGTATCAAACAAATATAGTTTTTCTTGTAACTCTCTCAAGGAAGAAACTGAGTACTTTACTTACAAAGAACCCAGGATTTGTAGCAAAACACTAGCTTGATTTTAATACAAAATTAAGTGAGTTTCGAAATATTGTGTGCACTGTTTAATTTCAGTTAACATAATATAACTGCATTTCTAATCTGCTTTTTTCACCAAGCAACAAACATTCAAAAAGCCTTAAAATTATCTGAAACACATTCACCCCCCTCTGTGTTGTATTCATTACCTAACAAATGGTATCCGAGCAAGATCCGAAATAAAACAGATTAAAGATCTTGGAAGAATGAATACACAGAAGATTAGAAGTATCAAGATTCCTTTCTTTGATAGATCTAACTACACATTATGGAAAAAGAAGATTTTGCTGTTTATAAGATGGCCAACCCATTATATGTTCAGATTCTCAAGAATAGCCCTTTCATCCCCATGGAAAGAGTTGAGGAATCTACAGATGGAGATATGGTCATTCCAGCTCATTATGCCCATAAAGATCCCTCAAAGTATATTGAACCTGAAAAGGAGAAAGTCTCTAGACAGTGGATTGCAACTGATTTTAATAGAGTCACTTGACAATGTAATATACAATAACATTATCAACTGTGATACATCCAAACAGATCTGGGAGAAGATAGAGATTCCATGTGAGGTAACAGAGGAAGTTAGGTCAAACCAAATGAGAATTTTGGTATCTCAATATAAGGGTTTTATGGCTAAACCAAAGGAGAGTATAACTGATATTTTTGAAAGGTTCAATGAGCTGATTAATGACTTGCAGCTTCATGAAAAATACTATGAAGCTGAGGAGGTTAACTTGAATTTTTTTCTCACCCTTCCTGACCATTTAGAAAAGAAGATCTCAGCTATAGGAGAAGGGAGAGACTTGATCAGGATGACATTGCAGGTTTTATATGGTATTTTAAAAACCTATAAACTGGAAATGATTCAAAGAAAATCTTTAAGAGCTGGTCAAGGGTACACTATTGATAGATCAAGTGCTCTATTAGTAAATGATAGCCAGTCATCTGATGATGAACAAGAAATCCAGACTCCGGTTATTTTAAGCAATGAGCAAAAGAACAAGAAATCACGGAAGCAAGATATTCTTGAACTTGAAGAGGATGAATTTTATACCTTAGATGAACTAGATGAGTTAGATCAGTCCATGGATTTCGTAAAAAGGAAATTCTCCAATATTGGAGTATAGAAGCCAAAGTTCTTCAAAAATAAAGGACAAACATCCAACAAGGACATCGGATGGAAAGGAAAAGTATAGTACAACTCTGATGGAAAAAGTGACTACAAAATAGGATATGTTGATAGGTCAAAGATCAGGTGCTTCAATTGTGATGAATTGGGTCACTTTGCTACAGAATACAGGAAGCCTAAGAAAGTAAGGATAAGGTCTGTTAGGTCCCAATGTGTTTGTAGAAGGGGGGGTTGAATACAAACGGTACCGAATAATCGAATAAATGCGGAATAAAAAAATGTGAAACAAAATTCAAGTTAAATAAAAATATTATTAAACTTGAAAGGTGTTACAACAACTGTATCGATTACAAGGTATTAATCTCAAATCAATTATCACAAATCTAGAATAAATTCGACATGAACTTTTTCTATTTTTGCAATAATTAGAATCAAATGCTAAACGCGATTTGAGATTAAGTTCTAGAGATTTTGATCCGCTAGATTGTTACACAAGAACAAGATAAATAATTCTAGTGGTTTGGATTTAACATTAACAAACTAGAATTTTGATCTTGATGTAAGCAGAGAAGAAAATAAAATGTTTCAAGGCGGCTGCTTTTTTTTTCTTTGTTCTTGAATGTGTTCTGTATGATTGAGATTTTTTGAGTTGAATGACTTCTGCTTCTATTTATCAACAGCCGAATTAATTGAATTGGAATGACAATCCTTTAAGCTTGTATGACAATCGGTGAGACTATCCTTTTGAGCTAGCAAGACAATCGTTTGAACCAGCATGACTATCGGTAGGACAATCTTTTGAACTGGCATGACAATCGGTATGACAATCCAGATTGTCATGCTAGTTCATTTTCAATTGTCTTGCTGATTTAAGATTGAATTTAATCCAATTAAACTTCTGAAAATTCCTAAAATTAATTCTGAATTAATTAATCAATTAATTTAATTAATCAAAAAATTAATCTTTGCAGATATAATTTATTTTCTTAATTAAATTATATGACTTAATTAATTAATAGAGAATTAATACTAACCCTGAGCAGCATCCATTCTTCTGAATATCTTCTGAAAATCACTGAGAATTATGAATCAATTCCACCACTTCAACGTTGACACTCGATGTACTGTCTGGTTCATGAGTGACTAACTTCCGTGACGTTTCTTCATGTCTTGACTTTGACACTTTGATTTTCTTCAGATTAAATCCTTGTAATTAATGATACTCTGACGAGATCTCTGTCACTTGATTAAATCCACGATCTTGATTTATATCACTGAGGCTTGATCAATTTCTTGAACTTCTTCCAGTGAATTAACTCCTCAAGTCTGTAGATGAACCTTGTTTCTGAATCCTTTGACAGATATTACTTTGCGAGATCTCTCTGACGGTCGATCCACTATTTACTTATTACATTCTTATTTGAGTTGAGTTGAATCCTCGAATATACAAATAGGCCTATGATATATGACTTACAATCTCCCCCTATTTGTTTGTTAGACACTAACACACAAATACCTAGAGGATAACTCAACTAACAAATAAGAAAAAGATATAAACAGAAATGCAAAGTAAATAGCAGAAAAGTTCTGGACTAGATTTAACATTTTCCAGATTCCAAGTAGATGTTCCTCTAGACTGAACATATCTTCAAGTAGTTTCATCTTCATTTGTACAACCACATTTCCTGTTGAGAAGCCCATATCTCTTGCTTCTCCCCCTATGAGAATCAACTGATTAAAGAAGATCACCTTTGTTTACCACCTCTCCCGTACAATAGGATCCGTAGATAAAAACCAATGGTACTCCCTTAACAGCTTCTTCCCTTATCAGAAAATCACCTTGTGTTTACCACCTCTCCCGTACAATAGGATCCGTAGTTAAAAACAACAATGGTGTGGTGTAGTGTACATGTTTGATCTTTTTCTTACTCCCTGCTATTTCTCCCCCTTAGTTGAGGAATCCTCCAAACTATTACTTAAGCTTTTATCTCCCCCTTAAAGAAGGAATGTATGCCGTCGTCTGAAGGAGTTCTCATATTTCACTTGGTTGGAAAAGAAATAACAAGTAGTTTTTCTTTCTTCCTCAATGTGAGTGTGTGATTGTGTTTTAGTGTACCTCACATGTGTTTCACTCTTCTCTCCACTCGTGTTTACACTCATTCTCACAAGTGTATCACTCTTCTCTCATAGCTCCATACTCCAGCTGTACCTGCAAGGAAAATCACCTTAGCCATCCTTAAGGAGGTCACAGGTGGTGCAATGGGAGTTCACAAATCCCCATCCTTGTTAAACTCGTCAGATGAATCTGAGTCATAATTTACAAGTTGCTAGTTTCCCTTTTAGGGTTCCAGATTTGAATTCTGGGAAAGTAAACAATGATCCAACAAATTTAGCATAAGGATCAAAGTTCCCTTCTAATGTCTGTGAAGACATTTCCTTGTGACTTATCAGGTAATATCTGAATCATTGTCAACAAGTTGCCGATCTGCGCCTATGTCAGATCCACTATCCGCAGATGCATCCAGGGGATTTAAGCCTGGGGAGGTAGACACTGACCACTGACATATGGCTTTTGGATCAGTATCCTCTCCTAACACCTGTAAAGGCAATTGGTCCACTAACGAACCTTGAACAATCGAATCTGACCTTAAAATGGTCGAAACTCTTGTTTCCGTCAACTCATCCTTTGTGTGTGTAACCTTTCCTTGTGCATCAAGAATTGTTTATATTTGAAGTGGTGACACTACATCGGATACCTTGGCCGACAGGCAAAATTCAATAGACTCACCCTGTTGAGAGAATGAATCTAGTAACTGTTTTTGTGCCTTTTCAGCCATTACATCTTTTTGAGAAGATGTATGGGGGCTAGCAGTTGTCTCGGTTTAAATACTACTCATCTATGTATGAGACAGAGCTACTGGGTTGACTACAGAACCTTCCTTATGTGGTGCACTAAGGCACTATCTCCCTCACGCTCATTCATACTACATTTAGTGGTAAGAGAGTGTTGGTTGGTTCTGTTTCTGTGTTTGTCTTTACAGTCTGGGATAGACGTTGTGGGTTTTCAACCTCATGACTGTCAATGAAAGAAAGTCATTGGAGACTGAACCTGTATCACAGAACATATGGCAATAGAGAGATAAAATGATGTACAATAGTGATTTCAAAAGATTTTACATGAAATAAGAAATCACTAATGTATAAAGAAGTTTGATTTTGTTTTTTAATATGAATGAGTTTTTGATAAAACATTGATCACTTAGGGTAAAGTCTAAGTAATTCTCATTCATGTCAAAAGCTTACAAATATCTGCAACATAATGTTAACAACATATCATTGACCGATACTTGTCAAGTACTTTAGATACTAATTGTTATGTTGCATAAACAATATATCACTGCACATATAAAACAATATGATTGTGCCTAATGATAAGAGAGTTAAAAATATGACGACTCTACTAGTTCATATTAAACAATAACTTCAGTTAGAGTGCCATACCATGTTCTTGACGATTGCTTGAGTAGTACACTAGTTCATACCAACCTGAAGTGAGATTGTGAAGAAGAGATTGCATAGTCCAATAGATCTGCAGCTGCAAAGTCCATGAACTGTGGTGCATTGACTTCCTCTTTTGACTCACCAACCAGGAGTACACTTGTACACATCTTACTAGAGTCCAATTCCAAGTGTAATGTGCAGCAGGTGCCTGATATGTCGTAATATCCTCAAGTCTCGTCACTGGTGCTATATGTTAGATATTGCTTCCTGATAATAACCTAGCACACTATACAAAATTTCACTGATAACATTCCCAGCTTGCAAACAGCCATATCCCTCGGATAAACCTTTGTTGTTATCTCCAAAGGTAACCATGGGGCCAGCTTTCTCAACCACATTTGATAGCAGGGCTCTATCTCCGGTCATATGTCTTGATGATCCACTGTCAAGAATCCACACTACCGGTTACACCTGTATACTGCCCTGCACTTCAAATGGATTAGACCTTCTTCGGAACCCAAACTTGGTTGGGCCCGGCATACTTGTAGAATTGTCCTTTGTCAGGCAAAACAACATTTTTAATTTTAACGATCTCAACATTCTCAATGACTGAACATTTGACCTTGTAAATAGCCTTAACAAATTTCTGGTTAGGCTTAGGCACAAATGTCTCCTTTTGAGCCTTAGAAGGACTAGCAGTCTTAGACCTATCATGCTTCTTGTTATTCACATGCTGACGAGGAGTAGTCTTATCATTAGACACATGCTTACCATTAAAATAAGCATACATCATATTAAAAGCACAAGACATACAATTAGAAACACCACATGCTTTATGAGAGTGATTAACAGCAGGCAATTTATGCATGGTAGACATGGCATTTTTGTTATCCAACTCATGTGTGTCTGAGTTAGTCTCAGTTGCTTTCACAACTTTGACTGGAACTTTTGACACACTTGACTTGGAAACAACCTTCTCATTAGCAAGATCTTCAACACGTATATCTTCTTGAATAACAGAAGAGGTCGCATCAAATGGTTCAGCAATTGATGCTTTATAGAGGGGTTCATCAACACCCTTAAGCACATGTGGTACTTCCCTCCCTTTAGCACAGACATGAGGAGGGGAGTTTATGCCTAATTCTCCAATAGCAACATTGTAATCATAACCTATTCCAGATGTTTGATTAACAGCTTGCTTACTGTAGAACTCTTTAGCCTTCGAACAAGAATTGAAGTAGGCTCTAACCTTAGTCTCAAGACCGGTGATCTTGTCTTTGAGAATAGTTTCGAGTTTTCTATAACAGTCAACTCTATTCTCTAGAAAAGATACCTGTTCTTTTAATTTGTCTTGATTAATGTGCACAAGTCTTAATTCATTGACCTCTTTCTCAAGGTCTATGATCTGTAAACTTAACAGTTCATTATCACGACGTGCACAATCTAAATTACCTCTTAGATGATAAACCATTTCAGCATCAGAAAGTTTTACCTCTATTCTTGACGATGAAGCTTTTCCATCAATAGCCATAAGAGCAAGATTTCCTTCTTCTTCATCTTCACTGTCAGTATCATCCCAGCTTCTTCCCTCTGCCAGATAAGCCCTTTCAGAGTTCTTTCTTACTTGCTTTGGCTTCCTACATTCTGTGGCAAAGTGTCCCAACTCATTGCAGTTATAGCATCTAATGGTGCTCCGATCAACCATCCCTGTTTTGTATCCACCACTGCTGGAGTTAGAGGATGAAGATCCACCTTTCAGGAATTTGTTGTAGTTGGACTTGTACTTAAGCTTGGGATTCCTCTTGAATCTGACATGGGAGAATCTCTTGACAATTTGGGCCATTGACTCGTCTTCCAATTGCTCCAGCTCTTCCAAGGAATAAAAATCATCACTTGATTGATTTGTAGTAGGAGGATCATATTCTGCTACTAACTCATTTTCCTCACCCTTGGAAAACTGTACCATTCTTTCTAACTGTTGAGATTGTTGTTGTTGTTGACCTTCAGCTACAAGTGCAGTAGATGTGCTGACCATTCTATCATTCCCGTAGACTTCCTTCTGTTGAATCTGCTCCAACTCATAGGTTTTTAACACTCCATAGAGCCTGTCCAAAAAAATCTCACTCAGATCTCTAGCTTCTCTAATGGCAGTGATTCTATGTTCAAGATGAGCTGGCAGTGTTAAAAGGAACTTTTTGTTGACCTCCCTGATTGAATAATACTTTCCATTGATGTTCAGGTTGTTGATCAACGCATTGTACCTCTCAAACACTTCAGTAATTCCTTCTCCTGGATTTAATTTGAAATGTTCATATTCAGAGGTTAGGATTTCCAACTTGTTCTCCCTAACTTCCTCTGTGCCTTCATTAATCACCTCAATAGTTTCCCACATGTGTTTGGAATTTTTACAGTTCATCACATGTCTGTTCATCAAGGGATCAAGGGAATCAATTAATATTAATTGAAGGCTGGCATCCAAGGAGGCTTCTTCCTTCTCAGCAGGAGTAAAATCTTCAGGCTCTTTTGGATAGGTTCTACCTTTGGTAATCACAACATCATCTACTATCACCTCTGGTTCAATAACCATCGGAGTTTTTAGACCCTTCTTTAACAAGTTTGAATATTTGGGATTTGCCACTTGTAAAAATAAGAGCATCTTCTTCTTCCACATAATATAATTCTCTTTATCAAATTGTGGAATTTTAACGGTTCCAACTTTTTGTGAAGTCATTATGAATTTTTGAATGAATAAAAATTCAAGGATTGAAAAATCACAAAAGTCTAGGATCTTGATTTGTTCGTTAATCAGAAGGCTCTGATACCAATTGTTAGGTCCCAATGTGTTTGTAGAAGGGGGGGTTGAATACAAACGGTACCGAATAATCGAATAAATGCGGAATAAAAAAATGTGAAACAAAATTCAAGTTAAATAAAAATATTATTAAACTTGAAAGGTGTTACAACAACTGTATCGATTACAAGGTATTAATCTCAAATCAATTATCACAAATCTAGAATAAATTCGACATGAACTTTTTCTATTTTTGCAATAATTAGAATCAAATGCTAAACGTGATTTGAGATTAAGTTCTAGGGATTTTGATCCGCTAGATTGTTACACAAGAATAAGATAAATAATTCTAGTGGTTTGGATTTAACATTAACAAACTAGAATTTTGATCTTGATGTAAGCAGAGAAGAAAATAAAATATTTCAAGGCGGCTGCTTTTTTTTCTTTGTTCTTGAATGTGTTCTGTATGATTGAGATTTTTTGAGTTGAATGACTTCTGCTTCTATTTATCAACAGCCGAATTAATTGAATTGGAATGACAATCCTTTAAGCTTGTATGACAATCGGTGAGACTATCCTTTTGAGCTAGCAAGACAATCGTTTGAACTAGCATGACTATCGGTAGGACAATCTTTTGAACTGGCATGACAATCGGTATGACAATCCAGATTGTCATGCTAGTTCATTTTCAATTGTCTTGCTGATTTAAGATTGAATTTAATCCAATTAAACTTCTGAAAATTCCTAAAATTAATTCTGAATTAATTAATCAATTAATTTAATTAATCAATAAATTAATCTTTGCAGATATAATGTATTTTCTTAATTAAATTATATGACTTAATTAATTAATAGAGAATTAATACTAACCCTGAGCAGCATCCATTCTTCTGAATATCTTCTGAAAATCACTGAGAATTATGAATCAATTCCACCACTTCAACGTTGACACTCGATGTACTGTCTGGTTCATGAGTGACTAACTTCCGTGACGTTTCTTCATGTCTTGACTTTGACACTTTGATTTTCTTCAGATTAAATCCTTGTAATTAATGATACTCTGACGAGATCTCTGTCACTTGATTAAATCCACGATCTTGATTTATATCACTGAGGCTTGATTAATTTCTTGAACTTCTTCCAGTGAATTAACTCCTCAAGTCTGTAGATGAACCTTGTTTCTGAATCCTTTGACAGGTATTACTTTGCGAGATCTCTCTGACGGTCGATCCACTATTTACTTATTACATTCTTATTTGAGTTGAGTTGAATCCTCGAATATACAAATAGGCCTATGATATATGACTTACAAGGTCTATCTTGAATTGGAGGCAAAGTATGAGGCTCTTCTAAGAAAGTGACAAGGTAAAGCTTATATTGCAGAAGGAAAGAGTTGGGATGATTCTAACAATGATGAAGATGAGGATTTTGGAAACTATGCACTCATGGTCTTGGATCAAGGAGAGTCATCATCATCAAAACAAAGGTACCAACTCTTACTACTATTAATTTGAATGCTAGTCAATATAAGGAGACTGTTGAAAAGATGAGCATGGAAATGTTCCACATCCATACCAGCTTGGTAGAAGCTACTGAAGAGGTCAGTAGGTTATCAAAAGTTGATGGGAAGCTTGAGATTGAGAAATAAGTTCTAGAACTATAACTTATTGAGCTTGAAACTTTTAAGCAAGATAATGAATATCTAATGAACAAGCTAAAGTGTGCTACTGAGATAGAAGCTGTGTTGAGGGAGAAGCTAGAGAAGAATGAAGTGAAACTAAAATTATTCAGAAATGCATCTCGGTTAGTTGGTCAGTACCATGAGAAGAACAAGCCATGTGCTAACGTAGCTATTGGCTTGGATTATGATGCATTGAACAATAACAGGAAAGTTGAAGGTGATAAGGGAAAAATAACTGTAAGTGAAGATGTCCCAGCTATGTTGAGAAAGGGTTGTTCACCTATGTTTAAAGCATGTGAAGTAAATTTCAGTAAAGAAGAGTTGATCATAAAGCAAGAAATTGCTAATGAGGATAATGAAAATAAATGTACAGAAACAACTCCAACTTCTAAAGGTGAGAAGAAAACCATGAATGATCAAACCCTCAAGAAGCCAATCAAAGAGGTTAAAACTGAGAATGCAGGAAAGAAGAAGAAAAGAAGAAATGGAAAGATTGGGATAAACAAAAGCAATAACTTTGCATTTGTTGCAGATGCTCCTAGAAAATAGTGTCAGAAATATGGCTCTACAAATCACCTAACTCACCTTTGTAAAAAGACTGTTAGGGAGCCAAGATTAGGAGCATGCAAATATAATGAAGCAAAGACTGAAGATCCTTATTGCTTCTATGATAAGTTTGATTGCATTCCTTGCAACATGAAAGTAATGACAAGTTACCACAAACTGAGAGTAGACCTCAAAGAAATAAACATTGGGTCTACAACAAAAAAGGAACATGCAAATCAAGCAATGAACACCATTCTTTCTGAATCAACTCATTCTAATTCTGCATATTTTGTTAACAAGAAGAAAGTACCCAACACTATTTGGGTAGCAAAAAACACTTAATCCTCATTGTATGCAGGGAAAAATGAAGAAATTCATATGGATCATAGATAATGGATGCTCAAGACATATGGCAGGTGATATGGTCCTACTATTACAATTTGAGGAAATGGTTGGCCCATTAGTGACTTTCGGAGACAACAACAAAGGTTTCACAATGGAATATGGCAAATTAATTTTTGGAAATGTTGTTATTGAAAATATAGCATTGGTTGCTGGTTTGGAAGTAGATCTCCTAAGTGTCAGTCAATTCACTAATAAAGGATTTAATGTTAAATTTGATAAAGGAGAATGCTTAGTCATCAGCAAAAAGACTAATGAAGTTGTTCTGAAAGGAGCAAAAAAATGAAGCTTATTTGTTGCAGACCTAGACTCAACAAATGAGGATGGAATTTGTTACTTCTACACCAAGGCATCTGAAGAACAAAGCAAGTTGTGGCATAAAAAGATCTCTCACTTGAATTACAAGGCAATCAATACTCTAGTCAAAAAGAAGTTAGTGAGAGACATACCAAATCTGGAGTTTGCTCAGAATGAGATCTGTGAGGCTTGTTAAAAAAGTAAAATGAAGAAATCAAGTCACAAAAGTAAAACTGTGAATTCTATAAGTGCACATTTGCAACTTATTCACATGGACTTATTTGAACCAGTTAATATCTTGTCATTTTTAAGAAAGAAATATGCACTTGTGATGGTGGATGACTACTCAAGATACATATGGGGAGAATTTATGCATTCTAAAGATGAAACTCCACACATCATAATTGAACACATCAAGAAGATTGAGAAACAGGCTGAAGATCAGAATTGTGTGAAAAGGTTGAGGAGTGACAATGACACAGAATTCAGAAATGAAACCTTAACTGAATTCTGCAAAGATAAAAGCATTGTTCAAGAATTATCAGCAGCCAAGACACCTAACAGAATGGTGTTGTTGAAAGAAAAAATGGAAAATTAGTGGAGGCTGTTAGAACAATGATGCAGGATGCTAAATTGCCAACAAGTTTTTGGGAAGAAGCTGTGAATACTGCATGCTATACTCATAACAGATATCTCATCAACAAGAATCTTCGAAAATCACCCTACTCAATCTTATCTAATGGAAAGCCTACTGTGAAGCATCTTCATGTGTTTGGAAGCAAGAGTTATGTTTTGAAAGACAACTCTGAATACGTGGGAAAATTTGACTATAATATTTTTGAAATAATTTTTCTGGGATATTCATTGGAGAGAACTTCCTACAAAGTCTATGTTCTAGAACAAAAGAAAATTATGAAAAGCACAGATGTGACTTTTGATGATGACATGTTTCCAGACTTGGAATGCCTTGATAAAATGAAGTTGAGGCCCCTAGATTTGAAAGTCTCAACATTGATAGTGATTCTGAGAATGAAGCTGAAGTCAACAGAAATCACATAATGGATGAAGAGTCAGCTGAACAAGTGAATCATGAGAATGGAAGCTGATCTCAAACACCTGAATTTGACAGCACAAACTCAGGGGGAGAAATAGAATAAGGTTCTGCAAGTCATGCCAATGATGAAGAAAATGCAAAAAACTCAAGTCAACAAACTCACACCAGAAAATGGGATAGGAGTCACACAAGAGAAGCAATTATTGGTGACCCAACTGTTGGAGTGAGGACTAGAAGTGCAACTGTAAATGAATGTCTTCATGTATTTTTTCTTTCACAAGTTGAGCCCAAGAAAACTAAGGAAGCTCTACTTGATCCTGATTGAATATCTGCTATTCAAGAGGAGCTACATCAGTTTGAAAGAAACAAAGTTTGGGAGTTGGTTCCTGCATCAAAGAACAGAAGTGTAATTGGAACAAAGTGGCTGTTCAGGAACAAAATGGATGAAAATGGGATTGTCACCAGAAACAAAGCAAGGTTAGTTACAAAAGGCTACTCACGGGAGGAAGAAATTAACTGTGATGAAACTTTTGCTCCAGTTGCAAGACTTGAAACAATAATGATCTTTCTTATATTTGCTGCATACTCAAATTTTAAGGTGTATCAAATGGATGTGAAGAGTGCATTCCTTAATGGTGAGTTGGAAGAAGAAGTTTTGAAGATCCACAATTTCCGAACTTTGTGTACAAGCTACTCAAGGCTCTCTATGGACTAAAGAAAGCACCTAGAGCTTGGTATGACACACTGTCAGAATTTTTGCTTAAACATGGATTCACTAGAGGTACAATTGACAAGACTCTCTTCTACAAGCAGCATGGTAATGATATGATCCTAGTTCAGATCTATGTGGATGATATCATATTTGGTACTACTAATGAAAAATTATGTCAAAGATTGTCAAAGCTCATGCAGAGTGAATATGAAATGAGTATGATGGGAGAACTTAGTTACTTTCTTGGACTCCAAGTTAGTCAAAGAAGTGATGGGATTTTCGTCAGCCAAACTAAGTATGTCAAGGATTTATTAAAGAAGTTTGGCATGGTTGATTGTTCACCTGCATCTATACCTATGTCTACAGCTATTAAGTTGGATGAAGATAAGAAAGGAAAAAGTGTAGACATTTCAGGTTATAGAGGAATGATTTGATCTTTGTTGTATTTAACTGCTAGTAGACCAGACATTATGTTTGCAACATGTCTGTGTGGAAGATTTCAAGCCAATCCAAAGGAATCACATTTGATGGTTGTGAAGAGAATTTTCAGATATTTAAAAGGAACTCTAAACTTGGGATTATGGTATCCTAAGGGAATAGGTTTTGAAGCTGTTGGATACATATATACAGATTTTGTTGGATACAGGGTTGATAGAAAGAGCACTAGTGGAAGCTGTCAGTTTATTGGACAAAGACTTGTATCCTGGTATAGCAATAAACAATAATCTGTATCAACTTCCACAGCTGAGGCTAAATATATTACTGCTGGATGTTGTTGTGCTCAAGAGCTTTGGATTAGAAATCAGCTAATGGATTATGGCCTAGTGTTACACAAAATTCCAATTATGTGTGACAATACTAGTGCTATATTTATTGTGGCTAATCTAGCTAATCATTCTAGAACAAATTATATTGATGTAAGGTATCATTTTATTAGAGAACATGCTGCAAATGGTACCATTGAGCTTATTTTATTCCAACAGAAAAACAATTGACATTTTAACTAAACCTTTGGATGAAGCAACTTTTACTAGACTTGTAGGTAAAATTGGAATGCTAAATTCTTCATCCTAAAGGCGAGAACTCAACTAATGTTTTGCAGCAGATTAATTTCTAGTAAATCAAAATTAATTTGATTTAATTGGAAATTAACTGAAATATGAGTTATAAATATTTCAGAAATCTCTGTATATTTATTTTTTTCAAAATTCAAAATTTAGCTTGGAATTTTTCAATTCAAAGAAAACTGTCTAAGTGTTGATTTACATTTTCAATATATGGAATTAGCACAAGACAGAGTCAAAAAGAACAAAAGTATTTAGAGAACTGATTTATCAATAAGTCTAATTGACTTCTCGACAAGCCATTTTAAGACTTCTCGAGTGAGTTCTCGATAAGTCACTTTTCTGACTTCTCGGAGGAATTCTCGACAAGCTTTATTATGACTTATCGATAAGTCATTGTAGAGTTCTCTATAAGTGTTAACTCACAGAGTTCTCTACAAGTATAAATCTTGGACTTATCAATAACTCAGAACTGAGATAATTTAATTTCAAAAATTAACTTGGTAAAATACTTTTGATAAAATCATTTTGATTTTATTTTGATTTATTCAAATAAAAATTGGAAATAATTCAGTCCATTCAGGACAAACTGGGTATTTAATGGACATCTCGACAAGTCATTTTCTAGTTCCCGATAAGAGTCAGGAAAATGACATATCAATAGGTATCTATTCTCCCAATATGACTTCTCGATAAGCAAATTCCAAACGTCCATTTTTAGTTCTCGATAAGTCATTTACCTTTTATTGTAAATACCCAGACATCTCGACATACACCTCTTTACGCCTTCGAGATCTCTAAGTGACCTAATTTTTGCAATTCCCAACCACTCTCTCGTTTCAAACTCTTTCTCTCTAATTTTTCTTACCCACTCAAATTTAGACTATTCCAATGGCATCAAACACAGTTATACCTTTCATCCCAAGGGAGGGCACCAATTATCTCGCTTATACTGATGCAAATCAGGCTCCTGATACTTTCAAGAGTTTTGTGAAGTTTCTCTCTGAAACTTACTTTGTAGATGCTCTAACAGCAAAAACAGTCTTGTACTTGGATGTTCTAGGGGATTTCTGGAACACAGCTGTGATAAGAACAGTGGTGCATGAGAACCAAACTGCTTCCATTGTGGTTATTTTCTCCATTCAGGGTCAACAAGCGGAATTTTCAGAAACTGATGTGAACATGGATTTGGGAATTCCTACTTAAAATTTGATGGAGGTTCCAACTCAGAATGAACTAGAAGAATTTATGGACTTCATCAACTACAGTGAAAGAATCAACTTAGCCATTCTCAATAAGAAGAATTTGAGGAAGGAATGGTCATTCCTGTTTGACTCCATTGTGAGAGCATTCACATGTAGGAAAACAGGGTATGATAACATTTCTAGTGTAGTTCAGAAACTGGTATTCTCCATGGCTTACAACAGACACATCAATGTGGGGATGCTAATTCTACAGGAACTCAGCGCAAGGCTAACTATGCCTTTATCTTCAAGGGTTAAGGAAAACTTTTTTCCTAGATTTATAATGTTTACTTTAAATCATAAAGTTCCAGACTATCATTTACTTAGTGGTATAGATAGGACAAAAATAGGTAATTGTAAGCAAGTGTCCAAAATTTTTATTTGGTTCACTTACTACAAAGAACAAGGTAAGTGTAAGTCTCAAAATCACTCCATTTATGTTGGAGAGATTTAGGACTTACCCTTACCCCATGCCTGACATGAGGTCTACAGTTACATCTAGTGCAGTAATGGTTCATGTACCTGTGGAAGAACAAACACATGAACACCAACAGGGACCTTCCCATACTGAGACCTTTTCTTCTTTACCACTAGAAGCTAGGAAACCAACCACTTCATCCTCTCAAAAGGGTGAAGTGAGTAAAAAGAAGAGAAAGCAGGCACCTTTGGCTATAATAAATGAGATTGGTGAGGACCAAACAGAACAAGAGTCACCCTTGGTCAAGAAAACAAAGAAGGTAGAACAAATTAAGTTGACCACTCAAGCCACCTCTGCATCTTCCCAAAAGGATGTAGTTGTAAAACATGGATTAAAACAGACCTAAGGGGCATCCTCTCAACAAGGTGTCTCTATTGAAAAGAGCACTCTCCCTAGTGCACCTTGTAAAGAGTTTGCACTAACACTTGAACAAATTCAAGTGTATGAAAGAATAAATAAGATGGCACACACAAAGAGAGCACATCTTTTGAAGCTCCCTCATCTACTCATGGGGAGCTGCCAACACTCAATTCTGAAATTCGACATCTAATATCTCAAATTTCTTTTTCATTTAATCAAACTCTTGAATCTGATTCTCAAGAGTTGCCAACATCAAGTGACATGGTTCTAGAAAATGTGCTCACCATCCAGGAACTAAATTTAGTTGGTGAGAGGCTACACGCTGGGGTAGACCTTGATGACACCAACACAAACACAGGGGTTTCATCAGTTTTCACTGAAGACCCTATAGCATTTACAAATGCACCTTCATGTGCAAATCAACCTTCATACGTTGACAGGTTTGAGGGTAGTACTCCTGAGGGGGAGCTATCTAAATCCTCTCCAATTCAATTAGAGGTTCCTCTAGTAGGAACAACTCCCCTCAAAACCGATTGCACTCACAATTGAAGCTAGGAGTTCAATTGCCAATGATCCTACTATGGGGGAGTAAAGTACATCACATTCAAGTGACAGTGTTTTGAAAAAATACAAGGGTTTGAGACTAGAGTACATGACAGTAACCTAGTTAACTCCCCTCCAATTTCAGTGGAGGTTCCCACCACAAGTGGAGAACAACAAGCTGTAAAAACCACAGTTCAACCTATGAGTCAAACTGTGACATCTGTCACAGGTGGTTCTATTGAAGATCAACCCTCCACTTTGCAACCTATATATATTACTTCAACATCCAACCCTTCAAAACAACCATTTCATTCAATCCAACAGTGGTTACAAAATGCACAATCCCAACCAAACACTGTGGATGACCTTCTAGTTGATCAACTTTTAGGCCTTACCAACATCACATAACATCTGCTCACTACAGACATGAAAAATCAAGATTATCAGACAATTCTGCTCACTTATAATTAAGATGTTGAAAGGAAAAAGCAGAAGATAGTGAGTGAAGCTGAGCAGGATGGCAATATTGATGCTTGGCTAACTAAGGACTTCATCTTGGAGATGGATGAGGACTTGGCAAGGTTCAGAGAGGAATATGTCACCTTATTGGGGAGTAATGCCAAGATACTCACTCCACAAGAAGTGTATGATGCAGTCAATGAGGCCTATAAGGCTCAAATCAAGGCTTTTCACCTCTTTGGTAAAGCACTCCAAGTGACTTTGACTGGTCATCAGGATAAAATTAGAAAGATGGTGAGGGAGAAAATGGATGAGATTATCCTTTCACAAGTTGAGATCAAATCAAAATATAAGACCTTTGCTGAACAGTTGGCAAGATTTGATCTAACTATAATGGATACAAATATCAAAAATCTAAGGAAATCTTTTGTGGCTCTGCATGAGGTGGTTCAACAACCCATTACAAATTCAAATGACACTAAACTCAAGTTGAATTAACTTTATCAAAGCAGATATGAGCCTTCAGCTCTTTTGATGGAAGGCATAAAGGAAGTTGTGCAAGCCACTTCTTGAACTTCAGTATCTTCAAGCTCTCACTAACAATCATCAACATCATCAACTCTCTAACTTCAATCTGTACAACAGCAAGTTTCAACTCTACAGTCCCCTAATGATTCACTCACAGCTCAGGTACAAGCTCTCACTTCTCTAGTGCAAAGTCAACAAAATGACATCAGGACCCTGGTAGACTCCCACAAACATCTTCAGATGCAGAACTCGGTTCATTTTGGAGCTATCATGGGTGCCTTGAATGTTCTACACCTGCCTGCCAACAAGATTTAGGGGGAGATAGATGCTACGATATGACACTATAAGGAAACTGGTAAATCTAAAGAGATTGGAAAATTGACATCAACTCACATTGGTCAAAGCTCTTTACAAGCTCAAATATCTAAAGATGTTGGAAAAGACAGCCTTCTAAAAGCTATAGAAGGAAATTGTCAAGATAAAAAATTCAATGAACTTCTAATAGTCTTAAGGGTGTCTCTTCACAACAACTATATCACTTACAAAAGAGCCTTAGCCAACGACATCAATTTAATCAGAGTTGTGATTGTCAAAGTTGATAACTTTCTAGAGAAATTTTTTGTTGTAAATGCTAATGACTGTGGCTTGGACAGATGTCTATATGTGTCTCTCTCAAATCTTCAAACTATGAGAGCATCTGAGCTGGATGTAATTATTGACAGAGTTAATCCAGTAATTCCAGAGGACACCCAACTGCTAAATGAACTCAATAAAGCTCAGATAGCTTCTTTTCCTGAAGCCTATCTTCATCGGAGTAAGTGGGTGGTCTACATATGTTCATAATCTAGGAAATGCAAGTTCTTCACAGTTCCAAAGAATTATATAATGGGAAATATGAGATTGATAATGTCTATTGAAACTGATCTCAAGTCCAAGAAAAACAAGAAAATTGAAGATGAGTATCTTCAAAATGCAGATACCATCTTTCCAAATTCACAATTCAACTTAAAAGATGACAAGGATGATGATGAGCAGAAGCAAGATTATCAAAAACATTCTGACTCAAATCCAAGTCAATCTTATAGAGCAACTGGTAGCAAAGAAAAGAAGCTAAATGAGAAAAAGGGAGGTGATAAGAAAAAAGGTGATGAGAGAAGAAGAAAGAAGAAGGAGGATAGTTCAGAACCAAAGAAAGATGTCCAGTTAATTTAAATCCAACATGCTAAAACCACTAAACCTACAAGCTCAAATAATAAGCTATCTTTAAACCCTAAGACAAAATTCTTATACAAGCCTACTCAAAATACCAATCACATCTAGCCAATCCACCTTGAAGAAAATCACAAACCTACCCTCATTCAAGCCTCCAACTAAAATTCATTTCAAATCTGTCGGAAGGAAACCAAAGAAATTACAAGTTACTAAAAGGGCCATCTGGAACTGTTTTGATCAATCTGACTTTTTGCCACTAAATTGGTGCATCACATATGATGAGTACTTTCAACAGCTGGATGAAGAAATAGTCAGAGTATGGGTTCCATCTTATACAGAAATCAGGATATATTATGATGATGGTACCTTCACTCTACTTGGCAGTAACCTAATGGATATACTTTCAACCACATAATTCAAAAGAGTGATCAGCTTGATGAGAGATAAGGACACTATTACAAGGGCTTGGAAGGCTGTATTATGTGTATGGGTGAGAGAAAGGGATGAAAGAAATGCAAGAGCAAAGGCTTAAAAGGAAGAAAAAGATAGAAGATATGCAGAAAAACTTGCAAGAATTGAACAAAGATCAAATGAGCTCAAGGCAAAGGGGATGAGCAGACTTTCTAAGGATGGACACTTTCTAAATATAAAAGCTGGAAGATTTTCAAGATTTAGAGCTGGTTACCAGAATGGTTATTCATTAGATAAGTGGCTCAAGCTTGTGGAAGCTCTAAGAGGTACTAAAATTATAGAAGAACTTTAAGTACTAGTAAATCTTAAGGACCTCATTAGAATGGAGCCAGGCTATGAGGATTTCATGTAATGAATGTATCTATCAAACACATATAATCAATGAATGTATAAAAGTTGTACTTGTATCTCTATCAATTTTTATGTAATGTTCTATTGTTCATTGGAACTTGGGCTTAGTCTTGTTACCAGGAATGAATTTGTGATAAGCAATCTTCTCACAATTGGGAGAGATTATTGTGCAAGACATGCCTATACTATAACAAGACTAAGTCAAATTGACAGCCCCAAGAGTTAGTTGTATGATAATTTAATTTGTATAGGCAAGACATGCCTATCCATCAGAAAGTTTTTAAAGACTCTTGTTTTTAATCACTTGTGTTTTGATTCATTTTAAGTAACTATTCCACATTCTGCTAATCAATTCACACATATATATATATATATATTTGAGTTAGAACATTTTTTATTCAAGAAAAATTTTCAAGAATTCCATTCAACCCCCAATCTGTAATTCTTGTTACATTATTAAGGGACTAACAATTGGTATCAGAGCAAGTTCTTAAAGAACAAAGAGTTTAAAGATCAAAATAATTCAGCAAGATGAACAAGAAGGATGTTGGAGTCAACATTCCTTTTCTGGATAAAGATAATTACCATCATTGGAAGGTAAAGATGCATCTTCATTTGCTTTCTCAAGATGAGGCCTATGTGGACTGCATAGAAAGAGGCCCTCATGTTCCAATGAGAGCTGCAACTAGAAATGAGCCATATGTGCCCAAGCCAAGGCATGAATGGTCTGATCCTGATATTGAACAAGTTAGGAAGGATAAAAAGGCCATGAATATCCTGTTTAATGGAGTTGATGGTGATATGTTTGACAACATTATCAACTACAAAACTGCCAAGGATGTTTGGGATACAATACATATCATCTGTGATGGCACTGAGCAAGTTAGAGAAAACAAGATGCAGCTACTGATTCAGCAATATGAGCATTTTTATAATAAAGAAAGTGAGTCTCTCACTGACATTTTTAGTAGGTTTCAAAAACTGCTAAATGCTCTAAAGTTGCATGGAAGGGTCTATCAGACAAAAGACTCCAATCTGAAATTCCTTAGATCTCTTCTAAAGGAATGAAAACCAATGACAGTCTCATCAAGGAACTCACAAGATTATAAGGAGTTTACTTTGGAGCGACTGTATGGCATCCTGAAAACTTATGAGATTGAAATAGAGCAAGATGAGAGGATGGAGAGAGGAAAGAAGAAAGGAGGGTCCATTGCACTAGTTGTTGAGTTAGAGAAATAGAAGGAGATGAATATAGAAGTTGTTGAGTCAACTTCAAGAGTCTGTGAAAGTAAGGGCAATGGGCTTGCAGTAGAAAGTGAAGATTCTTTGAGCCAAGATGACATGGAAGACATTGATGAACATTTAGCATTTCTTTCCAGAAGATTTGCCAAGCTCAAGTTCAAAAAGAACTTTGGAGCAGCCAAGCCAAATAGAAACATGGAGGATAAATCAAAATTCAAATGTTTCAAATGTGGTTTGGCAGGGCACTTTTCCAGTGAGTGTGGGAAGTCAGATTCCAGTAAGAAAAAGTTTGAGCCTGTGGATTATAAGCAAAAATATTTGAGCTGCTCAAACAAAAGAAAAGGGCTTTCATTACATAAGAAAATGACTGGGCAGCAGATGGTCTGGATGAAGATGAAGATGTCAGATATGTCAATTTAGCCCTAATGGCCAAGTCTGATGAAACAGAAACAAGTTCTTCAAGTAATCAGGTAATTAGTACAAACCTTGCACATTTATCTAAAGCTGAGTGTAATGATGTTATAAATGACATGTCTACAGAGTTATATCATTTGCGTGTTACACTTAAGTCTCTTACTAAAGAAAATGCTAAAATCAAAGAAAACAATTTGTTATTAAGTGAGAGAAATAATGTGCTAGAGTCTCAGTTCATTGATTTTGAAAAATTAAGAATTGAGTGTAAGATTGTCAAGGAGGAATTAACTGAGTCCTTGAAGAAAGAAGAAATTTTGAAGAAGCGGCTCGAGCGTGAACAAGAGGTGATTAAGGCATGGAAAACATCTAGAGATGTCCATGCACAAATTACCAAAGTTCAAGGAATTGAGTCCTTCTGTGATGCAGCCTGGAAAAAGAACAAGGAGAAACTAGAACCAAATTTGGTGGATGGAGTGCTAACAGATGTAGACTCGACGGATGACGAGGATCATCTGTCGGATAACAAAAAGGGTTATCCGTCGACTGATGAAAATCCTCATCCGTCGGCTGTAAGCAAGCATATCAGTAAAGCCAAACTTGTTAAGCCGAATGAAAAGTATGGATTTGTTTCCAAGAACTTTGTTTCAGGAGAATCGAGTCAAGTTAAGATAGGGAAAAAGGCTAATGTTGATCACATGACTATCAAACAGTTAAGTGACAGACTTGAAAGGATTAAGGTGAAAACAGAGGTTAAAAAGAAAAATAATAGAAATGGTAAAGTAGGGATTAACAAATGCAATAACTACACACCTGATAAATATGCTCCTATAAAAATATGTGTCAAGTGTGGTAGTGTAAATCATTTGTCTGTTAATTGCAAATCTGCCATGCCTACTTCCATGTCTGTGCCACCTCACTTTCCTAACATGAATGTCATGCCTCCCATGCCTATAAATGCTATGTCAACACAGAATTTGAGTGCACAGTTTGCTAATATGCCATTTGAACCTAATCCCTATTATGCTGCATTTAGTATGCCACAAATGTCATTTAGCATGCCTTACTGGAATAACATGTTCACTAATAGCATGCCATTCCCTGTTGATTATAATATGCATGATAATTTTGTTACAATGAATGGTTTCAAAGGCCCAACTCAAATGATCATGGATGAATCTGATATCCCCAAGTCAAATGAGATAAAGCCTAAGAAACAAAAAAAGAAAGCTAACAAGGCAGGACCCAAGGAAACTTGGGTACCAAAATCAACTTGATTTGATTTTGATGTGTGCAGGGAAACAGAAAGAATCTTTGGTATTTGGACAGTGGTTGTTCAAGACACATGACTGGTGATTCTACCCTGCTCACAGAGTTCAAGGAGAGAGCTGGCCCAAGTATTACTTTTGGAGATGACAGCAAGGGTTATACTGTGGGATATAGCTTGATTTCAAAGGACAATGTCATCGTTGAGGAAGTTGCCTTAGTGGATGGTCTCAAACACAACTTGTTGAGTATCAGCCAGCTTTGTGATAAAGGCAACTCAGTAACCTTCAACTCAGAAGCCTGTGTTGTGACTAACAAAAAAAGCAACAAAGTGGTTCTCACTGGTGTGAGAAAAGGAAATGTGTACCTAGCTGATTTCAACTCATCTAATGCAGAATCTGTTACTTGTCTTCTCAGTAAAGCAAGTCAGGATGAAAGTTGGCTATGGCACAAGAAGCTATCCCATTTAAACTTCATGACCATGAATGAGTTAGTAAAGAGAGAACTGGTCAGAGGCGTTCCTCTAGTGGAGTTTTCTAAGGATGGACTGTGTGATGCTTGTCAAAAAGGGAAGCAGATTAAAGCATCATTCAGGAAGAAACTTGATTCAACAATTGAAGAACCTTTACAACTGCTACACATGGATTTGTTTGGACCAGTCAATGTGTTGTCCATCTCAAGGAAAAGATTTTACCTAGTAATTGTAGATGATTTCTCAAAGTTCTCTTGGACATATTTCCTAAATTCTAAAGATGAGGCTAGTGAAATCATCATCAATCACATAAGGCAAGTCAATAATCATCCTGATTTCAAGGTTAGAAGAATCAGGAGTTATAATGGAACTGAGTTCAAGAATTCTGTCATGAGAGCATTTTGTGAGGAAAATGGGATTCTGCATGAGTTTTTAGCAGCAAGAACTCCACAACAGAATGGAGTAGTGGAAAGGAAGAACAGATCACTTATTGAAGATGCAAGAACAATGCTTGAAGAATCTAAACTGCCAACATATTTTTGGGCTGAAGCTGTAAATACTGCATGCTACACTCAGAATATTTCTCTGGTTAATCAAGCAAGATACATGACTCCCTATCAATTGTTCAAGAACAAGAAGCCAACTCTAAATTTCCTTCATGTCTTTGGTTGTAAATGCTATATTCTGAGAAATCAAACTGATCAAAATGGGAAGTTTGATGCTAAAGTAGATGAAGGAATTTTTGTTGGATATGCTGTTGGTAAAGCATATAGAGTCTACAATCTAAGAACCAAATTGATGCAAAGTAAGTATGCAATGAGTATGATGGGGGAACTAACTTACTTTCTTGGTTTGCAAGTTAAGCAAGTTAGTGATGGAATATTCATTAGTCAAACTAAATATATTTTTGATCTTTTAAAGAATTTTGATCTAATGGATTGCACATCTGCAAAAACTCCCATGGCTACTGCAACTAAGCTTGAATTAAACACTACTGAAAAGTCTGTGGATATTTCAAGTTATAGGGGCATGGTTGGCTCACTTCTGTACTTAACAGCTAGTAGGCCAGATATAATGTTTGCTACATGTTTATGTGCTAGATTTCAGGCTGATCCTAGAGAATCTCACTTAATATCTATTAAGAGAATTTTCAGATATCTCAAGGGAACACCAAAACTTGGCATTTGGTACCCTAGAGATTCTGGTTTTGATCTAATTGGTTATTCAGATGAAGATTATACAGGTTGTAGAATTGATAGAAAAAGTATAACAGGAACCTGTCAATTTCTAAGAAACAAGCTTGTGTCCTGGTTCAGTAAAAAGCAAAATTCAGTTTCTACTTCTACAGCTGAAGCTGAATATATTGATGTTGGTAGTTGCTGTACACAGATATTATGGATGAAAAATCAATTACTAGACTATGGTTTGCAAGTTGAGAGGATTCCTATTTTCTGTGATAACACAAGTGCAATTGCCATCACTGAAAATCCAGTACAACATCCAAGGACAAAGCACATAGATATCAAGTACCACTTCATAAGGGAACATGTAATGAATGGTACTGTGGAACTACATTTTGTTCCAAGTGAGAAGCAACTTGCAGATATCTTTACCAAGTCACTGGATGAATCCACCTTTTCAAGGTTGGTAAGTGAGTTAGGTATGCTTAATTATTCTTAAATCTATATGAGATAATTTGCAAGTTGATATCAGCCAGAAATTTAATTGATTTTTCAGTCTTGGATGAAATTTTGGCTAAGTCAAAATTTACATCTCGACGGATGATTCTTATCCATCGAGTTTGATCATCCGTCGGTATACTACTTGCTAATAAAAAATCAATTATTTTTCTGGAATATTTTATGACTCGACAGATAACTGTCTATCCTCATCCGTCGAATTGTCTTAATCTCAGCCGTTAATTCCCTGAACATTATCCATCGAGTATACTTACAGTTTGTAAGCATAACACGACGGATAATGGGTGGAATTTTTACAGTTTATTTTTAAACGGCTATTTTAGGCAATTTTTATTGGTTACTTTATTTTACTTTATTATTTTTAGCAGTTATTCTTTGAGATGGTATAAAGCTTATTTCATTTCAATTGTTTTTCTTTTATCATTCTCAAATCAACTGCTCAAGTTTCTTTCTCTTTCAAAGCACTTACTCTTTCTCTTTAAGCTCTCATTATCTAGCAATGGCACCCGTTGTCAAGATTATGTCTCAAACTGGGTCATTTATGAGAAGAACAATTTCACTGTATTAATAAACAAGGGTATTCAGCAATCTGTTGAATATCACAAGATGATGGACTTTGTGAAGAATTACAAGTTTAGATATGCCATGCTGGAATCACCCACAATCTTTTGTGAAGTTGTTAAAGAAATGTGGACCACTGCTACATACAACTCAACAGATAAGACAATCACACTCACAATTAAAGGTAAAGAATTATGTATCAATAGTGATGTTATTAAAGCATGTTTCAAGATTCCTGATAACACTGTGACCTCACCACACACTGACACTGATATAATCAATATGCTTAATTCCATGAACTATGCTCTTTCTACTTCTAAGTTAAGTGACATTAGGAGACTGGGCTTTAGGAAAGAATGGAGTTTTATGTGTGATGTAGTGACAAAGGTCTTTTCAGGTAAAGTCGGTAATTTTGATTCAGTCAATATCTCCATGCTTAACATGCTTTACATGCTAGTTACAGATAAATTCTATAATTTCAGTGACCTTATTTTGTTTGAGTTAGGTTTCAAACTAGGAGAGTTAAATAAGAGAGGTAAGAATGTGTATTATGCTAGATTCTTTATGATGTTAGCTAACCACCTCTCTAAGGGTATTGTGCTTGAGAACCCTAACAACAAATTAGATTGTTGGGTTCAAGAGAGAAGGCTCATTGTAGATTTGAATAGGGCCAATCATCACAAAGAGGTGCTACTGTTCTATTTCCCTGTAATAGAAGCACCTCAGGTAAGTGAGGTAAGTTCATCTATCCCTACCACTATTCCAGCCTCACTAATTTCTTTGAGTTCTAGTATGGCTATGGTAACTGTGTCAATGATCCAACAGTTGCATACCCAAGCTACCAAACCTGCAAATATTTCAAAACCCAAATCAAAGAAAGCCCCCTCTGGTATCTCTCAAAAGATGCCAGTTGCAAAATCCACCAAAACCAAATAGGGGAGTGTGCAGGTGGGTAAGTCAGGTGAAGGAAGGGGTGAACATAAAAGAAACCCCAAGAATAAGGATGGAGAGTTGAGTGGTTCCCAGCCTAGCCACAATGCAGTTTCCCAACAAACTACAGTGCTTAAAAAGGATAAAAGCTTACTTCTAGCTGCATCCTCCCAAAAGGATGTAGTTATTGAACAAAGCTCTCAACCAAAAGCACAGGCCAAGAGGGTTAGGGACACAAGCTCACCCCAAACTTATGCCAGAAAGAAAAAATCTAAAACCCTTGGGGATGCACAGGATACACACACTGTGCAAACTGGTGCTATAGACACAGTCACTGCACCTTCACAAATTCAGTTTGATGTGGCTTCAATAAATGTGGAGTCACAGCCAAAATCTCTAGTAATAGAAGCACCTCAAACACCTAACTCACCCACAAACTCACTGGATGTGGATATGATAAACATATCAATTCTTGATTCCCCTTCTTTAACTTTGTTGGGGAAGCCAAAATCTAGTGCAAGTGAGCATCATCTTTTAGATGATTTGTTGGCTCACTTGCCAATTCTTTCAGGAACTGTTGAATCATCTGTGCCCAAAATATCTTCAATCAGCACAGAGTCCACAATAGTTTCTTTTCCTAGTTCATTCATTTCTACTCTCTTGACGGATATTTCTCATCCGTCGAGTAGTGATTGTATCCCGACGGATAAGCTTAACAGCAGTTATCCGTCGGACAGCAAAACCACTCACCCGATGGATATCACTCATCCATCGAGTATCTCTACACAGCCTCAAACTTCATTTATTTCAAGTGCAGAAGATTTAGTGGTTGTACAGTCACTATTAAGATTGATATAGAAGAGTGTTTTGAGTGAGAGTCTGGGTTGCTCCAAGGAAAAAGGAGAGGAAATGAGTGAAACTATGCAATCCATTTCTTCAGGATTAGAAAAAGAGAGTGAGAGGAGTCCCACCTTAGAAGGTGAAGGTGAGGGTGTGAGGGTGGGGAGCCAGGGTGAGACCCTGATGCAACAAAAGAGAGAAAATGAGAGAAATGCAGGTACTGGATCTATAAGGATGGATGTCATTGCTAGTGAGTCAATGAATGGCCAGGATGCAGACAGGGAGGGACTATCTCAGCATCCTAAAGCTGTTATAGATTCCACCTCCCATGATGCTGAGGCATTTACTCTCCCTGTTCCATTTTATCAACTTCTAGCTGAACAGGGCAATGACAATTCAGAAAGGATGCTCAATCTGTGCATACCACACAGTCTATGATAAGAGCTAAGAATGTCATCACAGCTTTGCCTTCTACAGCTGGTGATGTGGATTATGAGACTGGTGGTTCAGCTGATTTCTTTGGTGATGAAAGTGGGGATAGTGAAGATGAAGCAATGGACATAGGGGGAGAAGTAGGTTCCAGTTCAAGATGAGGTATGCCATCATGGGCATTTTCAAAGCACTGTGATGAACACTACTTCAAGATAACCCTAATCCAACTAATCAATCAGACACATACTTCTCTTCAAACCACTTCAAATGCCAGCACTAAGAAGCTCCTTCGGGCACATCTAGCCACTCTGCAACTTCAACAAATTCAAGGCTTCCAACATGCTAGGGATGTAAACACCATCAAGGGTGATATTGAGGAGATGAAGAAGGCCATTTCAGACAAAATGGAATCTAAGCTTCCAGAAGCTACAATTGTTGACATCAAGAGGCAATTAAGAAAAAATTCTGATCTTGCAACCAAGAAAGATGCATTGGATACAAGAATGTCAGCCATGGAAGCATCTTTAACAGCCATTCATCTTCATCAAGCCCAACAGACAGATTTATTTCAAAAACTGGTGGCTGATCAAATCCCCTCCTCTGCTCAACTTGATGATAACAAAAAGGGGGAGAAAGGACCAAGTGAGGGGGAGAAGCTTCAAATTCAAATCAGTAAAGTAATCGTGCCTTCAATTACTATCTCAAAGCCACCAGTTACAAACAGTATAGATCTGATAAATGAAGCAGCAACCAACATTAGAGCAGTTGAAATGAAGCAGTTGAAGCCAATCAACTGGGAGAAGATTGATGAGGATATACAAAAGAAGTTTGGACTAGTCAAGGAGCCAGTAAAGTCATCCATCCATCAATCTCAAGTCAAGCAAATTTCTGTGAATGAGATGAACATGGACTATCTGGAAAAGGGACAATCATCCTGCATCAAATCTCCAAAGGCTGAAATAATTATGAAACCAAGGGTAAATTATTCAAAATTATCATTGAAGAACCCTTTGGATACTGTGTATGAGACACCTAATCCTGATGAAAAGAAACTTCTGTCAAGGTCAATTGTTTTCTACAAAGATCCAGCTGATTCAGCTTCAAAAAGGAGAATAGCTAAAATTTTCAGGAATAAGAAGAAAATTTGTGTGGTGGCTGGACATCCTCCATTTTATCAAGCAAAGAGAGAAGAAAAGGCTAGATTGAAGCAGGAAAAGAAGCAAGCTGCTCTAGATGCTAAAAAGGCTAAACAAAAGAAAGAGCAAATTGATATCTTGGCCAAGCTACATGCTGTAAATTCATCACAACAAATTCCTGCTCAGCTATCTGAAATCACTGAATCTCAAGATCCAAAGAAGCAAGTTGAACAATAGAAAAAGTCTCCAAGAATCAAGGAATTGGCTAAAAGAACCAAAAGGAAACTGGACATTGTTGACAACGAATTGGAGAATCAGTTTCCCAAGGAGTCCACTTCAACTACTACTCAAGCATCCAAACCATCTGTGGTATTTGAAGATATCAAGGTGGTCGATCCTTACAGGAACATTCATGGTGAACCTATTGTGCCTAAGGATGAGCCAATATAATGGGAGAACATACCAATTCCTGACTTCAATTTACCAATCCTCAGCAAGCCAAAAAGAACAAAGTCAAGAGCAGTCAAGAAAGTGAAGTTGTCACCTCTCAAATCCAAATCTCTAGTCAAAGCTCAATCTAAAGTCAACAAAGGAGATTATATATACTTGTGTGAAGAGTTTTCTGATCTAAACCTCTATCTAGATGAAGTGAGAGGAATTGATGCATACAGAAATCTACCTGAAAAGTTAGTGTTCAAGTACAAGGGAGGAATGGAGATTCAGTGGCCACTTCACAGGATCCTTCAAGAAAGCCAAGATGTACTGATTAAAGTTTATTCATCTTTCAAGAAGAACTTTGGGTTCAATGTTACTGGAAGATTGGTACTGAAGAAGATTGAAGAACTAAGGAGTGTTAGAGCTAATGATGCACTCCCAAAGACTCTAATTATCCCTTACACGGGGAGAAGAGTGCATCTAAGGCCCTACTGGCTGATGGAGTTCATGGATGATAAAGGAGTGAAATGATTTTTCAGATTAGAAGACCAATTGAGCATCTCTAGCAATGAGACTCTCTTGAAAATGCAAGCAAAGCTAAATCTCTCAGAATCTGTTGAACTGGAATTCCATAGACAGCTCCAAAATCAGATTGAAGAAAACAACAGAAAGCTTGGAAAGAGATCCGGACCTTCAAGAAACTAGATAAATCTGCTCAGGCTAGAGGAGCATCTTGAAAATAACTGTGAGCAAAACTTTGTACATTTTGTTAATTAAGCACTTTTCAGTATTATCTACTCTCTTTTAAAGTTGTATTTTTAGGGTGTTTTGTTATCATCAAGTATCTCTTAATTTATGGCTACAATTCCAGTAGACATAAATTGGGGGAGATTGTTGTGCATATATTGTGCACTTGATGATTTCATGAACAAAACACCTTGGTAGATTTTACTTAGTGAAAATGTACGACTCGACGGATAAGGATTATAGTCCCGATGAATAACTGATTTTAGTCCCGACGGATGATAACTTATTATCCATCGAGTGAGTAGCTTATGTAACAATAAGTCTGTAGCACATTTCTGCATACACATTGTTTAGATTCTGTAGTAGCATATAAGTCATGTTGACTTTAACTAGATATTCAGAATAGGTTGATTAATTGTACATAGATGATGTCTTGTAATTCTGCATAAATGAAATGAAGTCAAGTGCCAAACAGCTACCGACGGATGATGAACAAAGCCATCAACGGATGATCATAAACTCGACGGATGATCATGTACTCAACGGATAAAGAATTCAAATATCTATTGACAATGACAACACAGCACATGCATCGAGTGTATGCAAATGGAATGTGGTAGCCTATTCAACTGGGTTTTCGAGAACAAAGAAGCTGTTATGGATTAAAACTACTATATATAATTGCTGTATTTAATACTAAGGAACGTGAGCTCCAAGGCTCGATTTGACTGCTCTTGTGTTTCGTGACTCAATCTGCCTTAACAAGATGCCTACGTACCTTGCTGATTGCCAAGGATCAAGTCAAAAAACGTAGTTCTGATGGGTGGGGGTGAGACCCCTTATATAGATGTTGGTGGTCCTTGAATTGGACTTGGTATAGGAGACTTGGTGGACAAGCCTTTGAATTAGGATAGACTTAGGAGTCCTAGGAAGTAGGAAGCTGATCCCTTATCCTTTTAGGTCCCCTTGAGGCTAATCTATAAGGATTTATATCCTTATCGGGACTCTTCTCAATAGCTGATTTTTCCCTTATTAATTAATTACGAAATTAATTAATAATTAGGGCTTTTGGGCCTTTTTTATTCCATCAGGCCTGATCTGGTCCATCAGGCTTAACCTTTCTGGTCTGAGTTTCATATATCTTTTTATTGGGCCTAGTAGCCCACAGCTTGTACAATTAATGCAGTATAAATTATACAATCATAATTTATTTATCCCTATCATTTGCCCCCCAACTTTTGGGAAACATTGAATAGGTTTCGCAGAAGTTAGGTCTATTTGTTCCCTTACAGGGTTTCATTTTTCCGTAAAGTGTGGAGCGACCTACACGTTTACAACGAATTTTTCCTTTTATTTAGGAATTATTTTGATTTTCAGGAATTTTTCCCTTATTTCCGGGATTTTTCCCTAATTTCTGGAATTTTCCCTAATTTTTCTGGGATTTTCCCTAATTTTTCTGGGATTTTTCCTTATTTTTCTGGGATTTATCCTTAATTTCTGGATTTTTCCCTTAATTTCTGGATTTTTCCCTTAATTTCTGGGATTTATCCTTAATTTCTGGAATTTATCCTTAATTTCTGGATTTATTCCTTAATTTCTGGAATTTATCCTTAAATTCTGGATTTATTCCTTAATTTCTGGATTTATTCCTTAATTTCTGGAATTTATCCTTAAATTCTGGATTTATTCCTTAATTTCTGGATTTTATCCTTAATTTCTGGATTTATTCCTTAATTTCTGAAAATATTAACATTTTTCAAAAATTATTTTAAGGAATTTCCTGATTTTTTTTTTTTTTTTTTTAATACAGTTTTCGACCAGGAATCCATTCGGCCAGGATCCTGGTCGAATTAACCTTCTTTCAGCCCTGGTCGAAGGAAATTCGAGCAGGAATATTCGAGCAGAGGTCCTGGTCGAATTTCGGCCAGGATTTTTTTCCCTTTTTTTTTTTTTTTTTTTCGACTAGGATTTTCACCCTTTTCGGTCAGGATCTCCGTTTTTGACCGAATTAACCTTCATTTGTTGCCCAGGTCGATGCAAATTCGGGCAGGGCTCATTCGACCAGGATTTTATTTGGTTTCCTGGTCGACCGGGTCAAAAACATTCTGCCATTCTTGATCGAATAAAACAACTATTTTCCCTTTTTCGACCAGAAAAATTTTTTGGTCAGGGTTTGAGGTCAGAATTCTTTGTTTTGACCGAATTAGCCGCCTTTCTTGCCTTGGTCGAAGCTATTTCGAGCAGGATTGTTTCGACCAGGGTTTTCAGTTGATTTCTAGTCGAATGAGTCTCAATTCAGGTCGAATTAAGCTTATTTTTCAGCCCTGATCGACAAGATTTCGACCTCAGGAGTTTTGATCAGGATTCCTTTGTGTTTCCTGGTCGAATTGGTCTGCAATCTATTAATTTCTTGCATATTTCTATGATTTGGGCCCTTATCCTGGGCTGTATTCTTTTGAGCTCATTTTAACTGGGCTTATCCTCTTACTGGGCTTCATAGGCCTACTTCTTAAATCTGGGCCTTATTTGTCAACTAATTGGGCCCTCTTTCTGGGCTTTCTTGGACTGGGCCTCTATCATGCTTTAATTCCAAAGCCCATTCAAACTTGGGTTGGGCTTGAACTCTTAAGCCTGACTTCCAGAATATTCTGGAATCTTCCATATCATTCCAGATTTTTCCATACTTTTCTAAGACTTTTCTAAGACTTTTCTAAAATATTCTGGAACATTCCAGATCCTTCCATTTTTGGGCCCATATGGGCTTTTTTGAGGCCCAAATCCCCTTCTTCTTGGCTATAAAGAGGTGGGATGAGAGTGTGATTCCTCACACCTCTCATTTCATTTCTTCAATCATCCAACAAATTTCTTCTCATCCTTCCTCCAACTTTCTAGCCTTTCCTCTCTCAAATCCCTCCTTTAGTTTTCCAACCTCTCCTTCAGGCTTTTTCTAGCTTTCTAATGGCTGACAAGAATTCCGAGAGGGCGGCAAAGATAGCCTCGGCTTCAAAACGAGGTAAGGATATCGATATTCGTTCTTCGTATATGTCTTTGATCGATATGATTAACACTAGGGGGGATGAATATCCTTCCACTGCACATCTCGACTCCTTTAATCACTGTAATACTTGGCATAACATAGATTTCAATAAACTAAATGCTCGTTATAACGTCCCTCCCCCCTTTAGACTAGTTCCAGTCTCTGGTGGTGACCGTACTTGCCACTGGAGGCCTGATACTCTCTTCATCTACACCGACGCCCTTAATGCTGGGCTTAGGTTCCCTTTCCATCCTTTTATCCCTCATCTTTTGGCTGACTTACAAATCAACCCGTGTCAGCTTCCTCCAAACGCCTGGAGGAATATTCTATGTTTTATGGTTTGTTGTCTCAGGGAGGGCTTTCCTCTTTCTGTAGCCGTTTTTAGGAAAGTCTTTCAATGTTACAATAGTTCTTCCAATATTTGTGGCTGGGTTTATGTCAAACAAAGGCCCAAAAGCAAACATATCTTTAACAGCGCCTCTATTCCTGATAATAATCCAAATTGGAGGAATAGTTTCGTCGGGTTACGTTGGGAGAATGGCGATTGGGGCACGCTCTTTCGATCTTCCTTCGGGAAGGTCAGTGATGGTAGCCTCAAATCCATTCACTTAACTCCTGAAGAAACTATCATTTATAATGGGCTCACTCAGGATGATGGCACCACCACCAGCTGGACTCTTTTAGAAGAGTTTTCCCTGATTCATGTGGGACTATCCTCTGTTTCTCAACAGGGTATTTCTCTTCCCTTCTCAATTTTTCTTTATTCCACGCATTATTAACATCACTTATTTTGTCTTTTGCTTTGTTTCAGCTGCTAAAGAGATTAACGAGGACAATGTCCCCTTGGTCGAGGAAACAGCTAGGATGAAGAAAGCTCGGTTAGCAGGCCTAGACACCCGAGGAAAGGCGACAGAGCCTATCTTCTTGAGAAAGCACAAGGAGCCTATGGGGGAGGCTTCAACTGAAGGAGCTGAGGGCCATAATGCTCCTATCACTGCTGCTGCCCCTGCTGCTGCTGCTACAGGCGCCTTTCAGCCTCTCTGGGGATTCCGCCGAGGGGATACCGTGGTTGGTTCCACGAAGCATGCTTGGGATTGGTCCTACCATAGCGTGACTCCAAAGGACTTTACTGATGTGGTGGCCACCCCTGACCTTGAGAGGATTAAGCTCATGGGAGCCCAATCTCTGGCTTCGGTATGCCTTCTCTTTTTTAAACTTATTTCTCGTTCTTGTAGCACTTTCTTGCCTTATACTTTGTTAATTGTTTTGTTTCAGTCTAACGCCTACTTTCAAGGCGCTGTGAGGCAAGCCGAATCATGGAAGCGGGCTTCTGATAAGGCCGATAATGCCCTCAGGAGGCAGCAGAAGAAGTATGCTACCCTGGAGAAGAAGCTCAAGCGCAAGGAGGAAGAACTCGGAGAGTCTAACGCCGAGCTGGTGGTACTTCGGGCGGATAAGGATAAGGCTATAGACAACTATCTGGACTCGGAGGAGTTTGCCCAATCTATGAGGATTAGGGATGATTCAGTCTTTCCCGAGTTTTTTAGGACTGGTTGGGACACGGCCCTTGGGACCGTGAACGAGGCTTGTCCTGATATTAACCCGGCGGACTATATCTGTCCTGATGACGAGGCTTTGCTACAGAGGTTTCGTACCCGAGTAGTTGTCTCCGACCATGTTCCTCAGGATCCACTCCTTCCTCCTCCCGAGTCTTCTTCCAGACCTGCTGAGGACGACAGCTCTTCCTCCTCCTCCGAGACGACAGAGACATCCAGCGAGAGTGGAGAGGACGATGATATGGATGCCGAGGGTACTTCAGCTTCTTAGAGCTTTTTCAGCCCTGCGTGGCTTTTTTTATTTTCGAGACTTTATTTATCAAACTTTTGTAACATCTATCAGATCTATTTCATTTATCACCTTTTATGCTTGCATCCATGCATTTGATTTTTATTTGTTAGGCCACAAACATACTTTGAAGAACTTATGAATTTCATAAAATTGTCTGGGATTCGTCCCTTACACAAGTCTTAATAAATTTAGTAATAAAACTAAAACATATAAATCCTAAGCAAGCAAAGCTTCAAGGTGCTTTTCAACCTACTCGCCATCCCGACGAGTGAAAATCGTACTTCGACCATCTCACACGTAGTAAACCTTCAGGTTTTGTGCGTGCCAGGTTCTCGGGACTTCAAAACCATCCATAGTCTCCAGCTTGTAGGTTCCTCTACCCTGAACGCTCTTGACTCTATATGGCCCTTCCCAATTTGGGGCAAGCTTTCCTTTCTGGCCGACACCAGAAGCCTCTATTTTTCTCAAGACTAGGTCACCTTGTTTGAAAAACCTCTCTTTAACCCTTAGGTTGTAGTAGAATGAAGCCTTTTTCTGATATTCTACTATCTTTGCGTGTGCTTTATCTCGTACTTCATCGATTAGATCCAGGGCTAACTTCTGCCCTTCCTCATTTTCTTTCTCATCAAAAGCCTGAATCCTTGGAGAAGAATGTGATATCTCCACGGGAACTACCGCTTCCGCCCCATATGCCAACATGAAAGGAGTTGCATTTGTCGTGACTCTACAGGTAGTCCTATAGGCCCACAATATGGGAAGTATCTCATCCACCCAGTTATTTCTTGACTTTTCGATCCTCTTCTTTAGTCCATCCAGGATTATCCGATTTGCTACCTCTGCTTGCCCATTGGCTTGCGGGTGAGCCACAGAGGTGAACCGTAACTCAATTTCATTTTCTTCGCAATACTTCTTGAATTCTTCGTTGTTGAATTGTGTTCCATTGTCAGTGACGAGGATACGGGGAATTCCATATCGGCACATAATGTTTTCCCACAGGAATTGTGCAACCTGCTTAGTTGTGATTTTGGCCAAAGGTTTGGCTTCGATCCACTTGGTGAAATAATCAATGGCTACAATCAGAAACCTCCTTTGTGCCGTGGCCATAGGAAAAGGCCCTAGAATATCCATCCCCCACATAGCAAAGGGAATAGGTGAGTTGATAGAGGTCAGCATCTCGGGGGGTTGTCTGGCGACTGGTGCATGCTTCTGACAACGATCACACTTCTTTACATATTCTTTGGCATCAGCCATCATTTCTGGCCAATAGAAGCCTAAACGAGTTATCTTATGAGCCAAGGCCCTGCCCCCCAAGTGCTGCCCGCAAATGCCTTCATGCACTTCCTCAAGAGCCAAGCGTGCTTCATCGGGCCTGAGACACCTCAAGTAAGGAACCACGAAAGATCTTTTATATAGAATCCCATCTATCAAAGAGTACCTTAGTGCTCGAACAGTTAACTTCCGTGCCTCAATTGTATCGCTTGGCAACCAACCGGTCTGAATGTGAGCCTTGATGGGATCAATCCATGACGTCCCCAAGCCTACGGGAGCCACAAGCTTAACATCTATGCTTCGTGTCTTCAAAACACGGAAGTACACACTTCCTGAACTTTCTTCAATCTCAGATGAAGCAAACTTTGATAGCGCATCTGCTTTAGCATTTTCTTCCCTTGGAATGTGTTCAACATGGCATTCATTAAATTGGGTCATCACAGCCCTTACTAGGCGAACATACTTTGCCATCGTATCATCCCTTGCTTCAAATTCTCCCTTTACCTGGGATATGATCAACTTCGAGTCTCCACGGACCTTTAAGTTTTTGACTCTAAGTGTCCCAGCTAGACCAAGGCCAGCAATCAGGGCTTCATACTCTGCCTCATTGTTTGTGGTTGGGAAGTCTAGCTTCATGGCATACTCAATTAAGAATCCATCAGGGCTTTGCAAAACCAACCCTGCTCCACTGGAATTTGTTTTTGATGCCCCATCAAAATAGAGAACCCAATATTCTTTCTCCTTGTCCCCATTGTCGACTCCCTTGTCTTGAGGTGTGGTATCTTCCTGCCCCTCAACTTCTTGGTTGGGTATGGTACATTCCACCACGAAGTCAGCTAGTGCCTGGGCTTTTATGGCCATACGTGGCTTATACTTGAGATCGAACTCTCCCAGTTCTATTTCCCACTTAATTAGTCTCCCACTTGCCTTGGGACTGTGAATGATATTTCTCAGTGGCTGATTTGTTAGCACTTCAATTTGGTGAGCTTGAAAATAAGGACGCAGCTTTCTTGAAGCCATTACTAAGGCTAAAGCGAATTTCTCAATGGCTGAATAATTCAACTCAGCACCATGCAAAATTTTGCTGACATAGTATACGGGTTTCTGGACTTTCAGTTCCTCCTTAACCAACACCGCGCTCAAGGCGCTTTCTGAAACAGCCAAGTACAAGAATAAAACTTCACCCAAAACTGGCTTGGCCAACAACGGGGCCTGGCCCATATACTTCTTTAACTCTTCAAATGCCTTCTGATTTTCCTCACTCCATACAAAGTCTCTAATGTTCTTTAATGACTTGAAGAATGACAAGCACTTGTCTCCTGACTTGGAGATGAATCGTCCTAGCGCAGCAACCCTTCCTGTGAGTTTCTGAACATCCTTGACAGTTTTTGGGGGTTCCATGTCCAGGATTGCCTTTATTTTATCGGGGTTAGCCTCAATTCCCCTCTTTGAGACCATCAATCCCAAGAATTTTCCAGATCCTACTCCGAAAGCACACTTCGTGGGATTCAACATCATCTTGTGGTACCTCAGGACCTCAAAAGCTTCCCTCAAATGGGTTATATGATCAGTCTTTACTAGACTCTTGACTAGCATGTCATCAACATAGACTTCCATAGTCTTCCCAATAAGATCCTTAAAAATTTTATTCACCAACCTTTGATAGGTGGCTCCTGCATTCTTGAGACCAAACGCCATAACAAGATAACAATAAACACCAAAGTCAGTGATAAATGATACCTTTGGAATGTCATCCTTATGCATTTTGATCTGGTTGTATCCGCTAAACCCATCCATGAAACTCAGCATCTCATGTCCAGCGGTGGCATCAATCAAAGTATCAATTCTAGGCAGCGGAAAACAGTCTTTAGGGCATGCATCATTCAGATCGGTGAAGTCTATACACATCCTCCACTTTCCATTAGCCTTCTTCACCATTACAGGGTTTGCTAACCACTCCGGAAATTGAATCTCCTCAATGAAACCAGCCTCTAAGAGCTTTTCCACTTCCTGCTTTATAGCCTCTTATCTTTCCGGGGCAAAATTTCTTTTCTTTTGTTTCACTGTCTTCCGGCTTGGATCCACGTTTAACTTGTGGGTAATTAACTCCGGGTTTATGCCTGGCATATCTGCTGCTGACCATGCAAACACATCACTATTTTCTTGCAAAAATTTCACTAACTTCCCTCTAAGGGGCTCCTCTAATGTAGCTCCAATGAAAGTCATCCTCTCAGGATTCTTGGGATCTAAAGGAACCGAAACCAATTCTTCTGCTGGCCTTCCTCTATTCTCATCATTTTCTCGAACATCCATATCTTCAATAGGAAGAACCTGCCCCCCGACTCCATCTGCCCTCAAAGAGGCCACATAACAGCTTCTAGCCATTTTTTGATCTCCCCTCTCTTCTCCAATCCCGTTTCGGGTGGGAAACTTCATGACTGAATGGTAGGAAGAGGGGACTGCCTTGAAGGCATGTATCCCTGTTCTCCCCATGATAGCATTATAAGTTGAACTAGCCTTTACCACCACAAAATCCAGCATCTGCGTTGCTTGCCTTGGCTCCGTACCTATGGTGGTTGGCAATTTAATTATCCCTTCCACAGGACATTCTACTCCAGCAAATCCATATATCGGCATGTCGGTTGGTGTCAACTGGGAGTCGTTATACCCCATCCTTAGAAAGGTGTCGTGGAGCAAGATATCCACAGAAGCACCATTATCCACAAGGACCCTCTTAACCGGGCTATTTCCTATTATCGGCGTTATGACCAGCGGGTCGTCATGGGGAAACTTCACACCCTCTAGGTCGGAATCATCAAAAGCCAATGTTACTTCTGTCCTGGCCCTCTTCGGGGCTTCTCCAACAATATGCATAACCTCTCTAGTATATGCCTTTCTGGAATTTTTGGACAATCCAGCAGCAGTTGGACCTCCAAAGATCGTGTTTATCACAGGCCCTCGAGGTCTCGGCCCTCCATAAATGGTGTTTATAACTGGTCCTCTAGGTTGGGGATTCCGCCCCTGATCATCTTGGTCCCTCCTACGATCTTCAAAGTTCTTCCTTCCATTATTGTTTCTGTCTCCTCCATCTCCAGTATACTTGTTCAGCCTTCCTTTTCGAATCAAAAACTCAATTTCATCTTTCAACTGCCTACACTCATCGGTGTCATGGCCAACATCTTTGTGAAACCTGCAATACTTGCCTTTATCTAGCTTGGCGGGATCAGCCTTCAAGGGCTTAGGCCAGCGAATATCTCTGTCTTTCTCAATCTCCATCAAAATCTGACTTCTGGGAGCATTCAGCTTAGCGTATTCAGTGAACTTTTGCCCAGGTCCTCCCTTCTTGGGGGTTGAATCAGGGTTTTGTTCAGTTCTAGGATATTTATCCTTAGCGATATACTCCAAATCAGTTTTTCGTTTCTTGCCTCCAGTGGGCTCATTACTTACTACGGTCTTCCTCATACTTTCTTCAACCTTGATATACTTCCCTGCCCTCTCTTGGAGCTGCAACATGCTCTCAGGGGGTCGTTTGGCCAAAGACATCTTGAAAAACTCATCCCTAGTTCCTTGTTGCAGTGCTATCATGGCTACCTTATCATCAAGGTCTGGGACTTTTAAAGCCTCCTTTGTAAAACGATTTAGGTAATCTCTTAAGGATTCTTTAGCTCCCTGCACAAGACTCATAAGAGATGCTGAACTTTTCTCATGGACTCTTCCACTGATGAATTGCTTAATAAAAGCCTGACTTAATTCTCTGAATGATCCAATAGAATTTGGGGGTAGGCGACTGTACCATCTTTGAGCCATACCCGACAGGGTTTGAGGGAAGGCCCGACATTTTATAGCATCATTCACGGGTTGCAGCAGCAGTGCATTAGAGAATGTCCTAACATGATTAGCGGGGTCTCCCGTGCCATCATAGGCTTTGATAGTGGGCATCTTGAATTTCCTTGAGATATGGGCATTCATTATCTCTTCTGTGAAGGGTGGAGTTGGATCATCAGGATCTCCAAGGGGAAGGAGATTGCTTGGATCAGTTCTTGGGACAGCAGCCCTTATTCTTACCGGACCATCCAGGTCTATGATAGGAGGAGGATTTCTTCCCCTAGGAGGTATGTGGGGTCTGGTGGCTTGGTGAGCCTCCAAATCACGCCTCAGCCTTTGGATTTCAGCCTCATGAGCCCTGATCTTTTCCTGCACTTCTTGGGGATTCGCCCCTGGGGTGCTTTGGGGGCGTTGCCTTCCATCGGCCATTGGCTCTTTTCCAGGACGCCTCCTTCTCGGGGCCACTTCATCATCCGAAGATTCGGAGTCTCTCTCAGTGTATGGACCAGAAAATTCCCGATCCTCAGGGATAGGATCCAAACCTCGTATATAGGGGGGCGACCGCCCTCGTGCTTCGCTTCGCCCAGCATATCCACTTCCTTGAATAGTCGGAGGAGTTGTCCCTTGTAGCTGAGGATGAGTTGCCCCTGTCTGGGCTTCCCCCTGAGTAGATGCATAAGTTGAATGGGGAGGAACCTCCACGGTTGATGAAATCACCTGGGTTGTCCCTGATGGTGTTCCCTCCTCCAGAGTGCTGGTTGTTCTCCGTGTTCTCGCCATGGTTGTTGTTCCATTTTTTTCCCACAGACGGCGCCAAATGTTATGGATTAAAACTACTATATATAATTGCTGTATTTAATACTAAGGAACGTGAGCTCCAAGGCTCGATTTGACTGCTCTTGTGTTTCGTGACTCAATCTGCCTTAACAAGATGCCTACGTACCTTGCTGATTGCCAAGGATCAAGTCAAAAAACGTAGTTCTGATGGGTGGGGGTGAGACCCCTTATATAGATGTTGGTGGTCCTTGAATTGGACTTGGTATAGGAGACTTGGTGGACAAGCCTTTGAATTAGGATAGACTTAGGAGTCCTAGGAAGTAGGAAGCTGATCCCTTATCCTTTTAGGTCCCCTTGAGGCTAATCTATAAGGATTTATATCCTTATCGGGACTCTTCTCAATAGCTGATTTTTCCCTTATTAATTAATTACGAAATTAATTAATAATTAGGGCTTTTGGGCCTTTTTTATTCCATCAGGCCTGATCTGGTCCATCAGGCTTAACCTTTCTGGTCTGAGTTTCATATATCTTTTTATTGGGCCTAGTAGCCCACAGCTTGTACAATTAATGCAGTATAAATTATACAATCATAATTTATTTATCCCTATCAGAAGCATTGCCATTTCCATGCTATTATGAAGATATTCAAAGATACTGGAATAGAGTAATGAAGTAGCATTGTATTAGACTAGATAGTTTTTGTTTTATTATCTTGTCTTATTGCTTTGTAATCTTGGTGATATATAAACCAAGAAGCAGTAAATAAAAAAAATCTGAGATACAAGCAGGGAAACATTTGTAAGCTGAACTCTTAGCATTTCTCTGCATTCTTAGTTATTCAATATTTATAAGCAGCTGTGAGCTTTTTGCACACAGAGTTCTCTCGATATATATTATATATCTCTGGTGGAATCATTCAATCCACCAGAAAGTTTTTAAAGACTCTTGTTTTTAATCACTTGTGTTTTGATTCATTTCAAGTAACTATTCCGCATTCTGCTAATCAATTCACATACACACACACACACATATATATATATATTTGAGTTAGAACATTTTTATTCAAGAAAAAGTTTCAAGAATTCCATTCAGTCCCCCTTCTATAATTCTTGTTACATTGTTAAGGGACTAACAAATTATGAAGAAGCTTGGATTTCAATAAATCTGTTTTAGGAAAAATATTCTAAGTCAAGATATCTACAAGTCACAGATCAAGTCATATAGAGAAGTCATTCGAGAATTCCAGAATGACTTATCGAGAAGTCCAAAACAGCTTGTAGAGAAGTCTTAGAGATGTCGACAAGCCAAATGAAGACATGAAGATTGGAGATATCGACAAGTCAGATTATCATTAGAGATCTCAGAGATATCTACAAGTCAAAATGTATATAGAGATTTCTGAGATATCGACAAGTCATTTTTCCATTAGAGAACTCAGAGATATCGAAAAATTAAAATGAAGATACGAAGATTGGAGATATCGACAAGTCAAAATTCTCATTAGAGATCTCAGAGATATCGATAAGTGAATATGCTTATAGAGATCTCAGAGATATCGATAAGTCATTTCCACATGCAGAAATTTGGAGACCTCGACAAGCTAAGTTCACTTATAGAGAACTCAGAGACCTCGACAAGTCAAAGACAATTATAGAGAACTTAGAGATCTCGATAAGCCATTATACTTATCAAGATGTCAGTTGTTTATAGATTAAACTGGAGATCTCGATATGAAGCTGAAGTACAGAATGCAGATAATTTAAATATTCAAGATTATCAATCAACAAATGATCTAATCACTTAGATTGAAAATTCTACAAAAGCAGCTTGAGGAGTACAAGATCAAAGGCCAAGATTAACGGACAAAGTAAAGTCACAGATTCACAGGATTTGCAAAGATACACTAAACCAGAAATTGAAAGCTTTAGAGATAACTTAAATTTGGGTTTAGTACATCTTATTGCATGTTGTGCAAACTTGTGTTTACTAATCTATAAAGTAAACACTGGTCCTTTGCTTTTAAAAGTATCAAACAGATCTAGTTTTTCTTGTAACTCTCTCAAGGAAGAAGCTGAGTTCTTTACTTACAAAGAACCTAAGATTTGTAGCAAAACACTAGATTGATTTTAATATAAAATTAAGTGAGTTTTGAAATATTGTGTGCACTGTTTAATTTTAGTTAACATAATATAACTGCATTTCTAATCTGCTTTGTTCACCAAGCAACAAACATTCAAAAAGCATTAAAATTACCTGAAACACATTTACCCCCACTGTGTTGTATTCACTACCTAACACCACTTGACTGATACGATATTTAACTTAGAGAAATTTCTGCCATTTATTATCTTCAAAATTTCCCTTCTTCAATTTGCTGCCTGAACAATCTTAATCGAACTTCTACTTCATTCTATAACTAATATTTATAAGCATGTTACATTGAATTCCCTAAGCTCATTATGACAACTGAGCTATCTAGAAAAGCATACAAGACAATTACATGGAAACCTATCACTAATCCAAATAATAAATCCATTTGGCATTGTAAAGTGACATTGTCACTTGAGTAGGCTTGTTATAATGGAATAGATATTTCATGTGCCTAACGGCCTCCAAACCTACATCAACATATTTAAAGAAGCTATTATCAAGGTAGTATGCATCAACAAGTATGGGGCCTTGGTACAAACTCAAGCTCAATGACCAAACTGTTAGAACCATGCACTGACGAGACACCATTATATGGTTTCGAGAATAACTCGGTACCCGTCGTGGGCATAGAAAGATTACCTTTATATTTCGGAAATTAAGAAGCTAAGACAGACTTTCCACGTTTTTAAGTTTTATGTGGTAAATACCACCTCCTCTTATAACATGATCCTAGGAATGCTCATCCTCAATACGTTCATAGCAATAACATCGACAACGAACCTCAAAGTAAATTCCCCACTTTAGCTGGCATGGGAGAAATCAAAGGAGACTTAGAGACATCCAAAAGGTGTTCGAACATAGTTTTGCCACTTGCCCAACTAAACCTGGTAACCTCATAAATGACATGTTTTGTCCAAATGGTACATACAGAGGGGAGAATATATGTTTCTCATTTGCAACAACTAAATGCAGCGGAATAAAATGAAATAATTGAACATACTAGATATTCGGGGAATAGTTTTTTATCATAAGAAATTGATCCCCGAAGGGTGCTTACATATCAACGAATACAAATATTCAAAGGTACAGTGAAGATTTAAGCACTAAAAACTCTTGCAATAAATACAAGTTTTCAAATATATCCCCTACAATAATAATAAAGATTCATTCTTAAAAGAATATCTATAACTTTGTAAGACTTAAATGATAGGTGTAAATTTTGGCAGCACTTCTCTCTACAATTTCTTACAAGAAATTGAAAGATTCTCCGAGAAATCAATTCAGTAGAGCTTCGCCTTTTAATTCTTGAGAAGTTATACTCGACTACTATTGATTTGATTGTATATATAGAGTAGTGGGTAGACATGTATCTTGGACAAAAGGAAAGGAGACATGGCAAGCTATTTGTGATGCTCAACCAAACCGGTTCTAGATTGGGGAGTCACAACTTATCTCTTGCATGCATACAACCTGATATAAAATCATAATGCAAAGACTTGACCCCTTTACTACAACTAGGATCTTTCATAGGTAATGGTATAAAATAAGCTACAACTATTACAACTAAAGCCAAAGAATTTTATTACAAACCATTATTGGTTACATTGATAATTTCGATGAGAAATTACACAAATAACCCAAAATATTATAATTTTTTAACTATAAGTCTAGCAACATTATTTACGTCCCGAAATCCATAAACTATTTAGCTAGTGCCTTCTACATGTGGCATGGAAAACCTAACAATGCGAGGAGGTTCTTGATTAACAATCTTTCGACCCGTACGCTTAAGTCAAGCCATCTTCTTGTTTAACTGAAAGAGGTTAAAAAAAGAACATACATGAGGTAAAGATGCTAAGAAAGCAACTTTATATTGAAAGGTAACTAAAAAAAATCGTAAGTAATCAGGGTTGGATCAATATATGAATATATATAATATGGCTCAAGGTTGATCTCAAGGAAGAGCATTATAAGAAATCTCTTTTAGAAAACATTTGTAGAATAACCTTATCTCAAAATAATTCAACTCTCAATAAAACCATTTTATTTTGATAAAACATTATATTCTTGAAAACATCTCTTCATCAGAACAAGCTTTTTATAATAACAATCCATTAGACTATAGTTTTTCCATAATGCTTTGGAAAATATATGTGATCAACCACATAGAGTCATAATACCAGACACACAGTCTCTCTAGACATCACTAAGGTACCCCAACTAGTATCATTACTAGTTATGCTAGTCTTATTACTAGCTATTCTCAATAATAAAAGTGTTAAACTTGCATCACTCGACCTCTTACGCGTCCAATCTTTATGAATTATAGAAACCATTTTAGACGAAAATTTTATTTATATAAATCACTTGCCAATTAAAACATTAAAAAAAATTTAAAAATAATTAGATTCTCTCAAGTCTGGAATCATTTGTAAAATCATTTTCTGGATATCAAGTGATAAAAGTTCACGTGGGGAAAAACATTTGAAAAGAAAACGTTATTTGGGAAATCATAGGTATTATATCTCAAAATAATCCGCGAAGGAACGTTATTAGGAAACATAGGTATTATCATTTCTTTAAAATTTTGCATTGAAAAGGGTTGTGCCCAAAATTTCATAAGGGCACAATTTAAGGCCAAGGGGGAGGTAGGCCCAAGATATATGGTTTGGAAGTGGTTGAAAGATTGATAGTGGTTGAAAGATTGATAAGGCCTGGAGTTGGTTAGGGTTGAAGGTAGTTGTTACTAGTCGTGTGAAGCCGTAACTAGATACTGAAAAATCAGCTATGTCATAGTTTAGCTAACATGAGGAATAATGGGTAGAAAGTTCCTATAGATGTATGGATATATGTCTCATCAAGAGATGTTCAGGTATGTGCCGGAGCGCGTGTACCTCTATCTGGAAGACATTGAGTTTGACAAGGAATTCATCTCCTACATTTAAGGAGAATGGATTGGCGATCAGGGAGAAGACTTATACACAAAGTCTATCACCGAAAAAGTGATAACAATTATACCTATGGGAGATACATCTATATTTTCAGATATACTTGGATTATTACTGGGTAATAATGTTGTTCTTGGATAAGGACAATAGAAATCTCTCCTCAAGCGGTAGGATGCAGCTAGAAGACATAATTTGGCTTATCAAAACAATCCTTCCTCATCAAGAAAAGAGCCATAACCTAGAGAACTACATATGGCTTGATATTTATATATAGGATATGTATACGTTGGTAAAAGGGATTCGAATATTCACTTTCTACACGGTTTGGCACGTGTAACCATTGTGATTATTTTCCGAGTAGCTTTGGTCGGCTAAGAGGACGATTTATCATTCCTTGTTGTTAGGAGCAATTGATGATATCAAGCAGAAACTATCAGAAGTTCACATCTGAACTTATATCAACGAATGATGATATCGACGGATGATTGTAATATTCCATATATTTTCAAATATTATTATGATTATTCGGAATTGTTTATGTGATTTTATGTGAATTTTGGTAAATTATCTGAAAAGTGGAATTGATGTCTGAATGTTTATATGTGATATTATTTGAATATTTGAATTTTTATATGTCCAGAATAAAATATAGATAATTGTGATATTTTTCTGGTAAATTTTGGAGTGTTATATGATTTTATAATGATTTATGAATTATTAATTATTTTCAGAATAATTATAAAATTATTTTATAAAGCTGGGATTCTTCCAACTTCAACCGTTTTTGCGTTTTTGTAACCCGAAACTCTTCCGAAAACTCCTTCCTAACCTAATCTAGTAATTCCGGACAATTTCCGTGTTTTGACTTTTTCGATCCGGATTACGGTTTGACCCGTGCGCGGCCCGACGCAATATTTTCAATACGCTAATCATTTCGGTAATCAACAAAACCCGTATTCTTAAAAGACGAGATATCTTTACATTATTTTCGTATATGGTGTTTTATAAAAAGCCCAGTTTTGATAATTATCCAATTCTGGTATTGAATTGTATCATTTTTACAGTTACTTAGCGGCTAAGCAACTAATTTAACGATCCAAAACGATCCAGAACGATCCAATATTTCATAAATATAATAGTCTATTTCTTATTTCGTTTATTCCGTTAATTCATTTGCAACCAGTTAAAATACCGTAAATACAGAGAAAAACCCGAGAAACCGATACGTTCCCGAGAATCAAACACACGAACGAAGGCATTATCGAACTCCGATTCGGGCGTGCAGCATATCAAAACGAAGCTCTCGAAATCTTCTTTCTGAATCAATCATCAGTTTCTGCCAGAAATCACAGTAATTTTCTTATTTAATTATTTATATTCGAATTATTTGATAATTAAATTATGAAAAAATTTTCTTGATGTTGTTGATGTGATTTGATGCTTCCATGTTGTAGAGTATGTTTTTCTGGTCAATTTGGTATATAATATGTTAGATTTTGAGTTATGCATCATGTAGAAAAGTGGCTTTGATTCTCGGATATGAAAATTAGGGTTTTGAAGCTTTGAATGTTCTTAATTGGATTTAGGCGTTTTTGCTGTGGGGGTTATTTATTTAAATTGATTGCATGGTTAAGTAGATCGTTGTGCAACGAATCGAATGGTACCACTGGTTTTAACAAACGATGTCGGGAAGGTGGTGATCAAAAAACAGGTCGAAACGGCGGCGGAATTTTCAGGCAATGATTCCGGCTGTTTCGTTGATGTATTGAAAATTCTGGCTGTGTAAATGAGTTCCTGGCAATGTAGTGAACAATCCCTGTTGATTTGGTGTATTTCTGGGTCGGTTTTGGCTCGCCGGAAAAGCTCGGGATCGCCGTTAATGGCGATCCCCGGCGACCGGTGACGGGGAGGAGGACAAAGTGCAAGTAGGTCCCCTGAGTTTTGCAATATTTTCATTCCAGTCCCTGTACTTTCGGAATTGTATAAAAACAGGATTTCTGTTTTGTTTATTTTCAAAAATTATATTTTCTTTTTATAAAATTTTCAGAAACTTATTTTAATTATTTTAAAATTCAAAAATTTATTATTTTTTTATTTTATTTTTAATTACAAAATAAATCTTAATTATTTAATTAATTAATTTTAGTTGATAATAAATTATTTAATTGGTCAATTAATTTAAATATTAATTGATTAATTAATTTATTTAGTTATTAATTAATTTTAATTGATTATTTAATTAGATTTAATTATTTATTTTTGATTTAAAAATTCCGAAAAATAAATTCGAGCTTTAAAATATTATTTTAAATTATTTTCCAAGCTCGATAATTTTTATAAAATTATTTTCGAGTGTTCGAGCCTTATTATTTAATTATTAAATGATTCGGAGACCCGTTTTATTCCGAAAAATGTTCAAAAATTCATAATAAATCAACCGTTTGTCCGTTTAATATGAAACGAACGCGTACAGACTCAGAAAAATGTTGCGCTTCCAATAAAAATACTTTTAAGACTTACTTTCTTTTGTATTGCAATGTCATTTGATTTGTGTATCAGTTTGAGTCGATATTTGATCGATAAATGTTAATATTGAATTGATTTTAATTCTGAACGCCTTAGAACGTATCTTTTAATGATCTGACTTATGTGTTACATGAAATATGTGATTATGTGTGTTATATGAATGCCATGACTAGGTGTTGCATGATATGCATGCTATCTGTTTACAGTTTTAAAATGCCATGATAGTTATAAACGATCGGATAGATGTCCAGACGTATAGTTATGTCGATTGAGTTTGGTTCTGTCAATTAAGATAGTTCTTTTGTTTATAGAATCGAGTAGCAAGGAGTGCAGTCAAGTGTTAGACGGAGATAGTAGCCATCAGTTATAAGCTAAGTTATAGTAAGAAGTTATCAAGCATACCAGGCAAGTACCCCTAACTTCACTTATTGTTCAAGTGACGGTTATTTTGAATCATATTATGCAAGTATCTTTATCTTCATTTATCATTCCATTGGTATTGACTCTGAACTTTATTCTTTCAATTTCCATACTATTCTAAGTTCAGAATAGTTAAACATTTTATATTTCGCTATAAATTACTCTATACAGTAGAATATTGAATTGAGATTAGCGAATAACTAATTGTTCTAGTTATTTCACCATCGATTGTTGAGATAACTCTGGACCATGAGAAATGGGGAGTTATATGTTTAAGGATGTCCTTTGATTCGGCTTCTTTGATCAAAATGTTTTATGGGTTGGATGAATGTGTAAGTGACCGGGACGGACGGTCCAGCGGAGGGCTATTTCTATGTGTTGTATGAAATATTATGACATCATTTTTGCCACAGGCAGGTATATTGCCTTTTTATTTGAGTACTCGTATTTTGATGACATGTTTTTATGAATCATGACCTTGTGCAATCACACGGGCTGATCAGCATGTGATAGTACGTCCGTCGGAGTTAGATTCCAATCTAAAAATTATCGTTTATTGTTGATAGCTTGTGAAGCTTTATTATTGATCAAATATTACTGCTTTTATCCTTTTGTCCAGTTATTATCAGAATATGGTTTATCATTTCAAGTACATTTTATATTGCTTGCTGAGCATTTCTTTCGCTCATACTTGTTTATCAATCTAATCTTTCAGCTAAGCCAGAGCAGGCTTGAGATCCAGGTTTGGTCAGAAGTCGAGTGCTTGTAAATAGTGGTGTGTATTCCAGGTAGACTGTTTTGGGACACTTGGATAGTCTAGAGGTTTGTAATAAAATTTGAATAATCTGTAAGACCAATTAGACTATGGTTTGTATTAGTGCCTGTTCCATACTATAACTTGTGATCGATCCAGTGCAGGTAACGGGGTCGTATTTATTATATTATTCTGCTGTGATTATTTTATTACAGTTTAGTGGCAAGTGACTCCCAAATCTAGACCCCGGGTTTGGAGGGCGTCACATGTTGGTATCAGAGCTACAGGTTATGGTCACTAAAATAGGCGTAGGATTGTCATAGATGAGTCATAGGAAGATCACATAAGATAGGCGCGTGTAGTTTAGCTTTTATAGGATTAGATTTAGGTTATTGGGCTAGGTTATAGTTACGTTATTTAAGTTCCCTATTTTGCGTTTAGCCTTAGGCCTTGTGTCATTGCCCTGTTATTTTGTTGGTTTAGTTAAGATTTCAAGAAAGGATTTAAAAGGTTTGGATAATTCGGAGTAATTTTCTTTGTGTTATTATTCTTGAGATAATAAGCAGGATTATGTGATAATCATGTCGCTTGTGTTAATATGGTAGCAAGTTCATGATATTTTGGGAAGAGATACTGTTTGCAAATTTTGATATGCTAAGGAATTGCTACATATTTGACACAATGCTTGACAGATTATCATATATGTTGCTTGTTTCTTACCAGAGTAATGGCACCAAAGAGAAGGAATAATTCAGGAGAGGATAGTACCGAGAGCCGTACAGATCCAGCGATTATCCAGATGTTGGGACTAATGTAGCAGCAGATGTTACATCTTACGCAGCAGCAATAACAGCAGCAACAGCAACAACAGCAGCAAGCAGCAGCACCACCTGCAGTGATTTTTAAGCAGTTTCAAGCTGTGAAGCCACCTGAGTTCAAGGGAAGTGTTGATCCTGTGGAAGCCAATGCATGGCTCAAGGAGATGGAAAAGGCTTTTGAATTAGTCGGAGCAGGAACTGAATAGAAGACCAAGTTTGCAAGCTACTTTCTTAAGGGCGAGGTGAACTACTGGTGGGAATCCACGCGGGCATTAGAAGGAGGTGAGTTTGTAACTTGGGAGAGATTCACAGAGTTGTTCTTGGAGAAGTATTTCCCGAGGTATATGAAGAACCAAATGGAGATCAAGTTTTTGAATCTGGCCCAGGGTGATCTTACCGTGGCTGAGTACGAGGCTTACTGAATTGGCAAGGTTTGTGCCAGACCAGGTTGATACAGATGAAAAGAAAGCAAGAAGGTTTGAGCAGGTACTGAAATTTTGGATTCAGAACAGAGTGGCCATGTTTGAGTTGACTTCATATGTGGCAGTGATTCAGAAAGTAATGGTGATCGAAAGTAAGAGTGACATGTCTCAGAAAGGAAAAGATGGGAATAAAAGAAAGATAGAAACCTCAGAAGGAGGTCAGCAGCTAAGTAATTTCCAGATCCGTTTTAACAAAAGGCCAGAATTTCAGGGTAATAGGAATATGGGATTCAGAAGACCACAATCAGGAAATGGAGGACAAGGCAACCGTTTTCAGAATTCAAATCAGCAGAGGCCCAATCGTCCACCAATACCAGATTGCCAGTTTTGTGGTATGAAGCACTTTGGGAATTGTAATGCTAATGTGACGTGTTTCAAGTGCGGCAGGAAGGGACACTTTGCTAATGTGTGTCAGAATCAGACTCAAGGTCAAAATATGGGAACTGGATGTTATAAGTGTGGAAAGCCAGGACATATCGCCAGGAATTGCCCAGCACAAGATACGACGAGCAACACCCCAAGGCTTACAGGTGCTCCATCTCAGAACGTGCCAAGGATTGAAGGACCACTAGCAAAGGACCAGCCAAAGGCCAGAACATTCAACATGACTATGAAAGATGATGTTTAGAGTTCAGACGTGGTTGCAGGTACGCTTTCAGTCAACTTCGTAGATGCTAAAGTTTTATTTGATTCTGGAGCTACGAGGTCATTTATTTCTCAAGATTTTGTCGATAAACTGCATTGTGAAGTTAAATTGTTTGAACAAGCATTGATGATAGAGTTAGCTAATAAGGACCAAGTTTTTGTCGATCGAGTATGCCCGAGGTGTGATGTTGAGATAGGAGGACATCATTTCTATGCCAACTTGATACCTTTTAAGTTGGGAGAATTTGATGTTATTTTAGGAATGGATTGGTTGTCAGAAAATAACGCCCAGATTGATTGTAAGAATAGGAAAGTAAGACTTCAGACCTTGGGTAGTAAGAAGAAGGTGATATTTCAAGGAAATAGGCAAGAGAAGAAGTTCTTAACGATAGCTCAAGTGAAAAAGTTATTGCGTCAGAATTGCGAAGCATATTTGGCCCATGTGGTAGACATCAGTAAAGAAGTTCCAGCACTAGAAGCGATTCCAGTTGTCAACGAATTTTTAGATGTCTTTCCAGAAGATCTACCAGGATTACCTCTTGATAGAGAAATTGAATTTGCGATTGACCTAGCACCCGGAACGGAACCAGTCTCTAAAGCTCCGTACCGGATAGCACCAGTGGAAATGAAGGAATTGGCAACTCAGCTGCAAGATCTCTTGGAGAAAGGAGTTATAAGACCCAGTGTATCCCCATGGGGCGCACCAGTACTGTTTGTCAAGAAAAAGGAAGGGAGTATGCGACTGTGTATTGACTATCGAGAATTAAATAAGCTGACCATTAAGAACAAATACCCATTGCCGAGGATCGATGATTTGTTTGACCAATTGCGAGGCGCTGTATGGTTTTCTAAAATAGATTTAAGATCCGGATATCATCAACTGAAGATCAAGCCTGAAGACATTCCGAAGACCGCATTTAGAACCAGATATGGGCATTATGAGTTTCTAGTGATGGCATTTGGATTAACCAACGCACCAGCAGCTTTCATGGATCTGATGAATCGAGTATTTAAGAAGTATTTGGATAAATTTGTGATCGTGTTCATAGACGATATTCTGATCTATTCCAAAACAGAAGAGGAGCATGCAGAGCATTTGAAGATAGTTTTGGAGATACTACGATAGGAGAAATTGTACGTAAAGTTTTCTAAGTGTGAATTTTGGTTAAAAGAAGTACGATTTCTTGGGCACGTGATTAGCAATAAAGGAGTGGAAGTGGATCCGGCAAAGATTGAAGCCATAATCAAATGGGAGAGGCCAAAAACACCAACGGAAGTAAGAAGTTTCATGGGATTGGCAGGTTACTACAGAAGATTTGTGCAAGATTTTGAAAAGATAGCTACGCTATTGACAAAGCTTACCAGGAAGAACCAGAAATTTGAATGGGATGAGAAATGTGAAGAGAGTTTCCAGGAATTAAAGAATAGATTAGTATCTTCTCCAGTGTTAGTCTTGCCAGATGATCAAGGAAATTTTGTGATTTATAGTGACGCGTCGTACAAAGGATTGGGATGTGTTTTGATGCAGCATGACAAGGTGATAGCCTACGCTTCAAGACAGTTGAAACCATATGAAGAGAAGTATCCAACTCATGATCTTGAATTGGAAGCTATAGTGTTTGCATTGAAGATTTGGAGGCATTATCTTTATGGGGAAAAGTGCAAGATCTACACGGACCACAAGAGTTTGAAATATATTTTTACCCAGAAGGAATTAAACATGAGACAACGAAGATGGTTAGAACTAATCAAGGATTACGACTGTACTATTAACTATCATCCAGGTAAAGCAAATGTGGTGGCCGGCGCTCTGAGCAGGAAAGAAAGGTTAAATGTGATAACTTCATCAGAGGAATTGATCAAGGAATTTGAGAAGCTAGAAATAGAGGTTAGTATCCCAAGTTTGTCTACAGAGGTATTGTGTGTAATGTCTTTTCAACCAGAATTATTGGAGAAGATAAGAAGATGTCAGGAGGAAGTAATGAGCCATGAACGAGACAGTTTGACAGGAGAAGAGATAGGGAGTCAAAAGGATGATAAAGGGATATTAAGATTTTCTTCCAGAATATGGATACCCAACGTAGCCGAACTGAAAGATGAAATTCTTCGAGACGCTCACAACTCCAAATATTCTATTCATCCCGGAAGTACGAAGATGTACTGAGATTTAAGAGAAAACTATTGGTGGCCAAGCATGAAGAAGGAAATTGCAGAATGGGTAAGTAAATGTTATACTTGCCAGCGAGTTAAAGCGGAACATCAAAGGACCAGTGGACTGATATAACCGTTGGACATTCCAGAATGGAAGTGGGAACATATCGCGATGGATTTCGTAGTTGGATTACCGAGAACCAGGGCAAATCATGATGCTATTTGGGTTATTATCGACAGATTGACGAAGTCAGCGCATTTTCTTCCTATCAACGAAAGATTCTCAATGGATAAATTGGTTCGATTATATCTTAAGGAAATTGTGACACGACATGGAGTTCCAGTATCCATAGTTTCAGATAGAGATCCTCGATTTAATTCAAGATTTTGGAGAAGTTTTCAAGATTATCTCAGAACAAAGCTGAATATGAGTACCGCGTATCATCCGCAGACGGATGGTCAAAGTGAAAGGACGATTCAGACTATTGAGGATATGCTAAGGGTATGTGCACTAGATTTTGAAGGTAGTTGGGACGAACATTTACCATTAGTTGAATTCTCCTACAACAACAGTTATCATGCCAGTATTGGAATGCCGCCTTATGAAGTTTTGTACGGGAGAAGATGCAGATCTCCAATATGTTGGGAGGAAGTTGGTGAGAGAAAGATTTTGGGTCCAGAATTGATCCAGCGGACGAAGGAGAAGATAGAACTCATTCGGAAAAGATTATCAACAGCTCAAGACCGTCAACGTAAATATGCAGATCCTACCAGAAAAGATATGGAATTTGAAATTGGAGAAGTAGTGTTATTGAAGGTTTCACCTTGGAAGGGTTTATCAAGATTTGGAAAGAAAGGAAAGCTGAGTCCGCGTTATGTTGGCCCTTTTGAGATTTTGAGGCGTGTGGGAAAAGTTGCGTACGAGTTAGCATTACCACCTCACATGCAGCATATTCACAATGTGTTCCATGTGTCAATGTTGAAGCGTTATTTGCCTGATTCGAACCATGTGATAGAATACGAGCCAATCGAGATCCAGCCAGATTTATCTTTTGTAGAGCAACCAGTGCAGATTTTAGATAAGAAAGAAAGAGTACTTAGGAATAAGTCTGTATCTTTAGTGCGAGTCTTGTGGAGGAATCCCAAGGCTGAAGAGTCGACTTGGGAATTGGAAAGCGAAATGCGATCCAAGTATCCTCACTTATTTTCCTAGGCTGATTCTGAGGACAGAATCCTGTTAAGGGGGGTAGATTGTAATATTCCATATATTTTCAAATATTATTATTATTATTCGGAATTGTTTATGTGATTTTATGTGAATTTTGGTAAATTATCTGAAAAGTGGAATTGATGTCTGAATGTTTATATGTGACATTATTTGAATATTTGAATTTTTATATGTCCAGAATAAAATATAAATAATTGTGGTATTTTTCTGGTAAATTTTGGAGTGTTATATGATTTTATAATGATTTATGAATTATTAATTATTTTCAGAATAATTATAAAATTATTTTATAAAGCCGGGAATCTTCCAACTTCAACCGTTTTTGCAACCCGAAACTCTTCCGAAAACTCTTTCCTAACCTAATCTGGTAATTCATGACAATTTCTGTGTTTTGACTTTTTCGATCCGGATTACGGTTTGACCCGTGCGCGGCCCGGCGCAATATTTTCAATACGCTAATCATTTCGGTAATCAACAAAACCTGTATTCTTAAAAGACGAGATATCTTTACATTATTTTCGTATATGGTGTTTTATAAAAAGCCCAGTTTTGATAATTATTCAATTCTGGTATTGAATTGTATCATTTTTACAGTTACTTAGCGGCTAAGCAACTAATTTAACGATCCAAAATGATCCAGAACGATCCAATATTTCATAAATATAAATAGTCTATTTCTTATTTCGTTTATTCCGTTTATTCATTTACAACCAGTTAAAATACCGTAAATATAGAGAAAAACCCGAGAAACCGATACGTTCCCGAGAATCAAACACATGAATGAAGGCGTTATCGAACTCCGATTCGGGCGTGCAACATATCAAAACGAAGCTCTCGAAATCTTCTTTCTGAATCAATCATCAGTTTCTGCCAGAAATCACAGTTATTTTCTTATTTAATTATTTATATTCGAATTATTTGATAATTAAATTATGAAAATTTATTCTTGATGTTGTTGATGTGATTTGATGCTTTCATGTTGTAGAGTATGTTTTTCTGGTCAATTTGGTATATAATATGTTAGATTTTGAGTTCTGCATCATGTAGAAAAGTGGCTTTGATTCTCGGATATGAAAATTAAGGTTTTGAAGCTTTGAATGTTCTTAATTGGATTTAGGCGTTTTTGCTGTGGGGGGTATTTGTTTAAATTGATTGCATGGTTAAGTAGATCGTTGTGCAACGAATCGAATGGTACCACTGGTTTTAACAGACGATGTCGGGAAGGTGGTGATCGGAAAACGGGTCGAAACGGCGGCGGAATTTTCAGGCAATGATTCCGGCTGTTTCGTTGATGTATTGAAAATTCTGGCTGTGTAAATGAGTTCCTGGCAATGTAGTGAACAATCCCTGTTGATTTGGTGTATTTCTGGGTCGGTTTTTGCTCGCCGAAAAAGCTCGGGATCGCCCATAATGGCGATCGCCGGCGACCGGTGACGGGGACGAGGACAAAGTGCAAGTAGGTCCCCTGAGTTTTGCAATATTTTCATTCCAGTCCCTGTACTTTCGGAATTGTATAAAAACAGGATTTCTGTTTTGTTTATTTTCAAAAATTATATTTTCTTTTTATAAAATTTTCAGAAACTGATTTTAATTATTTTAAAATTCAAAAATTTATTTTTTTTTAATTTTTTTTAATTACAAAATAAATCTTAATTAATTAATTTTAGTTGATAATTAATTATTTAATTGGTCAATTAATTTAAATATTAATTGATTAATTAATTTAATTAGTTATTAATTAATTTTAATTGATTATTTAATTAGATTTAATTATTTATTTTTGATTTAAAAATTCCGAAAAATAAATTCGAGCTTTAAAATATTATTTTAAATTATTTTCCAAGCTCGATAATTTTTATAAAATTATTTTCGAGTATTCGAGCCTTATTATTTAATTATTAAATGATTCGGAGACCCGTTTTATTCCGAAAAATGTTCAAAAATTCATAATAAATCAACCGTTTGTCCGTTTAATATGAAACAAACGCGTACAAACTCAGAAAAATGTTGCGCTTCCAATAAAAATACTTTTGAGACTTACTTTCTTTTGTATTGCAATGTCATTTGATTTGTGTATCAGTTTGAGTCGATATTTGATCGATAAATGTTAATATTGAATTGATTTTAATTCTGAACGCCTTAGAACGTATCTTTTAATGATCTGACTTATGTGTTACATGAAATATGTGATTATGTGTTATATAAATGCCATGACTAGGTGTTGCATGATATGCATGCTATCTGTTTACAGTTTTAAAATGCCATGATAGTTATAAACGATCGGATAGATGTCCAGACGTATAGTTACGTCGATTGAGTTTGGTTCTGTCAATTAAGATAGTTCTTTTGTTTATAGAATCGAGTAGCAAGGAGTGCAGTCAAGTATTAGACGGAGATAGTAGCCATCAGTTATAAGCTGAGTTATAGTAAGAAGTTATCAAGCATACCAGGCAAGTACCCCTAACTTCACTTATTGTTCAAGTGACGGTTATTTTGAATTATATTATGCAAGTATCTTTATCTTCATTTATCATTCCATTGGTATTGACTCTGAACTTTATTCTTTCAATTTCCATACTATTCTAAGTTCAGAATAGTTAAACATTTTATATTTCGCTATAAATTACTCTATAAAGTAGAACATTGAATTGAGATTAGCGAATAACTAATTGTTCAAGTTATTTCGCCATCGATTGTTGAGATAACTCTGGACCACGAGAAATGGGGAGTTATATGGTTAAGGATGTCCTTTGATTCGGCTCCTTTGATCAAAATGTTTTATGGGTTGGATGAATGCGTAAGTGACCGGGACGGACGGTCTAGCGGAGGGTTATTTCTATGTGTTGTATGAAATATTATGACACCATTTTTTCCACAGACAGGTATATTGCCTTTTTATTTGAGTACTCGTATTTTGGGGACATGTTTCTATGAATCATGACCTTGTGCTATCACACGGGTTGATCAGCATGTGATAGTACGTCCGTCGGAGTTAGATTCCAATCTAAAAATTATCGTTTATTGTTGATAGCTTGTGAAGCTTTATTATTGATCAAATATTACTGCTTTTATCCTTTTGTCCAGTTATTATCAGAATATGGTTTATCATTTCAAGTACATTTTATATTGCTTGCTGAGCATTTCTTTCGCTCATATTTGTTTATCAATCTAATCTTTCAGCTAAGCCAGAGCAGGCTTGAGATCTAGGTTTGGTCAGAAGTCGAGTGCTTGTAAATAGTGGTGTGTATTCCAGGTAGACTGTTTTGGGACGCTTGGATAGTCTAGAGGTTTGTAATAAAATTTGAATAATCTGTAAGACCTATTAGACTATGGTTTGTATTAGTGCATGTTCCATACTATAACATGTGATCGATTCAGTGCAGGTAAAGGGGTCGTATTTATTATATTATTCCGCTGTGATTATTTTATTACAGTTTAGTGGCAAGTGACCCCCAAATCTAGACCCCGGGTTTGGAGGGTGTCACAATAATGATGTCAACGGATGATGTAATCATTATTTGTCACATCAGTTGATCTTCGATAAGGAAAGAGAATAGGAACTCAAGGCGGTGAAGGACTTTATCTCAGAATCATTGTATAGGTTTCCTTGTTTTTAATAGAATAAGATCCCTTATATATTATGTTGTTGTGCTCTATATAAAGCATAGTTTAGGTTCATGATATAAGCATTGCGAACATTGTTATATCTTTTGCATAACCTAGAAGCTCTCAAGGATAATTGTTAATCCTTTCGAGAGAGTACGTTTGTAATCAGTTTTTATCTACTAATATAAAAACTGTTGATTCTGTTGAAGCTTTGTCGAATTGATTGTATTAACTGTATTCACCCCCTCTACAATTGATTAAGGGCCTAACAATTGGTATCAGAGCTTGCTGTAAATGTACAAATAATTTAAGATCTGAAAATCAATCAACAATGTCAGAAAAAGAATAAGAAACACATATTCCAAAACCACCACCCTCAGCCACATCACAGATTAGCAGCTACATGAGTAGATATGAAGCAATTAAGGTGCCTATCCTGAAGATACATGAATATCCAATCTGGAAAGTCAGGATGGCCATGTGTTTGGAAGCTACAGATCCTGAATATCTAAACAGGATCTATGATGGTCCTCATAGACCAATGAAGGTAGTTGTTTCTCTTGTAGGAGAACCAGAGAAGATGATACACAAAGACAGGAAGGACTATTCATCTGAAGATATCTCATATATCATGAATGATGCTAAGGTCAGAACATCCTGCACAGCAGTCTTGATAGTGTTACGTCCAATAGAGTCATTGGATGTAACACAGAAAAAGAGATATGGGATGCTTTAGAAGTAAAGTGTCAAGGTACAACCGCTATCAAGAAGAACAAGAGGACTATACTTACTCAAGAATATGAGCACTTTGACTCAAGAGACCATGAGTCTTTAACTGAGATCTATGATAGATTTCAGAAGCTGCTGAATGACTTATCCTTTGTCAATAAATAATATGATTTGGAGGACTCAAATTTGAAGTTCCTACTTGCTCTCCCTGAAAAGTGGGACTTTAAAGTCACATTAATAAGGGATAACTATCAACTTGATAACACACCTCTAGATGAGATCTATGGAGTTCTGAAAAATCATGAACTATAGATGGAACAAAGAAGCAAGAAGAAAGGATCTTAATCTAGACCAGTTGCACTCAAAGCTGAAGAGAAGCCAAATAAGAAAGTTAGGAGGAAAAGCTAATCCAAAGGGAAAGCCATGATTGCAAAGTCAGATATTGAATCATCAAATTTTGATGATGACTCAAATACTGACAATGAATCAGATATTGACAGTGATCATAACAACAATGAAGACATGGATCAAATGGATGCCCTACTAGTTAAAAGATTCAAGAAGACGGTCTACAAAAACTTCAAGAAAGGGAGAAGATTTTCCAGAAAAGGTTCCAGTTCCTCAAACTCTGATAAAGGAATAATAGAAGAAATACTGATTGGAAGGAATCTAAATCTGGAAAACCTGACAAGTCAAAAGAGAGATGTTACAACTGTGATGGAATTGGACACTTTGCAGCTGACTACAGAAAACCCAAAGCTGAGAAGAAACAAGCTTTGATCTTAAAGAAGAGAAATTGAGATGATTCATCAGATTCAGATGATGGGATCAATTATGCTCTCATGACAAATGTTGATGCTGAGGCTAACAATGCTCAATTAATGGTACCTCATACTACTCTTGCTTTTGATACTGATGATATCTATGAATTGAGATTATTTCTTAAGACTCTGTATATTAGTTATAGGGATCAAACCTTAGAGAATAACAGAATCAAGAGTGAAAATCTGTGTTAAAGAAAAGAAATGATCACTTAGAAATTGAGTTATTTTCCATGCTAGAAATTTAAAAAGAAAGAGATAATGTTGTTTATGTTAAAGAAAAATTGTTAGAAAAGCATGCTTATCTAGAGAATGAGTTTGCTAAAGAAAGAGAAGTCATTAAACTTTGGACTAACTCAGGAAAGGCAACCCAGGAAATTTTAGAGAATGGCTATTGGGGATCAGGATTAGGATATTCTGCTAAATCTAATTCTAATAAGAAAAGTGGAAAAGAAACTGAGAAAACATAACCAATAAAACCTGATAGCAAGGTCAAACTGAAAAAGGTTCAAATAAAGACCATTAAGTTTAATCCAAGTGGTAATACTGTTAAGTCAATCCATGAGGAAGGTACAACCTCAACGCCTAGATCAAACTTAATTACTGATAAGAGTGAACAAGTTCACGCAAAATTAGTAAATATTGGTTCAATGACTCATAAACAGCTTAACCAAAAGCTGAAAGATCCACACATGAAAGACAAGAGGAAAATGTCTAGAAAAAATAGGAATGGCAAGGTAGGTGTTAATAAGAATGGAAATTATGTAACTCCTCCTAATGTACCTAGAAAGATCTGTTCAAACTGTGGTAGCACTAATCATCTTACTAATTCTTGCAAGAAGAATAAAAAGATAGATATTGTTCCTTCCAAATCAGAGTTTAAGAATATAACAGTTAGATATAAACCATGGAGTCCTTGTTTTCATTATGGTAGTGTTTGACACTCTATTTATACATGTAAAGAGTATCACAGTTTATATTATGATTATTATAAACTGAAACTCTCTTTAATTAAAGCAAAATATGTTTCTGCATGTATAAATACTGATAATAAAGATGTTAAAATGAACTCTGATAAAAAGTCTTCTGTTGTATATGTTAACAAACTAAAAAGGCCAAAGGATCCAAGCAAGTATGAGTCCTTAAAAACACTAACTGATTCAAATTATATATTACAGGGTGACAGGAGGAATGCTCTAGTTTTGGACAGTGGATGCTCAGGACATATGACTGGTTATAAATCCCTGCTATCAGAATTTAAGGAGAAGGCTGGCCCAATCGTTTCTTATGGAGATGGAAACTTAGGAAAAATCTTGGGATATGGAAAAATCAAAATTGGAAATGTCATCATTGAAAATGTAGCTCTAGTTGCAGGACTCAAGCATAATTTGATCAGTATGAGTCCAATCCGTGACAGAGGTTACAATGTCAATTTTTATGAGGAGCGTTCTGAAATTGTCAGTAAGTCTGATGGAAAGATTACATTGACTGATACCCAGTACGCACCCGAAGGGTAGCGGCTGCGGGTTACCTACGATAAAAAAAAGATTACATTGACTGGTGTAAGACATGGTAGTTTATATGAAGCCAGGGTATCCACAAGAATTAATGATTCAGAATTTTATGTACTGAGTAGAGCATCTCTGGAAGACAGCTGGAACTAACATAAAAGACTTTCTCACCTCAACTTCAACACTATTAATGAACTTATGAGAAAAGATCCCGTGAGAGGATTGCCCTATGCAGTGTTTACTCCTGATGGCTTATGTGATTCATACAGAATGCCAAGAAAAGGAAAATATCTTTCAAGAGTAAAACTGAATCCTCCATTGTTGAATCATATCATCTACTTCATATTGATCTCTTTGGTTTAGTGAATGTTATGTCAATTTCTAAGAACAGGTATGCAGTCGTAATTGTTGATGAATATACAAGATACACATGGGTGTATTTTCTGCACACCAAAGATGAATCTCCATCCATTCTTCTTGATCATGTGAGGGAGCTGAAAAAAGGATCAACATACAAGGTGAAGATCATCAGAAGTGATAATGGAACTGCATTTAAGAATAGCTCTATAGAAGAGTTTTACAAACTCAAGGGGATAAAACATGAGTTTTCTCCTCCTGGAACTCCACAACAAAATGGAGTTGTTGTAAGAAAGAATAGAACTCTTATAGAAGCTGCAAGAACCATGCTAGAGGAAGTAAGATTGCCTACCTACTTCTTGGCTGAGGCTGTGCAAACTGCTTGCTTTACACAAAATGCAACATTGATCAACAAGTATGGAAAAACACCATTTGAGATGGTGAAGGGAAAGAAGCAAAATTTGAAGTACTTTCATATTTTTGGTTGTAAGTGTTTTGTTCTCAAAACTCATCCGGAGCAGCTGACCAAGTTTGATCTGAAAGCTGATGAAGGAATTTTTGTGGGATATCCATTGTCCACAAAAGCCTTCAAAGTTTACAATCTGAGAATAAGAACAATCATGGAATCCGTACATGTATCTTTTGATGACAAGAAGATAACAGGTCTAGAAGATGCAGATGACCATGACAAATTGAGATTTCAAAATGAAGTACCTTATACTGAACTTTTAAATCCTGACTTTGATACACTAAATCCTGATATCACTCAAAGCTCTGAGGTTCCACAGTTTAGTGGAAATTCTTCTAACACTAAAGCATTTGTTGAGGGGAAGCAACATGACTCAAATCCAGAGACTACTATAAGTGATTCAACTCAAGGAACATTAGTAGAAAGATCATCAGACTCATCTTCCTCAAACTCTGAAGAGTCAAATACTGATAACAATGGGAACACTGATTCAGGGGGAGCATCAGGAAATAATAGTGGTACTAATCAAAGAAATAATAGAGAGTTCATGGATCATGGGGAGATTCATCTTCAAGGAGTCAACTTTCATCAACAAGAAAATGGTCTATGTCACACACACCTGACTTAATCATTGGAAACCCGGACAGTGGTGTAAGAATAAGAAAAGCCACTCAGAATGAATGTCTCTACCATTCTTTTCTATCTCAAACTGAACCTAAGAAGGTTGAAGAAGCTCTGCAAGATGCTGATTGGGTCACAGTAATGCAAGAGGAGCTCAATGAATTTGAAAGGAACAAAGTCTAGACTCTTGTGCCAAGAACAAATAACAAATCTGTAGTTGGCACAAATTGGGTGTTCAGAAACAAAACTGACAGTGAGGGCATTATTACAAGGAATAAAACAAAACTGGTTACAAAGGGTTACTTACAACAAGAAGGCATTGATTATGATGAAACATTTGCTCTAGGTGCAAGGCTTGAAGCAATTAGAATCTTTCTTGCCTATGCTGCTCACAAGAAATTTAAAATGTTCCAAATGGATGTGAAGAGTGCACTTCTAAATGGAGAACTTGAAGAGGAAGTTTATGTTGAACAACCTCCGGGGTTCACTGATCCAAAGTATCCAGATCATATCTACTTACTGGATAAAGCACTTTATGGACTGAAGCAAGCTCCAAGGGCCTGGTATGAAACACTAGCTCTATTTCTTCTAGAATGTGGTTTCACAATAGGTACAATTGACAAAACTCTCTTTTATAAATACCATGCTAAGGACTTGTTATTAGTACACATATATGTTGATGATATCATTTTTGGATCTACTAATGATAAACTTTGTGAGAGATTTGCAAAGCTAATGCAATCGAAGTATCAAATGAGTATGATGGGAGAATTGAGTTACTTTCCGGGGTTACAAGTTAAACAGAACGATAAAGGGATCTTCATAAATCAATCCAAATACACCAGGAATCTACTCAAAGGATTTAGAATACAAGGTTGCTCAACTGCATCAACTCCCATGGCCACTATAACCAAGTTAGATTTAAATATCGGTTCTTCATTAGATATAACTAACTACAGAGGTATGATTAGCTCACTCCTATATCTGATTGCTAGTAGACCTGATATCATGTATGCTACCTATCTCTGTGAAAGGTTCTAAGCTGATCCTAGAGAACCTCATCTATTAGCTATAAAAAGAATTTTTAAGTATCTCAAAGGCACCATGAATCTGGGGTAATGGTATCCTAAAGATTCAGACTTTAAGCTAATTGGATATTCAGATGCTGATTTTGTAAGATGTAAAATAGACAGGAAAAGCACTTTTGGAATCTGCCAATTTCTTGGTGGCAGATTGGTTTCTTGGTATATCAAGAAACAAAAGTCAATTTCCACATCAACTGTAGAAGCAGAATACATTGTTGCAGGAAGCTGTTGTGCTCAGATTCTATGGATGAAGAATCAACTGCTGGATTATGGGTTATACTATTCTTCTATTCCTATATATTGTGATAATCAAAGTGCTATTGCAATGACAGAAAATGTAGTGCAACATTCTTAAAGATATATTATCACAACTAGATCGACAATCATGACTCACTACTTATCAAGACAATCGCAAGTTTATAAATAGAATAAAAGCTAGACTCAAAATAACTTATAACACTTCAATTCTATATCGGAGTTTAACATGGATTCATGTTTTTATTCACAATAAAACAACACAAGTATGCTTATTTGATTGTACAATGAGTGAGGTCCACAAAAGACTTATACAATAGTACCCATGTAGCGAGCGTTAGGTTAGCGGATCCCAGACTATAAAAGCCTTAGGTCACTAGGCACAAAGTCCCCTAAGAACTTAATAACTCGAGTACTAAAGAGCCCACTCGTGATCAATTATACATAACATTAATTCTTTTCTTTTTTTATATTTCTCTTTTTTTTCTTTTTTCTCTTTTTTCTATTTTTTTCTACAAATTTATGAATGAGTGCGTTTCACTCCATCTCATCCAACCCTAGATTACTCATATAAATATGAGCCGGCTACCAACCATTTGACACCTATCTAAACAACTAGCAATGAACTCCAATTTCTTCCAATTTTTAAATATCCATGTCTTTTATTATTAAGAGAATATCCTAAATTCTAAATATAAACAAGTGATTAAACCTCGATAGAACAACAAACCATGACTATGATCTAGCACTCTAGCAACCTATAAGACTTAGTGAAATACAAGTGTCTCTAGCATGCAAATCAACTTAATACGACTTAACATCTCTAAACACGACATCACTACACTAGCATCAATATCACAAGTCAACTAGAAAAATTATCTCGGGGATCATGTTATAATGCAAATGCATGAAAACTATATGAACAAAATAACATAAAACTACCAAAAATAAATAAAAATAAAAAAACTATATGACAAAATATGCAAACTATATGAACTAAACTATCATGAATATGCAACTATATGAGACTCACACAAAAACATATTCCTTCAACTACTACCCCCAAACTTAAAATATTCACTGTCCTCAGTGAAGGTAATAGTAAGGAATCAGGCATACCTAATCAGAATCGGAATCTTCACCCTCAGCGGGTGGAGTGTCGGGTGTGTCCGGAGGTAGATACACAGAATCATCACCAAAAACTGGCCACTGGATATCAACTCCACTGGCTCTGAAAGTTGTCCCAAGTGCCTGGGTGAGATCACGTATGAACCCGCTGTGGATGTCATGCATCGCATCCATCCTCCGTGCCAGACGCCTGTACTGCGTCGAACTCATGCCATCTCCCATATCAGCTCTTTCCTCATCCTCATGCGCCTGTTGTGATGGCCCTGCCTCATCTCCTAGTTGAGATCTCCATGCAGTCCTGCTCGCCTGAGTCGTCCCAGCAGCTGCCTCCCACCAGGTGGGTGGTCAAAAGTATAACCAATCCCCTTCAAATCGGGCTTGCCTCCATCCCATTCTTGCATCGTAGCCAAAGTAATGCTGCCAATAGGAGCACTCGGGATCTGCAACCGCTCGTGTGCGGGCCAATGAACACCAACTGCCACGCATAGCTTCGTCACCACAGACGCATATGGAATAGACCCCGTAGTACTCCCCGTCAAAAACTTCAGAATCCCCTAATAAATCACCATCCCCAAATCTATATAATCACCCTGAAGAATGCCTTATAACAACCGTGCACGCTCCACGGTAATCTCATGCACATGCGAAGATGGCATGATGTTAGCACATATAAAAGCGTTCCATGCACGGGAAAACCTGTTCATTCTGGTAGCCGGGAACGTAGAATACTCGGTCGTGCCCCTTTTGATCTTCCAGTGGGTATCCGCCTGGCACAGAGTAGCAACAATAAGATCCAAATCAAAGTCCTCTAGAGTCTTATCGTTCCATGTGTCCTGCCCCACCTTCATCGCGGGCTGCTCAATCATAGTCCTGATAGCCTCTGCATTATGCTCCACCGTCCTCCCTCGAACCACTGTAAACCCATTCTTCTCGGACTTGACATTCGTATAGAACTCGCGAACAACACTCATGGGCACAGCAGCGGGTTCCTCGCAAATAGGAACCCATCCCATCTCAAGAATCATCTCCAACAGCTGACCATCCTTTCCTGATGGAAGAAAAACTCGCTCCTTGATGATTGGCTTCGAAAGAAGCCTAGTATACTGCGCTTCAGCCTCGGGAGTAGAGAACCTTGGCCTTACACCACTTGATGAATCGGTGGTGCTGCTATCGACTTGAGTTCTTTGTCTCTTGGGTGCCATTGGAAGTGAGAAGAGAGAATAAGAGTTATGTTTGAGAGAAAATTTGTGTTTGAGAATTTGTGAATTGGTGAAGAAGTTGTGTATGAGGTGTATGTATATATAGGTGGTGAAAAGAGAATTATATATGGAATAGAAGTGGGATTTAATTATGGGAATAATGGGAGTAATGGGTTTGATTTGGAGAGGGAATTATGGGATGTGGTGGAGTAAAATTCGGATGGGAATTGATTTTGGAACAAAATTCCCATTTTTTCCCCTGTAACTGCCTTTTTATTTTTTTCTGAGTCGGGACCCGGTGCGGCCGCGTGCTGAGACAGCGCTGGCGCGCGCTACTTCTGCCAAATCGGTGCGGCCGCACGCTGTAACAGCGCGGGTGCACCATGTTTCTATAAAATCAGTGCGGCCGTGCGCTAGGATAACGTGGTCGCACCAAGCTTCTGAAGTGAGCCCTGAATTTTTTCTTTTTTTGATTTTTTTGTGATTTTCTCCTTTCTTCTTGCTTCCTCTACTTACTAATGTACAGCAAACTTGGGTTGCCTCCCAAGAAGCGCTTCTTTTACGTCGCTAGCTCAACGTAGAATCTCGAGATCAAACAGACAATAGAACGACACTAACCACCTCGCGGTTTGCCGTGTCACCATAATAATGCTTCAACCTTTGACCATTTACCTTGAATGCCTGGCCCGGATCATTCTCAAAAATTTCCACCGCTCCATGTGAAAACACAGTTTTGACAATAAACGGCCCTGACCATCTTGACTTCAACTTTCCTGGAAAAAGACGGAGACGAGAGTTGAAAAAAAGAACTTATTGCCTCGGCACAAATGATTTAAGCACTAAACCCCGATCGTGCCACCTCTTGACTTTCTCCTTATACATTTTGTTGTTCTCATAAGCTTGAATTCGAAACTCGTCGAGTTCATTCAATTGAAGCATCCTCTTCTTTCCAGCCGCATCCAAGTCCAGATTCAACTTCTTTAAATCCCAACATGCCTTATGCTCGAGCTTCACAGGCAAATGACACCCCTTACCATAAACCAACTGAAATGGCGACATTCCCAATGGAGTCTTATATGTTATTCTATAAGCCCATACTGCTTCATCAAGCTTTAAAGACCGATCTTTCCTTGATGGACACACAACCTTCTCTAAAATACACTTGATCTCTCTGTTAGACACCTCAGCTTGACCATTTGTCTAAGGATGATAAGCCGTAGTAATGCGATAATTCACATTATACCTGTTCATCATAGCAGTGAACTTGCGATTACAAAAATGCGACCCCTCATCACTGATTATGACCCTTGGAGTTCCAAACCTTATGAATATCTACTTATAAAGAAAATTAAGCACCACTTTCGCATCGTTCGTTGGCAACGCCTTAACTTCAACCCATTTCGACACGTAATCAACTGCCAACAAGATATACTGATTATTACAAGATGAGACAAATGGCCCCATGAAGTCAATTCCCCAAATATCGAAGACCTCAATGTTAGGGCGAAAACACGCGCTAATATTCACGCAAGTATACGCGTTCGCAAGTAATATAGAATACTTTCTAGTTCGTTCCCTCAGAGACTCAGACTAAATTATTGTCTAATTAAACTCACTCACCAATGTATGATTACTTCTCAATGTTAAGATAATAACACTTAAAATTGTTGATTAAATATTAACTATAATTAACTACTTAACTAACCACTTAACTAACACTTCAATTTATCAATAATAAAACACTCATGAGATCACAACTTCATTATTACTTCCTTCTATAGCCATTGTTATTACCTTTAGCATGTGACAGTGATGATATTAATCGAATAACACGAAACTGATAAAAGCCAACTTTCATTGTACTAACACCATTCTACCAAGCATCCACAATTAGATAGAAGTTGAATAGTCATCAATTATGTTGAGTTCCTATATGTCTACAGAAATTGACAACACAACGATTTAAGCACAAGTTATTCCTTTTTGATTACATAGGGCAAATAAAACTGTTAGAGTTATCCACTAATCATGCTCAACATACATGAACCTATGCTAGCATGGCAAGTTCTAAATCTCAAGATCCACCGTCACTTCACAAGAGATTAACACCCTATCTTATATGTTCGCGACGCACATAAGACGAATACGCACAACCAATACTAGATATCAAGCAATCATCACACACTAAAGTATTAAACAATTAACTAAAGAATTCCATAATAAATCCGTTGCAACCCCATGATCACGATTAGCCCATAATAGAACTTATCGCCATCATGGGTTCATATGAAATCATGATAACCAAACACAAGAAAATAATAACTAAACTAATTATATTAAAACAGAGTACGTCACAAGAGTAAATAAGTCAAAGCAAGAGAACTAGCATCCAACGTTACAACGAAACAAGAATCACAAGAAAATATGCTCCCTCTTCGTTGCGGTGTGCTAAATCGGTCTTCTTCCTTATCTCCTTCGCTTCTTGCGTAAAACACAATCTAAAACATAATCCCCTTAATACTCTCCGTGAAAATGTCTCAAATCTACCTATATAATAGTCCCATGAAACTCAGATTACATAGAAGTTGGAAGCCAAACAGAAGTAGAAGTCTAAAATAATTTATCTTTTTCCCCGACCCTGCGCGGCCGCTCAGCATAACTGCGCGGGCGCGCAGGTTGCTGCGCGGCCGCTCAGCATTGCTGCGTGGGAGCGCAGGCCTCTACTGGAAAAAATCCAGGTTTGCTCCGTTCCTTCGCCGTAATCTGCCCATTCCTTTCCTCTCGCAATGGAACACATGCCAAGGCTTATTCTTGATGATTCCTCCCCCGAAATGCAACTAATACCCTGAAATGCATAAACACTAGAAAAACGCATCAAATACACAAAATACTTGATTTTAAGACACTAATTTAAGCCATTTTAAGACGTTCTAAGTGGTATAAAATGCCACTTATCACACCCCCAAACTTAAATCGATGTTTGTCCTCAAGCGTCACAGACTCAAAAACGAATACAAATATGCATGAATGCAATCTATATGAAAATGCAACGATCCCCCTTACTACAATTAACCAACCAAATTGTCACATCTCAACGAATGCAGTTAGACAACTAAAGATCAATAAACTCATGCAAACGGACATACAGCCAGAAACGTGGTGTGTGCAAATGCTTAACAGATATGCTTCGGAACTAGACCAATTACTATGACTAGACTATCCTCAAGGCAATCCTACGATTATACAAAGAATAAAAAATTCTAGGCACAAAGTGATATACAACACTACAAGAACTCTAGAGCTTATTACGGAATCGTGCATTTTATTTACAACTCAAATGCTTATTTGACCGTGCAATGAGTGAGGTCCACAAAAGACTTATACAATGGTATCCATGTAACGAGCGTTAGGTTAGCGGATCCCAGACTCTAAAAGCCTTAGGTCGCTAGGCACAAAGTCCCCTAAGAACTTAATAACTCGAATACCAAAGAGGCCACTCTTGATCAATTATGCCAAAAAAAAAATTCTTTTTTTTTTAATTTCTGAGCAAGTGCGTTTCGCTCCATCTTGCTCAACCCTAGACTACTCGTAACATACGCGAGCCGGCTACTAGCCATTTGACGCCTAGCCACAACTAGCAACAACTTCCATATTTTTTTCTCCAAAATTTTTTCTTTTTTCATGTCTTTATCACTAAGAACCTATAATCGAATTCTAAGCATAATAAGTAGATTGACCTTGAAAACAACCAAATCATAACAACAAACTAGCCCTTACGCATTCTTTAAGACTTAGTGGACTTACAATTGTTTCTAGCATGCATATCAACCTACACAACTTAATATCACTTTAATGCTATCACTACACTCGCATCAATATCACAATTCAGTCGATAACTTATTGCAAAAGGGATCATGGTAAATGCATGAGCTACATGACATTCATAAAAAAAACTATATGGCATAAATTATGCAACTATATGAACTAAACTATCATTAATATGCAACTAAATGACACACACACAATATTCCTTAACTACCACCCCCAAACTAAAAATCTTCACTGTCCTCAGTGAAAGTAGTAGAAAGGAACACAGGGTATACCTACTCGGAGTCATCATCATCATCACCCTCAGTGGGTGGAGTATCAGGCGGTGGGTATGCAGAGTCCTCACCAAAAACTGGCCACTGGATATCAGCTCCAAGGCCTCGAAAAGCAGTCCCTAACGCAAGGGTGAGCTCCTGAGCAAACCTGCTCTGCGTCTCATACATGGCATCCATCCGCCTTGAAAGCCTCCTATACTGGGCATCACCCATCCCAGCACCCTCCTGAGCTCTCGAAGAACCAGCCTCACCACGCCCTGGCCTAGCCATAGTAGCACCTCGTGTTGGACGCCCTCCTGGAAGACGATAACCCAGCCCATGCTCCTCAGGCTCACCACCGGTCCACTCCTGCATCCCATTTAAAGTGCCAGAATCAATCGGAGCTGCTGGCAACTGCAACTGCTCATGAGCCGGCCAGTTCACTCCCACTGCTCGGCATAGCTTCGTAACCGTGGATGCATAAGGGATGTTCATATGCTTTGCTCCCCTCAAAAACTTCAGAATTCCTTGGTAGATAAACTCACCAAGGTCCACATAGTACTCATCATGCAGAATTCCCCACAACAACTGTGCTCTCTCAACTGTGACCTCGTGTGCATGTGAAGAAGGCAAAATATTAGCACAAATAAATGCATTCCATGCACGGGCATACCTGTTCATGGCGATAGCCGGAAAGTGACGATACTCATTATTGCCTGGACTGCAGGTCCAAACTGTGCCCGGTCGACAGAGAGTCGCACAAATCAAATCCAAGTCAAAATCCTCAGTAGTCTTTTCATTCCAGTTCTCCTCCTCGGGCTTCCTCTCTCGCTGTCCAATCACACGGCGAATCGCCGCAGGATGATAATCAACCGTCAGCCCACGGACTACAGAAAACCCATTCTTTTCAGCCTTCGCGTTCGCGTAGAACTCGTGAACAACGCTCATCGGTACTATTTCGGGTGACTCACAAAAAGCTATCCACCCCTTCTCTGCAATCATGGGCAACAGCTCACCATCCCTCCCTGATGGTAAAAACCCCCTCTCCTTCAGAATCGGCTTCCCCAACAGCCTAGTGTACTCCTCCTCCGCAGCTCTGTCAGTTAACCGAGGCCTTGCAGTAGTACCCCTCGATGAATCAGCAGTAGGAACTGTGTTGCTGCTGTCAATAGTGCGTGCTCTCTTGGGTGCCATTGATTTGTGAATAAAAGTGTGTAAGAACTGATTTTTGATGTTTGTGAGAGGGTTTAAGTGTAGGAAGTTTTGTGGGAGATATGTAGGATAGGTGTATGTATATATAGGGTGTGGATTAGATTAGGGTTTGGGAATTAAGGGATAAAATGATGGGGTAGTGGGAACAATTCGTGGGTTTATGGGCTAAAACTGTTTTTGTGTTTTTGTTTATTTTTTTTTCTTTTTTTTTTTCTGAACTGTAAAAAATTTTCTGGAACTCGACCCCTGCGCGGCCGCTCAGCATTGCTGCGCGGGCGCGCAGAGGGTCTCTGGAAAAAAAAATTTCAGCCCCTGTTTTCTGATTTTTTTGTGTTTTTGGATAGGTTATTAACTTCTAAGGGTTCCTGTAACAACAATTCATGGGTTGCCTCCCACGCAGCGCTTCTTTTTCGTCATTAGCTTGACGTTCCGTACCTTTCTCAAGTAGTCAACAAAATGGCACTAACCACCTCTCGGTTTGCCATGTCCCCATAGTAGTGCTTCAACCGCTGACCGTTAACCTTGAATGCTTGGTCCGAATCATTCTCAAAAATTTCCACCGCTCCATGTGGAAACACAGTTTTGACAATAAAAGGTCCAGACCACCTTGATTTCAACTTCCCAGGAAAAAGTCGGAGCCGAGAGTTGAATAAAAGAACTTGTTGCCCTGGCACAAATAACTTAGGATGTAGCTTCCTATCGTGCCACCTCTTCACCTTTTCCTTATACATTTTGTTATTCTCGTACGCTTGAAGTCGAAATTCATCAAGTTCATTAAGCTGAAGCATTCTTTTCTTACCAGCTGCATCTAAATCCAGGTTCAATTTCTTCAATGCCCAGTAGGCCTTATGCTCAAGCTCCGCCGGTAGATGACATCCCTTACCGTACACCAACTGAAACGGTGACATCCCAAGTGGAGTTTTGTATGCTGTTCTGTAAGCCCAAACAGCTTCATCGAGCTTTAAAGACCAATCCTTCCTTGACGGACAAACAACCTTCTCTAGAATACGCTTTATCTCTCTGTTAGACACTTCCGCTTGACCATTTGTTTGCGGATGATAGGCAGTAGCTACTCGATGATTCACATTATAACGCTGCATCATAGAAGTGAACTTACGGTTGCAAAAATGCGATCCTTCATCACTTATGATTACCCGAGGTGTTCCAAACCTTGTGAAAATTTGCTTATGAAGAAAATTTAGCACTGCCTTTGCATCATTTATCGGTAAAGCTTTAACTTCGACCCATTTTGAGACATAATCGACTGCCAGCAAGATGTACTGATTATTGCAAGACGAGATAAAAGGCCCCATGAAATCGATTCCCCATACATCAAAGACCTCGACTTCAAGCATCACATTTAATGGCATTTCATCCTTCCTTGACAAATTTCCCACTCTTTGGCAACGATCACACCTTAAAACAAACTGATGAGCATCCTTGAACAAAGTAGGCCAGAAAAAACCTGCTTGCAGAATACGAGCTGCCATCTTCTCACCTCCATAGTGTCCACCATAAATCGTGGAATGGCAGTCTCGTAATATCCCCTCCGTCTCACAGAACGGGATACATCTCCAGATGATCTGGTCAGCTCCCTGTCTAAACAAATATGGTTCATCCCACATATACCACTTCACCTCATGTAGAAACTTCTTCTTTTGAGCGGATGTCAAATTAAGAGGCATTATATTGCTGACGAGATAGTTTACAATATCTGCAAACCATGGTTCTTCCTCCTGAATTGCAAACAACTGCTCATCCGGAAAAGATTCATTAATTAACGTCCTATCTTGTGAAGTAGAATCGGGATTCTCCAACCTAGAAAGATGGTCAGCTACTTGATTCTCAGTACCTTTTCTATCTTTGATCTCTAACTCAAATTCCTGAAGTAAAAGCACCCAACGAATGAGTCTCGGCTTCGAATCCTTCTTAGAAACCAGATAGCGAATAGCTGCATGATCAGTGAATACTGTTACTTTTGTACCAAGCAGATAAGATCGAAATTTCTCAAAGCCAAAGACTATAGCCAAAAGCTCCTTCTCAGTAGTGGTGTAGTTCAATTGGGCACCATTTAAAGTCTTACTCGCATAGTAGACCACATGGAAGAGATTTTTCTTGCGCTGTCCCAGAACTGCACCTACCGCATAATCACTCGCATCACACATCATCTCAAATGGTTCTGTCCAATCTGGTGCTGTAATGACTGGTGCCGTGATCAAACTCTCCTTGAGAGTCTCGAATGGTGCCAAACATTCATCATCAAATTTGAACGGCACATCTTTCTCAAGCAAATTGCACAACGGCTTAGATATCTTTGAAAAGTCCTTGATGAATCGCCGATAAAAACCCGCATGACCAAGAAAACTACGGATTCCTTTCACAAAATTAGGTGGGGGAAGATTTTCAATGACTCCCACCTTGGCCTTGTCCACCTCCAAACCCTTGCTAGAGACCTTATGCCCAAGGATAATGCCTTCACGCACCATAAAATGACATTTCTCCCAATTAAGCACCAAATTAGTTTCCACGCATCTTTTGAGTACGGCGCGCAGATTATTCAAACATTCATCATATGAGTGTCCAAAGACGGAGAAGTCATCCATGAACACTTCGACGTTATTTCCAATCATGTCAGAGAATATAGCCATCATACATCTCTGAAAGGTGGTCGGTGCGCCACATAACCCAAACGAAACTCTGCGAAAAGAAAATGTGCCAAATGGACAAGTGAAGGTAGTCTTTTCCTGATCCTCTGGTGCAATACAAATCTGATTATACCCGGATTAACCATCCAGAAGACAAAAATACTCATGTCCCGCCAATCTGTCAAGCATCTGATCAATAAATGGAAGAGGGAAGTGATCCTTCCTTGTGGCTTTGTTCAATTTTCTATAATCCATGCATACTCTCCATCCTGTAACTGTTCGAGTAGGGATGAGCTTATTCTTTTCATTTGCGACCACACTGATACCTCCCTTCTTAGGTACACATTGTATGGGGCTCACCCACGAGCTGTCGGAAATAGGATAAATGATGCCTGCATCTAGCCATTTCAGAATTTCTTTCTTCACCACCTTCTTCATGATGGGATTCAGTCTTCGCTGCTGTTCCACAGTTGGCTTACTACCTTCCTCTAGCAGAATTTTATGCATACAATATGAAGGACTTATCCCCTTGATGTCTGCTATGGTCCATCCTATAGCCGATTTGAATTCTCTCAAAATCCTTAAGAGCTTGTCTTCCTCACTACCTGAAAGGTCAGATGAAATAATAACAGGTAACATAGATGAATCACCTAAAAAAGCATACCTCAAGTGTTCAGGTAATGGTTTGAGCTCCAAGGTAGGTGCTTCCTCTATTGATGGTTTGAGCTTCCCTTCAGCGTTCTTGAGGTCAGAAGTACCAAGAGATTCAAATGGTATGTCCAGCTTTCGCTTCCAGGGAGAAGCGTTCAGATATTGTAATTGCTCGTTGCTATCTTCATCATCGCTGTCAAAATCCCCCACTAAGGCCTTTTCCAATGCATCAGACATTAGCATGTGATCGAGTTCCGAAGTAACCGCAGAATCAATCACATCCACTTTTAAGCACTCCTCATCTTCTGTAGGGAATTTCATTGCTTTGAATACGTTGAAGGTCACATCCTGATCTTGGACCCGCATAGTAAGTTCCCCTTTTTGCACATCTATCAAGGTACGGCCAGTAGCCAAGAAAGGCCTCCCCAAGATTATGGGAATCTTCTTATCTTCCTCAAAATCCAAAATAACAAAATCTGCTGGAAAGAAGAGCTTATCCACCTTGACGAACACATCCTCAACTATGCCCCTTGGGTAAGTAATGGAACGGTCAGCCAATTGTAGCGACATGTATGTGGGTTTTGGATCAGGCAGATCCAGCTTTTTAAAGATCGACAACGGCATCAGATTAATGCTTGCTCCCAAATCACAAAGGCACTTGTCAAACATCAGATTGCCAATTGTGCAAGGAATGGTGAAGCTTCCTGGATCTTTCAGTTTTGGTGGTAACTTTTGTTGTAGAACAGCGCTGCATTCTTCCGTGAGAGCAACGGTTTCAAGGTCATCCAGTTTCACCTTCCTTGAAAGAATAGTCTTCATAAACTTCGCATAACTAGGTATTTGTTCCAGAGCCTTAGCGAAAGGTATATTGATGTGAAGTTTCTTGAACACCTCCAGAAACTTCCCGAACTGTCTATCCAGCTTTTGTTGCTGCAATCTCTTAGGAAAAGGTGGTGGAGGATAGAGTTGTTTCTCCCCTGTATTAGCCTCAGGAAGAGTGTGTTCAACAGTAGTCTTCCTTGGTTCCGCCGCTTTCTCCTTTTGCTTAGATTCTTCACCTCTAATTTCAGCTTCTACTTCTTTTGCCTTTTCAGCATCAGCTACTTTTCCAGACCTTAAGGTAATAGCCTTGACTTGCTCTTTAGCTTCCTTCCTGCCTGGTACTTCCGTGTCACTGGGAAGAGTGCCAGGTTGACGATTGAGCACTGCATTGGCTAATTGACCAATTTGATTTTCCAAAGTCTTGATAGAAACCGCCTGACTCTTGCACAACAGCTTAAGTTCCTCAAAATCAGCACTAGTAGGTGCAGCTGCACTTCCCTGTTGAGGATATGATTGCCTTGTAGCATACTGCTGTGGTTGCTGGAATCCAGGTGGGTTAAACTGTTTACTCACTCCTTGCTGATATGGTGGCTGAATAGCATTCTGACTATTCCCCCAGCTGAAATTTGGATGATTTCTGTTGTTAGGATGATAGGTCGCTGGTACAGGCTGCTGTTGTCGCTGATAATTATTCACATACTGAACAGATTCGTTTACAAGAGAACACTGATCCGTAGCATGAGAACCTGCACAAAGCTCACAAACCATAGCTATTTGATTAACTCCATACGTAGCCAGAGAATCAACCTTCATTGATAGCGCTTGGAGCTGGGCTGCAATAGCGGTGGCTGCATCAACTTCCAGAATACCTGCTACCTTGCCTGACGTCATACTCTGAGTTGGGTTTTGATGCTCATTTGCAGCCATCGTCTCGATAAAATTATACGCCTCAGTATAGCTTTTAGCCCATAAGGCGCCTCCAGCTGCTGCATCGAGCATGGGCCGAGATTGGGCCCCCAAATCATTATAGAAACCAGTGATCACCATCAAATCCGGCATTCCATGATGTGGACATTTTCTCAACATTTCCTTGTAGCGTTCCCAAGCCTCGCACATAGATTCTGTAGGTTGCTGCGCAAACTGAGTAAGAGCACTCCTCATAGCAGCAGTCTTTGCCATTGGATAAAACTTCACCAGAAACTTTTGCGCAAGATCTTGCCACGTAGTGATGGACCCAGCTTGTTCAGAATGTAACCAGTCTTTAGCCTTGTCCCTTAGTGAGAATGGGAAAAGCCTCAACTTGATAGCCTCATCAGTCACGCCATTATACTTAAAAGTGCTGCAGATCTCGACAAAATTCCTTATGTGCATGTTGGGGTCTTCAGTTGCCGCTCCTCCAAAAGAAACAGAATTATGCACCATCTGAATAGTGCCCGGCTTGATTTCAAAGGTGTTAGCTTGAATAGCCGGATGAAGGATGCTTGACTGAATGTCATCAATTTTAGGCCGAGAAAAATCCATAAGAGCTGGATCAGCTTGAACAATACGATCTCCCATGTTTACTGGTTCTTTCTGCTCAGTTCCTGAATCCGAATCCTCAAAATCTAACTTCTCCGGAATATCAAGAACTTCGTCTGTCTCCTCAGCTGTATCTAAAGTCCTCTTGCGAGCACGAGAACGAGTTTGCATAAACGCTTGCTAAAGTACCTGAAACACAACCGAAAAAAAAATAAGTAACTACTACGTCCTAATCACTGAGTCCTAATGACCAATGATGGTAAGTACATAAACTAAACAAATACGCCGAGTCCCCGACAGCGGCGCCAAAAACTTGTTAGGGCGAAAACACGCGCTAATATTCACGCAAGTATACACGTTCGCAAGTAATATAGAATACTTTCTAGTTCGTTCCCTCAGAGACTCAGACTAAATTATTGTCTAATTAAACTCACTCACCAATGTATGATTACTTCTCAATGTTAAGATAATAACACTTAAAATTGTTGATTAAATATTAACTATAATTAACTACTTAACTAACCACTTAACTAACACTTCAATTTATCAATAATAAAACACTCATGAGATCAACTTCATTATTACTTCCTTCTATAGCCATTGTTATTACCTTTAGCATGTGACAGTGATGATATTAATCGAATAACACGAAACTGATAAAAGCCAACTTTCATTGTACTAACACCATTCTACCAAGCATCCACAATTAAGATAGAAGTTGAATAGTCATCAATTATGTTGAGTTCCTATATGTCTACAGAAATTGACAACACAACGATTTAAGCACAAGTTATTCCTTTTTGATTACATAGGGCAAATAAAACTGTTAGAGTTATCCACTAATCATGCTCAACGTGCATGAACCTATGCTAGCATGGCAAGTTCTAAATCTCAAGATCCACCGTCGCTTCACAAGAGATTAACACCCTATCTTATATGTTCACGACGCACATAAGACGAATACGCACAACCAATACTAGATATCAAGCAATCATCACACACTAAAGTATTAAACAATTAACTAAAGAATTCCATAATAAATCTGTTGCAACCCCATGATCACGATTAGCCCATAATAGAACTTATCGCCATCATGGGTTCATATGAAATCATGATAAACAAACACAAGAAAATAATAACTAAACTAATTATATTAAAACAGAGTACGTCACAAGAGTAAATAAGTCAAAGCAAGAAAACTAGCATCCAATGTTACAACGAAACAAGAATCACAAGAAAATATGCTCCCTCTTCGTTGCGGTGTGCTAAATCGGTCTTCTTCCTTATCTCCTTCGCTTCTTGCGTAAAACACAATCTAAAACATAATCCCATTAATACTCTCCGTGAAAACGTCTCAAATCTACCTATATAATAATCCCATGAAACTCAGATTATATAGAAGTTGGAAGCCAAACAGAAGTAGAAGTCTAAAATAATTTATCTTTTTCCCCGACCCTGCGCGGCCGCTCAGCATAACTGCGCGGGCGCGCAGGTTGCTGTGCGGCCGCTCAGCATTGCTGCGCGGGCGCGCAGGCCTCTACTGGAAAAAATCCAGGTTTGTTCCGTTCCTTCGCCGTAATCTGCCCATTCCTTTCCTCTCGCAATGGTGAACACATGCCAAGGCTTATTCTTGATGATTCCTCCCCCAAAATGCAACTAATACCCTGAAATGCATAAACACTAGAAAAACGCATCAAATACACAAAATACTTGATTTCAAGATACCAATTTAAGCCATTTTAAGACGTTCTAAGTGGTATAAAATGTCACTTATCACTCAACTTCGAGAAGCACATTAAGAGGGTCATCCCTCTTAGACATATTACCCACACGTTGACATCAATCACATTTCAAAACAAACTAATGAGCATCTTTAAACAATGTCGGCCAAAAGAAACCTGCTTGAAGAACACGAGCTGCTGTCTTTTCTCCACCATAATTTCCTCCATAAGCCGTTGAGTGAAAATCTTGCAAGATCCCCTCATTTCGCTGTAAGGAATACATCTCCTGATAATTTGGTCAGCTCTTTGACAAAAAAGAAATGGCTCATCCCACATATACCACTTCACTTCATGTAGAAACTTCTTCCTTTGAGCATAAGATAAGTCGGGAGGCATGATATTATTCACAAGGTAGTTCACAATATCTGCGAATCACAGTTCTTCTTCTTACACTCCAAACAGCTGCTCGTCAAGAAAAGATTCATTTATCAATGTTTTATCCAATGAAGTAGCATTAGGATTCTCTAAACGCGAGAGATGGTTAGCGACTTGATTTTCAGTCCCCTTTCTATCCTTGATCTCTAGTTCAAATTCTTGAAGTAAAAGAACCCATCTAATCAATCTAGGCTTCGATTCCTTTTTTGAGACTAGATATCGAATTGCAGCGTGATCAGTGAAAACTGTCACCTTAGTCCCAAGTAGATAAGATCGAAATTTCTCAAAACCATAGACAATAGCCAAAAGTTCTTTCTCCATAGTAGTATAATTTAGTTGAGCACCATTTAGGGTCTTACTAGGGTAGTAGATCACATAAAATATGTTGTTCTTCCTCTGCCCAAGAACTGCTCCAACTGCGTAGTCACTTGCATCGCACATCATCTCAAAAGGTTCTTTCCAATCAGGTGCAGTTATGATCGGTGCCGTGATTAAGCTCTTTTTCAATGTCTCAAAAGCTGCAAGGCACTCGTCATCAAACTTGAAAGGAACATCTTTCTCTAGAAAACTGCACAATGGCTTTGAAATCTTAGAGAAGTCTTTGATGATATGCCTATAAAAACCCGCATGATGAAGAAAACTGCGAATTCCTTTAACAGAAATAGGTGGAGGAAGATTCTCAATGACCCCCACCTTGGCCTTATCCACCTCAAGACCTTTACTAGAAACCTTGTGCCCGAGAATAATGTCTTGACGCACCATAAAGTGACATTTCTCCCGATTGAGAACCAGATTGGTCTCAACGCACCTCTTGAGAACGTGTCCAAGATTTTGCAAGCATTCATCAAAAGAATCGCCAAAGACTGAGAAGTCATTCATGAACACCTTCACATTCTGGCCAATCATATCAGAAAAGATGGCCATCATGCATATCTGAAATGTGGCTGGTGCACCATACAGACTAAAAGAAACTCGTCTGAAGGCGAAAGTACCAAATGGACAAGTGAAGGTTGTTTTCTCCTGATCTTCTAGAGCGATACAAATATGATTGTAACTTGAATAACCATCCAGAAGACAATAGTACTCATGACCATCCAACTTGTCAAGCATCTGATCAATGAAGGGCAAAGGGAAGTGATCCATTCTAGTGGCTTTGTTCAGCTTCATGTAGTCCATACAAACTCTCCACCCCGTGACTGTTATAGTAGGAATAAGCTCATTATTCTCATTTGCTACCACAGTAATACCACCTTTCTTTGGCATATATTGAACCGGGCTTACCCATGAACTGTCAGAAATATGGTAGATGATCCCTGCATCTAGCCACTTAAGAATTTCCTTTTTCACTACCTCCTTAATGATTGGATTGAGTCTTCTTTGCTGCTCGACCATAAGCTTGCTACCTTCCTCTAGCAGAATTTTATGCATGCAGTAAGAAGGGCTAATTCCCTTAATATCTGCTATAGTCCATCCAATTGCCGATTTGAACTCTCTCAGAATCCTTAAAAGCTTTTCCTCATCACTACCTGAAAGGTCAGATGCAATATTAACAGGCAGAGTAGATGCATCACCTAAAAACGCATACCTCAAATGCTCAGGTAAAGGCTTAAGCTCAAGAGTGGGAGCTTCCTCAATAGATGGCTTGAGGCGTTTAGGAGCTTTATTCAATTCTTCCATTCCAAGAGATTCAAAAGGCATATCTATCTTCCTCTTCCAGGGAGAAGCATTCAAATACTGCAATTGTTCTTCACCTCCGACATCTTCACTATCTGAATTCCCCGACAAGGCTTTTTCTAAGGCATCGGAACTTAGCAATTGATCAAGTTTTGATGTGACCACCGAATTGACCAACTTCACTTTTAAGCACTCCTCATTATCAGTAGGAAATTTCATAGCATTAAACACATTAAAAGTAACATCCTGATCCAAAACTCGCATTATGAGCTCACCCTTCTGTAAATCTATCAAGGTTCGGCCAGTTGCCAAGAAAGGTCTTCCCAAGATTATGGGAATCTTCTTATCCTCCTCAAAATCAAGAATTACGAAATCACTAGGGAAGATGAGTTTATCAACCTTGACCAAGACATCCTCCACAATACCTCACGGATATGTAATAGAACGGTCGGCCAACTATAAGGTCATATAAGTTGGTTTGGGATCAGGTAAGTCCGACTACTTGAAAATTGACAAAGGCTTCAGATTGATGCTAGCTCCAAAGTCACATAAGCATCTGTCAAAAGACACTTTTCCTATAGTATACAGAATAGTGAAACTTCCTGAGTCTTTAAGCTTCGGAGGCAACTTCTGTTGCAGCACAGCACTGCATTCCTCCGTGAGAATGACTATCTCTAAATCATCTAGCTTCACTGTCCGAGAGAGAATACATTTCATAAACTTTGCATAAATAGTAATCTGCTCAAGAGCCTCAGCGAAAGGTATGTTGATATGAAGTTTCTTGAACACCTCCAGAAACTTCTCAAATTGCTTGTCCAACTTTTTCTTCTGCAACCGCTTGGGAAAAGGTGGTGGAGGATAGATCTGCTTCTCCCCTGTATTACCCTCAAGAGGAGTATGCTCAACAGTAGTCTCTCTTGGTTCCACTTCTACTTCCTGCTGCTCTACTTCTTTCTCAGCCTCAGCTTCTTCAGTCAACACTTGAGTTTGTTCGAGATTCACAACCTTTCCAGATCTTAAAGTGATTGCATTTACCTGCTCCTTAGCTTCCCTCTTTCCTGGCACTTCAGTATCACTAGGTAGTGTAACAGGCTGACGATTTAGCAAGGCATTAGTAATTTGCCCAATTTGATTTTCCAAGGTCTTGATAGAAATGACTTGATAGTTGCACATAAGCTTCAAGTCCTCTATTTCAAATTTTTCATTGGCTTGTTGTAGCTGGAGTTGTTGTCTTGGTGCATATTGTGGTTGCTGAGAACCAGGGGGTTGTACTGCTTAGTTGGATACTGCTGATAGGGTTGTTGAACCGCATTCTGAGTGTTACTCCAACTGAAATTAGGATGATTGTGGTTGTTGGGATGATAGGTGGCTGGAACTGGTTGTTGCGATCGCTGGAAGTTGCTCACAAACTGAGCTGATTCACTAGAAATTGTGCACTGATCAGTCTCGTGGGCACCAGCACAAAGCTCACATACACTAGCGATTTGATTAACTCCATAGTTAGCCAAAGTGTCCATCTTCATCGTCAAAGCCTTAAGTTGGGTTGCGATAGCAGTAGCTGCGTCCAACTCCAGAATTTCTACGACTTTTCCCTGAGTAAGCCTCTTGGAAGGATTCTGGTACTCATTAGCAGCCATCAGTTCAATAAGTTCATAAGCTTCATCGTAGCTTTTAGCCCACAAGGCTCCTCCTGATGCTGCATCAAGCATGGGTCTAGAAGTATCACCCAATCCATTGTAGACACAGTTGATAATCATCCAATCAGGCATGCCATGGTGTGGGCACTTCCTTAGCATCTCCTTATATCAATCCCAGGCCTCACACAGAGATTCTCCAGTTTGCTGAGCAAACTGAGTAAGAGCATTCCTGATTACAGCAGTCTTCGCCATAGGGAAAAATTTAGTGAGAAACTTTTATGCAAGATCCTCCCAAGTGGTGATAGACCCTGCTGGTAGAGAGTGTAACCAACACTTAGCTTTACCCTTAGAGATAATGGGAAGAGGCATAGTTTGATAACATCTTCAGTCACATCATTAAACTTGAAGGTGTCGCAGATCTCGATGAAATCTCTGATGTGCATGTTAGGGTCTTCAGTAGGAGAACCCCCAAACTGAATTGAGTTTTGTATCATATGAATCGTGCTTGAATTGATCTCAAAAGTGTTAGTCCTGATGCCTGGTCTGATGATGCTTGACTGAATGTCATTAATTTTAGGCTGAGAATAGTCCATCAAAACCTTCGGATTTTCCGCTTGATCACCCATCTCTACTAAAGCTGGTTCTTCAACTTTCTCTTCTTCTTCTACCTTCTTCAACACTGATCCGTATAAAGTTCATTAATATGCTCAGGCATTGGAGGAATAAGGTTGGAGTCATTCGAAGCAGTTATTAGAATCAGTGTGAAGACCTCAAGGATCCCTAGTAAAGTTGGTTATATTTGGTAGAAGACTTAACAGTGGTTTGTACGGGTATAATACGAAAGCCTGAGAGCAGAATTAGTCGTCTGTGGACCAGACCCGTGCACGAGATGTCAGTGATCCGTGAAAGGAAACGAAGTATTATTTTTAGAAATACTGTTAAGTGGTTTTTGCACTCGAGAGGATTGAAAATATTGTGAACTGCAGAGACACGGAGATTAGGAGGCCTGCAGATACAAAGGAGTACAGCTCAAGGATTTACAGGATTTATTTTAATCAATGACTAATTTTTGATTAAATGAATAAATGGAAACTATTTCATTTATTTATTTAATTTTATATCACAATTGATTTTAAAATAAATAAATTAAATATTGATTTTTATTAAATGAATAAATGAAACTCAAAACATTTATTTATTTAATTTAATATCAACTTTTAAATTTTGGAAAAAATAAACTGAGGTTTGTTTTTAATTAAATAAATAAATGAAATCAAATTGCATTTATTTATTTAGTTAAATTAAAAATCAATGATTATTTTTTTAATCAAGAAAATTCCAGTCGATTTTCAAATATATGTACAGAATTGATTTGTACGTGTAGTAGTGTACAGATCAATTAATTGAGAGAAGCTCTGGGTTATTTGCAAAATAAAGCAATCAGTTTATGTACAAAGAATGAATGGGAGAGCTGGTTTGGTTCTACTGCTCGGGAACCGGCTGCAAAACAAGATTTCAATTCAACTGTACAAGAAATAAAGGACAGCCTGGTTTCTGTTTTTAACTGAGCGGCGAATCACGCGTGTAGGCGCCACAGACATCCACCCCTGTTTCCCTTCCTACGCGTGCTTCGCACATTTCCCTCCTGCCGTTTTGTTGTGCTTTCCGCGTGAACATCCCTGACATGGTTGTATGTCGTACAAATTAAATAAAGGACCTCTGTTATTTCTTTTATACAAACACAAAGTTCAAAAGCAAAAGAAAACAAAACAGCCGATCTTTTCAAATACGTCACAGGTTATAGCTCTCTAAAATAAGTCGCAGTTGCATGTTTGTTAATTCAGAAAGAAGAATAAATATAAGCAGGTTGGTGAATTCTGTTTGTGCGTCGCCAGTTAAGTAAAAGAAAAGGGGGAGGCTGTTGTACTTCTCTTGGTCACTCAAAACAGTAAAAATAAAACAGCCTTCAATTTCTTGTCAGTCGCAGGTTGAATTAGAATTCAAGGTCGCAGGTTGTATTTTTCTGGTCGCCAGTTGCACCTATTTTATGAGTCACAAGTTAATTTTCCCGGTCGCAGGATACCATTTACAAAGCTGTAAATTCAAAATATATGGACTAAAATAAGCCACGTGTCCCTCTTCTCTCTCCAACCTATGATTCTATAAAATCAATCAGCAACAAATGGATCTGTATCTCCTCCATTTTTACAAAGTGCGAAACTCTTGAAGTTTTATCCCAGCACTCTTTAAAAGCTTGATTTTACAAAGAGAGATCATGTCCAATTTGTTCCACACCAATTAAAGCCTTACAAACTTTTAACATTCATTATTTAAAACTCTCTTGATTGTAATCAATACCTTTTGATAGGAGTTTTTAATTTTTAGAGTGATAAGAAGAACCCTAGATTTATAGCTCATTGCTTTGGTTTTTTTATATTTTTTACTTCAGATCTTTGTATTTGGAGTTTTAAGAAACCCTTTACGGTTTAATTTTTAATAACAAGAATTATTCCGTGAATCTGCTTGTGTTTGTTTATTTTGTTTTCGAGATTATTTGTCCGCTACAATTAATTAACGAAAAACGAAAAACATACATTCACAAACGAAGAACATACATTCATCCCCCTCTGTATGTACCTTTTGGACCTAATAAGTTATTTTAACATTCGTTCATGCATTTTCTTTAACTCGACCCCGATACTTCTAAATGGGCATATATAGCTTTCAAAAGTCTCCCCACTCTCTTGGTTTAAACCATCTAGTGACTTCATGAGAGATTCGTACACTGGAGGAGCCAGGAACTGACTCGGAAAAAAATTCTTCACTTCTCTCCAAAACTCGATAGCTCTTGAGGAAAGTTGTTTGAATAAACTATGGGCGTTACCAACAAGAGTGGTAGCAAGAAGCTCCCTCGTTCCTTCGTTAAAGCGATTGAGGAAATCGACCGGATTGGTTATGTCTTTATACTTGAGGTCTCCTCCTTTTTTAGGAAAGCTTGACCATCCTTCCTTTTTTCCTTTGCTTTCCAAGAGGTGTACATAGGCTTATTTGGGATGCACATTCACCTCGGCTTCCGCCTTATCGAATGCTTCTTGCAATTTTTGGCTTATATACTCGTTTTGTTTTCCATTAGTGGGTACATATTCCTCATCTTCGTTTCCCGTGACTACACTACACTCCTGTTGTTTCCATTCAGTTCAATGACTGAGCATCACCAAGTTTTGGACGATCGTAGGCCTCTAGCTGAGATTCTTTTGGACCAGGGTCTGTACCCCGCTCACCATTTCCCATCTCAATGCCTGCTTTGAGATGCACATTATCCCTTTCGCTCATTTAAGGGACAACTTCCTGACTCATAAGCAACATGCCATATTGTTTCAACTTCTTTTGTGCTTCCAGAGGCCAACATTTAACACCTTCTTCCATCTCATCTGTAGGGAAAAATATGTATTTGCCAACTCCCATATCCTGAGTTTTCTACGTCATACATCATCTTTTTTGTAACCTTCCCATGTTGTTCCTCCAATCCTGTTCCTCCCTGTCTGCAGTGGGGGAATCCAACTTGCATCGAGATCTTTCCTTCACGCCCCATAACTTCACTTCATCAGAGGAGAGCACTGTTCCCTAAAAAACCCTCTTCAGGCATCCTTCTTCATACTCATTATAGGTCAAACTAGAGATAGTGTCCTATTACAGCAGTTGGTTGTTCCACAAACGAGGCTCTTCAATGTTAGTTTTTTTTTGCCAACCTTTCTTCTCAAGAGTTTAATTTCCTCCTGTAATAATCTCCCTTGATCTTTGACCATTTCATTAGTGATCTCGACTTCAAATCCACTTTCACTACTACTTGAGTCATTTCTCATGGAAAAATTATTTTCGGAGTCCCTTTGCATCCTTCCAATATCTCGATAATTAAAGCCATCCTTCTAGTGCCAACGAGAAGCTTTTCATTACACCCAAAGCTTAAAAAAATACAGAATTATACTTTATATGCGTCTTAAAATGCGTGTCGGACACTATCTCGGAAATGTAAACAATCGGAAGGGACGGATGGGTATTTTTTTTTCAAATTTAAATAGATCTAAATAAAAATATTAAAATAAGTGCGTATATGTATAATTATTATCAAATCATATAATTTAAATTTTTTGAATAAATGAAATTTGAATATTAAAAACTCCAATTCAATTTATATTTAAATTTTTTGAAAAATCCATGCATCGCACGAGTTCTAAACTAGTATTTTCATAAAATCAAACAATGGAAAGCAGAACAAAGTATGAAATAAATAAAATTCACCTGCGGCCAGAGTCACATTTCATTTACCAATGTTAACAAAATTAGAAGTTAAATAGTAGTAGTAGTAGTAGTGACCAACTATCTTTACACGCTCAAATCAGCCAATCACATCCATCTTCAGCTCATCACACGGATCACAATTCTGCATCATCTGATGAAAAGCTAATCCAACGAATAAAACCACACCCCTCCACTTGTTAAAATCCCAAACCCCAAATCTCGATCTATAAAAGCCAAGCCAAAGCAAAAATCCTCACCATAAAAACCAAACAATTCAAAATCAATGCCAACAAATTAATTTCAAAAGAGACGTCTGGGCGTGGAAAGGAAGGCAGGGGATTGGGCAAAGCCGGAGCCAAGAGGCATCGAAAAGTCCTTCGAGACAACATCCAGGGCATTACCAAGCCTGTTATTCAAAGACTTGCTAGAAGTGGCGGAGTCAAGAGGATTTCAGGTCTCATTTACGAAGAGACACGCGGCGTGCTTAAGATATTTTTAGAAAATGTTATTTGTGACGCAGTTACTTATACAGTTTATGCTAGAAGGAAGACTGTGACTGCTATGGATGTTGTTTATGCACTTAAGAGGTAGGTCAGGACTCTTTACGGGTTTGGTGGGTAGATTAGATGTCTTTGAAGAGGAATTTAGTAAAAACACCCCGAGTGAATATTGCCGGAATAACTAATTTTACCCTTAAATTTTGGGTATAAGAACTAATCTGCTCTCCCAAGCTTCAGCATTGTGATCGCAGCTTTAAGCTCTTCTATAAAAGTGATGGGGGACAAAAGAGTGTTTGGGACTGAATTAGCAAGAAATCCGAGAAATAAGTGTTAGGACCTTAATAAATTGTAGAGGGGGGCGAATACAGTTAATACATTCAATTCGACAAAGCTTCAACAGAATCAACAGTTTTTATATTAACAGATAAAAACTGATTACAAACATACTCTCTCAAAAGGATGAACAATTATCCTTGAGAGGTGCTAGGTTATGCAAAAGATATAACAATTTTATCAATGCTTATAGCATGAACCTAAACTATGCTTTATATAGAGCACAGCTACACAATGTATAAGGAATCTTATTCTATTAACAACAAGGAAACCTATACAGTGCTTCCGAGATAAAGTCTTTCACCACCTTGAGTTCTTGTTTCCTTTTCCTTATCGAAGATCAACTGATGTGACAAATACTGATTACATCATATGTTGACATCATCATCCGTTGAAATCATTATCCGTTGACATCATCATCATCTATTGATATAAGTTCTGATGTGAACTTCTGATAGTTTCTGCTTGATATCATCAATTGTTCCTAACAATCTCCCCTAACTTGTTCATTATGGAAATATGGACAAGTTCCAATTGATGATGTCAAAACTATCTAAATGAAAGGATCAAGTATGCATATTCAATCTTGCTTCAATGAATATCAGACTTTACTCTTCATTCTGAACTACTTCTTTAACTTGAGCAATGTCAGAGGTTAACTTCAGTTCATCAGCCCAATCAGCTCCATAAATCTTCCTTCTTTGGTGAGCTTGGTTGATTTCTTCTTCACATTTTTTTCAGTATCATAAGCTTGAACTACTGTAAGATTGGATCTATCAGTATTTTAAATTTAGTATCCTCATATACTAATTTCTTCTTTGCAACAACTTTGGCTTTATGCTTTGAAATCTTTGACTTTTCTCCTATCTTCTCTTTTCCTTTAAGCATCTTGTCAACATTTACAATAACTTGAGATCTGAGATATCTTTAATCTTCTGTCTGATTGATATCCCTAATAACTACACCTCTGGTTGGTCTGTTAGAAGGATCATCTTCATAAAGTACTTGAGAGATAACAGCAATATCAGCATTTGTTGCCTTCATGGAATTCTTGAAGTCTTCCTCCATTTGCCTTAGTTGTTCAAGATCAACTCTAGGATTTTCTCTTACAAATATTCTTCTACTCACCTCAGAGTCAAATAATTGAATCTATGGATCCTTGTAGAACATAGTTGTCTTTCTTCCTTTTACTTTCAAAGTTTAATGATATTGACTTGCTTCAACACCAACTTCTATCTCCAGAATATCTTGGTCTTCATCAGCAGCAGTTGTGACTTATAATGATTGTTGCATATCTTGGTCATATTTGTAAATCTAGTGATTATTTTTGATGAACCACTAACTCCAACTAGCTCTTCACCTTTTCTCCTTTCACTATCCTTCTGTCCCCCCTTATTACCTCCATCAGGATTTTCATCATGAGAATTTGTCAATGTCAGCTGTTTGCATTTAGATTTAACAATTTTCTCCCCATTTTGGCATCATCACCAAGCAGTAGAGAAAGAATCAGCTCCATTAAATTATGTACTTCTGTAAGTTGATCAGATATTTGAACTTGTTTAGCTTCCAATCTAGCTTGACTGGCTTCAATTACAGTTTGCCTAACAACTATTGGTACAATTTGTTTCTGAACTTCCTGATGAGTAGTCATCTTTGAAGCAATCAATGATTCTTTGATCTGATTGATTTGAGTAGTAGTTGCTTCTTGAGCTGTATGTAAGGATCTGACAACTAATGTTAATGCTTTTAGATGATACAGCCTATCAGGATTCTTGATCTTCTGTTCTATTGTTTCCAGATGTGCAACAGCTTGTGATCTGGAAATAATACATGTATCATCTTTCCAATAAGCATTCTAGAGGTTATTAAAATAATCTTGCTTCTTTCTAGCATGTAACTCTTTCATTTTCTGTTGTCTCACATGCATAGGCATATCTTCAGGGAAGAAAAGATCATCTTCCGGATCTATAATAGCATTAGAAATTTTAGCTTCTTCACCATCATTAGATTCTTCAATAGCAATTGGATTTTGCACTAATTTATGAACTTTATTACAAGCTTCAGCATGTAGAATAGAATAATTATTTTATGCAGTATATCATCCAGCAGCTTCAGAAACTTCCACACCTTCAGCGGTTAACTCCACATCTTCAAGTATCATAGATAAATGAATTGGAGCTTCGATATTAACTTCCAGAACTTCAGTTCCTGTAGAATACTATGGTGATTCTGAAATGGATGAAACTTTATGAATGGACTGTTGTGCTACTACATCTTTAACAACAACAGGGATTTTCTCAGGTGATGGTAAAGTAGAGTGTATGGACTATTTTTCAACAAAAACAGGTATTGTCTCATGTGGTGGAATAATATAATGTATGGACTATAAGAAAATATCAGTACTTAGACTTGCAGGGAGATTAATAGCCCTTGGTACATCAGAGTTTACTTGAGGTTCAAAAGACTGTTGTTCAACATCTGTTTCTTTTGTACTCTGAGCACCTGCACATATACAAAAAAAAAATTGTCTCTCTATTCTTTTAAAGTATTCTCACTACTCCTCACACCACACATCTCATGACTTTTAATAGTCAGAGCTTCCTCACAAGGATTACTAAATCATATCTCTCATATACCTCTCCTTTTTCCAAGAAGGATCATGCCTCTCTTGAATTTTGTTTTTCTCTCAATCTTTTCACACATCTCACATAAAAAGGTCAGAAAGATTGTCCTACATAAATAAGAGGTGGCTAAAGAAAGGTGATCTGTGGTTATACAACTAGAGGTAGTCCTTAAATAAGGTCTAGAAGTAATCATACCAACAAGATTTATATCATCAAAACAAATAAATGCTGAAAAGACTAAATCAGTATTTAGAATAAATGTTGATAAGTAATAACATTATTTATACCTTGTGAATCCACAATTAAGCTCACAGTTAACTGTGGTTATGACAGTTTTTGTTCATCAATAATGAGAACCTCCATTTGAATTGGAGAGGATTTGATCAGGTTACTGTCATGTACCATGATCTCAAACCTTGTTCTTCTTGCAAAGAATTAACACTTGAATGTGTTTCTTGAAAGCTTTCACAGAGTCTTCAGTAAAAACAAATGAAACCTTTGTGCCTCTATTAGTATCATTAAGATCTACCTTAGCAAATAGTCTCTAACCAACTAAATGTTATTTCTGAGTGGTGTGCATAATTTAGAACTTACGTCACTTGATTTTTTGGCAACATTTGAGAAAAGGATTCAAGTGTTTCAGTTATGAGAAGAATTTTAAGATATAAGATGTGTTGCTTTAAAAATGAGTGTGAACAACTTTCTTGAAGAGAAAAAGAAAGTTTCAAAAGAATGTCTGTAATAGACATTTTAGATAATCAAGTACACTGAAAGATAACAATCCTCATTGGCTAAGAATTAAATCTTTCATAAATTTTTTCTTTAACATCAGTTACTTCCTGTAGTGTGGTCAATCTGTACTGTAGTGATCACATGAACTTAAATAGAGATTAGTTCCTTCGCATGCACTATATAAAACATCTGAAATTTAAGCATGTAGTGTTGATTTGGATATGAATAGTTAAAAGCATACACTAGAAAATAAACAAGTATTCATTAACTTAAAGAATCAAATAACGTAAAAATATTTTCATTAATCATTAAAAAGTAGAGTACAAGATTTCATAGAATTTTAAACATAAAATCCTAATACAATCTAACTACTCGGACTTCTTCCACCTCTTTGCTGCTTGCTCCGCCCTCAGCGCCCTGCAATGATAAATCCTACTCATTGTGCCTGCAAGAGAGATGATATTCTCTTGCAGCTCAAGAGCTGCTTGACGAGCACGTTCCTCCAGTTCAACACGGAGTTCTTCTTGAAGAAGAACTTCTACGGTAAAGAAATGCAGTTCCAACTGATCATCCCGAGAGAGATATCATAGACTGAGTTTGGAACTTCAGTTGGGTGGTAAACTTCACCACCAATATGAACCTTAAGTCCATACGGATCAAAGTATATCTTTTCATCATTAGGATTGAAGATAGGTAGAAAGCATCCACCGCTACGTGTGTAAAACTAGGGTTGAACCGTTTTTGATGAGTGAATAAAATATTGAGAAGATGATGAGTTGAGTATGAAAAAGGCAGTGAGAAGTTTTGAGAGTGGATGGTTGTATTTATAGCAGAGAAGTTAGAAGCTGAAGGGATTCTTTGATTAACCATAATACGAATACACGATTACGCTTATCTAGGTAAACAAAAAGTAATCTCTCTCTTTAGATTCCTATTCCCAATATAAGTACTCAAGTATTACTAGATACTTACATCAGTAGCTAACCCATTTAAGCAATTAATAGATATTCCACTAACTCACTGATTAATTAAAATTACTGCCTAATAAATTATTTTAAATAAATTCAAAATAAACAATGAAGTATAACAGTCAATCATGATTTAGCCATTATCAATATTTTAATTACGACTATCAGGATTTATCAGTCAAAACTGGGTTGACCAATATCCAGATTTAACAACTACTGACATAACCTATTAGTCAAAGCAAGTTTAACTAATAACATAGCATGTAAGCATAATCAGTAGTTCAATATGCAGTTTTCACATAAGGTCATTTAGCATAATTATATGTTATCATGGTATCAATATTTAGCACAATAATCAGTATCAAACAAGTACTGACACATAATAACATACCATGCTTCAAAAATATCAACAGTCTTAATTATCAGAGTTTAAGAATTGTCCTGATATCATTCCTAATTAATTCGCCAATCTCGTGAAAGTAGCTTCACAGAGAGTCTTGGTGAATATATCTGCTACTTGTTGATCTACTAGAATCAGACCAATTCCATTGTACGTGCTTTCACATGTTCCCTTATGAAATGGTACCTGATGTTGATGTGTTTAGTCATTGCTGCATTTGGGATGCGCACAATATCTCCACCAGGATAAAACAGCTCGGAGTTTATGTTAACAGCAGCAACAAAAACTCCACTTCGACCAGCACCTCAGTCGCCGGAAAATATCAGCACTTCAGGACTTTTGGGAGAGAAATGCAGAGAGGTTGAAGAGAAGAGAAGAGAATGTAGTGTATATAATACATTCACTTTAACCTCTATTTATAGGAGAGGAAAAAATGAAACTGTCCACACACTTAATGTCTGAATTAAACTGCTTCATTAATAAAAAAATCAAAACTGATCAGATTTTGAATTTAAATTACTTGTAACAGTTTTTCACATTAACACCCACATTATTATCAGAACTTAAGTTAATTTCTGATCTGATATCAGAACTTAAGTTAAGTTCTGATTATATTCATCAGTTACAGATCAGATTATATTATTTGTCCAGGTTCAAGGTATTTATACTAAGCCCACTAACAAAGTGACTTTCAGTATCAAACCCAGCCCAACATTTTATAATAATCCAATCACTGATAAATAAATTCGAATTAAAATTAATTCTTAAATAAATAAAATCCTCGCCCAGGTCGCCTCACGTACGCGAGACGCCGAGACATTCGCCCAAATCGCCCTTCGACCCGACCCGGTCCGGTGCGTGGCGTGGCGGGGCGGCGGCGGCGCGTGTGTGTGCGCGCGCGTGAAGCACATAACAACACAATGGACCATCACACACCTTAGTAGTTGTATACTACTCATGTGGGTAATACCATATAAAGCACACAACCCCCTTTATTTATTTCAATGTGGGACAAACATTCTCAAATTTTTCCAAGCTTTTCCAAGCTACTTTCAACTCTCATTTCATATGGATTTCATTAAGAAAATTCTTAAAACCATACATGAAAATTTAAGTTTAAATATTATTGAACAATTTCCAATCATTAGATTTTTAGGATTAACATCAAGAACATAATTAAATTAAGCTCTAAAATCCTAATTTTCTAACAATCCCCCACAAATCCATACATAAATGCGATCAATTTCCCATCATGACTTGTTTTTCAGAGTCGGTACCCTTCCGGGTTTGAACCCTCCTAATTCCTCTACTTCAATGGCTATCGAACTCAGATGGAATGTTTTACCTTGAATCTGAATCTGTTTAGTATAACCATATTCCATAGACGACGACAAGTCAAAGGTTATGGTGCCAATCTACGGCTTTGAGACATTAATGGTCATGTCTCTATCCTGTTCATCGAATGCTTCAAGGATTAACCCTATCCTCTAATTGCGACCACACAATTACATTCGCTTAGCTGGGCATCTCTAGAGATATACTGCCTCTATCTCGTCAAATGACTTGATCCCATTCAGAGTTTTAACACTCTTGCTTTTCTGGCAGTGTCAGTACCTTCTAGGTTTACAGGGGATAGACTCAGATACTATAGTATCATCTATGTAGCAAAGGTACTTCCAATTCATCCTTACAGCTTGTTATTACCCATTGAATACACTTCGAGGGATCTCCTCTCATGTGTATTGGGTTCCCACTGTTGATGAATTATGATGGGTTGACAGTCCCATCCCCAACCTTGACTTAAGGACCACTGCAGGTTCCAGTCCTTTAGTAAGAGGATCAGCTATATTATTCTGAGTTCCTATGAACTCTATAGCTATGATCCTATCAGTCACTAAACCCCTTATAGACTTGAGTCTAACTTGGATGTGTCTCTTAGTTTTAGCATTATGCTTTTTACTGTTAATCTTTTCGATAGTTGTTCGACTATCACAGTGAATAGCAATAGCAGGAAGCGGTCTGCTTACTACAGGTATTGCAGACATAAGTCCATGTAACCATTCAGCCTCCGTCCCTGTGGCATCAAGTGCACACAACTCAGCCTCAAAAGTAGACCGAGTAACAATAGTCTGTCTGCTTGACTTCCAGGATATTGCTCCACCAGCCAAGGTGAACACGTATCCAGTCACTCCATTGGAACCAGACTTCTTAGCTATCCAACTTGCATCACTGTACCCTTCAAGCACACCAAGAAATCTCCTGTAGTGTAAACTAAGGTACATTGTGCCTTTTAGATATCTAAGTACTCTATCAAGAGCATCCCAATGAGTTCTGTTTGGACAGCTTGTATATCTAGCCAATTTAGACACAGAATATGAAATATCTGGTCTAGTACAGTTAGCAAGATACTGCAAGCTCCCAATAATCTGAGAATACCTTAACTGAGACACAGGCACTCCTGAAGTATTCTTGACAAGGGCAACTTTCGAATCATAAGGTGTACTAGCGATTCTACACTGTGAATAACCATATTTCTCAAGTATAGATTTCTCTATATAATGAGATTGAGTCAAGGTTATTCCTTCAGTGGAATGAATCAGTTTGATTCCAAGAATCACACTTGCCTCACCCATATCCTTCATTTCAAAATGCCTTTTCAAGAATTCTTTAGTCTCATTAATAATCTCAATATTGGTTCCAAACAGTAAAATGTCATCCACATATAGGCACAAAATAACACTCAATACCTTTAACTTTAGTGTAGACACACTTATCACTTTCATTAATCTTATAACTGAAAGGCAATATAGTTTCATCAAACTTTTTATGCCAATCTCTGGGAGCTTGTTTCAAGCCATAGATGGACTTGATCAACTTATATACTTTCCTTTCATTGCCTGATGCAACAAATCCATCAGGCTGATCCATATAAATCTCTTCCTCAAGTTCACCATGAAGAAAAGCCGTCTTTACATCCATCTGATGGATGATAAGACCATGGACTGAAGCCAATGCTATAAGCATTCGGATTGTTACCATTCTTGCAACCGGAGAGTATGTATCAAAATAATCAATTCCTTCCTTTTGCTTAAAACCCTTAGCTACCAGTCTAGCTTTGTACTTATCTATTGAGCCGTCAGGGTTCAACTTCCTTTTAAAGACCCATTTGCACCCAATAGTAGAACACCCAGGAGGGAGATCAACCAACTCCCATGTTCCATTAGAAACAATAGAGTCAATTTCACTCTTGACAGCGCCCTTCCAGTGCCTTGACTCAGAAGAATCCATAGCTTGCCGGAAAGTTAAAGGTTCGTCCTCGATATTGTAAATGATGAAATCACCTCCAAAATCCTTGACTACCTTTTCACGCTTACTTCTCCTTGGTTCCTCTAGTTCCTTAGGACTAGAGCTACTACTAGGTTCCGCCCCCACATTTGTCATCTTTTCCACATGATCAGGAATAGAACTTGATATGTGAGTAGGATCTTCCTCAGAAGTCGTTTCAGGTATTCCAGTCTTCATAGGGTAGACATCCTCAAAGAATGTCGCATCTCGAAATTCAACTATCGTGTTTGCCACTATACCATCTATGTCAGATTTTAACACTAAAAATCTCATAGCTGTAGTGGTTTCAAGATAGCCCAGAAAGATACAGTCAACAGTCTTTCGACCTAGTTTCTTTCTCTTGTCTTTAGGAACAAGCACCTTAGCAAGGCACCCCCACACACGAAGATACTTAAGACTAGTCATCCTGCCTTTCCATAACTCCAAGGGTGTTTTATCCATGTGTTTCAGAGGGACTCTATTCAAAATATGGCAAGCCGTATTTAGAGCCTCTCCTCACATGTATTTAGGCAACCCAGAGTTAATAAGCATACTATTAATCATATCTTTAAATGTTCTGTTCTTTCGCTCAGCAACCCCATTAGACTCAGGTGTGTATGGTGGAGTAACTTCATGAACTATACCATTGTTTACACAAAATTCATTAAAAGCATTACTCGTATACTCACCACCTCTATCAGATCTCAATCTTTTAAGTAGCTTACTAGTTTGTTTTTCTACTTCAGTTTTATATATAATGAATTTACTAAGTGCTTCATCCTTATGTCTAAGTAAATAAACATAACAGTATCTACTACTATCATCTATAAAAGTAATGAAGTATCTAAACTGGTCCTTGGTCAACACACCACCAAATTCACAAATATCAGTGTGTACTAAATCTAACAAGTCTGAATCCCTAACAACGTTATGAAAAGGTTTCCTTATCTGTTTAGCAGACACACATACTTGACATTTAGAATTCTTTTCTATGGTATATTTTGGAATCAACTCTAAGTTCATCATGTTCTTAAGAGCACCAAAGTTTAAATGACCTATTCTAGCATGCCATATATTTGAGGATTCAATACAGTTAACAGTAGGAATAACATTATTATTCAAATTTCCCAAAACGGGATCCGCATTAATAACAAATAAACCATTTGGCAAGTAACCCTTGCCAAAGAATGTACCAGTATGAATAAGAACTACTTTATTACAGTTGAACGAAATTTCAAAACCACTAGAAACTAAACAGCTTCCACTTATTATATTTCTACGCATGTCGGGAACATGATGCACTCTCGTCAGAGATAGAATATGTCCTGAAGGGAACTTCAGATCCACGTTTCCAACTCCATGTACTTGAGCAGCACTAGCATTCCCCATCTTCACAGTCAGGCTATGACTCTGTTGATAAGATACAAATAAACTAATATCAGCACAAATATGTACATTAGCTCCAGTATCTATCAACCATTCATTTGACAGATAGGTAGAAAATATCACAGGGTTGTAGGATACATACCGGTCAATGTCAGTTTCAGAAGCCGTAGCCTCACCAACAACCATGTTCACTACAGGCCCACTTGCGGTTCCAAGCACAACATTTTGCTTGCGCTACCTCGGTTTTCTTCGCTTTCTTCGTAGGGCAGTCCTTACTCCAGTGCCCAACCTGCCCACAAGACCAGCATGGTTTGTTTGCCTTGGGTTTCTTGGCCTTGTCCTTGTCACTCTTAGGTTTATTACTATTAGCTTTCTTAGCAAAAGCCTTCCTCTTCTGTCCTACAGTTGCTATGTTTACCTTTAAGGTACCGTGTTCAGTTAGCATCACATGTCCCTGTTTGGACTTGTGTTGTTCTTACACCGAGATGTCCAGCATAAGGTTGGTCCAGGTGATCTCTCCTTTCTGTCTTTTCAGGGAGAGAGAGAACTCTTCCCAAGACTTCGGGAGTTTTTCAATCACACTCATCACCTTGAACTTCTCCGGGAGATTCATTCCAGACTCCTTCAAAGCATGCACTATCATCTCGAACTCATGCACCTGCTCAGTCATGGACTTATTGTCCACCAGCTTGAACTCGAGGAACCTTGCCACAGAATACTTTTCTAGACCTTGTGAGTCAGTATTATGTGTCTGGTCCAGCTTCTCCCATAAGAGTTTTGCAGAGTAGGCATCAGAAGGATAGACATCAAACAAAGTGTTTGTTAGTGCCGCCAGAATGGCCGCCCTAGCCACGCCATCCTTCTCAGCCCACTTCGCAAAAGCCTTAACTGTGTCAGCCTTCTCTTGATCCACTTCTGGTTTCTCATATTCCACAACCGGCCACAGACCCTTTATAGTCAGCCACAACTTCATCCTTTTCTGCCAGCGAGAAAAGCCAATGCCACCGTTGAATTTCTCCGGTAAACCGGTTAGTTCAACAGCCTGTGGGAAACTATAGGTGGTCCAATCAATGGCCCCAGCAGTTGCACCCGAACTGCTACCACCACCAACGATAACCTCACTTTCGTTAACCATTATGCTAAATTCTATATAACCAATATTCTCTTCAAGAATGTTGTAAATCTCACTAACAAATATAGCAACATAGAAGCAAGTGTATAAAGAATTTAGCAAGTTTAGTCCAAGACCACAGTTAACAAAACAAAACATGCAGATAAACAAAATCAGTAACTGAAATAACGAAGAGAGAAAGAAAGATGTACCTGAAACCATAGCTTTTAACAGTGACTGAAATAAAGGTTCACAGATACAAAATGCCAAGAAAAATGATCACAGCTGAGTCACCAGGCCTTGCTCGAAGTCCTGGCTGCTCTTGAAGAGAATATTGCCCCTACCTGCTGCGTTTGGGATGCGCACAATATCTCCACCAGGATAAAACAGCTCGGAGTTTATGTTAACAGCAGCAACAAAAGCTCCACTTCGACCAACACCTCAGTCGCCGGAAAATATCAGCACTTCAGGACTTTTGGGAGAGAAATGCAGAGAGGTTGAAGAGAAGAGAAGAGAATGTAGTGTATATAATACATTCACTTTAACCTCTATTTATAGGAGAGGAAAAAATGAAACTGTCCACACACTTAATGTCTGAATTAAACTGCTTCATTAATAAAAAAATCAAAACTGATCAGATTTTGAATTTAAATTACTTGTAACAGCTTTTCACATTAACACCCACATTATTATCAGAACTTAAGTTAATTTCTGATCTGATATCAGAACTTAAGTTAAGTTCTGATATCAGAACTTAAGTTAAGTTCTGATTTTATTCATCAGTTACAGATCAGATTATATTATTTATCCAGGTTCAAGGTATTTAGACTAAGCCCACTAACAAAGTGACTTTCAGTATCAAACCTAGCCCAACAATTTATAATAATCCAATCACTGATAAATAAATTCGAATTAAAATTAATTCTCAAATAAATAAAATCCTCGCCCAGGTCACCTCGTGTACGCGAGACGCCGAGACATTCGCCCAAATCGCCCTTCGACCCGACCCGGTCCGGTGCGGTGCGGTGCGTGGCGTGGCAGGGCGGCGGCGGCGCGTGAAGCACATAACAACACAATGGACCATCACACACCTTAGTAGTTGTATACTACTCATGTGGGTAATACCATATAAAGCACACAACCCCCTTTATTTATTTCAATGTGGGACAAACATTCTCAAATTTTTCCAAGCTTTTGCAAGCTACTTTCAACTCTCATTTCATATGAATTTCATTAAGAAAATTCTTAAAACCATATATGAAAATTTAAGTTCAAATATTATTGAACAATTTCCAATCATTAGATTTTTAGGATTAACATCAAGGACATAATTAAATTAAGCTCTAAAATCCTAATTTTCTAACAGTTGTCACATATTGTAGGTAGTACACAAGCCCCGCACCAACAAGAGGAAAATGATAGTTGAACTACTAGGCTCATCTGAGCATGCTTCAAGTGTGTTTGTATATGAAATTGCGATGTCTACTTCTTAATTCTTTACATCAAGATATAACGAACAACAATGATAAACAATATGTTTTCTTTACGAGGTCGGAATATAGCTAAAATGCAAAAAGAAATTGATGATCGGTGTTAAATTATAAATAGCCTGCAAAATTTACATGCTAAGCCTTAAGCCTCTTCTACCATTTCCTGTTCCCATGTCATTGAACTGACATTGATAGGGGTATATTTAATTGAGATTTTTTTTAAAAAATTGGATTTTGAAAATCTTAAAGTATTCAATTTTACATGTTAATCCTTAAGCCTCTTCTACCATTTCCTGTTCCTATGTCATTGAACTGACATTGATAGGAGTGTATATTTAATTGAGATTTTAAGTAATTTTTTTAGATTTTGAATATCCTAAAATATTTAATTTAAATTCTAAAAAATTCTTAAAAATCTGATGAATAGGGATTGAAAAAAATCTTTTAAAATCTGAGTGTATTCAATTTAGATTTTAAAATTTTTATTAAAAATGGTGGTATTCAAATTGAATTTTTAAAAATCAATTAAAATATGATGGTATTCAAAAGTTCATTGATTTTTTGTATTTTATAAAATTGTAGTTTTTGATGAATTTGTTATTTTAAAAAATCTTAGCAAAATTTAAGAGATTTTGATGGATTTGTAGAAATCACAGCTCAAATCAGCAATATTCTACGAGATTTATTGAACAACTCCGCTAAAATCCGCGTATAATTAAAATCAATCAAAATCAACGATAATCATTCAAAATCAATGTATTATTATAAATCCTCTAAAATCTGAATCGAATACACCCCTGAATATACTCATATCTTCAACGGGTGAAAAATCAAAATATCCACCATTTGGGGGTTACTGCCCAAAATAACATTTGGCGGGAGATAGTCCCAATTTTACCCACCAAATACGCACATGCATATTCCTTTTTTAAATATTTTATAAAAAATACGCATATCTGATATGCGTATTCACTGCTATAGGAACAGGAGATACGCATTGCCAACATGCGTCATCCTGCTACAGTAACAGTGAATACGCATGTCAGACATGCGTATTCTTTATAAAAATTTAAAAATCTGAATAAGCATCTGTAGCATGCGTAGTCTATCGGTATTTTGGGCAGTTCGTTCCGTCGGTAGGTATTCTGGGCACTTAAAGCTGGAAAGTGGTGTATTTTAGGCATTATTTCTATATGCAATCTAATAATTTATATTGTTTTTTTATCTGTTCAAACTCATTAAGAGGTCAATAAAATTGTGTTGCAGGGAATCGGGAGAAGCCTTCTGAATGATCAAACCCAGTGTTACACTAGTACAAAAATGACTTTTAGCCACGGTCAAAATAGGCCTTTAGCGTCGGTTTTTCAGCGTGGTATATGCAGGGGACGCTAAAGGTATATTTTTTTTGCGTCGGGTAATTAGGCGACACTAGCATCGGTTAGATGACCGACTCAAAATTTCCACTAACCGACGCTCTTGCTTGGACAATTGCGTCGGTCCAATAAAGTGCCGACGCTGGAATTTGTAATTAGATGCGTCGGTTTATCAAAAAACCGATGTTGAAAGTTAATATTAAAGGCGTCGGTTGTTAAAATTTCCGACGCTATATGTTAATATTAAAGGCGTCGGTCGTTGAAAAAGCCGACGCTATATGTGTACATTTTAGGCGTCGGTTGTTCAATAAAACCGACGCCTAAAGTACTGTAAAAAAAATAAATATTCTTTTCATTTTTATTGATATCCTGAACCTGCTTTTTACAAATACCAGCATTCCCACAAATATAACTGAATAATAAAATTAACTAGGAATCAAATTGAAACTAAAGTAGGTCTCAAGCTATCTTTTCATACGATACATTGAATTTTAAATAGAATCAAAATATTTTTGATAAAGTAATAAATGACAATGTGTTCCCAAAAAATATTAATGTTCATTTTCCATCATCGAATTAGCAATATCGATGTTGAAAAATCCAGCAAATCATCATTTAGCTTGGGAGGTCCAACACTCAAGAATCTCAGCAAAGTCCGGCACCTACATAATATAGTCACACATATAATATTTTGGTACATAATTAGCAACATATATAAGATTGTATGTCTCATTTTTCTAGATTTGTCTAAAGTTATTATCGTACCTGATTATAGACATTCGACAATAAAAAATTTTGCCCAAAGCTCTCGAATCTCATTGATTTCCTTCTTAGTATATCTTCTTGAACCAAGACCCTTTCAAATGGAAATGATAAAATATTTAGACAAATCTTGAGTTTAGATGTTTGTAAAACAATATCAAATATTTTTTGTCTTACCACTATCCAGTTCGTGTTAAGATCTTTTTGACAAAGCATGACTATGTCATGCATGTACTTCATAACAAAAAAACCACACTCTGTGCCTCCTTCTTGTTGAGGACACTATACATAAAACACTAAGTTTGATTATATATAAATAAATATAACAACAACAAAATTAAAATATGAATTAAATAAGTTATACCTCAACCTCCGTATGAATCCAACGAAATTCTTTTCTGTTATTCCTCTTTCCGCCTCCTGGTACATACAACTTAAATGCCCTGTGTAATAGGAATATGTCAGTACATAATTCAAAAATCTTAGAAATAAGGATATATATATATTGTAGACTATTTGAAATTTAAATTGAAATTTAACTTACGTTCGTGTAGGTGTTGTCAACCGTATTTTCCGTTCCTTCTTCAAAGAATCAAACACATAGATAACACTTTCATGGAGACAAAATAGGAGCAACATCCAGTGGTCACTACACCAATAGACATATATATATATATCACAATTAGATTATATTTTTAATAAAAATACTGAACATAAAATTGGTTTTGTCCTCACTCTTGGATATAAGGTGCTAATATAAACTGCTTCTCTTTATTCGCAACCAAATTTTTTTCCATGTACTCGGCTGCATCCTGAATACGTTGATAATCACGGATATGCGGTATTGCTAATCTGGATGGCAACATGAATCCAAATTTATCATTATTCAATTTGTTGCAAAGCTTCCCAATGTACCTACATGCAATGTTATTTATCACAATCAATATGTATATTGGATAATGATTCTAAGGTAAATTAGGAAGTAAAGACTAGTCTTACTTCAAAAAAAATTCCAGAATGGGTATGTTTAACCAGCTCATTTTCAAAAATTGATCAACATCTTCATGTGCAACGTATATTGGATCTTCTCCATTTTCTTCATACTTAAAGAGCGAACCTTTTTTATTAGTGGACAGCTTTTTAAGCAAAAAACGTAAAGATCGACAATGCTCAGTTGAGTTTGTGTCATCATCAGGGCTTTTCTTGACAGGAGTTACCGAACCTTTACTTTCAACTTTCTTAGGCATCATAACAACTTTTTTCTGTGGAGATTCAGATATATATAATATTCCATGTCACACATCTTCAATTTATATTATTTCTGTGGCTGAGATCAATTTATTCAGAATATATAAATAATTTATATAAATAATTATATATTATATAATTATTCTGTGGAGATTATATTAATTCTGTGGAGATTATATAAATAATTTATATTAATTTATATAATTATTTATATAAATAATTATATAATTATTTATATAAATAATTATATAATTATTTATATAAATAATTATATAATTATTGTGTGTGGAGATTATATAAATAATTATATATTATATAATTATTCTGTGGAGATTATATTATATATTCACACATCTTCAATTTATTCAGAATATATAAATAATTATATATTCTGTGGAGATCATATTAATTATGTATACAAAGTTAATATTAAAAATATAAATAATTATTTATATATTTTGTATTCAAAATATATTCCATGTCACACATCTTCAATTTATATTATTTCTGTAAATACAATCTCCGGCTATTGACTAGCAACAACTAAACAATGCAAATGCTTGCAAAGAAACAGAAAAAATAGCATTTGGGACTTGGGATATAGAAAAGTTGAAAAAAATCATAGTCTTCTCAGCAAGCCACAACTAAACATATAGGAAACTGGAAAACACCGATGTTCCCACGCACGGGCAAAGAAGAGCCAAAGACCCAAGTCATAGTCTTCTCAGCAAGCCAGTTCAAAAATACAATCTCCTGTTGTTTGCCGAGCAACAACTAAACACAGATGCTTGCGAAGAAGCACATGGCAGATGAAAGAGTACAAAACTTTCATAAAACCTAACTTGCTCCTAGACTGCCCCCGTTGTAGTTAACATCTCACTCAAAGAACTTATCATTCTCACATCATCATTTTCTGCCCAAGTAGTTAACATCTCACTCAAAGAACTTATCATCCTCTCATCATAATCTTCTGCCCAAGTTTTTGGTGTGGTTCGGAGAACATGTCAGTTGGTAATCGATCGTGAAACAATGAGCAAGAGACTGCACAGGTCAAAGCAACAATCAACACACCAAAAACTTGGGCAGAAGATTATGATGAACTAAAGAAGCCACATAGTACATGGTTTTCAAAAAGCATAACAAACTCCAGATAATACCAAATGAAGCATGTATGCAGCGTGCCGCAACACAATGCCTAATAGTTACAAACTTCGGTTTAATGTCTAGAATCATCTCTTCAATTCCATCCTCGTCCGCTTTTCCTTACCCTCTATATGTATAACTTCATTTTATCTACAATTAATATTCACCAAAGATACTTAATTAATGCAATCCTTTAGCAATATGCAATATTGCACAGTGCTGCTCCTACTATGCTCATTCTTTGCCTTCCTGCACGATGCTTCAGGTAGACTCGCATTACATGTTTCATTATTTCATGCATGCTTCTGGTTTATCCATTTCTCAGTAGACAATATCAAGAGCAGGTTTAGTGTAGCAGTACATTTCAATGTTTTAATATGCACTAGTTACACTTACACATTTTTAATATGATGCCTCTGTTTCTAATGCAGCTGTTCAGCAAGCAAGTGGACAACAACATGCAGAACTGAATAGAGCAGGTGTGTGCTATGGAACTTTTGCAGACAATCTACCATCCCCACAAGAAGCCGTGTCTCTCATCCAAAATCTCCAAGCTAATAGAATAAGACTTTATGGTCCGGATTTTAATGTTCTCCAAGCCCTAAAAAACACCAGTATTGAAGTCGTCCTTGGTGTCCCCAACTATCAACTTCAAAGCATCGCTTCCGGCCAAGACAAAGCCAACCAATGGATCCAAAACAACGTCCAGAACTTCCCAGACATCAACTTCAGGTATATTGTTGTTGGAAATGGTGTGCCTACACAAGACCAACACAGTATCGAGTATAGAGAGTTTCTGCTCATGGCCATGAAAAACATTCAAAATGCGGTTTCCTCATGCGGTCTATAAAACAAAATCAAAGTCTCCACAGCCCTTGATCATTCAGTTATTCTGAAATAAATTCACCCACCATCAAATGCCGAATTTGACGACAAATACTTTATTGGGGACATAATCCAATTGTTAAAGAACAATAACGCACCGTTTCTTGTAAACATTCACCCATATTATAGCTATGCATTCAACAAACCCGAAATTCCTCTAGAATTAAACAAAGATAGCCAAACCTCAGGTGACATACGTCTCCGATATGCATACTTCAGATCTCCCTCGGTTTTGGTTAAAGGCGGTCAACTAGGATACAAAAATACGTTTGATGCAATGGTTGATGCGGTATACTCTGCACTGGAGAAGGCTGATGCTTCTTCATTGGATGTCGTCGTGTCGGAAACAGGATGGCCTACTGCTGGAGGACCTCAAGCTACAGCATATAATGCAAGACTTTACAACAATAATTTAATTAAGCGAAGTAAGAGCAAGGGGTCTCCAAAAAGACCAAAGAAGCCTGTAGAAACTTATATATATAACTTGTTTGATGAAAATCAAAGGAGCGAAATGGAAAGGCACTGGGGGATATTTGAGGCAAATAAACAAGCCAAGTACCCCATCACTTTTGCTTCTTAGTTACAGTATATCAGAAGCCATATTGAATAAGGATTAATGTTTGTATCCAGCCTTCAATCAAGTTCATTGCTCTGTATGTTTAAAGTGTCTACCACTTTGTTAACCTGATTTGTGTACTGTTTCGTGCCCAAACTAATCTATCTATATGGCAGATGAAAGAGTACAAAACTTTCATAAAACCTAACTTGCTCCTAGACTGCCCCCGTTGTAGTTAACATCTCACTCAAAGAACTTATCATTCTCACATCATCATTTTCTGCCCAAGTAGTTAACATCTCACTCAAAGAACTTATCATCCTCTCATCATAATCTTCTGCCCAAGTTTCTGGTGTGGTTCGGAGAACATGTCAGTTGGTAATCGATCGTGAAACAATGAGCAAGAGACTGCACAGGTCAAAGCAACAATCAACACACCAAAAACTGGTTCACCACGCCAGTCAAGTAGTAGCAACAAATACCGCAATATAGACACCAATCTTTGCACAAACAGGTCGACAACCAAGTATGCAACAAGAGTTGTGCTCCTGTAAAACTAAAAACAGAAGCAACGAGCAAGCTATCCAACTGCATTAATATAGAAAAATAGAACTTGTCATCAAAGAGTTAGAAATCTTGATTATAGATAACCGCCTAATAGCTCATCCAGCAGTAACACAATCAATCAGTCACCAAACCACCAATCCCAAGTCACAAGAGAGCGTTGATAGGTGTCAAAGCTCGATGAACTTTTAGAGTAATCCCACGTCCGCTACTCTGTTGAAATCGTCTTCCAAAATGATGAAAACACTAATCAAAATCTTATCATAACTCAACTTAAAAAAAATTATGAGATACATATGATAAATAGATAAATATGTGATTAAAAAATAATTATACAAAAATAAAAAAATTAAAAGAACACCTTCAGTGTCGTGACATCCCTGGTCTAATTAATTTTTTACTCTAATACTTTTAGCGTCGGTTAAATTAAAGCCCGTAGCATAAAGCAGAAATTTATAGCGTCGGCCAACTAGAAACCCGTAGCACAAAGCATACTTTTTAGCGTCGGTTGTAAACGACGACGCCATAAATACTTTTAAGCGACGGTTACCTACAGAAGCGACGCTATTAACACTTTTAGCGTCGGTTAAATTAATAACCGACACCAAATGCCGTGCACATATACCTATTTGCGTCGTTCAATCTTGCAACCGACGCAGGAAGTACCTTTAGGCGTCGGTTCTTTAAAGAACCGACGCTAAAACTACGTTGCAGAAAGTACTTTTTGTACTAGTGTTACCCGATTCGCAGGTCGACCCCTGAAACCGTGAACTGGTTCGCCCGTACCGGAACACGGGTCGAAGTCGACCCAGATCGACTGGGATTGCGTTCCAGTTCGTCTTTTCCGGCGAACCGTGGTTTCTGTTCCGACGACTGTAAATGGAGAAAGATATGAATAAAAAATAAGTGTTTAGTGTTTCTTGGGTTATAAGGGTGATGAGTGATGGGTGATAAATGATGACTTGGATGTATATATGTATGTATTTATCAATTTTTCTGCAGAAACCTAATCAAGAAGAGGGCTATGCGGAGAAGAAGAAAGGAAAGAGACGCATACCGAGGAGTAATTGACAGATACAAATGTATATTTGTATTATAATTTGTACAAAAGTAAATAGTAATTTTTCCTTCCTTTTTTCTTTTTCCACCGTTTAAATTGAAACTTGAAATCTAATAAATAAGCATCTTTTATTTGAAGAAGACGACTTTTGTGTTTTCTTATAATTAATTAAAAATTAAATAATTTATAATTGATATACACTTAAATCTCGATAAATGAATATTACTAGAATAGGAATATTTTATTCATTAATCGAGATTATTTATTTATCGGGGTCAAAAATACATTATCTTTATTATATTGGAACCGAAAAAAACTTATTTGATGAGATGATTCGTTTATTAAATCTTCATTTATTGAGAATTTACTGTATTTAGCATACAAATAAATGAAATAAGAGTGGTGCTACTAACAAAAAATGATTTCAAAAAATATTCTAAAATGATGCAATATATAATTTCATTCGTGATACTAATACATATGTACGGGGATTCTATATAATTAAAAAGCCAATAATCAATAAGATATCAACAATTAAATATTTATAACCATTTTTAAAATATTTTTTGGGACACATAATAAATGTAAAAATATTTGTCTAAAACAAAAAAAAATACTTTTAAATTGATTTTTACTCAATTCATGTTAGCTTTACATTATATTCATCTTAAATTGATTGTGAAATCTTCGTAAATTAAAGGAAAATATTATTTTTAGCACATTTATTTTATGACGTATATAAATTAAAGGCATACATAAATGTAACTTAAAAAATCAATAATTATAATCATCTTGATCGTTGTTCACAATCTGCACAGACTAAATCAAATGTAAGTAAAAAGAATTTTAATAATTTTTTTAAAATATAAAAAATATCGTATTTGATTACTTTTTGATATATGATCCCACATTCGGTACATTGTTCGATGTTTAGTTTGAAATAGGTACAACTCAAATTCGGTTTGATGTAAAAATAGATTTTATGAGCATATGGTCTAGACTGAGTACAGTTTATATATAGGTCAGTAAACTAGCTCGTTGATAAATTTTGTAAATCAATAGATAAAAATACTAATATATATATATATATCCCTGAATAGATTTTGCGAACATATGGCCTAGCTAGACTGAGTACATTTTATATATAGGTCAGTAAACTAGCTCATTGATAAATTTACAAACATATGATATAGTCTGAGACTCTGAATACATATTATTTATTAGTAGGTAAACCGGATCGTTGATATAGTTTGTAAATAGTAGATTAACATACCATTTATATATTATGTTACTCGGACTTGGTTATAAGTATCCGAGTGTCCATGTCCGACACGGGTTTAGACCGAGTATAATTTATATATATGTTAGTAAACCAGATCGTTGATATTTATACTAAACTATAATAACCGGACTGGGGTATAATTTGTAGTTTGGTTAACCCCTATTTTTGGTTATCTCTTTTGATTATGACCGTCAAATCCTTAACCAAATGATCATAACGTTAGATCCGAATACTAAAAAAATATACCACCCAAGCTTACAGGTTCAGATCCCGTCAAGAACAAGCATTTATATAATATTTATAAAAAAAATACACTAATCACACAAACATCAAATATTTAATTTTTATTTATAAATAAGGTTAATGGTTCAAATCTCATCAACCATATACTACTTTATACTATATTATTTAATTTAACTTAAAGTTATACATAATCAAATTATAATTATATAGTTGTTAATTTAAGTATTTAATTTTAATATAATTATATAAAATAAAAATAAAAATATATAAATATTAACGTGTACCCGTGCATCGCACGGATATTAAACTAGTAGTTTGTAAATATTAGATTAACATACCAGTTATATACTATGTTACTCGAACTCGGTTAAATCATTTCTAACTTATTTTTATGTGATTCTTTTTGTTTAAATTAAAAAATAATAATTTACTTCCTTTATTGTACAAAACATATTTTTGTTCATCTCATTAACCAAAATACAAAATAATTAAAAGGAAGGGGAATCAAATTATGCCTCGGTTTCTCACTAGTATTGAAATTAACATTAATTTTATTATAGAATGTGATTCAATTTTGTCTATTAGACTTCTGTGTCTTGCCTGTATAAATGTATGAAACCCCATAGTTGTTGTTATATATAGATATCAAACTAAACTCTACACAATACAAACATATAATCAAAAATGGCTTTTGGAAGCGGTAGTAAAAGGTGCTCTGAATAAATCTCCCAAGATAAAGGTGAGTTTAATCAGCAAGATGAAGAAGTACATCCAACAGAGACACCCACAGATGATATTGATGAGCCAAATCCAACCCTTAAACCACTACTCTTTGAGGTAGAAAATAAGGCAAAGGCTACTGGAAAAAATCCCGGAGGCTCGAAAAAATGGGTTTGCAAGCATTGCAAGAAATCTTATACAAGTTCTTACACAAGGATCCATTATCACTTTCTTGGTGCTCCACCTGGGAAAAAAGCACAAATTCAAAGATGTCCGGTTATGATGACCAACAAAACAGAGCTATTGAGGATCAAAAAATGGTTGAAGATGCAGAAGAGAAAGGCATCTCTCCGTCCCTGACATCAACTACAATCAACAATTCAATGAAGACTTCTCTAAAAGAAAAAAATATTGTTGATTCATTTTGCATGATGGAAAGACACTCGGTTGATTTGCTTGTCGAGAAGACTTTGTGTGCGAATGGAATTCCCTTTAATGTGCTTAGGAGTCCAGACTTTATTGCCATGGTGAGAGGCATAAATTATGCTCCTTAAGGATTATAAATTACCATCATATGACAAGGCAAGGACTACATTACTTGATGAATGTAAAAGAGATATTGAGAAGTACTTGGTGCCACTGAAAGATACTTGGTTCACTAATGGTGTTTCTATTATCTCTGATGGATGGACAAATATAAAGCATAAACCACTCATTAATGTCATTGCTTCTAACAGTCACAACTCAATATTTTTGTACGCTGAAACTTTCGAAGGTATGTTATTGTACTTACAATCTTGCATTTTATTTAGAATATAAATGATATCTTATATCTTTAATACGAATCTGATTTTTTTTCTTTTTTCGGGGATAGAGAAAACGGGCAAAAAAATTGCTTCTTTTTTGCTCAAATCGATTGATGATATCGGGCCTTCAAATGTACTACAAGTCATTACTGACAACGCCGCAAATTGTAAGGCAGCGGGAAAGGAAATAGAGAATGTGCATAAGCATATCTTTTGGTCACCATGTGTGGTACATACTCTTAATCTTATCTTTAAAGATTTTGCTGCTGAGTTTAGTTGGATTCCGGAGATATGTAAAAGGGCTAAAGATTTAGTTAAGTTTTTTATTAATCACTCACATGCCCTAGCCATGTTTAGAACAAATTATAATCTTAAATTAATTAAAGTGGCTAAAACTAGATTTGCATCACATCACATTTTGTTAAGAAGAGTAAAAAAGTGTAGGGAGTCTTTTGCTCTGACAGTGGTTTTAATGGCTTGGAAGAAGTGGGTTAGGAATAGTGAAGTGGGAGTGAAAAATCTTGGGGAAGAGATCGCTGCAACTATTGGGGATGATCAGTTTTGGGAAGATGTTGATAATATATTATCCATCACCAAACCAATATATTTAATGATTAAATTTGCTGATGCTGATGGATTTATGAGATTTGCTGATAGTGTTCCAATGCACTGTTTGGGATTTTCGCTCAACCCTCATTTTTATGATGCTAATTACTTGAGAATTGAAGCTCCATGTGGTATCCCTAGGCGCCCTCCAAATCATGATTTGGAGGTTGTTAAAGGGGTGATGACAGCCTTGGAAAAAATTGGTGAAGATGCAAGTGAAAGAAAACTTTTACGTGAACAACTTTCAAAATTCCAAGCAAAAGAAGGGATTTTTGGCTCTCCCGCAGCTAGAATTGATGCAGTGTCCCTGAATCCAATTTCCTGGTGGTCTACATATGGTTCAGAAACTCCACAATTGGCTGAAGTTGCTTTTAAAATTTTGTCACAGCCAATAAGTAGTTCTTCCGCTGAACGGGTTTGGAGCACGTACTCGTACATTCATAGTGCAAAACAGAATAGGCTCAATGCTGCAAGGGCTGATAAACTCGTGTTTATTCATTTCAATGCTTGTCTTTTGTCTCGTTGTTCGGAAAGCTATAAAAAAGGGCCATCGAAGAAGTGGGATGTCAATCCGGAGAATTCACTGTTGGAGGAATCTGCTGTAAGACTTGAAGATACAAACTTGGAGTAAATTGGTGGTTCAAATTTATTTTATATTTGATGATTTGATGATGTATTTGAGATCTCTATGACTCTGTTTTGGTTATTATTTTTGGAACATTGCTGTGGTTTATTAAGTTTTTGGTCATGTCTAAACTCTAAACTTGATGCTTTGATTTTAAATATTACTTGGAGATGCTTTGGTTTAATATTACTTGGATTCATGATTTACTGTTATTGTATATTCTTGCTGCTGTATAATATATTTTCCAGGACCTCCAGGTTTACAAGACTGTAGTTTGTATTAATAAGTTACCAGAATGTTAATGTGAATCAGCGGATGCTCACTTGCAGCCTATTCTTGCTATGTATAAATAAGTTGAAGGGCAGAATACAAAGCATGTCAAAGAAGTCAACTAGTTTGCTGGAAAAATTTGGTAATACATTTATGTTTTTCATTTTTGATGTACAAAATATCTAATAAAATAAATAAATAAAGGGTTCTTTGTATCGACCCACGAACCCGATTCATGACTTAACGAATGTGATTTCTTCACATCCACGTCCCACGTACCCGAACTCGTACCACGTCCTGGAACGACCCAAGTCCCGTGCAACAGTGATCAAACCTCCATTCTTTCTCTGCTCGACCCGGAAAGGGACGAGGCTAGGTAATGGCCATAGGTGACCATGACCCGCCCAATATTATCCCAAAAATATAATATTTACTTATAAATATTACAATTAATTGTTAAAATAATAATATTTCTTTATCTTATTGGATACAGATTTGATATATTAACCTCATAAATAAATTATATGCCGCAATATTCATGTATATGACAAAAAAGCATAAAATATTTTTCATATACATTTTTAAATTTTCTTATTTTTAAATATATATTTCTAATATATTTATATTTTAAACCTCTATTTTAATTTTGTTATTTAAATTAGTGACGAATGACTTAAAATCAATTATAAAACATTTTCAATATAATTTTCATATTATACATTATATGTATATAGATATATATATATATATCCAAGTTATTATTTTTTATTCAATATTTAAGTTTTTATTTTAGTTTCAAACTAACATAATAACCCATGCAATACACGCAACATTATCTACCGCTTTAGAAAAATATATGTAAATTTAAATTTGAGATGTTGATTTATTTATTAGTATTGATTTTCTATATTACTAATTAGTAATGAAATTTTTAGGTACGTCGAAAGAGACAAATAAAATTAAACTAAAAGTTTATAGGTATAATTATGTAATTGTCTAGGATATGTAATTACCTCTTTAAGTTTTTAACAAAAAAATGAATAAATTGTGCATTGCAAATTTTGGAATGTAGACGTAGATTACATAAAAAAAAATATTAGTGGGGTGATTTAAGTACTTCATGGGCCTGTTTGGCACATAACTTATAAGCCACTTACGGCTTATAAGCCCGTAACAATTTATCTACGAGTGTTTGTCGACCCAACTTATAAGTTGAATTTATAAATTATAAGCTGATAAGTTGAATGTTAGTAACCACGTACTTTTTCTCAACTTATTTTGATTTTTTGCTGATTTATTAACCTCAATTTTAAAATATTTATTTTTAAATGTTAATCTAACTTCAAATTAATGAATTTAGATAATTATATTTAATAATTATTTATTTTAGTTCATTTAAGAAAAAAAAATCTGACTTATAAGTAAAATTATCCAAACAATACACTTATTTAACTTATAAATATTTTTCTCCTTATCACTTATAATTCACTTATTCATTTTAAGTTGTAAGTTACTTATTTCAGATTTCTCAAACCACGCTATGTATCTTCAACTTTTCATTGGACTTCTTGACATTGTAAGTGGTGAACATTCCGAGAGATCTGAGACACTGCACCAATCCTGAATTCTTCCAAGCCCAGTTCGAAGAATTTTTGGGACCGTACATTAAAACGTGAAACAAAACTTTTTCAAAAAAATTTACTAATATTTAAAGAGTTTGGAAGTTAACACAACTAAGTAATATGCTAGGAGGCAGCTCATCCTTATACTTTAAGTTTACATCAAATATATTTATGTTTGTTAAAAAAATAAAATAAATTTTTTTATTTGAAAATTAACGAAAATTATAAAATCTAAACTAATACATTATGTACATGTTTAAAATATAACATAAGTTGAGAAAAATATGAGAATATTAAATATTAACAGAATAATCTAAAGTAAACTTGTATCCAAGAACATACACCAAGAATTAAATAATGAACAAAGTCAAAGTTATACGAAAGAGAACTAAACAATGAACAAAATCAAAGTTACATGGATTTCTCATCAATCCAAATAAATAAGAAAATTTGATTTATATTTTGAATTTATGGGTTTCGTTTCAGAATTTTTAAATATATATATTAAGAAAATAGATTGTAACGTATATATACACATTTTATGCTATAATATTTTGGGCCCCTGGATCCTAATGGCCATAGTACAGACGCATGGCATGCAGCAGTTCAAAGGCTGCCTATGGTTTCATAATGGTTTCATAATGGTTTCATAATCCGTCCCTCTGAGAATTTTTTACATATTTTTGTTTGTTTGACACGTATTTTAAGGTATTATAAAGTATAGTTAAATAATTTATTTTTAGATTTTTTTTCTGTATAAAAGTTTAAATATTATATTTTTATTTAAAAAATATTTAAAATTATTTAGGGAACCATACTTTACGAGAACCTTAAAATACGTGTCAATCCCCCGTTCCCCAATATAAAGAATCCAGTGAGACGGAGAGAGTATATATTTGATAACTAGACCTCCAAATCCCACATGTAAAAAAAACCATATGTAAAGCTTTTGATAATATTTTTAAAAAATCAAAATTTTCCTATGATGCATATATATCTTAACAAATTCTAGTTTGAGTAGCTAATTTTGTTTTAGACGAATTAAGTCTCATTTGTTAATTTGAACAATATATTCTGAACCATTATAATTTTAAATGAATAGCTAATCTGAACTGAATCAGTAATATCTGTTTGATATATTGTATTAAAAATTCTGAATGAAAAAAATTCCAATTTTTTTACATTAAACTTTATCATTTGTTTTTGTAGTGTTTCACCAAATTTAATTTAATTAATTACTCGAATATATATTATTATTACATTTTATAATAAAACAAACATTTCATATTTAATATTTTAAAGTATATACACGTTACATGGTGATAATAAAATAAATTTAATCAATTAAATTTTTAAAAAGAAAAAAGGCTTTTCTTTCAAAAAACAAAAGAAGCTTTAGAAATATTACACTAACAAAATTATATTTATATTGTTAATACTTAATACAATATAAATATAAGGGAGGAGTAAAGATGACACATGTTAATACATATTCATTTGAACCATTTTTTTCTTTTATTTTTGCCATAATGGGAGATCAAGTTGTGTTAATACTTTTTAATTTTTTTTCTTTTTCCTTTTCCATGTTAACATGAGATAGTGCACTATTTTGGCACCAAAACACTAAATCATCTGGCGTTTTGCCCCCACAAAACTATTTCATCTAGTGTTTTACACATTGGTTTAAAAAAAAATATTTTAGATCCAAATAAAAATTTGTTAAACTCTATAATAATAAAAAAAATATTCTAAATTATTTCTAAAAGCCAAAAGGGGATTGGTGAACTGTAAAATATTATAAATTATTTAATTAAACTACACCCCTAATTTTAAAATTGTTTAATTTAAAATTTACTATTTTGGTTCATAGGGTTTAGGGCATACCCCTGATTAAATTAGGGTTTAGACTCTAGGGTTTAGGCCCGTAAACCCTAAATCCTAAATTGTTGTAACATTTTTTTTCTAATATTTATAAAACCCTAAAGAGGGTTAGCGAAACCTAAAATGTTAAAAATTGTTAAATTACGGTATGCTTTTTCTTATTCCCAAACAATTTAGCAAAGAATTACAGAAGGGGGGCTGAATGTAATTCTGACTACGGTTTGGATTTTAAGAATTGTTCTTCTTTGAATATATAACTGTGTTTAATTTAGCTAAAGTGCGGAATGAAAGTATTGAAGAAATCAAACACCAAGTAATCAAATACGAGTATTTAAAAACTTTCTGGTGGATTGAACTTTTCCACCAGAGATATATATAAATATGAGAACTCTGTGATGCAATATTTTGCACACAGCTGCTTACAAGTTGAACTCACAAAGAAAGAAATTCCTTTACAGATACAACTTTATCTATTCCTCTGGTAATTGCTTATTTGCAATCACTGTTCTACTTGCTACCCTTTGTTTATATATCACCAAGTTACATGATAAAAAGACAAACAAATAAGATAAAATATTTCTAATCTAATTTCATGCTTCTTCATTTCTCTATCTAGCATTTTTGAATATCTTCAGTTTAGCATGAAAATGGAAATGTTTATTTGTTCTCTAAAACCTGTAAATAGGTCGCCACATTTCATTTGCATACAATCAACGCATGTGACTGTCATGTGACTGTCAAGTCACTATCAACTGCTTTTGAATTTGATCATCAGTTGAAACTCTGTGGGATCATCCATTGAAACTTTGTTGGATCATCCGTTGAGAGTCTGGTTGAACATCCATTGAAACTTTAGTTGATCATCCGTTAAAACCTTGTGGAACATCCGTTGAGAGCATCTTTATAACAGTTAACTCTATTTCACTTATACAAGATTACAAGGAATCTAATTTTTACAGTTGGCCAACCAATCTTGCATATCAATTTAATAGTCAACATGACTTAAAACATTCTACAATATCTAGTGTTAGGTCCAAAAGGTACATACAGAGGGGGGTGAATGTATGTTCTTCGTTTTCTAAAATTAATTGCAGTGGAATATCAAAACTAAAACGAAATAAACACACAAAAAGATTCTGGGTAAATATTTTTTTTATTCAAAAGTATAAATACCCGGAGGTTTGCTTACAACTTCGAATACAAAGATCTGAAGCAACAAATATAAAAAGAACCAAAGCAATAAGCTATAAATCTAGAGTTCTTTTTATCACTCTAAAAATTAAAAGCTCCTATCAAAAGGTATTGAATACAATCAAGAGAGCTTTAAATAATGAGTGTTACAAGTTTGTAAGACTTTACATGGTGTGGAACAAATTGGACATGACCTCCACTTGTCAAATCAAGCTTTCAAAGTGTGCTAAGATAATTTTTCAAGAGTTTCGCACTTTGTAAACATGGAGAGATATAGATCTAATTTGCTGCAATTGATTATATAGATTTGTAGGCTGGGAGAGAAGGAGACTACGTGGCTGATTTATGTCCATGCATTTTGAATTGACAGCTTGCAAAAATTGTATCCCGCGAGTTGAATATTTTCTAACCCGCGACCTTACTACTTATCTTGACATCTAAGTTGCGACCTTGGAATATATACCAACCTGCGACCCTATTTCTTCCAGTGCAGCACTTAGTTTATTTATTGTATTTGTTACTCCCTCTATCCCATTAAATTCTATATATTACTTTTTGGCACGCTTTTCAATGCTCCTTTAAAGCATAACTCCATAATATTTTTTTGAATTTTTTTTTCTGAATAAAAGTTTTATGTTTAAACTTTTATTCAAAAAAAAAATTTAAAAAAATATTATGAAACTATACCTTATGGAAACCTCAAATTGCGTGTAAATAGTGAACGTATAGAATCTATTGGGACGGAGGGAATAACCTGCGACTTGGATGTTGTAGTAGTAGACTTGATGTTCTTTTGATTATTTGATTAACCTGCGACTATACATATCCAACCTGCGACCTGAGTGTATGCCTTTGACAATTTATTATCTTACTAAGCTGCAACTTGAAACCAAAACGGAGTAGTAGTAGAGGCTTGCAAATATTTCTAAGTCTCACTCAACCTGCGACCTCAGTTGTAGTAGAACAAATGCTTGTTGTTTCTTTTCCTTTCAATTCGAACAAAACAAGCACAGCCATGAGGGATGTTGATGTGCTACGCGGAAGAAACAATCAAGGAAAGGTAGGGAGTTGAACCCACGCGCAAGTGGCATGACCACAAAATAAGACACAAATGTACCTGCCATTTGATTATTTGTTTGAGATTTGTTTGTGTGTTCTTTTGCTTTGATTTCCACCAGGGTCCCAAGAAACGACCCTGCCAATTCTTGATTCATTTCTTTTGTTTGATAATCAGCCAAGTGAACCTTCCATTTGATATATAATTATTCCTGTGATCCTTTGTCAATTCGTTTTTAATTCTGAACAAAGACAGGCTACCATACTACTTCTTTTCCTCACGTACGCATGCATGCAAGGTTGTAATCTGGCTGGCAGCAAAAGAAATAAATAAAACATTTGAATAATAAATAAATAAATAAATAAATGAATTAGATTTTCATTTATTTATTTAATTATAAAATCAAATATTAATTTATTTTTCCAAAATCAAATGTTGATGTTAAATTAAATAAATAAATGAATTGATTCTCATTTATTCATTTAATAAAAATTCAGCCATTGATTAAAATAAATTCTGTAAATCCTCGAGCTGTACTCCTTTGTATCTTCAAGTATTCCAATATCCGGGATTTTGTACCTTAAAATATTTCCAGTCTTCTCGAGTACAAAAACCACTTAACAACATTTCTAAAAATAATACTCCATTTCCTTTCACGGATCACTGACGTCTAGTGCAAGGGTCTGGTTCACAGATGACTAGTTCCGCTCTCAGGCCTTCGTATTATACCCGTACAAACCACTGTTAAGTCTTCTACCAAACATAACAAACTTCATTAGGAATCCTTGAGGTCTTCACACTGATCCTGATAACTACTTCGAATGACTCCAATCTTATTCCTCCGATGCTTGAACATATTAATAAACTTCATACGGATCACTGTTGACGTCTTCTTCACTGCATCTACCAAAATCTTTGTGTATATGCCCAATAAATAATCTTTACTGATTCTAGTGGAACATAGATTATTTCAAAGTCCTTGTTCTATGTTGGGTTATCCAAACCAGTATTGTTGAGTTATACATACAACTTCAATCTTGCTCAACATCTAGTTCTCTAAGGCATTACATTATGCAGAAAAGTGCTACTAAACTTATTAATGCATAAGCTACTCTTTCAACGGATGTTAAAATGATCATCCGTTGAAAGCTATAAAATCACTAAATTAAATCTACTAAGGTGTTTTGTTTAACTTATCATCAAGTACAGAACATATTCCTAACAATTTTCCCCAATTTATGTCTACTGGAATTGTAGGCATAAATTAAGAGAAACTTGATGATAACAAAACACCCTATGAATATAGACTGATTACTAGTAGATAAGATTAAGAAGTGCTATAATTTATTGAAAATTATGTAGAGGAAGGTTTATAGAGAATCTCACAAGCCATTTTCAAGGTGCTCCTCTAGACTGAGCAAATTTAGCTTATTTCCTTGACTGTATAAACTTCTTTCCCAATTTCTCATTATTTTCTTCAATCTGGTGCTGAATTTGCCTGTAGAATTCAGATTCATCTTCATTTGTCTGATCCAACATTTCTTACATCTCTATAAGAGTTTCATTGCTTGAAATTTTTAGCTGATCTTCCAGTCTGAAGAATTTTCAGGTGTATTTTTTATCCTTGAACTCCATCAACCAGTAAGGCCTCAAATGCACTCTATTTCCTGTGTATGGAATTATTAGGACTCTTGGGAGTGCATTTGGTCCTCTCCAACTATTCCTTATCTCCTCAGTTTTATTCAGTACCATCTTCTTGGCAACAATGTTGAATCTAAAGAGAAAATTTTCACCAGAACAGAATAACCTTCATTGAGAATTTTGTGAAGAGGCCAAGTTAGCTCTTTTCCACCCTTGTACCTGAAGACCAATCTCTCTGAAAGATGCTTGTAAGCATCAATAGCCCTTACTTCTTCTAGCTCATCCAGATAGAGATTTATGTCTGAAAATTCTTTGATGTCACAAATGAAGAGTTGATCTCCCTTGTTGACAGTTGGTTTGGGTTTGGCTAAGGCCTTGGATTGAAGTTTGACAGGCTTGGACTTTTTGATTGCTTTCTTCTTTGTTTTCCTTGGCTTGGTTTTGATTGGAATGTTTAGATCAGGAAGGGGTAGGCTTTCCCAATCTATAGGTTCGTCCTTGGGAATTATGGGTTCACCATGGAAGTTTGTGTCAGAATAAACCTTGAACTCTGCCTGCTCCATTGTGGGCATAGCTGGTTGACTTGAAGTAATAGATTGGGTAGGCATAAATTCTTCCTTATCTTTATTAAAATCCATCTTCCTTTTTGGTATGCATTTGTATCTTAGTTTCTTTATCTGCTTTCATTCTTTTTGCTTCTCTTCAATCAGAGTCTCAACTGTCACAGTAGGCATTACAAATTCTGTAGTTGTAGGCTTCTTATCTTGGTTCTTGGCATCTAAAGCAGCTTGCTTTTGTTGTTGTTTGAGCCTCACCTTTTATTCTTTCTTAGCTTCTGCAAACTGTGGATGTCCAGCCACCACACAGATCAATTTGCCATTCCTGTAGATTTTAGAAATTCTTTTCTCTAAGACTGAGTCTATGGGATCCTTGAGATAGGCAATTGATCTACCAAGTAGCTTCTTCTCATCAGGCTTGGGAGTCTCATAGATTAGGTCCAATGGATTTTTATTTGATTTCTTTGGATAGTTTCTCTTTGGTTGAAAAATCACATTGGGCTTTGGGGATTTTATTGCTGAGGGTTGACCCCTTTCCAACTCCATAAGCTCATTTTATTGATTAAAATTGGTCTCAATTGAGAGAAGTGAGAGAATTTTTTCACATCTTTGTCTTGCTTCTCAATTGGACCAAACTTCTTTTCAATGTTCTCATCAAGCTTCTTCCATTTTTCATTCAACTTCAATTTAGCTGTTGTTATCTTGATCAAGTCAATATTGTCTAGCATTGGTGGCTTTGTGAAGGTAGTTGCTGGAACTATTACCTTGCTGACATTAATGTTGAGCACTTTCTCCCCCTCATTAAATGACCCCCTTGACTAACTGGAATGATAGATTCTTTCTCCCCCTTTTTGTTAGCATCAAGCTGAGTGGAGGTTGAGGTTTGTGCAGCCACCAATTTTTGAAGAAGCAGAATCTGTTGAGCTTGATGGAGTTGGATTTTGGTGATAGAAGTTTCTAGGACTTTAAGCCTTGTGTCCAAAGAATCAACCTTGATACTGAGATCAGATTACTTCCTGAGTTGCCTCTATACATATCTCATTGTAGAGTCAGGAAGAAGGTATTCCAATATTTTATTGATGTCCTTCTTGACTTGTCCAATTTAAGTCCTGATCTCAGACACATCTTGATTTTGCTTGAGAAATTGGATTTTGTGCAAGTGAAGAGACTCAAGGTGTGCTTGGAGAAGACTCTTGGTGTTGGCATCTGCAATATCTTTAAGAGTTGTTTGAGTCTGATGGATGATGTTGAAGAGAGTTGATTTAAAGTGGTGCTTTTTGCAGTCTTTGCTAAACATCCATGATGGAGTGTTTGTGCTTGAGCTAGGGCATGCCTCTCCCCTTTGTCCATGAAATCTCCTTCATCATCCTCACCTTCATCTCCAAAATTGTCTTCAGAACCACTTGTTGGATATTCAAAATTATCACCAGCTATGGAGGGCATGACAGTGATTGCATCCTTAGCCTTTTGCATGGAAGCTGTTGTGTGCACCAGGTTGAGAATTTTCTCAGCAACCATATTATCCTGCTCAGCCAAAACTTAATAATCTAGAACATGGTGAGTAAATGACTCAACTGTATAAGAAACGTAGTCTAAGACAGCTTGATAATCTTGCCGAAATAGCCGTTTCTTTTCAGCCTCATTAACATCCCTTAACTCATTAACAATGGGCTCTTCCCATTCTCCAGTACCTGCCTTTCTCTTATTTTCTCTCTTTTCTTGCATCAAGGGCTCCCCTTGGCTTCCCACCCTCATACCCTCACCTTTAACTTCTAAGGTGAGACTCCTCTCACTCACTTTTGCCAAGATGAAAGAAATAGCTTACAGTTTTTCACTCATTTCCTCTCCTTTTTCCTGAGATCAACTCAGCCTCTCACTCTGTTCACTCCCTTCCCTCAATTCTCGAAGTGATTTTACAACTACTAAATCATCTGCACTTGTAATAATAGTTGAAATTTCAAGTGGTACAGTGATATTCAACGGATGAGAAACATCCATCGAGGTAGTAGTTGAGAGTGTCAACGGATGATTGCTGTCAAGCACATCCATAGAGATACAATCACTAGTCAACAGATGAAAAATATCCATCGAGATAGTAGAAATGACAGAGTTTGGAGTGGAAACTACTATAGAATCTGTAGTGATTAATTTGAGATTTTGCACAGACTTTTCAGTAGAATCAGAAAGAAATGGCAAGTGAGCAAATAAATCATCCAGAAGATGATGCTCACTTGCATGAGATTTTGGCTTCTCTATGAGAGTTAAAGATGGAGAATCAGGAATTGATGTATGAATCATATCCACATCCAAAGAATTTGTGGGTGAGTTTTGTGTGTGAGGTGCTTTTATTGTAAGAGATTTTGGCTGTGACTCCACACTTAAAGGAGCCACATTAAACTGACTTTGATAAGGTGATGTAACTGAGTCTTTGACTGCAGTTTGCACAGTGTATGCACCCTGTGTATCCCCAAGTGTTTTACATTTCCTTTTTCTTGTGTAAGTTTGAGGTGAGTCTGTGTCCCCAACCCTCTTGGCCTGTGCTCTTGGTTGAGAGCTTGTTTCAATAGTGACATCCTTTGGGGAGGATGAAACTAGTAAAGAGCTAGAATCCTTATTAAGCACTACAGTTTGTTGGGAAACTGCAGTGTGTCTAGGCTTGGCTACACACACCTCTCCCTCCTTATTCTTAGGATTTCTTTGATTTTCACCCTGTCCCTCACCAGGATCACTTCCCTTCACACCCCCTCTTGTTTTTTAGTAGATTTTAAAACTAGTTTCTTTTGAGAGAAACTAGAATGGGTTTTCTTTGACTTGGATTTGGAAATTCTTGATTTTGTGGCTTGGGTAGACACCTGTTTGGTCACTGTCACAGATGTCATAGCCACAGTTGATGGCAAAGAAATTTGTGGTGGAGAAGTAGCAGGGACATAAGTGTTTAACTCACTTACCTGAGGCTGCTCCATAATTGGCATGTACATGAGGGGAACCTCCTTATGGTGATTGGCCCTGTTAACATCAGCAATAACTCTTCTCTCTTGGACCCAACAATCTAACTTGTTTGTTAAGTTCTCAATTGAGAGATTCTCGGAAACAAAATTAGCTATCATCATAAAGAATCTAGCATAATATATGTTCTTAGACCTATTCTTAATGTCCCCTAATTTACTCCCTAATTCATACATCACAGAGGTGCTAAAATTAAAATACTTATCACTAAGAAGCATATAAAGCATGTTAATAAGTAAGTAAGTTACAACATCAAAATTGTTAACTTTACCAGAAAACACTTTAATAAAAGAATCACATAGAAAGCTCTATTCTTTTCTAAAGCCTATTCTCCTAACCTCACCTAACTTGGTGGCAGTAAGAGCGTAACCCATGGAGATAAGCATGTTACTCACATCCGTGTCTGTTTGTTGAGCCAGAGTGTTATTTTCAGGCAATTTAAAGCATTTTTCAATAGCATCATAGCCTATGCAGTGTTCCTTACCTTTGAGAGAGAAGGTAATGGTTTTATCTTTGGAGTTGAACACATCAGTAGTCCAAACCTCCTCAACAACCTCACAGTAGATGATTGGAGACTTAAGCATTGCATAACTCAGTTTGCAGCTTTGAATGAAGTCCATCATTTTGTGATAGTCTTTAGATGCAGGAATTTGCTTGTTCACCAAAGCTAGGAAGTTGTTCTTTTCATAGAGGTACCTAGTTTGAGACATGATTTTGACTACTGGTGCCACTGCTGTGATTGAAAGTAGTTGCATAAAGGGGTTTTTTGCTTTGAAGACGAAGAGAGTTAGAGAAATTGCTTGAGAAAGATAAAAGTAGAAATGAAAATGAAATAGGCTTTTATACTTTCTCAAAAATAAATGGTTAAAAAGTAAAAGCAAAAATAAAGTAACCAATCAAATTAGCCCAAAATAGCCATTTAAAAATAAACAAAACTGTCAAAATTCTAATGATTATCCATCGAAGTATACTTACAGGCTGTAAGTAAATTCGACGGATAATGCCTAGAATTAACGGCTAAGATTGAGAGCAATTCGACGGATAAGGATTAAAAGTACCCAGAATAATATTTGATATTTTAATAGATGATACAATGAAATTCAATGGATATTCATTTTCAACGGATAATGAACATCCATCGTGATGGAAATTCCGACTTAGCCAAAATTTCATTTTTGACAAAAAACATCAAATTTTTATTCTGACTGCATTTCAATTTGCTTATACATCAAAACAAATTAAGAGTAATTATGCTTACCTAACTCACTTACCAACCTAGTAAAGGTGGATTCATCAAGTGGCTTGGTAAAGATATCTGCAAGTTGCTTCTCACTTGGAACAAAATGAAGTTCCAGTACCATTCATAAAATGCTCTCTAATGAAGTTGTACTTGATGTCAATGTGCTTGGTCCTTGAATGCTGTAATGGATTTTCAGTAATTGCAATAGCACTTGTGTTATCACAGAAAATAGTAATCTTATTCACCTATAGACCATAGTCCAACAACTGATTTTTCATCCATAAAATCTGTGCACAACAACTACCGACATCAATATATTCAGCCTAAGATGTAGAAGTAGAGACTGAATTTTGCTTTTTACTGAACCAGGATACTAGCTTATTTCCTAGAAATTGATAGGTTCCTGTAGTACTTTTTCTGTCAATTTTACAACCTGCATAATCTGCATCTGAATAACAAGTTAGATCAAAACCAGAATCTCTAGGATACCAAATGCCAAGTTTTGGTGTTCCTTTGAGATATATGAAAATTCTCTTAGTAGCTACTAAATGAGATTCTCTAGGATCAGCCTGGAATCTAGCACAAAGACAAGTAGCAAATATTATATATGATCTACTGGCTATTAAAAACAAAAATGAGCCAACCATGCCTCTATAGCTTGAAATATCCACATACATTTTAGTAGTGTTTACCTCAAGTTTAGTTGCGGTGGCCATGGGAGTTTTTGCAGATGTGTAATCCATTAAGTCAAACTTCTTTAAAAGATCATAAATATATTTGGTTTGACTAATGAATATTCCATCACTAACTTGCTTAACTTGTAAACCAAGAAAATAAGTCAGTTCTCCCATCATGCTCATTTCATATTTACTTTGCATCAATTGGAAAACTTTTTGCAAAGTTTCTCATCTGTAGAGCCAAATATAATATCATCTACATAAATTTGAACAAGTAAACTAGAGCCATTAACATTTCTATAAAATAAAGTTTTATCAACAGTACCTCTTGTGAAATGATTTTCTAAGAGAAACTTTGACAAAGTGTCATACCAGGCTCTAGGTGCTTGCTTCAGTCCATACAGTGCTTTCAAATTTTAGTAGACATATTCTGGAAAATTGGGATCTTCAAAACCAGGAGTCTGACTGACATAGACTTATTCCTCCAAATCTCCATTCAGAAAGGCACTTTTAACATCCATCTGATAGACTTTGAAATTGGCATGGGCTGCATAGGCTAGAAAAATTATGATGGCTTCAAGTCTTGCAACAGGAGCAAATGTCTCATCAAAATCTATTCCTGCTTGTTGACAGTAGCCCTTAGCAACCAATCTAGCTTTTTTTCTGACTACTATGCCATTTTCATCCATCTTGTTTCTGAATACCCACTTGGTGTCAATAGGATTATTTCCTTTAGGCTTGGGTACCGGCTTCCAAACTTTATTCCTTTCAAATTGGTTTAGCTCCTCCTACATAGCTAAAACCCAATCAGGATCCAACAGAGCTTCTTTTATCTTTTTAGGCTTTTTCTGTGAGAGAAAGCTATTGTAAAGATGCATCACTAACAATTAGCTCAAATGGGTGATCTCTATTATGTTCTTCCTTTCCACCACTCAGTTCTTCCTTTCCACAACTCCATTATGTTGTGGGGTTCTTGCTGCTGAAAACTTATGCATGATCCCATTCTCTTCACAAAACAATCTCATTACAGAATTCTTGAACTCAGTTCCATTGTCACTTCTGATTCTTCTAACTTTGAAATCAGGATGATTGTTAACTTGTCTTATGTGATTGATGATGATTTCACTAGCTTCATCTTTGGATTTTAGAAAATATGTCCAAGAGAACTTTGAGAAATCATCCACAATTACTTGGCAATATCTTTCTTAGAGATGGACAATACATTGACTGGTCCAAATAAATCCATATACAGTAGTTGTAAAGGTTCTTCAATTATTGAATCAAGCTTCTTTTTGAATGATGCTTTGATCTGTTTTCTATTTTGACATGCATCACACAATCCATCCTTTGAGAATTCCACTTGATGAATGCCTCTTACCAAATCTTTCATGACTAGTTCATTCAGAGTCTTGAAATTAAGATGGGACATCTTCTTATGCCATAGCCAACTTTCCTCTTGACTTGCCTTACTGAAGAGACAAGTAATAGATTCTGCATTTGATGAGTTGAAGTTAGCTAGATACACATTTCCTTTTCTCACTTCAGTGAGGACCACTTTGTTGCTTTTATTGTTGGTCACAACACAAGTTTTAGCATTGAATGTTACTGAGTTGCCCTTATCACAAAGCTGGCTGATACTCAACAGATTATGCTTGAGTCCATCCACTAGGGCAACTTCCTCAATGATGACATTGTATTTAGAAATCAAGCCATATCCCACAGTATAACCTTTGATGTCATCTCCAAAAGTAATACTTGGGCAAGTTCTCTCCTTGAACTGAGTGAGCAGGGTAGAATCTCCAGTCATGTGCCTTGAGCACCCACTATCCAGATACCAAAGATTTTTTCTATTTCCCTGCACACAACAAAATTAGATCAAGTTAATTTTGGTACCCAAGTTTCCTTGGGTTCTTTTTTGTTAGCCTTTTTCTCAGGTTTGTCCTCATTTGACTTAGGTATTTGAGATTCATCCTTAGTCATTTGAGTAGAACCTTTAAAACCATTCATCATTATAGAATTATCATGCACAGGCTGGTTAACATGAAAGGGCATATTCTATGTAAATATGTTATTCCAGTAAGGCATGCTAAATGGCATTTGAGGCATACTAAATGCAGCATATTAAGGATTTTGTGCAAATGGCATATTAGCAAATTATGTATTCAAATTATATACAGGTATAACATTCACATGCATTGTAGGCATGTTAGGAAATATTGAAGGTGCAGTCATGGGTGCGGGCATATCAAGTTTGAAATTAATAGATAAATGATTAACACTACCACACTTCACACTTGTTTTTCTAGGTGCATATTTATCAGGTGCGTAGTTGTTATGTTTTTTAATTCCTACTTTTCTATTTCTATTGTTTTTCCTTTTTGATTCTGCTTTAACCTCAATTTTCTCCAATCGGTCATTCAGTTGCTTGATTGACAGATGCCCTACATTGACTCTCTTATTCTTTTTCACTTGACTTGTTTCTCCTGGGACAAAGTTCTTGGAAACTGATCCATATTTCTCATTTAACTTAGCTAGTTGGGATTTTCTAACAGGTTTTCTTTCACTCGACAGATGTTGTTCCTTATCTTTCGATGGATTATTCATTTGAACATTCGATGGATAACTTTCATTATCCGTTGAATCCACATCCGTTGAGAGTCCTTCCTCCAAGTTAGAATTCAGTTTCTCCTTGCTCTTTTTCCAGGCTTCATCACAGAAGGATTCTATACCTTGAACTTTAGTAATTTGAGCATGGACATCTCTGGATGATTTTCATGCCTTAATTACTTCATGTTCTCGTTCAAGTTGCTTTCTTAAAATCTCATCTTTCTTTGAGGATTCAGTTAGTTCATCTTTAGCAGTCTCGCACTCTATCTTCAGTTTCTAAAACTCAACAAATTGAGTTTCTAACACAATTAAAACAAATTGTTTTCTTTAATTTTAGTGTTTTCTTTATTGAGAGATTTGACTGTAACACGCAGATGATATAATTTAGTAGACATGACATTTATAGCATCATTACACTCAGCTTTAGATAAATGTGCTAGATTAGTGGTGATTACTTGATTACTTGAAGAACTAACTTCTACTTCATCTGATTTGGCCATCAGGGCTAGAATTACATAGCTTGTATTCTCATCTTCATCCAATCTATCAGCAGCCCAACCATTTTATTGAGTAAGAAAGGCCATTTCCTTTTGTTTGAGCAACTCAAAGTACTTCTTTTTGTAATCCACAGGCTCAAACTTCTTTCTTTCAGAATCAGGCTTTCCACATTCACTTGCAAAATGACCCTTCAAGAAACACTTGAAATATTTAAATTTTGACTTGTCAACCATATTTCTGTTTGGCTTGGTTGCTCCAAAATTCTTTTTGAATTTGAGCTTGGCAAACCTTCTGGATTGAAAAAAGCTAGATTCTCATCTATGTCATCCATATCATCTTGACTAAGGGGCTGTTTGATAAATCTGAATCAAAAACACTGAATCATTAAATTACCTGAATATACTGAATGAAAATTTTATCTGAATGAAAAAATTACTGAAGGAAAATTATTGTTTGATAACAATCATGTATAAATATCTGAATGATGATATTTTTACTATTTTACCCTCAAACTTGTTTATTCAATACTAATTGATTTGATCAACGATTGAACTGAAACAATATTACTTCTAGATCTCTAGTCCAAATGTAATATTACAAAAATGTCATAAAATATACAAAATGAATTTAATACAACGTGACACAAGTACATAGGAAAAAAGAACTAGCAATGAAATCTACGTTCTTTCTAACTGATTTATGTTTTGATCACGAAGATTATTCATATATTGTACTCCTTGAGTCCCCCACTGTTGTCTATAGTGTTGTTCTTGATTCAACTGACATTCATTTCTATTTTCCTCTTCTTCATCGTCTGAACTTGCGGCATTGTCATATTCAGCAAATAAAGTGTCATCAATTTTCTCCATCCTAATAAAATTATGGACCGCAAAACAAGCTATAACTATATCTCTTTGTACGGAAAAAGGATACGGAGCCATTTGTTTTAGGATCGGAAATCTAGATTTTTAACACTCCATATGCCCGTTCAATAACATTTCTGAGTCATGCATGTGCATGATTAAACTTTTCTTGTCTTGTTAAAGGACGACGACCATTAAAATCTGCTGCCCAATATCTTGTATTTCAAAATGGCGTCATAAACCCTCTTGTGTTTGTATATGCAGCATCACATAAATAAGACTTATCTGTAATTGTATGCAATAAGTTTAAATATTAAATAATAATAATAATTGTATATTTTAAAATAAGTATATAAAATATTACTTGGTGGAGGAAAGGGAAAGCCCGCGTCCGGATCAAATGCAACTTCTGTTAGAATTCTTGAGTCATGTGCAACTCCCTCCCAACCAGCGCAAACAAAGGTAAAAATCATGTTAAAATCACATATTCCAAGGACATTTTGATAGCATTCACCTCTCCCTCTTCCTTTATAACAGGTTTGTTGATCGTTAGGAATAGGTGCATGGACAAGTGCACCATCCAGTGCACCAACTGCTCCCTATTTCAAAAAAAAATGGTAATATAAAAATATGGATATATAAATATAACGTATCAATGGAGTAGTATAAAGAATATTTATTTACCTGAAAATTCTTCTTAATGCTTTATGATTGCCTGGAACATCTGGGTTCAGATCAAATGAGGTTGGCACTATAATCTCTTTAGCAAATTCCATCATTCCATTTAATACCTCACGAAAACAATTATGAATAGTTTGAGAAGAGTGTTGAAAATCATGTTTGAGCACCCGAAAGCGTTCATTATGTCCAATGACTATAAAAAATATTGCCATTTTTTCTTCAACCGTAATATAGCGACTATCCTTTAACCAATTCTTTTGTCTAAAATGATCACATAGTTGAATATATGCAGTCCGAGATAAGCGCATCAAATTATGGCATTGTGTTCCTAGACCACTCAACAACTCTAATGTGTAAGCATGCCCTGTGAAAGCAGAAGTAAGGTCTCCTTTTCTTGGTCTCCTTTGTTTTCTATGTCGAGTGAAATAATAATATATCATCATGCAGAACAATATATCATAGATATCCATATTCAACCTATAAAACAAAAATGAAATTAATACATATAATTTTATGATGTCCAACAATCATGCATATAAATAAAATTAAATTGATGAATTGACTAAAAAGATTCAGAATTTAATTTACCAAAAAAACTAAGCATACATGTCCAAAAAAATAAACAAGTTGAATAGTTTAACAAGATACTAAAATAAATCTAATAGTAAATCCTAAACATAGAGGTCCAAAGAAAATTAAACTAAGTAGCCTGTAGAATGAAATCTAAACGGATAGGCCTAACTTTCGTGAAATCATTCTGACCCAGCTCTCAGCCCCATCGTCATCGAGATTCATCCATGCTTCTCTATGACTTTCACTCTCACAAAAAATTCCAAGTGCTAGTTGGTACAATGGGTTTTCCACCGACCATCCTACACCTTTTAATTTTTCTTTGCATTCTTTATTAGTTGGTCCATTACTTCTCTGCACTATGATATCTAACGCCTTGGACATTTTTTCTTCAAACTCGTTGTTAATGGATTTTGTTACCAGTTGCTTGGATTTCTTTTTAGGCCTCTGACTATCCTCTTTTGGAGTGTTTCTGTTTTCTGGCACTTGTAGTGTTTCTTCTTCCAAAATAGGATTAGTATTCATAGGTTCATAAAAGTCTTGACCTTCCACATTAATAGGACTATCGACCACTTCATGAACCTCAGATTCTTGACTCTGATTAGCCCTATTTTTTTTAGCTGTAGGCCCACAACTGTTGATGCCGGTAGCTGTAAAACCATCATATAGTTGAGTACAAAGGTCTGGAAATAGTAAAGGTGACGTCTTTAAGGGCTCAGCCTTTGGATTTGCCTGTATTAAAAATTATAAGATAAATTATATTGAAAATTAATATGATATAATTACGAGTGATTTCTATGGAAAAGAAAAAGAATTAACCTATACTTCTTGTTTCCATTCTTCTTCAGATAGGTTGAACATGTTAGTTGATGCATCATAAGTTTCGTGTCTTATTTTTTAGTCTGCACCAAGCTTGATACTTGTATTTAGTATAATCATAATGATTTTTTGCTTGTCTCTGGTCAACAACAAAATTATGAGTTTCTTTTAGTGTTTTAATCACTTTTTCCCATGACTGTGGCCTAAGATTACTACCCTGCCTTCTATTTTCAGATGCTTCACGAATACACGCTTCTAAAAATGTTTTGATAATGTTTTCATTTTTCCAGACCACTCTAGGCTTCTTTTGAGTCTCAGTCGCAGTCTCCATACCTAATGCAATATTTATAGTTAGAACTACATGAATTATAATTAGTTGTTATCACCAGGTTCCTGGAAACACAAATACAGACTACTAAATGTCTACTATAATTAAATATTAGTACTTATATTGCATCCTACAAGTTTGCAAAGTATCTAACAGGGTCTGACATAAGCAGGAATAATAAGGACACCTAGGCTCGACTATCAGTAAAAAAATTCTTCATATTGAACATCATATAAGAAACGAGACATAATACCAACACGAATTAACACAGTCTATAACAAATATACCAGAACAGAAGCATTCACTTACATGTATAACTTACAATCACTACAACCACCATCAATCCACAACTAGACATACAATTGAATTCTGAACAATACTACATTAACACAATTAAGGAATTCAGAGACAGACATAATATGCTCTCATTTCAAAACCAAGAGAATCTACGGTTTCTTAGCTTTACTCGGAGTATTAGCATTGGAAGAAGCTGAATTAACAGCTGCCAGTTGTTCAAAAATAATTTCTGATATGCTAAAGTATACTATTAGTATGCTAAATTATTTCTGATATTTACTTTCTAACAGGGAAATACAATAGTAAGACAGGTTTGCAAGATGATTCTCAAGGGTCAATTGCTGCTAAATGTGTTAGTTTCTTAATGCTATGTCAGGTGACCAGCTCTTGAGAAGACCTTATAAGGTTTTATACTTGTCAATATTAACTACTATATCTTGTGGACTGAATGCATACTCTTTGTTTGATCTTGTGGAAATTTGGGTTAGATCGATTCAGGTGGAAATTTTGTCTCGCGTCAAAGTACAAGCTAACTAGAAGGAGATGTTTTAGTTCATGGTACTTTTTTAGAATAATGCAATTGTAAATATATAGATCCAGGTTGCATGATATCATTGACTCACTAATAACTAATGATTCTAACTTTCTTCAAAGAAATACTCAATTAGCAAAATTTGTCATATTCTTCTCTCTCACAAACTGGATCAAATGTTAAAATTGTTAAGTCTCTAATACCAATATGGGAGGTTTTCTGTTATTCCTACCTTATGTCGTCTTACTAATAATTTAATTTTTTTTGCACCTCTTAAACTTAGTAGAGGATAAGTGGTGAGGCTAACACCATGTAGCAAAGCGTAATGTCACACGCAGTTGGTTCTATTTTTAATATTACAGGTGATGAGACTAGCAACAAGCTTAACAGTGGTGCGAAACATTTACCTACTTGACTTGAGGTCTAAATAACATTTACCTACTATTAAATAACACCTATTTAATTTTGGTTGCAGTTAAACCACACCTCATCCGTATTAGTTGTTGCCTGTTTGCATACACTATGCAATATAATCAGTTCAAAGTGATGAGAAATCACAAAAAATTATAAAACAAAAACTGAACTAAGAGAAATATACTATTTTCTAGCACAACTAGCTGACTACCAACAAGAACATAATACTATGCTACTACAAACTATTCACTTAGGACTATACAACAAATATATAGACGGAAGGAGCGGGATGGGATAACATAGTGGTTCATCAAATAAACCTTTTTTCGGTACTGAGTATAGGCATCTATCCTAAAACACACACAAGCACCAAAAGATTCCAATTCACAAAGTTCAAACAACTACTTTTCTCGTGATTACATGATACATAAGAACCCTATAAATAGCCCATATGCTAAGCTAAACCAATTAATTTTTTTAGAAAATAGTGTATGTACCTGAACAGAGCAGTGTAGTAGCCGCATAAACCAGAGAATAGGGGAAGAATGAAAATATGGTGTTTGAGGGTCTATATTAGAAAAAAAAAACCCTATTCAGAGTCTCACTTACCGAATAAGTGAGGGGTTAAGTTCTTAGCCAAAAAGTGTATTTTGTTTTCTTTCAATATTTTTAATAATCAATTAAAAAATAAAAACCTCTGACCGAATAAGTAAAATAACCATTAAGAGGCTACTAAGTGTTATCAAACACCCCCTAAGATGGTCTTCATGTTTAGCAACTAGCCCTTTTACTTTGCCTTCACAAACTCTAGGGTTTGGTGCAGATTCCACAACTTCAACCTTTATCTCTCTCTCTCTCTTGCTCAGCAACCAATGCAATGGATTCTTCCTTATTCCTTCCTTTCTCCAGCTTCTCATCTTGCTCTATTTGAAGCTCATAGGTCTTTACAATCCCATGCAGTCTTTTCAAGGTAAATTCCTTGTAATCTTGAGAATTTCTTAGTGAGACTGTCATAGGCTTCCATTCCTTTGGTAGAGATCCAAGGAACTTGAGGTTTGAATCTTCGGTCTGGTAGATTCTTCTATGCAATTTTAGAGCATTTAGCAGTTTTTGAAACCTACTAAAAATTTCAGTGAGTGACTCACTTTCTTCACTATGAAAATGCTCATATTGCTGAATCAAGAGTTGCATTTTATTTTCCCTTACTTCTCAGTTACATCACATATAACTTGAATTGTATCCCAGATATCCTTAAAAGTTTTATAGTTTATGATATTGTCAAACATGTCACCATCAACATTCATTAAACAAAATATTTATGGCCTTCTTATCCTTATGAACCTGCTCAATATCTGGATCAGACCATTCTGCTCTAGGCTTTGGGATGGATGGCTCATTTCCTGTAGCGGCTCTCATAAGAACATGTGGACCTTTCTCAATACATCCCACATATCCTTCATCTTGAGAAAGAAGATACATGTGCATTTTCACCTTCCAGTGGTGATAATTGTCTTTGTCCAGAAATGGAATCTTTACTCTAACATCTTTTCTGTTCATCTTGTTAGATGTTGTGATCTTTAAACTCTTTGTACTTCGAGAGCTTGCTCTAATACCAATTGTTATTCCCAAACAATCTACCAAAGAATTACGGGGGGGGGGGTTGAATGTAATTCTGGCTACTTTTTGGATTTTAAGAAATGTTCTTCTTTGAATATATAACTGTGTTTAATTTAGCTAAAGTGTGAAATGAAAGTATTGAAAAAATCAAACACAAAGTAATCAAATACAAGTATTTAAAAACTTTCTGGTGGATTGAACTTTTCCACCAGAGATATATATAAATATGAGAACTCTGTGATGCAATGTTTTGTACACAGCTGCTCCCAAGTTGAACTTACAAAGAACATAGAAATTCCTTTACAGATACAGCTTTGTCTATTCCTCTGGAATTTCTTACTTGCAACCACTGTTCTACTTGCTACCCTTGGTTTATATATCAACAAGTTACATGATAAAAAGACAAACAAATAAGATAAAATGTTTCTAGTCTAATTTCATGCTTCTAAATTTCTCTATCCAGCATATTTGAATATCTTCAGTTTAGCATAGAAATGGAAATGCTTCTTTGTTCTCTAAAACCTGTGAATAGACTGCCACATTCCATTTGCATACAATCAACGCATGTGACTTTCAAGTCACTATCAACTGTTTTTGAATTTGATCATCCGTTGAAACTCTGTGGTGTGGCAGCCTCTAAACCCGAGTCAGAAGTACAGGGTCCACAACACACACAAAATATGAAACCTGTATATATAATACTATTTATAATGACCCTGCTTTACACAACCACGGATCGCAACAGGTTAAAGTATGAAAACAAGCCACAACCTTAACTTTTATTACAATGCACCAAAATCCAACCAGTTTAACTTACAACTGATAATGAAATTATTCTTAAAATCTTGTTAACTCAACTACCATATAAAGCTCCTGCTAGTTCGATCCAACTCAATATGGAATCCTAGCTCGTACACTGGACTGGGAAACCTCGCTATCAACCATATCCTTCTTAACTATAGAATACATAAAGAGATTCGCAAGAGTGAGCTAACTAGCTCAGCAAGTCATAATAGCAATATCTGAGGTTAAACAATGATCAAATGAGATGATTTAGAAGAATCAAATTTCTTGTTAAACAATCATTAGAATTGGATATTCATTTTAAATTTTTAAAACCAAGGTTAGGTTGTTGATCAGTCACGCACTAACCCCGAGCAAGGCACACAGCTCTGCTCTAATTAATGGATCCAAGGCACACATTGGCCTACTTCGACCATGAATCTGGTCTGACCATAAATATGGTCCACATAAAGAAAACTATCCAATTCTAAAATAGTCCAGTATGATAAACAATATAATTCAATAAAACAAGATCATAATCAACAATTATAAAACTTTTGTATAAAAGCATAATGCAATTCATGATTATCACAAAGGTATATCAAGGTATGTGTGAGGAATGGCTTCCATCCTGTAGGAGAATCAGGTATTTAGATGAATAATGATTTCACAAGGTTTAGTTATTTGATGTTACAAGGTATGATTTAGTATAAAAGTTTTTGTATGTTCAAGCAATTCTGTTGCAGTGTCTGGTGTATGGTGGATATGTATTTATGGAGTAGTATTGTATTTGTGTGGTTTAGTATCAAAGAACAAATAATGTGATTAGGGTTCAAGGCTGATTGACTCAAAGCACTTACATTATAAAGCAGAACTATTTTGAGTACTAATAATATGTCAAGAGAGAGTTTAGAAATATTTGCAATACATATCTCGAGAAAGGTTCAGAAGTACTTGCCTTATCTTAAATGATTCTAACTTCACTTGTACTTTTCTAATGATTCTATTCAACAACTGTTTGTCTACTTTTTCTATGCCTCGCTTCTATTCACTGATCTCTTGCTTTATTTTCTACGCCTTGCTTACTCTGCTAGGCATCATAAGTATCTATCAATATTCATCTCACATTATTCTAATCATCACATAGACATCATAAGGTTTTATCTACCCTTCGTTTCACCCAAATCCGATTTACGAATTGAAAGTTATGACTAAAATAGTCAAACAATAAACACATAGCTTTAAAAGGTCTCTGCAGTGGAATATTTTTTATGTACACATCAATCATATCATATATAACACATAGCACGTAAGATATTCGATGAAAATACTTTTCCAGAGAAGATTTGATGTTAAAATGATTTTTCAGAGATTTAATACGAATTTTTAAACATTTTTCGAAATTAAAACGGGCCATTGAATCATTTATAAACAATTAATCAGGGTTTGAATACCCGAATCTGACTTTAAAATTATTTTATAATAATTATCGAGCCCTTGAAAACAATTTTAAATAATATTTTAAAGGTGGAAACTATTTTTTGGGATTTTTAAATCAAAAGAAATAATTAAATTCAATTAAATAATCAATTAAAATTAATTAATAACTAATTAAATCAATTAATACTTAAATTAATTGACCAATTAAATAATTATTTATTAACTAAAATTAATTAATTAATTCAAATTTATTTTTTAATTAAAAATAATTTTCAGAATTATAAATATTGATTTGTGGAATTTTAAATAAATAAAACAAATTTCTGAAATTAAATTATAAGGGGAATATAACTTTTGAAAGTTTATAAAACAGAAATCCAAAATTTGCAAAACCTTGGAAACTTTGGGGACTAAACAGCAAAAATAGATATTCAGAATTGATTTTTGAAGGAAATGGATTGAAACCGGGTCCGGAAAACGGGTCAATACCGGGTAAACGGGTCGGGAAGAACAACCGGATCTTTCCCATGTTCCGGTGAAGTTCCCGATTCCGGTGACCTTAATTAACGTCTAATTCAATATTGTTCGATCTGGTTTTTGTCTGGAAATCATTTAGAACCTTCCTAGGAACACAATCCTTCCAATAATAATCGTAAATGATTCCCCGATCGTATATTCCGGCAAAATAGCGATTAACGCTAGCGAGAGGTTCAAAACTCCGGCCAGCTCGAAACAGAAGTCTGACAATACATGCAATCATATATATCGAATCCTCCAATCAAGCCTAACACACTGGTAACCTTAGAATCAACCCAGGTTTATCAGAAATGAAAACCCAATATTCGAATTAAGAACGTTCATAACCCTATAAACCGTAATTTCAAATTCCGAGAATCAAACTCAAAATTAAACATGTTATTGAACTCCAAATCAAGAGTATAATATACCAAAATGATCAGGAAGACACAATCTACAATATTCAATCATCAAATCACACAAACAACATCTCGAACAAAAATTCATATTTTAATTCAAAATAATTCAAAATTAAATAAAAATATAGAAAAATAACCTTTGATTCTACAGGTGTATGGATCAAAGATTCTGAAAGTACTCTTCAAGACCTTCGATTCGGTTACTTGAACTCCAGAATCGGATATCGGTAACGCCTTCAAAATATAGAACACTATGAATATACTGTATTTTCTCTGAAAATTATATATTTAACTGACTGCAAATGATTTTCTGTATAAAATATAATACGGTAAAGGCAATTATATTTATGGAATATTGGTACCCCGTTGGATCATATAAAATATTACGTTTATTTGAGAAAACAGATCCAAAACGGTACCGGTTTTAGGATAATTATCCAAATATATATATTTTGTAACTGCGGTCTTGGTCTCAGCGCTTTGGTTACACGTACTACGAGAAGATGATATAATAGTTCGATAAAAAATCTTGTTCTTCTAAAATACAGGTTTATCGATTTACCGAAACGAATTTTATATCGAAAATATTGCGCCGGGACCCGCACGGGGAAAACCATACTCCAGATCTAAAAAGTCAAAACATGGAAAATGCTCGTAATATTACAATTGGGTTAGGAAGGAGTTTTCGAAAGAGTTTCGGGTTGTAAAAATATAAAAACGGTTGAAGTCGGTTGGTTCCCGATCTAAAAAGTCAAAACATGGAAAATGCTCGGAATATTACAATTAGGTTAGGAAGGAGTTTTCGAAAGAGTTTCGGGTTGTAAAAATGTAAAAACGGTTGAAGTCGGTTGGTTCTCGATTATATAAAATACTTTATAAATACTCGGAAAAATAATTTATAAAATCCATAAATCATTTATAAAACCATATAACAACATAAAAATTGATAAAAAAATATCACAATTATCTATATTTTATATTGGACCTATAAAAATTAAAATACTCAAATTTTTATTATATTTACACATCCAAACACAGATAACACTTAACAGATAATTCACCAAAAATTCATATAATAATCACATAATATTTATTTATTGATGAAAATAATTACACGATATATCCCTGATATTACATCCTTCCCCCCTTAAAAGGATTCTGTCCTCGGAATCATTGAAGCAATAACTCAGGGTACCATTTTACGTATAACACTTTCTAAACCCCAGGTTGACTTTTCAACCCTTGGATTTTTCCACAATACTCTTACTAACTTTATAACTTTCTTTCTTAACACTTTCTCTCTCTTTTCTATGGATCCTATTGGATTCTCACATAGGACAACTCTGCCTGAAATTCTATCGGCTCATATTCTATCGCATGTCTAGAATTCTAGATTTTACCCTTTTTAAACATTGCCACATAAAACATTATGGATACATTGCATATGCGGGGGTAATGCTAATTCTTATGCTATCTTATCGACACATTTCAAAATTTCCAAAGGTCCAACGTATCTAGAACTCTGCTTTTCTTTCTTTGTGATCGTGGGTGATTCTTTTTTCACTGTGACACTTTTAACAATATTAATTTTCCTTCTTCAAACTCCGTATTCTTTCTAGCTTGATCTACATACTTACTCTGATGTTTTTGGCCTGCAATTAACCTTTTCTGAGTAACTTCTTTTGTCCGTTGCACCATTTCGGGTTCAAGTATCTTACGTTTTCCGACTTCATCCCAATATACTGGTTATCGACGTTTACGTCCATAAAGAGCTTCGTAGGGAGGCATTTTGATACGGGCGTGATAACAGTTATTACAAGCAAATTCCAATAATGCAGATGTTCATCTCAATTCCTTTTGAAGTCAATGGCACAGATATGTAACGTGCCTTCAATTATTTGAATCATTCTTTTGCTTTGGCCGACAGTCGGTGGATGAAAAGCTGTACTCATATTCAATGTTAGGTCACACAACACTGTAGAAGGGGGTTGAATATAGTGTTTATACAATCAAATCGATTTAACACAAGTATGTAACAAAGATCAAGTATATTCAATAAACTCTGTTACAATATGAACTGCTGTTCTCTCTCAGTGATGAACAAATATCACTAAGAGCTGCTAGGTTACAATGTATAATCTTCTCGATAATGATAACACATTTAGTGTAAACCCTAAGCTGTGTTTATATAGTATACAGTTACAAGATATATTCTAATTGATATTGAATATAATTATGTCTCCTAAAATATATCAGTCAGATATCTTCTACAAGTCTTCCTGTCTTCTAACTCTTTCCATGCATATCTTCTTTTATTTTAGTCTCGATCTTCTCCTGTAAATCAGTTTCATTCCTTAACTGAAAGTCTTCACGCACTTAAGTTCTGATATGGTCTTAAGTTTTGATATTAAGCTCTGACTTCAGTAAGTCCTGATTTCAGTAAGTCCTGGTATGTCATGTTTATTAAAATCTGAAAGCTAAACACAAATCATATTAGACATGACATCTCAAATATATCTAACAATCTCCCCCAACTTGTAAATTATGCAAAATATACAAGTTAATAGATTTGATGATGTCAAAAACATTTAAGTACAAATGTAATAAGAGTTTAACTACATAACTAACTACAACTTACAATCCTTGTAGCTTTTACCAATCTCACTAAGTCAATCTGAATCCAAAATGATTCTTGACAAAGTTTGATATCAGCTTTTCTTCTTTATTCCTCATGACTTGAGTTAGTGTAGTCTTGACTTGCTTCATCTCTTCATTCTGACTTCCAATCTGGTAGATTGAAGTCCTTAGAGCAGAAATATGTTTTCTTTCTAAACCATCATCCAGTCTTATTACCCTTGGATGAGAAGAATCTTCATTGTAGCATAGACATTTCTCTTTCAGAATCACTTCAAGTTTAGCAGAATCCTTCTTCATTTGAATTTCACTTCCATCATCTTCAACAATATTAGCAATGAATTCTGTAACCCTTGAACCAGAAATTTTAGCTTTATCTCTTATGGTCTTCATTATGAACTCTGACCATCTCTTGGTAATACCAGGCTTTACCTCTAAAAGGTAATGAAAGAATTGAAGTTCTTTCAAGGATTTGTTCAGCATATTTGATTCTGACATTTGATATGTCCTTCCATCTTCAAGAAATGGAATCAGATTTTCTTTGACATTGTGCTTATCATGAGCATCCAGTACCACTTGAACAGAGATAACCTTATCAAGGTGTTTCTGTGTAACATCTTCATGAGGTTTGTCAGTTAGCAAAAATGGATCTCTAGTAGCAACTTCAACTCCTGTCTTGATCTTAGCTTCATCAGAACCTAGTCCAGCCCTTTCTCTTGGTTCTCTAGCATTTAACCCAATAGTCATGAAATCAGACATCAATTGGCTTTTCTTTAGATCTGATGGTTTAACATTTTTCCATAGAAGTTTCTTTTTGTCAGCTACTTTCATCTTGTCTAAATCAACTTAAGCACTGTCAGAGGTTGATGTCTTGATAACTCTATCAAAACTTGTTATTTCTTGCTGTTCTTCACTCTCAAAAACTTGAACCTTGTCAGAGGTTGTCTTTGATTCTTCAGAAATCTTCCTTCTTTTCAGAGTTTGAACATCTTCATCTTCAGCAAGAGTATCACCAGTAACTTGAACCATTTTGCACACTGGTTTCATCAGAATTTGAGGAACTTTCGTCTCCAGTGGCTTGGTTGGTTCATCAACTTTTCTCTTTCCTTTATCTTTGGGATCAATCTCAGTTTGTGATCTAGTCTTGGGCTTTGATGCCTCAGTATTTGACTTCTCCTTGATCATAATGCCTTTTACCTTAGGCCTTGGAGGTTTCTTTGCAACAGAAGCTTTATACTTTAGATTTGTCTTTTCAGCTTTAAATCTAGCTTCTTCCTCCTTGAGATTTTCTAAATCCATTCCAGGATTATGCTTCATAAATAATCTTCTAGCAATTTCCTCATCAAGTGTCTGAATCTTGGGATCCTTGTATTAGACTATAGTCTACTTCCCCTTTAGCTTCAGAGTTTACAAAAACTTTTGAGAGTCTTGACTTCCACCTTGTATCAGAACATCAGGCTTTATCATCAGACTTTGCTCATCAGAACTTGATATCAGATTTTGATTATCAGCACTTGCTATCAGATTTTGAGAGTCTTTTTTTGAGTAGAAGATTTGCTTGCTTCAGTAATTAGTTTCCTAGAAGAAACCTTGTTGCTGTGCTCTTTACCTTGAACTTGACCTCTACCCTTGCTAGGGTTTCCCTAGTCATCAGCTTCATCATCTTTCTACTTCAGTACTTGATCATTAGAGCATTTGGACTTAACTATCTTCTCCCCCTTTTTGGCATCATCAGGTAGTAGGAGAGAGAGAAGAAGTTCAACTGAAGATTGGATTTCATCCAATTGAGCTTTTTGAGAAGCTTGATTTTGCAGGACCTCAGTAATTTGGGCCTGTTGCTTCTCCTGAACTTTCTCAATTGCCTCAACCTTTTCAGAAATAGGTCTGATAAACCTCTTTTTATCAAGCTTGGTCTCCATATCTAGCTTTTCATCTTTTTCAAGAAGCTTGTCAACCTTTTCTTGAGTAGCAGAGTGTAGACCTTGAAGATTTTTGGTAGACAGAGCTGTGACTTTGAGTTGTGTCTTGAAATCAGAATTTTTGAGCAACTCATCAGCTTTTCCAATATGGTCTGTCAGTACTTTGGAGCTTGGAATGAAATCAGTTTCATTCCACTTCTTGGTCCACTCCACACCTCTGTGAGTATCTTCCCAAGGAATAGGAGCAGCTTGCTCAACAAACTTCTCAATAAGTGCCTCTTTTCCTAGAATGGGAGCTGGAGTATCAACAGAAACACTGTCTCCAGTACTGGAAGAAGACTCATCATTCTCTGATAAGACAAGTGTATGTGAGGCAATGGGAGATTCTGGAACTACCTCATCTAAATTCTGATCTTCAGGTTCCTGATCAAGAATTGGTGTAGATGGTATCTCAGCATTTAAGATTGGATAATGAGTTGGAGATGTATGAGCTGCTGTAGGAGCTTCCAGATAAAGAACAGTAGGAATATTCAGATTGTGAATATCTATTTCAGAATTTGTTGCTTGTTCTTCAGCATCATCTGTTGCTTTTATTGGAAAGACAGGAGGGGTGAGTCAGAAAAAGTGTCTTTTGTTTCTGGAAAGGATTCAATGATAATTGGCTCTTTTGAGATCAATGATTCCTGATCCCCTTCCTCAGCTTCTTCAATATCTTTTGATGGAGGCTTAGCCAAATGCCTCCTAGCCCTCATTTTCTTCAATCTCCTTGATAGTGAAGGAGTTGCTTGAGCATCAGAACTAGCAGTTCTCTTTCTCTTCAAATTACCTGAACCCTCAGCTTCAGTATTTATCTGATGGGTTGACCCTTCAGCTTCTGTTCCTTTCTGAAAAACCATAGTTTCAGCTTCAACAGTCACAGGTTCTGATGCATGAACCTGTGCTTCCTCATCTTCTGATTCATCCCTTAGAATCATCTTTCTTCTCCTTGGTGGAGACTTAGGAATAAACTTTGTTCTAGAAGGTTTGGATCTTGATGTTTTAGCAGATGGTTGTTGTTGTGAAGATTGAGCTGATGGTTGGAAGTAAATTCTGATGGTAGGTTGAGTTGATTGAGGTTCAAAGGTGGTTGGTTGTGTAGTTGTTGGAGGTGTTGATGGAGGTTGGGTTGGTTGAACATCAGGATATAAGGAAGCATAGGTGGCTGGATCAGAATTTACCAAGACTTGTTTGACAGATGTAGGAATTTGTTGGCAAAGGCCTTTGTGATGCAGTCAAAGAAGAAACTCCATTCCCTCCTTATGTGAGGTCTCTTCAATTGACCCAACTGTGCCAAAGTCTTTTCATACCCCAGATTGGCCATCATTTGTTGAAGAGCTGGCTCCTCAACTGTTGAGCTGTAGACATAGTTTTCTGGCAAATGTAAAGCCTGTCGAACTGTAGCCAAAGTCACTACATGCTCATCCTCCCCTGTTAGAAAGATAATACTTGGGGACCCATGAGCACCACCATCATCATACATGCCACTTCTCCAAAACTCCTGCACTTGAGTTCTAGAGATTGCTTCTGGTTGGGTCAAAGCATACCCAATCTCAGAGTTAGCAAGGAAGTCCTGAATGAAGTGAAGTTCTGATTGAGCTTTACCCTTGCTAAGAATAGCCAAGTAGTTGTTAGGAACAAACTTAGCTCCATTGAAAACAATGTCTTTTGGTGCCATTTCTGTGAAAAATCAAATGAGAGAAAGAGTGTTTGCAAGGTGTTTGATAAAATGCCTGTATAAAAAATAGTTTCATAGGATATTGTTGAGAGAGAGAATAAAAGAGATTAGAGAAAGAAAAGTAGGTAAAAGATTATAAAATCTTTTAACTCCCATATATATACTCTCTTTTTGACAACTGTTATAATTGAAGTAGAACAGACTTTAGACACCTGGCAGCATATCATTAGTTAAAACATTATTAGTGGGCACGAGTATTAAGCAATAATAAATGTGCACATGCAGTGTTTCAAGGAAAACACGTTTCCCACTTACTAAATGATTATGACTGTTTTTATCTCACCTAATTATATTCTGATAAAATATGACCGTTACAGTATTTACCACAAATAAGTCAAGTAAATAAATAATGCCACGTAAGCATCAGAGTTTCCATCAGGATTTAATATTAGAACTTGACTATTATCAGATTTTAACAGTCATCAGAACATGGCTTCTGTACTCAAAAAGTGAATGTTTGTTTCTGCGATTCTTCATACAAATACTTACTTATTTCTTCAGAGTTTAAGCATTAGAAATTCCATCATAATTGTAATTAGAATTTATGCAAATGACACTTAACTGTTTGTCAAAAACAACTTAATCTGTCACACCCCGACTTAACAATTTATATTATGCAACTTATTACAATAGTTAACAAAAGAATAAATATATCTGAATCCAAGATCTTACGGTTTAGGGTTTGGAACAGCCCAACACTATTAACTATTACAACCTGATTTTTAATATCGAGTCCTCACACAAAACAGTCACTTATTCAACTTGAGCTCGAACATACGAATCGGCATCACAAGTCTTACGTGTTGTCTGCTTGAATCTAACCATATCTGCTAGCTGTAATATCAGGGTGAAAGCAAGTAGTGAGCCAAATGCTCAACAAGTGCTATACAATACAATACATAAAATGAAATAAAGGAGTAACAATGTGAAGGAAGAGCTAATAATAACAAGAGATAAACTTTTGGGTGATGGCATCATTTACTTGTAACAAAATAATTCAAAACCATTTCTTTATAAAAAAACCTTTTTATGACGCAACGGATTACAGACGGTGATCAGCCGCGAAGTAATCCCAAACCTCGCTGGGTTCTAGAACATTTATGGGATCCCTAGGCAACTTTTAAGCGTACAAACTAAGAGCGGAAATGTCACACCCCCAACTTAACCAACAAAATAAATATAACTATTACAATATTTAAAAGAAAGTAAACATAACCAAATCCAAGATCTTACAGTTTAGGGTTTGGAACATCCCAACACTACCATCTATTACAACTGATTTTAATATCGAGTCCTCACACAAAACTATCTCTTATTCTACCTGAGCTCGAACATACGCATCAGCGTCACAGGTCTTACGTGCTGTCTGCTTGAATCTAACCATAGCTGCTAGCTGAAATATCAGGGTAAAGCAAGGAGTGAGCCAAATGCTCAACAAGTGCTAGACAATACGATACAAAACATAAATCGAGATATATATTAAAGATGACAATGTGAAGACATAACCAATAATAACAAGAGATAAAACTTTGGGTGATGGCATCATTTGCTTGTATCAAAACATTTTCAAAATCATATCTTAATGAAAATCATTTTATGACGCTACGGATTACAGCCGGTGATCAGCAGCGAAGTAATCCCGAACCTCGCTGGGTTCTAAAATATTAATGGGATCCCTAGGCAACTTTTAAGCCTACAATATAAGTGTGGAAAGGACTCGCGTCTCAGTCCAGATCCACTATTCAAAGAAAACATTTATCCCCCTTTGGGACTGAAAATCCACATTTTAATCATTTCAAAAATTGATGCCGATTTATAACAAAATCTCTTTAAACAGTAAACATTTTTATCAAGGGATTATAGATCAACTTAAAATACTGGAAATACGATACTAAATCTCAGGACCATGATCCACTAGACCTTACTCTATTAGGGTAACTGAAAGGTTTCCATATACAAAAAAATGGACAAGGAATTTAGCAAGGCTATTGGATATTATGAAAGAGTAAATGCCAAACTAGGCTTAAAGAAATGGTTTTCAACAAGGTACAAGTGCTAGAACATCAAGAAGATAAGCTTCATGAATATTGAGGGTGTTAAGGTATGAAGAAATGATCTTTAGCTCAAGCTATATCAGGATTGTCAAACTTTAGGGTAATAAAGAGGGGTATCAATCAATTATGGACAACTTTGATGAATATCTGGCTTTTAGGTATCAAGGTAAAGTTCTATAGGGGTTCAAGAATCAGGGTGAGATATCAATGCTTTAGGAATCATTAGCATGTTACTCAAGAGGATCAATCAAGTATTATAACAACTCTTTATTTTATCATGGCATTCCAATTACTTTAATATACTATCATGATAAGACTTTTGATCTACTTGCAATAAGTACTTGAGGGTTCATGGCATTTCTATATAATTCAAAGATAAACTTAGGATACGCTTGGTTCAAGTATATCAAAATGACTCAGGATAATCGCATCAATATATATGAACTATTTGTAGTGAATATGAAAGACAGGTTGAATCACTTGCCTTGAGAAAGGCTGGTCTGGTCTGGCTGGTAGGAGCAACTGGAAGCTTCACTCGACCTTTATGGCAAGTTTATCCTCGTCTCGAGATCCTACATAAATAATAATAATCCTCATTATAATATATTCTCACCAACTTAACCTATTTACAACACAAATGACACTTAGGCCTATATGCACGCAATTTATATTCACCTTATAAATATAATCGTACAAATAGCCACATATACTCACATATCATATTTTAATACCAAATAATATCACATACACCATAATGCAACACTAGGTTTGGATGATCTCGACTCACAACTTAAGTCACTTGGTCGCTATACTAGACAAAGTCTCCAAATTTTGGCTTCCTAACTCGATGTGCCTTTACTAAACTATCCAAAACCTATTGACCCTCACTTGGGCCTTTTTCTCTACTGGCTTTATACTATCTTACAACCATAGTGGTCAACCTAGATCTCACTCCTAAGTGTTCTAAAACTATATGATAAGTGAAAGTGCTCACTGGAGTAAATTTCAGAATGACATCTATGGTTTCTTGAGTGCATTAGACACCCTTAAACTACAATTCTACCTCCAAACCTTTTACAATAGACTCTTCTGACCATAAGGCATCTCCCAAACTTGATGTGGCTCAAGGGCCTAGCTTGGGCATCCTTGGGCCTAAGCTTAAAGTCCATGGTTCCCCTATTTTTCTGGGCAGAAAACGCCCTGACTTGAACTAACTTGTGACACATGGTTCTAACTCATATCTTATGAACTATGGCTGGAAAAACTTTGCTGACACTCCCTCTAACTAAGGCCCAACAGGTCCTAATGAGGGCCTACCCATGACATGGTCAAAACTTCCTATTTCTAAGTTGCCACAAAACTGTCCCCTGCTGGACAGATTTTGTGATTCCACTTGTGCACCTAACCAAACGACTTGAAAACCTCCAACCAACACCTAAAACCTTTCATAAACTCCTAATTCTAGAGTCTGGTGGCTTGGGCCTCAAAGTGCACATCAATTACATGGTCAAAACTCACTCTAAACCTCAGGGTACTAACCTGATTTTCTGCAGAAACTAAGACTCTCCTTTCTCCAAGGTTTTTACTTGACAAACTCAACCACCAACAACCCAAATACCCAAACCATGACTTAACTATGGTAATCTACTAAACTAACTCCCTTACACTCAAAATAATATTGGTGGAGATCATCCTTACCTAAGGTGCAACATAGCAAAAGAAAGGAAATCACATTACACAATTTACAAATCATCAAGTTTTTGAAATTAACAAGTTATGTATTTTTATAAAATATATATACGAATTATTACCACATATCAAGGAGAACTAATCAAGATTAATGCCTTATCCCTACTGAAATTAAAGCTTACTAACAAAATCTTCTCAAATGATCAAAATCTTCCAACATTCCAAGAGAAATCCACATGCATGCATGACTTCGAATCTTACAAATCAAAACAACATATTTTCTAAATATATTCTACCATGAAATCGACATGCAAGCCTAGAATAAGCTATATCTAGATGATCACTTAGCATGCAAAGGGTTTTATCAAGTTTTTGATACAAAATTTATGTTATCACCACCAAAACACATAGAAATGAATCAAGGCAACAAGAATGATCTCAAGAACCATTCATTCGGCTCCCTCAAGGTCATGGCCGAATGAAATGGAAGGGAAATGGCCATTCAACATCAAGAGTCTCTTCCTCAAGACTTGGCATTTCACCATTCCTTGTAGTCCTCTCAAAAACAACCTTAAATCCATAAGAATCAAGATTGTACTTTGAGTTCCAACTAAAACTTTGACATGCAAACTTAAAACTTAAACTTTTTACTCAAAACTCTTTGAATTATATATGATCATGATATAGGAAGTAATATTTACTTGTATGGAAGGTGGGAGCTTGAATGAGGAATGAAGAAAAGGGGAGAGGGTAGGTTTTCGGCTAAAACCCGAGAGGAGAGGGGGAGGGCCGAGAGGAGAGGGGGAGGAAGGAGGAGTGTGGAAATGGTGGAGTGAAAGTGGAGTGTTTGTCATGTTTACTTGGTTTTTATTTGTCCATAAGTGAGTGGATGAGAGAAATTACAATAATAACCTTCCAACATAGTTAGGTAGATTTGCATGCAAGGACAAAATGGTAATGTGGCTAGTAGAATGAAAGTGAGTGGGGTTGGAAATGCCCTCCTTGCCCCTTGGTTGAATAGAAGAGAGTTTGCATGCAAGGGTAATCATGTAATTTGATAATTATTAAGCAACAAATTTTCAAAGATTTATTTTTATATAATAAAATAAAAGTTCAAAAATTATAAAATTTATACCATAAAAAAAATTGGATTTTTAGAGATTTTATAAAATCACTTTCAAAATTTGTTAACAAAATACCTTTTAAAAGAAAATTTCTCCAAGGCTTAGAATATTCCTTATAAATCAAAAATAAAGGAAATAAATAAACCTTTGCTTTGAAAAATCATGTACTACACATAAAAATTTATAATGCAAAAATTCTCACTCACACGAACGTACAATCCTTGAACATATTTACTTTCGGCTTTAATATTATACCAAATCCACAAATAATATTACACGAAAATGCTGGTCGTAACATCCTCTCCCCCTTAAAGGATTCTGTCCCCAGAATCTAAGAGAACATATGAGGATACCGGGAACCCATATCAGACTCTAACTCCCAAGTCGATTCTTCGACCTTAGGGTTCCTCCAAAGTACTTTTACTAACTTTACTGACTTGTTCCTAAGACTCTTTACTTGCCAGTCGAGTATTTTGACAAGTTGCTCCACAAATGACAGGTCTGCCTGAATTTCTACAGGTTCATATTCTATCACATGGCTGGCGTCAGGATTGTACTTCTTAAGCAACGACACATGGAACACATTATGCACATGCTGATACTGAGATGGTAAGGCTAACTCGTAGGCTACCTTCCCCACTTGACTCAAAATTTCAAAAGGACCTATATATCTAGGTGCTAACTTCCCTTTCTTACCAAATCTAGATAACCCTTTTCTTGGTGACACCTTCAATAAAATGGCTTCGCCGACTTGGAATCGAACATCCTTACGTGCTGGGTCCGCATACTTCCTATGTCTATCTTGAGCAGTAAGTAACCTTCTCTGAATTAACTTGACCGTGTCATGCAACTGTTGTACCAATTCTGAGCCGAGAATCCTTCATTCTCCTACTTCATCCCAACTTGTCGGTGATCTATATTTTCGCCCGTACAAAGCTTCGTATGGTGGCATGCCAATACTGGAGTGATAACTATTGTTGTAAGAGAATTCAATCAATGGCAAGTGGTCATCCCAACTTCCTGCAAAATCGATTGCACAACTGCGCAACATGTCTTCGATTATTTGAATTGTCCTTTCGCTCTGACCATCAGTCTGCGGATGGTACGCCGTACTCATGTTCAACTTCGTTCCAAGACTTTCTTGAAATTGCTTCCAGAATCTCGAGTTAAATCGGGGATCTCTGTCTGAAACTATTGATACGGGTACTCCATGCCTTAGTACGATTTCGTGCACGTACAGATGAACCAATTTGTCCAATGATGACTTCTCATTAATTGGAAGAAAATACGATGACTTCGTAAGATGATCAACTATAACCCATATAGCGTCATGTCCGGATTTCGTTCGCGGTAGTCCCACTATAGAGTCCATAACAATATTTTCCCATTTCCATTCTGGAATCTTTAAGGGCTGAATTAATCCGCTTGGTCGTTGATGTTCTGCCTTCACTTTCTGACAAGTATAACACTTCGCAACCCATTCCGCCACGTCTTGCTTCATATTTGGCCACCAAAAATTCTGCTTTAACTCCCGATACATCTTGGTGCTTCCCGGGTGGATTGAAAATCTTGAATTGTGGGATTCTTGCAGGATCTCATTCTTTAATTCAGGTACATGAGGAATCCAAATTCTTGAAGAAAACCTTAGTATCCCTTGCTCATCCTTTTGAGTACTAATCTCCTCTCCAGTTAGCTGATTCTTCCCTTTCTCCATTACCTCTTCTTGACATTTCTTTATCTTTTCCACTAGTGTTGGCTGAAAAGTCATTGCACGACGAACTTCTTCAACTACTCCATAATTACACAGTTCTAATCCAAATTTCTTGATCTCTTCAGACAATTCCTTTTGTGTTGCCATCATATTTAATCTCTCCTTTCCGCTTAGTGCATCGGCCACAACATTCGCCTTTCCCGGATGGTAATTTATCGAGCAATCGTAGTCCTTGATCAATTCCAACCATCTCCTCTGCCTCATATTGAGCTCCTTCTGAGTGAAAATATACTTTAAACTCTTATGATCCGTATAGATTTCACACTTCTCTCTGTAGAGGTAATGTCTCCAAATCTTAAGTGTGAACACTAGTCATGCGTCGGGTACTTCAACTCATGCGGTTTCAACTGTCTTGACGCATACGCGATCACCTTACTGTGTTGCATTAATACACAGCCCAATCCTTTATGTAAAGCATCGCTGAATATCACAAAGTTTCCTTGGTCATCTGGTAGTACTAACACTGGAGTTGTTACCAATCTCTGTTTCAACTCTTGAAAGCTATCCTCACATTCTGCACTCCATTCGAATTTCTGATTCTTCCTGGTTAACTTGGTCAATGGCGTGGCGATTTTTGAAAAATCCTTGATGAACCTTCTATAATACCCTGCCAATCCTAGAAAACTTTGCACTTCCGTAGGTGTCTTTGGCCTCTCCCAACTCATAATCGCCTCAATATTTGCCGGATCTACTTTGACTCCTTCATCTCCAATGACGTGTCCCAAGAATTGAACTTCCTTTAACCAAAACTCATATTTGGAAATCTTGGCATACAACTTCTCTTGATGAAGTATCTCCAATGCTATCCAGAGGTGTTGCTTATGTTCTTCTTCCGACTTAGAATAAATAAGGATGTCATCAATGAATACCACTACAAACTTGTCCAAATACTTCTTAAATACCCGATTCATCAGATCCATAATGCGGCCTGGGGCATTGGTCAATCCAAACGGCATTACTAGGAATTCATAATGCCCATATCTGGTCTTGAATGCTGTCTTGGGAATATCTTCTTCCTTGATCTTTAATTGATGGTATCCTGATCTCAAGTCAATCTTTGAAAAGCACTTTGCTCCCTTCAGCTGATCAAATAGGTCATCTATTCTTGGTAGCGGGTAGCGGTTCTTAATCGTTACCTTATTCAACTCCCGATAATCTATGCATAGCCGCATACTCCCATCTTTCTTCTTTACAAACAGAACAGGTGCTCCCCATGGCGACGTACTTGACCGTATCACTCCTTTATCCAACAATTCTTGTAGCTGGCTCGCCAACTCTTTCATTTTTGCTGGTGCCATCCTATGTGGGGCCTTTGAAACTGGTTCCGTGCCTGAAGCAAGGTTGATCTCGAACTCGATTTGTCGATCTGGTGGTAAGCCTGGTAGTTCATCTGGAAACACATCGGGGAACTTGTTAACTACGGGAATATCTTCTATGCTGGGACTGCCTTTTTATGAATCTACTATATAAGCTAGGAACGACTCACATCCTTTTCTAATTAGCTTCTTAGCCTGAACGATTGTAAGAAATAGTTGCCCCTGCCTCTGCCCCTTAAATACTAACTTCTCTCCACTTTTCGTCTTTAAATACACTTTCTTGGTCTTACAATTAATTTGGGCGTTATTCTTCCCTAACCAATCCATTCCTAAAATTATATCGAACTCTCCCAACTTGAAGAGTATCAAGTCGGCTGAAAACTTATGCCCCGAAATATTAATCTCACACTTCGGACATAATTGATTCACAGGAATCTTCTCTTGGTTCGAAATTACCACATTTACTACCTCGCTCATAACCATTTTATCACATTGAAGTTTATCAACAAAAGTTTCTGATATGAAAGATCTTGTTGCTCTCGAATCAATCAATACTTTAGCTTTGACATTATTGAGTAAAAGTGTACCTGCTATCACCTCAGAATTCTGAACATCATCCTTCATCTTCAAATCGAATGTCCTTGCTGTTGCTTGCGGGGTTGTTGGAGGTGGTGGAGGTAATGCCAATACCTCGGCTGGCACGCTTGCACTGGTACTTGCCACATTCATTAGAGCTTTGACTGGTCCATTTGCCTTGCACTCCCTAGCTATGTGTCCAGTCTTTCCACACTTATAACATGTAACTCCTGGCTTCGGCATCTTGCACTCATTTGCTAAATATCCCTTCTGGTTACACCTATAGCATGTCATGCTCAGTTTATTGCACACTCCGGGGTGCCTTCTTCCACAGTGCTTGCATTCCGGTCTCTGGAACCTGTTTTCTCCAACTTGTCCTTGGCTTGCCTGGTTGTTCCCCTTCGATTCTTGCCTTTTGCTTAAATTCCCTTTCTTTTGAAAATTTCCTCCCTTATGGAATCCCATCCTCTTTACATTCCGATCTTGTGAATTTCCGGCTTCAGACTTTTCTCCATAAAATGGAACCTTTCTCTTCTTGTTATCCGTTTCCTTCCTTGACTGCATCCCATTATTCTCAATCAGAGCAGCTTTCTGTACTACTCCCGCATAGGTTTTAAGCTCAAACATAGCCACTCTATCTCTGATCCAAGGCTCCAATCCTTGCTGAAATTTCTTCGCTTTTTCTTCCTCAGTGCTGGTATACTTTGTCACAAACCTTGACAACTCAGTGAACTTCTTCTCATACTCTAGTACAGTCATGTTCCCTTGCTTCAACTCATGAAATTTAAGCTCCATCTGATTCTCATGTACTTAGGGTAATACTTTTCCAGAAATAACTTCTTAAATCTCTCCCAAGAAACCTGCTGAGTTACCTCCATAGCTTTTACTGATTTCCACCAATAGATGACCTCGCCCTTCAAGAAGTAAGTAGCATATGGCGTCTTCTGATCATCTCCTAACTGTACCAACTCAAAAGCCCTTTCCATTTCCTTAATCCATGTGTTAGCTATTACTGGATCAGTGGTATCATAAAATGCAGGTGGATTCACATTCTGAAAAGCCTTGAAAGTGACAATTTGTCGAGGTGGTACTGGTGGCTCGGGTGGTTGGTGTGGTTCACGGTTATCTTGGTTTTCCATTCGTTGTTGAAGAGTTAGTTGTTGTTGAGCTAGAGCATTGGTTTGTCGTTGCAAAGTTTCCAATAGTCGAAGAATATTTGGGTATGTGGTAGATGTGGTTGTTGGGTTCTTCTTTTTGGGAGGCATGATCCTGAAATAAGAGTTATGTCAAAACATATATGAATGATGAAATAATTCGAGGGTATCGCATGGCATTCTTATTTATATATGAGGTCAAGTTTCAAATTAAGCAGATATGGCGATGCACATAAAAGCGTAAAATAACAGTTGAGAGCAAATAGGAACGATAGTGCATGATTATTGAAATTTAAAGGTCACAATACATCAGGATTAGGACAAAGTCTGATTCTAGGAACAACAGGCTTATTTAAAGGAAACAACTGGGAATTCTACGAAGTTGATAGTACAATAACAGGAAAAGGTAAATAATGGAAAGAACTAAGGCTCCACTCCATCAGAACGGAGCTTGGTAGTCTTCTCCTCTCGAAGCGTCTTCACAATGCTCTGGAGCTCATCTGCCACCATCTGGATGACATACTGGCTGGTGCGGTCCCAGTGCGCTGGCATCTTCCTCAAGCTTAGTGTTGACGTACTTAACCAAGGTCTCAAGTCTCGCAGTCATCTGCTCCATGGGCTTCCCTTCATAGTTTCGGCTGTCCGGGTATACGTTCTTCAGTCGGGTCTATCAGTCGGTCGTACTTTCCCAGAAGCATGTCAAACTCGCGCCTCAACTCAGCATACACTGGAGAAAGCAATAGTGTCGTCCGACCCAGAGGGTGTCGAGGAATGCGCCCTTTGCTGACAAACCAATAAGAGGAGTATTAATAATAAATTTACTTAACCTACTCTCTCGCATATTATCTATAGCCTATACATATATCCTATAACCTATTTGGGCTGTCTAGGGACTCTAAACCGTAGCTCTGATACCAAAACCTGTCACACCCCCAACTTAACCAACAAAATAAATATAACTATTACAATATTTAAAAGAAAGTAAACATAACCAAATCCAAGATCTTACAGTTTAGGGTTTGGAACAGCCCAACACTACCATCTATTACAACTGATTTTAATATCGAGTCCTCACACAATACTATCTCTTATTCTACCTAAGCTCGAACATACGCATCAGTGTCACAGGTCTTACGTGTTGTCTGCTTGAATATAACCATAGCTGCTAGCTGAAATATCAGGGTAAAGCAAGGAGTGAGCCAAATGCTCAACAAGTGCTAGACAATATGATACAAAACATAAATCGAGATATATATTAAAGATGACAATGTGAAGACATAACCAATAATAACAAGAGATAAAACTTTGGGTGATGGCATCATTTGCTTGTATCAAAACATTTTCAAAATCATATCTTAATCAAAATTATTTTATGACTGCTACGGATTACAGCCGGTGATCAGCCGCGAAGTAATCCCGAACCTCGCTGGGTTCTAAAATATTAATGGGATCCTTAGGCAACTTTTAAGCCTACAATATAAGTGTGGAAATGACTCGCGTCTCAGTCCAGATCCACTATTCAAAGAAAACATTTATCCCCCTTTGGGACTGAAAATCCACATTTTAATCATTTCAAAAACTGATGCCGATTTATAACAAAATCTCTTTAAACAGTAAACATTTTTATCAAGGGATTATAGATGAACTTAAAACACTGGAAATACGATACTAAATCTTAGGGCCATGATCCACTAGACCTTACTCTATTAGGGTAACTGAAAGGTTTCCATATACACAAAAATTGGACAAGGAATTTAGCAAGGCTATTGGATATTATAAAAGAGTAAATGCCAAACTAGGCTTAAAGCAATGGTTTTCAACAAGGTACAAGTGCTAGAACATCAAGAAGATAAGCTTCATGAATACTGAGGGTGTTGAGGTATGAAGAAATGATCTTTAGCTCAAGGTATATCAGGATTGTCAAACTTTAGGGTAATAAAGAGGGGTATCAATCAATTATGGACAACTTTGATGAATATCTGGCTTTTCGGTATCAAGGTAAAGTTCTATAGGGGTTCAAGCATCAGGGTGAGATATCAATGCTTTAGGAATCATTAGCATGCTACTCAAGAGGATCAATCAAGTATTATAACAACTCTTTATTTTATCATGGCATTCCAATTACTTTAATATACTATCATGATAAGACTTTTGATCTACTTGCAATACGTACTTGAGGGTTCATGGCATTTCTATATAATTCAAAGATAAACTTAGGATACGCTTGGTTCAAGTATATCAAAATGACTCAGGATAATCGCATCAATATATATGAACTATTTGTAGTGAATACGAAAGACAGGTTGAATCACTTGCCTTGAGAAAGGCTGGTCTGGTCTGGCTGGTAGGAGCAACTGGAAGCTTCACTCGACCTTTATGGCAAGTTTACCCTTGTCTCGAGATCCTACATAAATAATAATAATAATCCTCATTATAATATATTCTCACCAACTTAACCTATTTACAACACAAATGGCACTTAGGCCTATATGCACGCAATTTATATTCACCTTATAAATATAATCGTACACATAGCCACATATACTCACATATCATATTTTAATACCAAATAATATCACATACACCATAATACAACACTAGGTTTGGATGATCTCGACTCACAACTTAAGTCACTTGGTCGCTATACTAGACAAAGTCTCCAAATTTTGGCTTCCTAACTCGATGTGCCTTTACTAAACTATCCAAAACCTATTGACCCTCACTTGGGCCTTTTGCTCTACTGGCTTTATACTATCTTACAACCATAGTAGTCAACCTAGATCTCACTCCTAAGTGTTCTAAAACTATGTGATAAGTGAAAGTGCTCACTGGAGTAAATTTCAGAATGATATCTATGGTTTCTTGAGTGTATTAGACACCCTTAAACTACAAGTTTACCTCCAAAACTTTTACACTAGACTCTTCTGACCATAAGGCATCTCCCAAACTTGATGTGGCTCAAGGGCATAGCTTGGGCCTCCTTGGGCCTAAGCTTAAAGTCCATGGTTCCCCTATTTTTCTGGGCAGAAAATGCCCTGACTTGAACTAACTTGTGACACATGGTTCTAACTCATATCTTATGAACTATGGCTGGAAAAACTTCTCTGACACTCCCTCTAACTAAGGCCCAACAGGGCCTAATGAGGGCCTACCCATGACATGGTCAAAACTTCCTATTTCTAAGTTACCACAAAACTGTCCCCTGCTGGACAGATTTTGTGATTCCACTTGTGCACCTAACCAAACGACTTGCAAAACTCCAACCAACACCTAAAACCTTACATAAACTCCTAATGCTAGCTTCTAGGTGGCTTGGGACTCAAAGTGCACATCAATGACATGGTCAAAACTCACTCTAAACCTCAGGGTACTAAACTGATTTTCTGCAGAAACTAAGACTCTCCTTTCTCCAAGGTTTATACTTGACAAACTCAATCACCAACAACCCAAATACCCAAACCATGACTTAACTATGGGGATCTACTGAACTAACTCCCTTAAACTCAAAATAATCTTGGTGGAGATCATCCTTACCTAAGGTGCAACATAGCAAAAGAAAGGAAATCACATTACACAATTTACAAATTATCAAGTTTTTGAAAATAACAAGTTATGTATTTTTATAAAAAATATATACGAATTATTATCACATATCAAGGAGCACTAATCAAGATTAATACCTTATCCCTACTGAAATTAAAGCTTACTAACAAAATCTTCCCAAATGATCAAAATCTTCCAACATTCCAAGAGAAATCCACATGCATGCATGACTTCTAATCTTACAAACCAAAACAACATATTTTCTACATATATTCTACCATGAAATCGACATGCAAGCCTAGAATAAGCTATATCTAGATGATCACTTATCATACAAAGGGTTTTATCAAGTTTTTGATACAAAATTTATGTTATCACCACCAAAACACATAGAAATGAATCAAGGCAACAAGAATAATCTCAAGAACCATTCATTCGGCTCCCTCAAGGTCATGGTCGAATGAAATGGAAGGGAAATGGCCATTCAACATCAAGAGTCTCTTTCTCAAGACTTGGCATTTCACCATTCCTTGTAATCCTCTTAAAAACAACCTTAAATTCATAAGAATCAAGATTGTACTTTGAGTTCCAACTAAAACTTTGACATACAAACTTAAAACTTAAACTTTTTACTCAAAACTCTTTGAATTATATATGATCATGATATAGGAAGTAATATTTACTTGTATGGAAGGTGGGAGCTTGAATGAGGAATGAAGAAAAGGGGAGGGGGTAGGTTTTCGGCTAAAAACCCGAGAGGAGAGGGGGAGGAAGGAGGAGTGTGGAAATGGTGGAGTGAAAGTGGAGTGTTTGTCATGTTTACTTGGTTTTTATTTTCCCATAAGTGAGTGGATGAAAGAAATTATAATAATAACCTTCCAACATAGTTAGGTAGATTTGTATGCAAGGACAAAATGGTAATGTGGCTAGTAGAATGAAAGTGAGTGGGGTTGGAAATGCCCTCCTTGCCCCTTGGTTGAATAGAAGAGAGTTTGCATGCAATGGTAATCATGTAATTTTATAATTATTAAGCAACAAATTTTCAAAGACTTATTTTTATATAATAAAATAAAAGTTCAAAAATTATAAAATTTATACCATAAAAAAATTTGGATTTTTAGAGATTTTATAAAATCACTTTCAAAATTTGTGAACAAAATACCTTTTAAAAGAAAATTTCTCCAAGTCTTAGAATATTCCTTATAAATCAAAAATAAAGGAAATAAATAAACTTTTGCTTTGAAAAATCGTGTACTACATATAAAAATTTTATAATGCAGAAATTCTCACTCACACAAACGTACAATCATTGAACATATTTACTTTCGGCTTTAATATTATACCAAATCCACAAATAATATTACACGAAAATGCCGGTCATAACAGGAAAGGACTTGTGTCTCAGTCCAGATCCACTATTTAAAGAAAATATTTTTCCCCTTTTGGGACTAGAAATCCAAATTTTAACCTTTTTATTTTAAAATTTTGTTTGATGCCAAGTGACAGTTAAACTATTGAACAATGAACATCTTTATCAAGGGTTCTAGATCAACTTTGAAGCACAGGGAATAGGTCCACTAAATTTTAAGGCCATGATCAACTAGACTATACTTTATCAAGGGAATTTCAAGGTTTCTATGTACAAAGATTTTGACAATGAGATTTAGCAAGGTTATCGGATAGTATGAAGGAACAAAGTCAAACTAGGTTCAAGGTAATGGTTCCAGATAAGACATAGGTATTAAAATATGAAGAAGGTGAGCATCAGTTCAAGGTATAACAGGGTATCATGGTTTAGGGTAAGGATAGGGTTATCAAACAATCATGAACAATCTTTAAGGAATGACTGGCTTTTAGGCATCAAGATGAGGTTACTGAGTATAACTTACCCATGGTTAAACATCACAATTACTTTGGTATACTAGCATGGTATGATATTTTGATTTACTTGCATAGCAATCTTCAAGTAAAGTTAAACTACTTGCAATAAACACTTGAGGGTTCATGGCATTTTCATATAATACGAAGATAGATTTGAACCCACTTGGTTCATGCATATCAAGGTAATACTGCATCATATGTAAGAACTGGTTATCGCACACTTGTAGTGTAAATAAAAAGGTAGGTTGAATCACTTGCCTTGAGAAAGACTTGACTTGACTGGCATGTAGGAGCAACTGGAAGCTTTACTCGACTTTAATGGCAAGTTTACCCTATTCTCGAGATCCTACACAAATAATAATAACCTCATTATAATATGTTCTCACCAACTCAACCTATTTGTAAACCGGAATTAAACATAATGGCACTTACACCTACATACACACATATTTACAATCACCTTATAAGCATAATAGTACACATAGTCACATATGATCACATACCACATTTAAGTACAAAATAATATAACACACACTATATTGCATCACTAAGCTTGGATGATCTCAGTCCACTTACTTAAGTCACTTGCTCGCTAAACTGGACAAAACTCCAAATTTTGACCTCCTAACTCGAAGTGCCTTTACTAAACCATCCAATTCCTATTGACCCTGAATTAGGACTTTCACTCTACTGACCTTATACTATCTTTCAACTATGGTAGTCAACCTAGTCTTCACTCATAAGTGCTCTAAAACTACGTGATAGGTGAATATGCTCATTATAGTGATTTCAGGATGACATCTATAGTTTCTTGGGTGCATTTGACACTCTTACATTTCATGTTTACCTCTAAAACTTCTACACTAGACTCTTCTGATCATAAGTCAACTCCCAAACTTGGTGTGGCTCAAAGGCCTATCTTGTGCCTCCCTAGGCCTAAGCTTAAAGTCCACGTTTCCCCTTTTTTGGGACAGAAAAGGGTCCTGATTTGAACTAACTTGTGACACATGGTTCTAACTCAAATACTATGAACTATGGCTGGAAAAACTCCCCTGACACTCCCTCTAACTAAGGCCAAATAGGGCCTAATGAGGGCCTACCTATGACATGGTCAAAACTTTCTATTTCTAAGTTTTAGCAAAACTGTCCCCAGCTGGACAGATTTAGTATTTTCACTCATGCACCTAACCAAACAACCTACAAACCTCTAACAAACACCTAAAACCTAATGTATACTCCTAGTGCTAACTTCTGGTGACTTGGGCCTCAAAGTGCATGACAATGACAAGGTCAAATCTCACTCTAAACCTCATGGTACCAAGCTGAAATTCTGCAGAATCTAATGCTCCCCTTTCCACCATGATTCTCACTTGACAAACCCAACCAAACATCAATCAAAACCCAAACCTAACCTCAACCAAGGAAATCTACTGAACTACTACTACCACACTCAATATTGGCTTAGTGGAGATCATCCATACCTAAGGTGCAATATAGCAAAACAAGAGTTAACACAATACACTAATTATGAGTCATTAACTTTTCGAAAATAACCACTTAAATCTTCCATTTATATTCGAATTAAAATCACATATCAAGGAGCACAAATCAAAATCAATATCTTAACTCAACTGAAATTAAAGCTTATTAACAGTTATCAATCCAAATGATCAAGAACTTTCGAAAAATATGAGTTGAATCTATGCATGCATGCCTTCGAATTTACAAGCCAAAATAATATGATTTCCATAATAGATTTTATCATAAAATCAACATGCAAGCCTATCATTAACTATAACTAAATGATCACTTATCATGCAAAGGGTTTTATCAAGTTTTTACTTCCAAAACCAAGCTATCATCACATAAACATTCAAAATCAACAAGGCCACAAAGAAACATCATTAAGAACCATTCATTTGGCTCCCTTATGATCATAGCCGAATGAAATGGAAGGGAAATGACCATTAAAAACAAGAGCTTCACTCTCATGACTTGGCATTTCACCATTCCTTGTAGTTCCCTCAATAATACAACCTTAAATCCATGAGAATCAAGATTATATTTTGAGTTCTTGTTAAAACTAGGACATGCAAGATCAAAACTTAAACTTTTCACTCTAAACTTTTTGGAATATATATGAACAATATATAGGGAGTAAGATTAATTGAATATAAGATGGATGTTTGAATGAAAGAATGAAGAAAAGAAGGGGGTGGGGGCTTCGGCTATGGGAAAGCCGAGAGGGGGGTTGAGCCGAGAGGGAGGAGAAGAGTGGGAGGAGACAGTGAGGTGAAGGTGGAGTGTGGAGTGAAAAATGAAATGATCATGACAACTTCTGCTTGTTTTATGGTTTTGATTTGACCAAATATGAGTGGAATTAGTAATTGACAAAAGTAACCCTCTAGCAAGAATTGAGTCATTTTGCATGCAAGGACAAAGAAGTAATTTGGATAGTAAAATGAGAGTTAGTGGGGTTGGAATTATCTTTTTAGCCCTTTAAGTTGAATGGGAGGGTATTTGCATGCAAGGGTATCCATGTATTTGCTAATTACTAAACAACTAATTTTCAAGGATTTATTTTTATAAAATAAAATAAAAATTCAAAAATAATAAAAATTGTACCATAAAATAACTTGGATTTTTAGAAATTTTATGAGATCAATTTGGTGATCTGTGAATGAAATAATTTTAAAAGATATTTTTCTCCATGGTAAAGAATATTCTCTATAAATTAAGAATAAGAGAAATTAATAAAACTCTCACTTTGAAAAATTCATATTTTAAATGAAGCAATTTATAATGCAGCAAATTCCATTCACACAAATGTACAATCAATAAATATATTTATAATCGACTCTAAGGTTATACAGAATTCGCAAATAATATTACACAAAATGTCGGTCGTAACATCCTCTCCCCCTTAAAGGATTCTGTCCTCAGAATCTAAGAGAACAGATGAGGATACCGGGAACGCATATCAGACTCTAACTCCCAAGTTGACTCTTCGACCTTGGGGTTCCTCCAAAGTACTTTTACTAACTTCACCGACTTATTTCTAAGACTCTTTGCTTACTGGTCGAGTATTTTGACAGGTTGCTCCACAAATGACAGGTCTGCCTGAATTTCTATAGGTTCATATTCTATCACATGGTTGGCATCAGGATTGTACTTCTTAAGCAATGACACATGAAACACATTTTGCACATGCTGATACTGAGGCGGTAAGGCTAACTCATAAGCCACCTTCCCCACTTGACTCAAAATTTCAAAAGGATCAATATATCTAGGCGCTAACTTCCCTTTCTTGCCAAATCTAGACAATCCTTTCCTTGGTGATACTTTCAGCAAAACGGCTTCATCTACTTGGAACCTGATATCCTTACGCGCTGGATCCACATACTTTCTTTGCCTATCTTGTGCAGCAAGTAACCTCTTCTGAATTAATTTGACTGTCTCATGCAATTGTTGTACCAATTCTGGGCCTAGAATCTTTCCTTCTCCCACTTTATCCCAACTAGTTGGTGATCTGCATTTCCGTCCGTATAAAGCTTCATATGGTGGCATGCCAATACTGGAGTGATAGCTGTTGTTATAAGAGAATTCTACTAATGGCAGGTGGTCTTCCCAACTTCCCGCATAATATATTGCACAACTGCGCAACATGTCTTCGATCGTTTGAATTGTCCTTTTGCTTTGACCGTCAGTCTGCGGATGATACGCCGTACTCATGTTTAACTTCGTGCCAAGACTTTCTTGAAATTGCTTCCAGAATCTCGAGTTAAATCGGGGATCTCTGTCTGAAACTATCGATATGAGCACGCCATGTCTTAATACGATTTCACGCACATACAGATGGACCAATCTGTCCAATGAAGACTTCTTATTAATTGGAAGAAAATGCGCCGACTTCGTAAGGCGATTAACTATAACCCATATAGCGTCATGTCCGGATTTCGTTCGTGGTAATCCCACTATAAAGTCCATAACAATGTTTTTCCATTTCCATTCTGGAATCTTTAGGGGCTGAATTAATTCGCTTGGTCTTTGATGTTCTGCCTTCACTTTCTGACAAGTATAACACTTCGCAACCCAGTTTGCCACTTCTCGCTTCATATTTGGCCACCAAAAGTTCTACTTCAAGTCTTGATACATCTTGGTGCTTCCCGGATGGATTGAAAATCTTGAATTGTGGGCTTCATGCAATATCTCATTCTTCAATTCAGGTACATGAGGAATCCAAATTCTTGAGGAGAACCTTGATATACCTTGCTCATCCCTTTGAGTACCAATCTCTTCTCCGGTTAGCTGATTATTCTCTTGCTTCATCACTTCTTCCTGACATTTCTTTATCTTTCCCAATAATGTTGGCTGAAAAGTCATAGTACGACAAACCTCTTCAACTATTCCACAATCATAAAGTTCCAATTCAAATCTCTTAATTTCTTCAGACAATTCCTTTGGCGTTGCTATCATATTCAATCTTTCCTTCCTACTCAAAACATCGGCTACCACGTTCGCCTTTCCCGGATGATAATTTATCGAACAATCATAGTCCTTAATCAATTCCAACCATCTCCTTTTCCTCATGTTGAGCTCCTTCTAAGTGAAAATATACTTTAAACTCTTGTGGTCCGTGTAGATCTCACACTTTTCCCCGTAAAGGTAATGTCTCCAAATCTTAAGTGCAAATACTATAGCTGCTAATTCCAAGTCGTGCATAGGATACTTCAATTCATGTGGTTTTAACTGTCTTGACGCATAAGCAATCACCTTATTGTGTTGCATTAGCACATAGTTCAGTCCTTTATGTGAAGCATCACTGAAAATCACAAAGTTTCCTCGATCGTCTGGTAATACTAACACCGGAGCTGTAACCAACTTCTGCTTCAATTTTTGAAAGCTATCTTCACATTCTGCATTCCATTCGAACTTTTGATTCTTCCTAGTCAACTTAGTCAATGGCGTGGCGATTTTCGAGAAATCTTTAATAAATCTTCTATAATATCCCGCCAATCCTAGAAAACTTCGCACTTCCATAGGTGTCTTTAGCCTCTCCCAACTCATAATCGCCTCAATCTTTGCCAGATCTACTTTAACTCCTTCATTTCTAATAACATGTCCCAAAAATTGAACCTCCTTTAACCAAAACTCACATTTAGAAAACTTGGCATACAACTTCTCTTGTCAGAGTATCTCCAATGCTATCCACAGATGCTGCTTATGTTCTTCTTCCGACTTTGAATAGATAAGAATGTCATCATTGAATACCACTACAAACTTGTCCAAATACTTTTTAAATACCCAGTTTATCAGATCCATAAATGCTACCGGAGCATTAGTCAACCCAAAAGGCATTACTAAAAATTCATAATGTCCGTATCTTGTCCTGAATGCTGTCTTTGGGATGTCCTCTTCTTTGATCTTTAATTAATGGTATCTTGATCTTAAGTCAATCTTGGAAAAGCACTTTGCTCCTTTCAGCTGATCAAATAGGTCATCTATTCTTGGTAACGGGTATCGGTTCTTAATCGTCATCTTATTCAACTCCCGATAATCTATACATAACCTCATGCTTCCATCTTTCTTCTTTACGAACAGAACAGGTGCTCCCCATGGCGACGTACTTGGCTGTATCACTCTTTTGTCTAACAATTCTTGTAGCTGGCTCGCCAACTCTTTCATTTCTGCCGGTGCCATCCTATATGGGGCCTTCGAAACTGGTTCCATGCCTGGAGCAAGGTTGATCTCAAACTCGATTTGTCGACACTGCTAGAAAAAGTAGAATAGACATCGCCTCTTTTACATCGGTTGCTTATTTCAACGATGTAAAAAGTATTTTAGACATCGCTTTTGAGCAAGCGATGTCTTTTGTGCTTATAAACATCAGTTTGTTAGAAGAACTGATGTTAAATGTCTGTTAAAAAAAAATTCAGCAGTGCGCCTTCCCCATTTCCCCTAGCCAAAATTTCATTCCCTCTTAAATTTCCCCCATTTTGCCTTAGTTTATTTTCGACTCTTCCCCCTCTTTTCAACTTTATCCTCAAATATACATTTAAAAAAACACAAAATCAAAAATCAAACCTATCAAAACTCTCTCTGATGGAAGAACATCTCTCTCTCTCCATCACTCTTACTTCCCCTCTCCACCCATCTTTCTGAACTCTCAACGTAGAACCCTAAATTCAAAACCTAACTTTCCAAATTGAAACCAAGAACTAACAATTAAGATCCCTAATTTGAATTATATCTTTCAATTACATGAACCCTAACTCTTGTTTTCAATAAATCGTTCGATTTGTGTTAACTAGGTGCAAATTTGTTGAGGAGATATAATCCTGGTGTTGATTTTAGTGTAGGGAGAGGAATTGTTTATGTTCCTGGCAAAGGTGATCTTTCAGTTTTTGTGAGCTTGAATTTTGTTTTATGTTAATGTCGATAGAATTAAGCATCTGGTTTAGAATTATAGTGCTTTGTGTAATGATTGATTTGGTAGTAATTAGTCTATATGTATGTCGTATTTTTCCTTAGAAGCTGGTAATTTAGTCTTTATAATTACTGATAGTTTTAAAGATATTTGCAAGTGCAAATGAATTCTTGGTAATTATTTTTTTTGTTTATCTTGAATGTGTATTTCTAAAGTTGTCTTTTCGCTCTTACAGATCAAAATGAAACTTTTGTACCCTTCGAATCCAGGTAGCTTATCTATATTTCTGATTTGAGAGTGCTATATATTATAACTAGCTTTGTCATGGTGAAGTTTCCGTTAAATTGACATCTGATTCAGTTTTGTTTGTTTTCCTTTTTGCAGCAAAGGAGGTCTAACCCTTATGCTGGCTTTTGTTCATTTACTACATATGAGATTTAAGGTAGCATGGAGTCTTTATGATGTTTGCGCTAATGTTTAATTTTACGGAACCGGGGCTTTCCACCGGAGGCATAGCTGGCATTGCTATAGTAGTAGCAGTAGGATTGCTGTAATCTGTAGGTTATTTCGGATTTTACAGGAAGAAAAAAGCTGAAAAAATCAGACTCTCAACAGCAAGTGAAGATCCTTCTACCCATGGTATTCTCAAGTTTTTTGTTCTCTTTTTTCCACTTGTGTTTGTCTATTAACATTAAATTACGGGTTACCAAATGGATGTGAATTCACCTAATATATAATATTATCTTAAAGAATTTAGATAATGAAGATTGTTAATGAACTGATTACCAGAAATAAAGAAGTTCTTAGGCACACATGGGCTCCATCCCCGTTATGTATCACCGGGTTCCCTTGACCACCATGGTATATTTCTCTATGAAAGAAACAATAGATCACTCTAGTGTCTTCCTTGAAAATGGAACACTTTGAGGAAGTAGAGTCACATCAATCTCAATGTCTCTGCTCTCTAGTAACAAATAGGATGCAGTACACGATTGGGTATTTTCACTACATGGACGAGAGGTCTTGGAGACACTAGATGGCTTTGGTTGTGGAATGTATTCTTTTGCATCTGTTGGGGTTTACTAGTGGAGCGGTGCTGTGTTTATAAGATTTCTGAGGATCTTATGTTCTTTATTCTTCAAGTGGATTCCAAATTTAGTGATAACTTATTACAGTTCCATTGGATTAACATATGGTTAAATTCTAATTTTTGTTGCTAATTTGTGATTAAGTTTTCTATATATAAATTTGATGGTTTTCCGCATCTTAGACTTATATTTTTCGCAAATCAAGTGTTTTACCAACTCTCTTGACTAATCTTTTCATTTTACTCAATTCCTCTGTGTGTGTATTTGTTTAAGAGTATTATTGAACTTCTTGCTGATTTCTTTTCATATCCAGTTATTTTCCTATGATGCAGATTTTTCATTGTATTTACATCCTTGTAAGTGCAATTGTCTAGTACTATACAAATAGCTATAGTCAAATACCTTCTTCTGACTGTAGCTCCAGGTGGAACTTTGCTTAAAGGTGAAGAGAACTCAGTTGGCTACTTTACCTAAATAATAAGTACAATTCGTAGCTTATTATTTTTTTTAAACTGGCAGCTAATATATTTTTTTAGGTCTTCTCTTGACATTTAGTAATGTGATATATAAGTTTGCCCTGCTTGTTCCTTGTAAGTAGATTTAAAATCTATAGGGTCATGTTTAAGGGGTGCTGATCATTATATTGGAAATGTGTCATGTTCTATGATTATATATCTATGTATAATGGTATAATTTATTTATAGATTTCTAAAATCAATATTCTATAGACAAGTGTGTTTATCTTGAGCTAGGGAAGGCTGCTAAGCTGGCTAAAGTGGGTATGATATTGTGTTCTACGCCTTGTTTCTGTGAAGTTGATATATTGGCAGATTTGCAATTGCAAGTGAACTTTTTTGGTAGGCATATATATATAATGGTAAATGAAATTTGTGGAACACTAATAGTGTTATTTATGCAGAAAGTCGCAATTAAGAAGATGGATATGCAAGCTTCGAAAGAATTTCTTGTTGAATTAAAGGTGTCAAATAAGCTTAATTTGTTTACATCTTGCTCTGATTTTTTACTATTAAATTGCAGTAGATAACAATTGCTATCACCCTCTTCATCTTACTTGTTCTATAAAATTTGCTATTTAAGCACTAAGATATAGTTCTTTTGACACCGCTATGAATTAATAGATTTCGAAATATGAGTTGTTTTCCTTCCACTAGATTACTCCCACTTTTCACTATAAGATCTGTTTTTAGCTTTAACACCTGACTGACATAGACGAATAATTAATACTTCATATTTCATGGGCGCAAATTTGCATTACAGGAAGCTCATGAAATATTTGGAAATGTGGATGATCTATTAAAGCGTCGCAAGCAAGGATTGACAGAGATGAGTGGATTTGATGATCCACCTGGAAGAAGAAATGAATTAAGGAATATAGGGGGATTTGACCCAACCATTCTCTCAGAGAAGTATATGACAGAGAAGGATGATAGTATTCATAACATAGATTTTCCGAAAAGGTTGCAGGTAAATGTTGACTTGGGTATCTGGTTGTATTTTGTCATTTCTGGCAATTTCTTTTTTGTTAACATCTGTTCCTTGTACTTGGGTATCTTGATTTGCAATCAGCTTAGAAACATGATTTATTTGTATCGAAGAATTGTTGAAACTAGTGAGTTGCCCATAGTCAAAGAAGATGTGATGAGATTTTTGGATTTTATCCATATTCAAAAATTAGATGTAAGTTATATCTTCTATAATAATTTTGATTATTTTCTTGAACTTTATATCCACTAACAAATCTGTTATATAATCTTGCTATAGGTCTCTTTTATTGCTATGTACAGAAAGGATGAATGCCCGAGTCTGTTTAAGGATCCAGAGCAGCTTGAAGCTGACGGGCTTCAAAATAGCTATGACAAAAAACCAGCATTAATGTGGCACAAGGTACAGGGATTTAGTTATAAATTATGTGTCACACTTCATATTTAATGAAATTGGTTATTGTATACGAAAGGCATGATAATATGAAGGCAATTAAAGTATGTGAAAGGCAATTATAATTGTATTTGATTATATGTCAGTATATGTCATTCTACAGGTAGTTGTCCGAACTTTCTATTTTATTGCTCTTCTTTACGGTTGGAACAGTCATATATAATTTAGTCATATACATTCCATACTCTGAGTTTTGGTTGATTAACAAATTGCAGCTTTTTGGCGGGAGTGCATTGACGTTGCAATCTGGAGCTCCGTTGTTGGATTCACTGCCTATGTAGCCAAAAATCCAGAATCTGGTGATATAGTATGTTTGCAAACAGTATGCTACATAAATATGTGTAGTACTTGATGTTTGGATTAGAGAAAGTGTTGTGCTTGATATTTGGATATTGTTATTTGATATATAAAGAATTGGTGCAGTAATTGGTTTTGTTAGTTTATTGGTTTGGCAAATTTTTGGAATCTACATTTATAAAATATACATTAATGAAACAGGTAATCAGACATCATTACAATGGAAAATGATGTTAATTTAACACTTTAACAACTGTTATAAAATAAAAAACTGATGTCTATCAAAACTTAATACATCAGTTTTAGTGGAACATTGACATCAGTAATATCGAATAAAACCGATGTTAAATACTACAATAAAAAAATCTTAAAACAGAAAACCGATGTTATTAAGCTTTATAGACATCGGTTTTTCACCAAAGATATCGGTTTGAAATAAAGAACCGATGTCAAAAGTTATGTTTACATCAGTTTATCTTGAAAACCGTTGTTATTGGTATTGGTAACATCAGTTTAATGGGTAAATGAAAATATTTTACTTATCTCACATATGTTTAAATTGATAAAAATATCATATTATGATAATATATTAAGATTAGATATGCATTAGAAATTTAACATATTTAAAAATTGATGTTATTTGTCTTCTTTAACATCAGTTTAAAACCGATGTTAAATGGGGGGTCTTTAACATCACCCACGAAGACATCGGATTTTTTTGTTCATAGACATCGGTTTCTAGCCGATGTCTATTCTACTTTTTCTAGTAGTGCGATCTGGCGGTAAACCTGGTAGTTCGTCTGGAAACACATCTGCAAATTCGTTGACTACGTGAATATCTTCTATGCTGAGGCTGTCTCTTTTTGAATCTACTACATAAGCTAGGAATGACTCACAACCTTTCCTAAGCAACTTCTTAGCCTGAACGATTGTAAGAAACAGTCGCTCCTGCCTCTGTCCCTTAAATACCACTTTTTCTCCACTCTCCGTCTTTAAGTACACCTTCTTGGACTTACAATTTATCTGAGTATTATTCATCCCTAACTAATCCATGCCTAAGATTATATCAAACTCCCCCAACTTGAAAAGTATTAAGTCGGCTGAAAATTTATGTCCCGAGATATCAATCTCACACTTAGGACAGAATTGACTCACAGGAACCTTCTCTTGATTCGCAATTACCACATTTATTACCTCATTCATAGCCATTTTATCACATTGAAGTTTATCAACAAAAGTTTCTGATATAAAAGATCTCGTTGCTCCAGAATCAATCAATACTTTAGCTTCGACATTATTTAATAAAAGTGTACCTGCTATCACCTCAGAATTCTGAACAGCGTCCTTCATTTTTAAAGCGAATGTCTTTGTCGTTGATTGCGGAGTTGTTGTAGGTGGTGGAGGTAATGCCAATACCTCATCTGGCATGCTTGCACTAGTACTTGCCACGTTCATCAAAGCTTTAACTAGTCCGGTTAACTTGCACTCCCTAGAGATGTGTCCAGTCTTTCCACACTTGTAGCATGTAACTCCCGGCTTTGGTATCTTACACTCGTTAGCCAAATGTCCCTTCTGGTTGCATCTATAGCATGTCATGTTCAACTTATTACACACTCTGGGGTGTCTTTTTCCACAATGCTTGCATTCTAATCTCTGAAATCTATTTTCTCCAACTTGCCCTTGGCTTGCCTGGTTGTTCCCCTTTGATTCTTGTCTTTTATTCAAATTTCCCTTCTTCTGAAAATTTCCGCCTTTGTGGAATCCAATCCTTTTTCACACTCCTTTCTTGTGAGCTTCGAGCTTCAGACTTTTCTCCATAAAATGGAACCTTGCTCTTCTTGTTATCCTTTTCCTTTCTTGACTGCATCCCATTACTCTCAATCAGAGCAGCTTTCGGTACTACTCCTGCATAAGTATCAAGCTCAAACATAGCCACTCTATCTTTGATCCAAGACTCTAATCCTTGTGGGAATCTCTTTGCTTTTTCCTCCTCATTGTTGGTATACTTTGTCGTAAACTTCTTCTCATACTCCAATACAGTCATACAATTCAAGAAATTTAAGCTCCATCTGATTCTGCATGTACTTAGGGAAATACTTTTCCAGAAATAACTTCTTAAACCTTTACCAAGAAACTTGCTGATTTGCCTCCAAAGCTTTCACTGAATCCCACCAATAGATGACTTCGCCCTTCTGGAAGTAAGTATCATATGGTGTCTTCTGATCGTCCCCTAACTGTACCAATTTAAAAGCTCTTTCCATTTCCTTAATCCATGTGTTAGCTATTACTGGATCAGTGGTATCATGAAATGCAGGTGGGTTCACATTCTGAAAAGCCTTGAAAGTGACAACTTGTCGAGGTGGTACTGGTGGATCAGGTGGTTGATGTGGTTCACGGTTATCTTGGTTTTCAAATTGTTGTTGAAGAGTTCTTTATTGTTGAGCTATATCATTTGTTTGCTGTTGTAAGGTTTCTAGTAATCGAAGAATATTAGGATCTGTGGTAGATGTGGTTGTTAGGTTCTTCTTTTTGGGTGGTATGATCCTGAAATAAAAATTATATCAAAACAGGTATGAACAATAAGATAATTCGAGGGTAGGGTGTCACATGACATTCTGTTCACATATGAGGTCGGGTTTCAGATTAAACAATAAGGGTGATGCATATAAAGGCGAAAAAAAACAATTGAAAGCAAATAGAACGATAGTGCAGAATAATTAAAATTTTAAGGTCAAGGTACATCAAGATTAGAATAAAGTCTAAATCTGAGGACACCATGCTTAATTAAAGGAAATCAACAGGGAATTCTACAAGGTCCAACAATACAATAACATGAAAGGTAGATAATGGAAAGAACTAAGGCTCCACTCCGTCAGAACGGGGTCTGGTAGTCTTATCCTCTCGAAGCGTCTTCACAATACTCTGGAGCTCGTCCGTAACCATCTGGATGATATACTGGCTGGTACGGTCTGGGTGTGATGGCATCTCATCAAACTTAGTGTTGACGTACTGAACCAAAATCTCAAGTCTCGCAGTCATATGCTCCTTAGGCTTTCCCTCATAGTTTCAACTGTCGGGATACACGTTCTTCAATCGGTCTAACAGTCGATCGTACTTGCCCTGAAGCATGTCGAACTCGCGCCTCAACTCAACATACACGGAGAAAGCAATGGTGTCAGTCGGCTCAGATGATGAGGAATGCGCCCTTTGCTGACAAACAATAAATAGATATATATAAGAGGAGTATTAATAATAAATTCGCTTAACCTACTCTCTCGCATAATATCCTATAACTTATACATATATCCTATAACCTATTTGGACTGTCCAGGGACTCTAAACCGTAGCTCTGATACCAAAACCTTGTTGGATTTTAATCGCAGCGGAGGCATGGTAAAACACTTTTACACATATAAAATCCAAATAATAGCATATATATTGTGATTAAAACATATGGATCAATTACTAACCTTTAATATGCGATCCAAAAGCAACGATCAGAGATCCTTAGCAGCTGCTCCTCAAACGTGAAGCACTCCACCGGTATCCACCAAGAAAACGACGTTAAGGAGGAGAGGTCGAGAGAATTAGGTTTTATAAAATTTTGGGGTTAGAATAAAAATAGGGTTTATAATAGTATATTTATAGGCAAAATTTTCAGCTGAAATTTTCCCATAATTATTATTATTATTATCCCATTTATTATTCTCATTAATAATTAAAACAACTTTTAATTATTAATCCTTTTTCTAAACACTTTAGAAATAATTCTCTCTCTTGATTCAATTTCCAAAAAATTAAATCCTTAATTAATAATATTAAGAACTTTTCTTAATTAATTTATAATCAATTAAATCTCATTTAATCAATTATTAAATTTGCCAATTAATTATTTATTTCACAAATAAATAATTATTAGCCATTATTAATTAATTCCTCCACCATTAAATCATTCTCTTTTTATGGTGTGACCCTGTAGGTTCAATATTAAGCCGGTAGTAGAAATAAATAATAATAAAACTATTTTATCATTATTTATATAAATTCTCTAATTTATTAAATATGATTAATTAATTAATCACATTTATTCTACATCGTGAGGGATACTTCTCAGCATATCGCGACTATCCGGATAATATGAATTCACTGCTTAGAATACCAAGAACCTATTCAGTGAATAGTTACCGTACAATAAACTCCTTCTACCCTATAATGTCCCGATTAAATACAAGGCATGGATCTCGTGTCAAGCCTATCTAATTTAATCACTTGCTTACCATGTACTATGCTTAGTTCTATGTAAATCAGAAACTCCTTTCTAATTTCATTCACTCTGACCAGAGATTCTTGAACTAGCATAAGTGGATCAGCCTTGAACATTCGCTTCCTTCACTAGAAGGGGTAGATCCTTTATTGATCATACACTATCTTCGTGTACAAATTCCTATACCCAGTAGAGCCCTAATAATTGTCCCTGGAGACTAAGAACTAAACCAAAGTATAGTTTAGTGTACACAAGATGACTATGAAGACCTCAAGTCTAAGGATACTTGTACAACTATCACTATATGAACAACTGCTGACACGTGAGTGAACTCCATCAGTTGTTCAGCTGGACGAGTCATGTTCAGTGAACTTATTCTATAATAAGCACCTACATACTAGCTATAGTGTCACCACACAAATTTCTATAAGAACAGACATCCTTCATAATGAAGCAAACATAGTATGTACCGATCTTTGCGGATTATTAATTACCAGTTAGTAATCCTATGACCAGGAATAATTTAAGTTTAGAGTTATCATCTTTTAGGTCTCACTATTATGATCTCATCATAATCCATAAAAAGCTTTACTCTAAACTATGGTATATCAAATTTAAACACTTAAATAGATAAAGCCCGTAATAAAAACAAAACTAGTCTTTTATTAATATCAATGAAATCAAAACAGATTACATAAAAAGTTATTCCTAAATCCTAATACATGATTGGACTTAGGACATATTCCTTTCAATCTCCCACTTGTACTAAAGCCAATCACTCTGGTATCTAATACCCATCTTGTCTTTATGACGATCAAAGTGACTTTCATAAAGTAGCTTTGTGAGTGGGTCTGCTATGTTGTTATGTGTGTCAACTCTATTTCATAAAGTAGTTCATCTATGTTTTTCTTAAAACCAAACTCTTTGATTGTCTCATCAAAACGGATGTTCCATCTACGAGAAGCTTGCTTTAAACCACATATGGTTCGCAGCAGCTTACACACTAGGTTTTCATTTCCCTTGGAAAGAAAACCATCTGGCCATTTGCCAGATTTCATAGTCGTAGTAAGCAGCAATCGCAAGCAAAATCCGAACTGATTTTAACAGGGCTACAGGTAAAAGGTTTCATCAAAGTCAATCCATTGCCTTTGTTTGAATCCTTTTGCCAAAAGCCTGGCCTTAAAGGTCTCCACCTGGCCATCTGCTCTAATCATTCTTTTGTATCCCGTATACATAGATTTCATTCCGGATTTCATGGCACTATGCCATTTCTCTGAGTCAACACTACTCATAGCCTCATTATAGGTCACAGGGTCGTCATCATCAATGATCGACAACTCATTGTCATTTTCAATGATAAGGCCATATTACCTCTCAGGTTGGCGAGACACTCTCCTTGACCTACTAATGGACTGTTCCACAGAAGGTTGTTCAGTCAAAATAGGTGTTTCCACTTGATCCGTAGTAGTTTGTGCTTCTTGAACTTCATCAAGTTCAATTTTGCTCCCACTGTTTCCTTCAAGGATAAACTCCTTTTCCAAGAAGGTAGCATGTCTGGAGACAAACACCCGATGATCGGTGTAAAAGTAATACCCTAAAGTCTCTTTAGGATATCCCACAAAACTACATTTTACGGATCGATGTTCCAGCTTATCTGGGTCAAATTACTTGACATAAGCTGGACATCCCCAAATCTTAACGTGTTTAAGACTCGGTTTCCTTTCTTTCCATATCTCATACGGAGTTTGAGGAACAGATTTGGAAGGAACCTTATTCAGTAAATATGCTGAGTTTTCCAATGCATAACCCCATAGGAATACTGGAAGATTTGCATAGCTCATCATGGACCGAACTATGTCTAACAAAGTTCGATTTCTCCTTTTAGATACCAATCTGGAGGCGTCTACTGGGAGACTATACCATTTACTTTGAGATAATCCAGAAACTCTCCATTCTAGTATTCACCACCTCGATCTAATCGAAGAATTATAATACTATGTTTGGTTTGTTTCTCCACTTCATACTTATACTCTTTGAACTTTTCAAAGGCTTCAGACTTGTGTTTCATCAAACACATATCCGAATCTAGATCTATCATCTATGAAAGTAATGAAGTACGAAAAATCCACTTATGGCTTGCGTAGACATTGGTCCACATACATCTGTGTGTACCATTCCTAGCAAATTTGCAGCCCTCTCTCCATGTCTACTAGATGGAGACTGCAGTGCCACAATGAAGTAAGATTTTCATCATCCCTTTTATTTTATTAGTTTGTTCAATCTGAAGTAAATTATGTCACATTTATACATACCATTATTTAAAGTACCACGTCCATAAAGAATATTATCTCTAAGAATAGAACATTCATTATTCTCAATAATAAATGAAAATCCAGCCAAGTCTAACATGGGAATAGAAATAATATTTCTCACAATCAAGGGAACAAAATAACAATTATTTAAAAAACAATAGTCTTGCCCGTAGGCATATGTAAATGAAATGATTCTACATCTTCAGCAGCAACTCTTGCTCTATTTCCCATCAGTAGAATCACCTCCTCTTCCTCAAGAGTCCTACTTCTCCTTAGTCCCTTCAACAAATTGCAGATATGAGAACCACAGGCGGTATCTAATACCCAAGTAGAAATTTGTATTAATGACATATTCACTTCTATCATGAACATACCTGAATCAGAAGCGGTAGTCTCACTACCCTTCTTCTTCTTCTTCAATTCTGCAAGGTAAACCTTGCAGTTCCTCTTCCAGTGCCCCACCTTGTTACAGTGAAAGCAAACGACTTTGCTCTTGGGGTCTTCAGCTTTTGGTGGAACCGGCTTTTCTTCACCTACTTTCTTCTTCTTGGAAGGGTTCCTCTTCCTTTTCTTAGGATTGGAACCTTCACCAATTAGAAGAACATAACTCTTCTTAGGGGGGAAATCCGATTCCGCAGTCTTCAACATGTTGTGCAGTTAAGGCAGGCTGACATCCAACTTATTCATGTGAAAGTTCACAACAAACTGCGAGAACGAACTCGGAAGCGATTGCAAGACCAAGTCTCGGCTCAGCTCCCCATCTATGGCAAAACCAAGTTGTCCAAGACGTTCAATCAAATTGATCATCTTAAGTACATGGTCATTCACAGATGATCCCTCAGACACCCTACAACCGAACAGCTCCTTTGATATCTCATATCGAGCTGCCTCCCTGCCACATCATACAACTCTTGTAGATGCATGAGGATAGTGTGAGCATCCATATGCTCATGTTGCTTCTGTAGCTTAATGTTCATGGAAGCTAGAATGATGCATTGAGCAACATTTGCATCATCTACCCATTTACGATGCACAATATGTTCATCATTATGTGCATCAATAGCAGGTTCAGTAGGCTTAGGTGAGTCAATCACGTATTCCAGCTTCTCAATCCTGAGAACAATTCTCAAGTTTCGAAGCCAGTCAGCATAATTAGGACCAGTCAACTTGTGAGCATCTAGTATGCTCCTGAGTGATAGTGCAGAAGACATAATGTATATTGTAAATCTGTAAATGACAAACACATAACTACACTTAGCAAATATTCGATTTCATTTTAAAAACACTATATGAATCGGGTCTTTATTCATAAGTGGCTCCCACTAGTTTATCTAATTTATTCAACCCCCTACATGAAAAATTAAGCATTCATAATGCTAGTGGGAATAGGGATCCTACATTCCATTACACAACCCCGGCTGTAGCACGAACCGCCACGTAATGTTCAATAGGCAGACAACTCTTGTCAATTACATCTTATGTTATTCCCTAATCAAACTTTAGCCTCTTAAATACTTGAGTCACGGCTGTGGCACGACAAACTCAATATTCTAAGTCAAGTCTAACCCAACATTCCGTACATTTGAATCAGTCTCCAAAGGCCCACGGCTGTGGCACGTACCGACCTTTAGATCCTTATTCAATGTACACATCTATATGTAATAGAAAAGTATTTCTTATTTCGAAATCAAAGCCCTCGGCTGTAGCACGAACCGACAATGATTCAAAAATAAGAACTACTTTTCTATCATGTTGGAAGGCTATGACCAACACAAGCCCGTTGTGTCATTGGCCAATTACTACTTGATATTATTTAATTTTAGAGGGATTATATTAGGTTACAATCATAATCATATTATAAAGAGATTCTTCCTTTTAAATTAAATATTTCAAATCAATAATCAATAATCAGATGATTCCCAGATCGGGTGGAGCATTGTCAAGAGGCGTCACTTAATAACCCTTTCTTACAGATAAAAATCTGTTGTTGACAGAATCATCCTTTCTCTCATATTGAAAATTCATATTCAATTACGTGTTTCATAAACACAAGAATCTCATGATTGTATTCATAATATTATTATTAATGTTATGAAACAATTTTACTATACTAGATTGTCTAACAAGCACCTTATGTTCATTTAAGTTCACCTAAATCTATCATCGCATGATAAACTAAGCATATATCATATATATAAACATGAATAAACATCAAGGTAGTCATGTTATATCATCTAGCACATTAGTCTAAGCATTATACATCTCTATGTATCACATGAAGCATTTAAAAGCAATATAAACAGTCAAAAACAGCTTAAAAACACTTCTGTTTGCTAAAAACAGTTCGAAACAATTTCATAAAATATCATATAATATACCATTAGAAGCGTCTCAAAAAGACGAATCCAACGGCACCAAAATCGCCCTATTCTGAGCTCGCACGCGCCCTCACGCGCCGAAAGAAGTTTCCCCACGCGCGGCCACGTGCACACGCGCTGTCAGGCGCGTGTGTGACTGTTCCCCACGCGCTCCCACGCGCACACGCGCGTCACGCGCCCGAACCCCTGTGCTGATGTCAGCATGACGTCATCTGATGACGTCAGCATCTGTCTGACCTTTGACCAGCGCGTGGCTGACATGCGCCGCGCGTGACACACGAGCGCTGGTGCCCCACGCGCGCGCGCCAGTCGCGCGATCCTTCCCTTTGCTGTGAGTCGCCGCCTTTTCTCGATTAGCGTGTCGCCGTCCTGACTTCTCTTTTTCCGTGCAAACACCACAACACAGCATGCAGATGTATAGCAGCCACAAATGTATTTATACATATACAACTTTATATACATATATATACATACTTATTTAATTATGAATTTAATTGCAAGAACTTCAAAAATTCATAATAAAAAATCTATACATCATAAAATTATGAAAAAAATACCCAGACGATCTACAACACTTGTAGAACCCAGATCAACATTCAAAATTATTCTGAGAAACGATTTCTCATCAGATAAAATTAATCCATGATATAACTTGTAAAAATCATAATTAATTCATACAAGCACATAAAATTCTGAAATTTTTACCACAGATCTATATACATACAACCTAAGCTCTGATACCATTATTGGATTTTAATCGCAGCGGAGGCATGGTAAAACACTTTTACACATATAAAATCCAAATAATAGCATATAAATTGTGATTAAAATATATGGATCGATTACTAACCTTTAATATGCGATCCAAAAGCAACGATCGGAGATCCTTAGCAGCTGCTCCTCAAACGTGAAGCACTCCACCGGTATCCACCAAGAAAACGACGTTAAGGAGATGGAGAGAATTAGGTTTTATAAAATTTTGGGGTTAGAATAAAAATATGGTTTATAATAGTATATTTATAGGCAAAATTTTCAGCTGAAATTTTCACATAAATATTATTATTATTATCCCATTTATTATTCTCATTAATAATTAAAACACCTTTTAATTATTAATCCTTTTTCTAAATACTTTAGAAATAATTCTCTCTCTTGATTTAATTTCCAAAAAATTAAATCCTTAATTAATAATATTAAGAACTTTTCTTAATTAATTTATAATTAATTAAATCTCATTTAATCAATTATTAAATTTACCAATTAATTATTTATTTCATAAATAAATAATTATTAGCCATTATTAATTAATTCCTCCACCATTAAATCATTCTCTTTTTATGGTGTGACCCTGTAGGTTCAATATTAAGCCGGTAGTAGAAATAAATAATAATAAAACTATTTTATCATTATTTATATAAATTCTCTAATTTATTAAATATGATTAATTAATTAATCACATTTATTCTACATCGTGAGGGATACTTCTCAGCATATCGCGACTATCCGGATAATATGAATTCACTGCTTAGAATACCAAGAACCTATTCAGTGAATAGTTACCGTACAATAAACTCCTTCTACCCTACAATGTCCTGATTAAATACAAGGCATGGATCTCGTGTCAAGCCTATCTAATTTAATCACTTGCTTACCATGTACTATGCTTAGTTCTATGCAAATCAGAAACTCCTTTCTAATTTCATTCACTCTGGCCAGAGATTCTTGAACTAGCATAAGTGGATCAGCCTTGAACATTCGCTTCCTTCACTGGAAGGGGTAGATCCTTTATTGATCATACACTATCTTCGTGTACAAATTTCTATACCCAGTAGAGCCCTAATAATTGTCCCTGGAGACTAAGAACTAAACCAAAGTATAGTTCAGTGTACACAAGATGACTATGAAGACCTCAAGTCTAAGGATACTTGTACAACTATCACTATGTGAACAACTGCTGACACGTGAGTGAACTCCATCAGTTGTTCAGCTGGGCGAGTCATGTTCAGTGAACTTATTCTATAATAAGCACCTACATACTAGCTATAGTGTCACCACACAAATGTCTATGAGAACAGACATCCTTCATAATGAAGCAAGTATAGTATGTACCGATCTTTGCGGATTATTAATTACCAGTTAGTAATCCTATGACCAGGAACAATTTAAGTTTAGAGTTATCATCTTTTAGGTCTCACTATTATGATCTCATCATAATCCATAAAAAGCTTTACTCTAAACTATGGTATATCATATTTAAACACTTAAATAGATAAAGCCCGTAATAAAAACAAAATTAGTCTTTTATTAATATCAATGAAATCAAAACAGATTACATAAAAAGTTATTCCTAAATCCTAATACATGATTGGACTGAGGACATATTCCTTTCAAACCTGTCACGCCCCGACTTAACAATATATATTATACAACTTATTACAATAGTTAACAAAAGAATAAATACATCTGAATCCAAGATCTTACAGTTTAGGGTTTGGAACAGCCCAACACTATTAACTATTACAACCTGATTTTTAATATTGAGTCCTCACACAAAACGGTCACTTATTCTACCTGAGCTCGAACATACAAATCGGCATTACAAGTCTTACGTGTTGTCTACTTGAATCTAACCATATCTGCTAGATGTGATATCAGGGTAAAAGCAAGTAGTGAGCCAAATGCTCAACAAGTGATATACAATACAATACATAAAACGAAATAAAGGAGTAACAATATGAAGGAAGAGCTAATAATAACAAGAGATAAACTTTTGGGTGATTGCATCATTTACTTGTAACAAAACAATTAAAAACCATTTCTTTATCAAAAACCATTTTATGACGCTACGGATTATAGCCAGTGATCAGCCGCAAAGTAATCCCGAACCTCGCTGGGTTCTAGAACATTTATGGCATCCCTAGGCAACTTTTAAGCCTACAAATTAAGAGCGGAAAGGACTTGCGTCTCAGTCTAGATCCACTATTTAAAGAAAATATTTATCCCCCTTTGGGACTAGAAATCCAAGTTTTAACCTTTTTATTTTAATATTTTATTTGATGCCAAGTGACGGTTAAACTATTGAACAATGAACATCTTTATCAAGGGTTCTAGATCAACTTTGAAGCACATGGAATAGGTCCACTAAATTTTAAGGCCATGATCAACTAGACTATACTTTATCAAGGGAATTTCAAGGTTTCTATTTACAAAGATTTTGACAATGAGATTTAGCAAGGTTATCGGATAGTATGAAAGAACAAAGTCAAACTAGGTTCAAGGTAATGGTTCCAGATAAGACATAGGTATTAAAACTACTTCAAGTAAAGTTAAACTACTTGCAATAAACACTTGAGGGTTCATGGCATTTTCATATAATACGAAGATAGATTTGAATCCACTTGGTTCATGCATATCAAGGTAATACTACATTATATATAAGAACTAGTTATCACACACTTGTAGTGTAAACAAAAAGGTAGGTTGAATCACTTGCCTTGAGAAAGGCATGACTTGACTGGCAGGTAGGAGCAACTGGAAGCTTTACTCGACTTTAATGGCAAGTTTACCATCTTCTCAAGATCCTACATAAATAATAATAACCTCATTATAATATGTTCTCACCAACTCAACCTATTTGTAAACCGAAATTAAACACAATGGCACTTAGGCCTATATACACACTTATTTACAATCACCTTATAAGCATAATAGTACACATAGTCACATATGATCACATACCACATTTAAGTACAAAATAATATAATACACACTACATTGCATCACTAAGCTTGGATGATCTCACTCCACTTAAGTCACTTGGTCGCTAAACTGGACAAAACTCCAAATTTTGACCTCCTAACTCGAAGTGCCTTTACTAAACCATCCAATTCCTATTGACCCTGACTTAGGACTTTCACTCTACTGACCTTATACTATCTTTCAACTATGGTGGTCAACCTAGTCTTCACTCATAAGTGCTCTAAAACTACGTGATAGGTTAATGTGCTCATTATAGTGATTTCAGGATGACATCTATGATTTCTTGGATGCATTTGACACTCTTACACTTCATGTTTACCTCTAAAAATTCTACACTAGACTCTTCTGATCATAAGTCAACTCCCAAACTTTGTGTGGCTCAAAGGCCTAGCTTGGGCCTCCCTAGGCCTAAGCTTAAAGTCCACGTTTCCCCTGTTTGTGGGACAGAAAAGGGTCCTGATTTGAACTAACTTGTGACACATGGTTCTAACTCAAATACTATGAACTATGGCTGGAAAAACTCCCCTGACACTCCCTCTAACTAAGGCCAAACAGGGCCTAATGAGGGCCTACCTATGACATGGTCAAAACTTCCCATTTCTAAGTTGTAGGAAAACTGTCCCCTGCTGGACAGATTTAGTGCTTTCACTCGTGCACCTAACCAAACAACCTACAAACATCTAACAAACACCTAAAACCTAATTTATACTCCTAGTTCTAACTTCTGGTGACTTGGGCCTCAAAGTGCATGACAATGACAAAGTCAAATCTCACTCTAAACCTCATGGTACCAAACTGAAATTCTGCAGTATCTAATGCTCCCCATTCCACCATGATTCTCACTTGACAAACCCAACCAAACATCAATCAAAACCCAAACCTAACCTCAAACAAGGAAATCTACTGAAATACTACTCCCACACTCAATATTGGATTAGTGGAGATCATCCTTACCTAAGGTGCAATATAGCAAAACAAGAGTTAACACAATACACTAATTACGAGTCATTAACTTTTCGAAAATAACCACTTAAATCTTCCATATATATTTGAATTAAAATCACATATCAAGGAGAACAAATCAAAAATCAATATCTTAACTCAACTGAAATTAAAGCTTATTAACAATTATCAATCCAAATGATCAAGAACTTTCGAAAATCATGAGTTGAATCTATGCATGCATGCCTTCGAATTTACAAGCCAAAATAATATGATTTCCATAATAGATTTTATCATAAAATCAACATGCAAGCCTATCATTAACTATAACTAAATGATCACTTAGCATGCAAAGGGTTTTATCAAGTTTTTACTTCCAAAACCAAGCTATCATCACATAAACATTCAAAATCAACAAGGCCACAAAGAAACATCATTAAGAACCATTCATTTGGCTCCCTTATGGTCATAGCCGAATGAAATGGAAGGGAAATGACCATTAAAAACAAGAGCTTCACTCTCATGACATGGAATTTCACCATTCCTTGTAGTTCCCTCAATAATACAACCTTAAATCCATGAGAATCAAGATTTTATTTTGAGTTATATTTAAAACTATGACATGCAAGATCAAAACTTAAACTTTTCACTCTAAACTTTTTGGAATATATATGAACAACATATAGGGAGTAAGATTACTTGAATATTAGATGGATGTTTGAGTGAAAGAATAAAGAAAAGAAGGGGGTGGGGGCTTCGGCTATGGGAAAGCCGAGAGGGGGGTTGAGCCGAGAGGGAGGAGAAGAGAGGGAGGAGAGAGTGAGGTGAGGGTGGAGTGTGGAGTGAAAAATGAAATGATCATGACAACTTGTGCTTCTTTTATGATTTTAATTTGACCAAATGCGAGTGGAATTAGTAATTGACAAAAGTAACCCTCTAGCAAGAATTGGGTCATTTTGCATGCAACGACAAAGAAGTAATTTGTCTAGTAAAATGAGAGTTAGTGGGATTGAAATTGACTTTTTAGCCCTTTAAGTTAAATGAGAGGGTATTTGCATGTAAGGGTATCCATGTAATTTGCTAATTACTAAACAACTAATTTTGAAGGATTTATTTTTATAAAATAAAATAAAAATTCAAAAAATATAAAAAATTATACCATAAAATAACTTGGATTTTTAGAAATTTTATGAGATCAATTTTGTGATTTGCGAATGAAATAATTTTAAAAGATAATTTTCCCATGGTAAAGAATATTCTCTATTAATCAAGAATAAGAGAAATTAATAAAACTCTCGCTTTGAAAAATTCATATTTTAAATAAAGCAATTTATAATTCAGAAAATTCCATTCACACAAATATACAATCAATAAATATATTTATAATCGACTCTAAGGTTATACAGAGTTCGCAAATAATATCACATAAAATGTCGGTCGTAACATAATCACCACAGTAATTTTCATTATTCATATGGAGTGAGAGTGTGTGCATGTAGCAAAATATCAGATAAAGATTAAAGTCTGATAAACTTTAGTACATCTTAGAAATAAGGCATAACTAAGAAAAGTGCTTAAAATCTGTCATTAATTATGAAGTCTACTATAGAACAAATTTATGCAAAAATCCACCTTAACTGATTTTTCCTCATTTTATGCATCTTTTGAAATTCCTTTATATAGTGGCTTCTCAGTGTAAGTGAGTCACAACTGCTATCAGAATTTATGCTATTATCAGAGTATTTCTCCAATAATCAGAGAATGTGAAAAGTCACCAAGAAAAAAATATTTGCTTTTCTAATGCATATTACTTAATACCAGTAATGCACTTGGGTCTTCCCTTCCACATATTTACTCTAGATCTCAAAGGAGTACCTGACTTCAATTTTCTTTTCTTTTCTTTAGATAAGTGAGGCTTATCAAGCATGTGGTTCATCCTTAAGATTTACTGACATCAGAATTTGACAGATAAAAAGCAAGAATCTAGTTTGTGACTTAGTAATAAGATACACAAAGTAAATTTGACTAAGCTCAACATCAGAATTTGCTTGTGTCAATGAATTTCAACATAAACAACTAATTCAAACATGGTATTTCTAGTATGTTAAAGACTACTAGGTCAGCATCTAGCACAGTAATCCTTATTGGATTGAATAGTCACAGAACATTCAAAACACTATCAGAGTATATAGATCCACTCAGATAACAATCAGTATTTAATGTATTACAATGTAAGCATAAATTATATGAAGATAAGATAATCTGTAAACATTGATCATAAAGTCTGATGCATGAGAACAAAAACTAAGAAGATTTTGAGAAAGAACCTGAAACCATTCCAAGTTCATTTACCAGTCTTGTAAAAGTAGCTTCACATAGTGGTTTTGTGAAGATATTTACCAGTTGTTGATCTGTTGGAACAAAATGCAATTCCACTGTACCTTCCATCACATATTCCCTTATGAAATGGTACCTAATCCTGATGTGCTTTGTCATTGAGTGTTGAACTAAATTACCTGTCATAGAAATTGCACTTTGATTATCACAGTAAATAGGTATTTTAGAAAATTCTAAACCATAGTCCAGTTACTGATTCTTTATCCAAAGAATCTGTGCACAACAGCTTCCTGCAGCAATATATTCTGCTTCTGCAGTTGATATGGAAATTGATTTCTGTTTCTTGCTAAACCAAGAAACCAATCTGCCTCCAAGAAATTGGCAGCTTCCACTAGTGCTTTTCCTGTCTATTTTGCATCCTGCAATGTTAGGTCACACAACACTGTAGAAGGGGGTTGAATACAGTGTTATTACAATCAAATCGATTTCGAACACAAGTAACAGTAAATAGATATATTCAATAAATAAACTCTGTTACGATGGAACTGTTCTCTCTCAGTGATGAACAAATATCACTAAGAGCTGCTAGGTTACAATGTATGATCTTCTCGATAATGATAACACATATAGTGTAAACCTATGTCTGTGTTTATATAGTACACAGTTACAAGATAACTTCTAATTGATATGTAATATAATTCCGTCTCCTAATATATATCAATCAGATATCTTATACAAGTCTTCTTATCTTCTAACTCTTTCCATGCATATCTTCTTTTGTTTTAGTCTTGATCTTCTATCCTGTAAATCAACTTCCTTCCTTAACTGTAAGTCCTCTCGTACTTAAGTTCTAATATGACCTTAAGTTCTGATATCTATCTTCTGACTTCCAGTAAGTACTGATTCCAGTAAGTCCTGATATTTCCTGTTTGTTAAGATCTGAAAACTAAACATGAAACATATTAGACATGACATCTCAAATATATCTAACAATCTCCCCCAACTTGTAAATTATGCAAAAATAAAAAAGTTAATAGATTTGATGATGTCAAAAACATTTAAGTTCAAATGCAATAATAGTTTAATAAGACTATTAACTACAACTTACAGAACATGCAGCTTTACCAACATCACTGGATCAATCTGAATCCATAATGATTCTTAACAAATCTTTTACCAGCTTATCTTCAGCTTTTCTCAGAACTTCAACTAACTCTGCTTTGACTTGCATCAGTTCTTCATCTTTGTTGTCACCAATTTGATAAATGGCTGTTCTGAGAGCTTGAATTAATATTCGTTCAAGTACATCACCAAGTCTGATAACTCTAGGATGTGAAGAGTCTTTATTATAACATAAGAATCTTCCTTTCAGAATAACTTCCACCTTAGCAGAGTTATTCAGCATAGAAATTTCTCTTCCATCATCTTCAGTAATCATTGGAATGTACTGAGAAGCCTTTGTACCAGAGATTCTGAGAAGATCTCTTATAGCCTTCAAAATGTACTCTAACCATCTTCTTGTAGCATCAGATTTTACTTCCAGAAGATAGTGAATATGTTGAAGCTCTCTGATAGACTTCTTTAGCACATCAGTATCAGCTAGTCTGTAAGTTCTTCCATCATTGAGAAATAAGATCAATTTCTCTTTTAGATCATCTTTATCATGAGCATCTATCACAATTTGAGCAGACAACACTTTGTTAAGGTGCTTTTGTTTGATTTGTTCATATGGTTTGTCTGTCGACATGAAAGGATCTCTTAGAGTAACTTCTACTCCTGTTTGTATCTTTTCTTCATCCGAACCTAATCCAGCTCTATCTCTAGGTTGCTTGGCTCTCAACCCAAACGTTGCGAGTTGATTAATCATAAGATTGGACTTTGGTTCAACTGGAATAGCTTTCTTCCATAACAGCTTCTTTTTATCAGCAATCGTCATCTTTTTCAAATCAACTTGATCATTGTCAGTGGTTGATGTCTTGATAGCTTGATCAGAATTTGTTGTTTCTTCTGTAGCTTGCTGTTCTTCATTCTGAACAACTTGAGCAATGTCAGAGGTTGTTTTAAATTCTTCAATTATCTTTCTTCTCTTCAGAGTTTAAACTTTAAACAGTTTCATCTTCTATCAAATCATCATCATGCATTGTAGCTTGATAGAATGGAACGGAAGAACTTATCTTTTTCTGAATCTTTAAAGGTTCACCAACCTTTTCTTTTCCCTTTGACTTAGGATCAATCTCAGTTTGTGATCTAGTCTTGGACTTTGAAGCCTCATAATTTGACTTTTCCTTGATCATAATGCCTTTTTCCTTAGGCCTTGGAGGTTTCTTTACATCAGAAGCTTTAGACTTTAGATTTGTCTTCTCAACTGCAAATCTAGCTTCTTCCTCTTTGAGAGTTTCCAAATCCATTCCTGGATTTTGTTTCAGAAATAACCTTCTAGCTATCTCCTAATCAAGTGTCTGGATTTTAGGATCTTTGTAATAAACAGTAGTCTGCTTCCCCTTTAGCTTCAGAGTTTGCAAAAACTTCTGAGAGTCTTTAGATCCTGACTGAATCAGGATATCAGAACTTGACATCAGACTTTTCTTATCAGAACTTGACTTCAGACTTTTAGCATTCACAACATCAGAACTTGACTTGTTCTGTGTAGAAGATTTTCCTTGAACTTTTCCTTGACCTCTGCTCTTATCAGAGTTTCCCTGGTCATCACCTTTGTCATCCTTCTTCTCCAGTATTTGAGTAGGTGAACATTTGGACTTAACTACCTTCTCCCCCTTTTTGGCATCATCAGGAAGTAAGAGAGAGAGAGAAGAAGTTCAACTGAATATTGGATCTCATCCAATTGAGCTTTCTGAGAAGCTTGATTTTGTAGGACCTCAGTAATTTGGGCATGTTGCTTCTCTTGAATCTTCTCAATGGCTTCAATTTTCTCAAGAGTAGGTCTGATATATTTGTTCTTGTCAAGCTTGATCTGTAGATCTAGCTTATCAGTATTTTCTTTTAGTGTATCAACCTTATCATGAGTAATGGAATGTAGACCATGAAGACTTCTTGTACTCATAGCTGTAACCTTGAGTTGAGTCTTGAAATCAGAATTTGACAATAACTCATCAGCTTTTGATACATGCTCAGTCAGAATTTTGGTGCTTAGAATAAAATCTGATTCATTCCACTTCTTGGTCCACTCCACACCTCTGTGAGTATCCTCTCAAGGAATAGGTGCATCCTGTTCAACAATTTTCTTTATCAATGCTTCTTTGCCCAGAATGGGAACTGGAGTCAAAACAGAAACAATGTCTTCAGAACTAGAGGAAGACTCATTATGTTCTGACAACACTATAGTGTATGAAGCAACTGGAGATTTAGGAATAATATCATCTAAATTCTGAGCATCAGAATTTATCTCCAGAGCTGGTGTAGATGGTATCTCAGCATCTAAGATTGGAGAGTTGACTGTAGATGGCTGAGCTGCTGTAGATGGAGCTTCCAAAAATAAAATAGTTGGTATAATCAGCCTTTGAAGATCAATTTCAGGACTTAATCCTGAACCTCAAACTTGTTATCTCTCTGACTGGAGAAATAGTAGGAGTGATCACTGTATCAGGAACAGTGTCTTGGGCTTTAGCTGGAAGGGCTTCAATGATAATTAGCTCTTTTGAGGTCAGAGATTCCTGATCCCCTTCCTCAGCTTCTTCAGTATCTTCTGATGGAGATTTAGCATTATACCTCTTTGCCCTCATTTTCTTCAATCTCCTTGCCAATGAAGGAGTTGCTGTTGCAGTATCAGAGCTTACAGATTTCCTCTTCAAAGTATAGGAACTTTGAGCTGTAGTTTCTTTCTGAGAAGTAACATTCTCAGCTTCAATCGTCACAAGTTCTGAAGTATGAACCTGTGCTTCCTTTTCACTATTAGATTCATCTCTGAGAATCATCTTCCTTCTCTTTTGTGGAGGTTGAGGAACAGACTTTGCCCTCTTAGAAGGTTTGGAAGATGAAGGTCTGATGGTGTGTGCTGATGGTTGAGAAGTGTGAGGTGTTTGGATAGTGGTGGTGGGAGCTGATGGTTCAGGTTCAGATGGTTGGACATCATGATATAGTGTAATGTATGTAACTGGATCATAGGTTATTAAGGCTTGTTTGACAGATAAAGGAATTTGGAGGGGTCTTAGCACAACCTTCTTATTATCAGTAGATAATAATTCATTAAAAGCCCTTTTAGCTAGTCTAAATGGTGGAATTAATTCAATGGCTAATTGGGGCTTATCAGTATAAATAAGATGACAGAATCTAGCAAAATAGACAGTATTCCTATCTTCTGTCATCCTATCCCCAATAAAGCCTAAAACAACACTTGCATAATCAAAATTATTTTGATTAATGAGAGCATACCCGATTTGTTGACTGAGTATAGAGATTGCATCGAAGTTTGAACATTTGTTTGCAAAAGCCTTTGTAATGCAGTCGAAGAAGAAACTCCATTCCCTCCTTATGTAAGGTCTCTTCAATTGACCAAGCTTTGCCAACGTCTTTTCATACCTCAGACTGGCCATCATTTATTGAAGAACTGGCTCCTCAACAGTCGAATAAATGCAATTCTCAGGTAGTTGCAATGCTTGGCGAACTGTAGCCAAAGTCACGACATGCTCATCCTCCCCTGTTGTAAAGATGATACTTAGGGACCCTTGAGCACCACCATCATCATATATGCCACTTCTCCAAAACTCCAGCTCTTGAGTTCCAGAGATTGCTTCAGGTTGGGTCAAAGCATACCCAATATCAGAATTAGCAAGGAAATCCTGAATAAAATGAAGTTCTGATGGAGCTTCAGCCTTGCTAAGAATATACGAGTAGTTGTTAGGAACAAACTTAGCTCCATTGAAAATCAAGTCTTTTGGTGCCATCTCTGTAAGAAATTAAGTGAGAAAATAGATTGCTTGAAAGGTGTTTGTGAAAATGCCTGTAAGAAAAACTGCTTCAGAGAATATTAATGGGTGAGAGAAATAAGAGAGATGAGAGAATAAGAAAAGTAGGTAAAAGATTAGAAAATCTTTTAACTCTCTTATTTATATAGCCCATGTGATAATTGTTAATTTTTGAAGCATGTCAGACAATTTACACCTGGCAACGTGTGAACAGTCAGTAAAAAGTTAAGGCAGGAGTTAATGGGCACGAGAAATAAGCAATAATTACCGTGCACATGCAGTTTTTCAGGACATACACGTTTACCACTAACCCTTAATGATTATGACTATTTTTATCTCACCTTAATATATTCTGATTAAATATGACCGTTTCAGTTTTTACCAGAAATAAGTCAAGTAAAAATAATGCCACGTAAGCATCCGAGTTTCCATCAGGATTTACATCAGAACTTGATTATTATCAGAACGTAATGGTCATCAGAATATGGCTTATGTACTCAAAAAGTGAATATTAATTTCTATAATTCTTCATACAAATACTGACTTGTTTTCTTCAGAGTTTAATCATCAGAACTTCCATCAGAACTTGTCCTCGGAATTTATGCAAATGACACTTAACCATTTGTCAAAAATAACTTCATCACCACAGTAATTTTCATCATTCATATGGAGTGAAAGTGTGTGCATTCAGTAGAATATCAGATAAAGATTAAAGTCTGATAAACATCAGTACATCTTAGAAATAAGGCATAACTAAGAAAAGTGCTTAAAATCTGTCATCAATCATGAAGTCTACTCAAGAACAAATTTATGCAAGAGTCCACCTCAACTGTTTGTGCTCATTTTATGCATCTTTTGAAATTCCTTTTTACAGTGGCTTCTCAGTATAAGTGAGTCACAACTGCTTATCAGAATTTATGCTATTATTAGAGTATTTCTCCAGTAATCAGAGAATGTGAAAAGTCACCAATAAAAATTCATTTGCTTTTCTAATGCATATTACTTAATACCAACAATGCACTTGGGTCTTCCCTTTCATATATTTACTCTAGATGTCAAAGGAGTACCTGACTTTTCTTTTCTTTTCTTTTGATAAGTGAGGCTGATCAGCATTTAGTTCATCCTTAAGATTTGCTGACTTCAGAATTTGATAGATAAGAAGCAAGAATCTAGTTTGTGACTTAGGAATAAGATACACAAAGTAAACTTGACTAAGCTCAATATCAGAATTTTCTTGTGTTAATGAGTTTTCACATAAACAGCTAATTCAAACATGGGATTTCTAGTATGTTAAAGAGTACTAGGTCATCATCTAGCACAGTTATCCTCATTGGATTGAATAGTCACAAAACATTCAAAAACATTTATCAGAGTTTATAGTTCCACATCAGATAACAATCAACATTTAATGAATTTCAATTAGAACACAGATTATATAAAAATAAGACAATCTGTAAACACTGATCATAAAGTCTGATGCATGAGAACAAAAACTAAGCAGATTTGGAGAAAGAACCTGAAACCATTCCAAGTTCATTTACCAGTCTTGTAAAGGTAGCTTCACATAGTGGTTTTGTGAAGATATCTGCTAGTTGTTAATCTGTTAGAACAAAATGCAATTCCACTGTACCTTCCATCACATGTTCCCTTATGAAATGGTACCTTATGCTGATGTGCTTTATCATTGAGTGTTGAACTGGATTACCAGTCATAGCAATAGCACTTTGATTATCACAGTAAATAGGGATTTTGGAAAATTCTAACCCATAATCCAGTAACTAAATCTTCATCCAAAGAATCTGTGCACAACAGCTTCCTGCAGCAATCTATTCTGCTTGTACAGTTGATGTTGAAATTGACTTCTGTTTCTTGCTAAACCAAGAAACCAATCTGCCTCCAAGAAATTGGCAGCTTCCACTAGTTCTTTTCCTGTCAATTTTGCATCCTGCAAAATCTGCATCTGAGTAACCTATTAGCTTAAAATTTGATTCTCTGGGATACCAGAATCCTAGATCAGCTGTACCCATAAGGTACTTGAAAATTCTTTTCATAGCTATTAAGTGAGGTTCTCTTGGATCAGCATGAAATCTTGCACAAAGACAGGTAGCATACATGATATCAGGTCTACTTGCAGTTAAATAGAGTAAAGATCCAATCATACCTCTGTAGTTAGTAATATCTACTGATGAACCAGTATCTATATCTAACTTGGTTGCAGTGGCCATGGGAGTGGATGCAGTTGAACAATCTTGCATTCCAAATTTCTTTAGTATATTTCTGGTGTACTTGGATTGACAGATAAAAGTACCTTCTTCATTTTGCTTGACTTGAAGGCCCAGAAAAAATAACTAAGTTCTCCCATCATACTCATTTGATAGCTTGATTGCATTAGCTTTGCAAACCTCTCACAGAGTTTGGCATTTGTAGAACCAAATATGATATCATCAACATATATCTGTACCAAAAGTAAGTCCTTTCCATGGTTTAGGTAGAATAGTGTTTTATCAATTGTACCTCTGTGAAATCCACTTACAGAAGAAATTGAGCTAAAGTCTCATACAATGCTCTAGGAGCTTGCTTAAGGCCATAAAGTGCTTTGTTAAGCCTGTGGACATGATTTGGAAATTTTTAATCTATAAAGCCTGGAGGTTGTTCAACATACACCTCTTCTTCCAATTCTCCATTGAGAAAAGCTCTTTTTACATCCATTTGAAAGACTTTAAATTTTTTATGAGCAACATAAGCCAAAAATATTCTTATGGCTTCCAATCTAGCAATTGGTGCAAATGTTTCATCATAATCAATACCCTCTTGTTGAGAGTAACCCTTAGCAACCAGCCTTGCTTTGTTTCTTGTAATTATGCCATCACTGTCAATTTTATTTCTGAACACCTACTTTGTGCCAACAACTGATCTATTCTTTGGTCTTGGCACTAGGGTCCAGACTTTATTTCTTTCAAATTCATTTAACTCTTCCTGCATTGCTTGCACCCAATCAGCATCTTGAAGAGCTTCTTCCACTTTCTTTGGTTCAATATGAGATAGAAAAGAATGATAGAGACATTCATTTGATGTTGTAGTTCTAGTTCTGACACCTGCTTCAGGATCTCCAATTATTAAGTCAGGTGTATGTGATTTGGTCCACTTCCTTGCAGATTGAAGTTGACTTCTAGAACTGGATCCTCCCACATGATCCATGCTGTCTCCATCAGCATTTTTTGATGCTCCCCCTGTAGTTATGCTCTCTGAGACTTCAAAATTTGACTTGGATCCTTCAGGGTTTGAAGTATCAGAGTTTCCAGAATTATCAGAATTTGGCTCATCAAAACTAGATGAATCAGAACTTGAAGAGCCAGTGACAGGTTCTGATGCTTCTTGAGAGTCTTGAGATGTGGTAGAATCTTCAGCTTGCTCCCCCTGGACAGGTGCATTTTCCTTTGGAGTTGTTACCACAGTTTCAATGACATCAGAACTTAACCCGTCAGAAATTACAGGATCAGAGTTTAAGTCATCAGTATTCACAGAATCAGAATTTAAGTCTTCATTTTCAAATCTCAGCTGATCATGATCATTGAAATCTTCAAGTCCAGTAATCTTCTTATCATCAAATGATACATTGATAGATTCCATGACAACCCTTGTTCTTAAACTGTAGACTCTGAAGGCTTTTATGGAAAGTGGATATCCAAAAAAAATTCCTTCATCAGCTTTTAGATCAAATTTTGACAGCTGTTCATGATGAGTCTTAAGAACAAAACACTTATATCCAAATACATGAAAGTATTTCAAATTTGGCTTCTTTTTCTTCACCATATTATATGGTGTTTTTCCATGCTTGTTTATGAGTGTTGCATTCTGTGTAAAACAAGCAGTCTGCACAGCTTCAGCCCAAAAGTAGGTTGGTAGCTTTGCTTCATCAAGCATAGTTCGTGCAGTTTCAATGAGAGTCCTGTTCTTCCTTTCTACAACTCCATTTTGTTGTGGAGTTCCAGGTGCCGAAAATTCCTTTTTGATTCCATGCTCTTTGTAGAACTCTGCCATGATTGAATTCTTGAACTCAGTGCCATTATCACTTCTTATAATTTTTACAGAATATTTGACCAACTTATCCAGCTGTCTAACATGATCAGTTATAGTAGATGTAGTTTCATTCTTCTTGTGTAAGAAGTACACCCAAGTGTGCTTTGTGAACTCATCCACTATAACCATAACATATTTCTTCTTTGCAATAAACATGACATTGCCTGGACCAAATAGATCAACATGCAGTAGGTGATAAGGCTCAAGAATTGATGACTCAGTTTTGCTCTTGAAAGAAGATTTTCTTTGTTTTGCCTTTTGACATGAATCACAAAGGCCATCAGGAGCAAATACTGATTTTGGCAGTCCTCTCACAAGATCTTTCTTTACAAGCTCATTTATGTTGTTGAAATTTAAATGAGAGAGTCTTTTGTGCCAATTCCAGCTTTCTTCAATTGATGCTCTACTCAACAGACAGATTGTAGAACCATCAGTACTTGTTGAAAGTCTGGCTTCATAAATGTTACCATGCCTGTAACCTTTCAGAACCACTTTTCCTGTAGAATTGCTTACAATTTCACAGTGTTCTTCAAAAAAATCCACATGATAACCTCTGTCACAGATTTGACTCACACTTAGCAGATTCTGTTTAAGTCCTGATAGAAAAGCTACTGTTTCAATAATGACATTCCCAAGATTACTATTGCCATATCCCAGAGTTTATGTGTTGACTAGAGGGAGCTCAACAAGTTCGCTATCAAGGACAAGTATCTGCTACCTCGAATTAAGGGTTTGTTTGATCAGCTAAAAGAAGCAAAGTATTTTATAAGATGGATTTAAGATTTGGGTATTATCAATTGAAGATTGAACCTGAGGATGTATCAAAGACAGCTTTCAGAACTAACTACAGTTATTATAAAATTCTAGTAATATCATTTGGATTGACCAATATACCAAAAACATTTGAACTTGATGGACAGAACCTTTAAGGAGTATCTGGATAAGTTGTATTTGTGTTGTAGACGATATTTTGATTTACTCGATGTCAATGAAGGACCACGCCAAGTATTTAAGGATAGCTTTGGGAATTTTGAAAAGGAAGAAGTTGTATGCTAAGTTTTCAAAGTGTAAGTTTTGGTTGCAGGAAGTTTAATTCTGAAGATGAATAGTCAGTGATGAAGGAATTGAAGTGGACCCGGCAAGGATTAAAGTTATAATGAATGGGAAAGGACCAAAAGCACCAATAAAAGTGAGAAGTTTATATGAAATGGAGAAATGTGTAGGATCATGGGAAACTCTGATACTTTAAATCCTGAAGGATCCAACTCAAATTCTGAAGTTTCAGAGAGCATAACTATAGGGGGAGCATCAGAAAATGCTGATGGAGACAACATGGATCATGGGGGAGGATCCAGTTCTAGAAATCAACTTCCATCTGCAAGGAAGTGGACCAAATCACATACATCTGACTTAATAATTGGAGATCCTGAAGCAGGTGTCAAAACTAGAACAACAACATCAAATGAATGTCTCTATCATTCTTTTCTATCTCAGACTAAACCAAAGAAAGTGGAAGAAGCTCTTCAAGATGCTGATTGGGTGCAAGTAATGCAAGAAGAGTTAAATGAATTTGAAAGAAATAAAGTCTGGACCCTAGTGCCAAGACCAAAGAACATATCAATAGTTGGAACAAAATGGGTGTTCAGAAACAAAACTGACAGTGATGGCATAATTACAAGAAATAAAGCAAGGTTGGTTGCCAATGGCTACTCTCAACAGGAGGGCATTGATTATGATGAAACTTTTGCACCAGTTGCTAGATTGGAAGCCATAAGAATATTTTTGGCTTATTGTGCTCACAAAAAGTTTAAAGTCTTTCAAATGGATGTGAAAAGTGCTTTTCTCAATGGAGAATTGGAAGAAGATATATATGTTGAACAACCTCCAGGCTTTGTAGATTCAAACTTTCTACATCATGTCTACAGGCTTGACAAAGCACTTTATGGCCTTAAGCAAGCTCCTAGAGCATGGTCTGAGACTTTAGCTCAATTCCTTCTGGAAAGTGGATTTCATAGAGGTACAATTGATAAAACACTGTTCTATCTCAACCATGGAAAGGACTTACTTTTGGTACAGATATATGTTGATGATATCATATTTGGTTCTACAAATGCCAAACTCTGTGAAAGGTTTGCAAAACTAATGCTGTCAAGATATCAAATGAGAATGATGGGAGAAATTAGTTATTTTCTGGGACTTCTAGTCAAGCAAATTGAAGAAGGTACTTTCATAAATCAATCCAAGTACACCAGAAATTTACTCAAAAAATTTGGAATGCAAGACTGTTCAGCTGCATCCACTCCCATGGCCACCGCAACCAAGTTAGATAAAGATACTGGTTCATCAGTAGATATTACTAACTACAGAAGTATGATTGACTCTTTACTCTATTTAACTGCAAGTAGACCTGATATCATGTATGCTACCTGTCTTTGTGCAAGATTTCAGGCCGATCCAAGAGAACCTCATCTAATAGCTGTGAAAAGATTTTTCAAGTACCTCAAGGGTATAGCTGATCTAGAATTGTGGTATCCTAGAGAATCAGATTTTAAGCTAATAGGTTACTCACATGCAGATTTTGCATGTTAGATATATTTGAGATGTCATGTCTAATATGTTTCATGTTTAGTTTTCAGATCTTAACAAACAGGAAATATCACGACTTACTGGAATCAGTACTTACTGGAAGTCAAAACTTAAGGATATCAGGACTTAGATTATGAGAAGATAAATATCAGAAGATGGATATCAGAACTTAAGTACGGGAGGACTAACATTTAAGGAATGAAGCTGATTTACAGGAAAGAAGATTGAGACTAATACAAAAAGATGATATGCTTGGAAAGAGTTAAAGGACTTAAGGAATTGTATAAGATATCTGATTGATATATTTTAGGAGACAAAATTATATTCCATATCAATTAGAAGTTATCTTGTAATTGTGTACTATATAAACACATACATAGGTTTACACTATATGTGTTATCATTATCGAGAAGATCATATATTGTAACCTAGCAGCTCTCGTGATATTTGGTCATCACTGAGAGAGAACAGTTCCATTGTAATAGAGTTTATTATATTGAATATATTTATTTACTGTTACTTGTGTTTGAAATCGATTTGATTATATTCTACACTGTATTCAACCCCCTTCTACAGTGTTGTATGACCTAACAAGTGGTATTAGAGCCTATCTGTTAACACACATATAGTAAAGATCCAAAACAATCATGTCTAAAGAAGCAGAAAATCCAACCAAGCCCGCCAAAACTGAAGAAAATCAAAAGACTCAAATCCACAGTCAATATGAGACTATTAGGGTTCCCATACTGAGACCTTCTGAGTAACCCATATGAAAAGTGAAGATGGCTATGTTTCTGGAAGCTACAGATCCAGAAAACCTTGACAGAATTAATGAAGGACCGCATAAGCCAACCAAGCTCTCTGTTGTAGTTGCAGATCAGCTAGCAAAGTCCATACCAAAGGAGAAAAGTGAGTATACAGCTGAAGATATCTCATCCATTGCCAAGGATGCAAAGGTAAGGCATTTGCTGCATAGTGCCATTGCTAATGTCATGTCAAATAGGGTAATTCATTGCTAGACTACAAAGGAGATATGGGATGCTTTGGAGACAAGATGCCAGGGAACTAATGCAATCAAGAAGAACAGGAGGACTATACTCACTCAAGAGTATGAACACTTTGACTCAAAAAGTGATGAGTCATTAACTGACTTATATGACAGGTTTGTCAAACTCTTGAATGATCTGTCACTAGTGGACAAGGAATATGATCTTGAAGATTCAAATCTAAAATTCCTTTTAGCTCTTCCTGAAAGTTGGGATTTGAAGGCTACTATTATAAGAGACAACTATGCTCTTGATGAAACTACTTTTGATGAAATTTATGGTATGCTCAAGGCTTATGAACTTGAGATGGATCAAAGAAGCAAGAGACAAGGGAGAAAGTCAAGGACAGTTGCTCTTAAGGCTGGGGAGGAATTCCCCAAAGTGGCTGTCTCAAAGAAAGGCAAAGGAAAATCTCTCATCACAAAGTCTGATTCAGAATCATCAAGTTCTGATGATGATGATTCAGAAACTGAAAGTTTACCTGAAATAGATGCTGATGAAGAGATGATAAAATTGTGTGCTCTTATGGTGAAGGGTATCACAAAGATAGCCTACAGGAAATTCAGAAGGGGAAAGAAGTTTTTTAAGAAAGGTGGAAGTCCTGATAAGAAAGGTTTCAGAAAATATGAAGGCAAAAGTGCAAAGTCTGACAGAGGAGACAACTCAAAAGTCAAATGCTACAATTATGGTGAAAGAGGCCACATATCTCCTGACTGTAAGAAAGGAAAGAGTGACAAAGGAAAGGCACTTGTCACAAAGAAGAAAAGCTGGACAGACTCTTCAGATTCTGAAGATGAGGTGGATTATGCTTTAATGGCAAATGCTGATGGCAGCCCTGAAACTGCTGAATTAAAGGTACCTCAAATAACTTATGCCTTTCATACTGATGATATTACTGAGTTGAGATTATATCTTAAAACCATGTTTATTAGCTACATAGATCAAACTTTAACATGTGAAAGATTAACTTCTGAAAATCATGCTTATAAGAAAATGAATGATTATTAAGAAAAAGAGTTAGTTATGTTCCATCAAACTCAGAAAGAGAGAGATGATGCTTCTTATGTTAGAGATGAATTGCTAAAATTGAATAAATCTCTCAAAACCGAGTTAGAAAAAGAAAAAGAGATTATTAGGACTTGGACTAACTCTGGCAGAACAACTCAGAATTTATTAAGTAGTGGAAACTGGAAAGAGGGCTTAGGTTATGGAGATGATAAAAGTGAAAAAGGAACTGAACAAATTGAGCCAATTGTTGTTAAACAAACTGTTAAGCCAAAGGTAAATCCTGTTAAGTTTGTAGCTAAAACTGTAAAGTCTGATTCTAAAAAGATGAAAGAGTCTGTGACTGAAGTTAAGGAGAAGTCAACTTCTGACAAATTAGAACAGGATAAACCAGCTGAAGTCAACATAGGCTTAATGACAAAGAAGCAGCTTAAGAATAAGCTGAAAGAAATAAGGAATGTCAACAAGGTTAAAGCAGCTAGGAAAAATAGGAATGGAAAGGAAGGTGTGAATAAAAGAAATAATTATATGCATGTTCCTAATGCTCCTAGAAAGAAATGTTATAACTGTGGAAACTCTAACCATCTTGCTTCTTTTTGCAGGAAGAATAAGAATATAAACTCTTTACCTCCTAAGTCAGGAGTTAAGAGTCAGTCTGTTAGGTTTAAGCCACACAATCCTTGTTTTCATTGTGGAAGTTTATAGCATTCCATTTATACTTGTAAGGAATATCATAGTTTATACTATGATTATTATCAAATAAAACATTCTTTGAAGAAAGTTGCTTTAATTCCTTCTAGTGTAAAGTCTGATGCAAAGTCTTATATAAGTTCTGATAAACAGCATGTTAGCATAAACTCTGATATTAAATCCGCTGCTAATGCTAACAAACTTAAAAAGGCCAAAAGATCCAAGCAAGTCTGGGTCCTTAAAACTAACCATTAGTGGTCTTTGTGATTGCAGGGCAACAGGAGAAATATCCTAGTACTGGATAGTGGATGTTTAGAACATATGACTGGAAATAAAGCCCTGCTCTCAGACTTTGTGGAGAAAGCTGGCCCAGAAGTTTCTTATAGAGATGGTAACATGGGAAAAACTCTGGGATATGACAATATTAATCTTGGGAATGTCATCATTGAAACAGTAGCTCTTGTGTCAGGACTTAAACACAATCTGCTGAGTGTGAGTCAAATCTGTGACAGAGGTTATCATGTGGATTTCTTTGAAGAACACTGTGAAGTTGTAAGCAATTCTATAGGAAAAGTGGTTCTGAAAGGTTAAATGCATGGTAACATTTATGAAGCCAGAATTTCAACAAGTTTTGATGGTTCTGCAATCTGTCTGATGAGTAAAGCATCAATTGAAGAAAGCTGGAATTGGCACAAAAGACTCTCTTATTTAAACTTCAACAACATAAATGAGCTTGTAAAGAAAGATCTTGTTAGAGGATTTCCAAAATCAGTATTTGCTCCTGATGGCCTTTGTGATTCATGTCAAAAGGAAAAACAAAGAAAATCTTCTTTCAAGAGCAAAACTGAGTCATCAATTCTTGAGCCTTATCAGCAACTGCATGTTGATCTATTTGGTCTAGTCAATGTCATGTCTATTGCAAAGAAGAAATATGCTATGGTTATAGTGGATGAGTTCACAAGGTACACCTGGGTGTACTTCTTCCACAAGAAGAATGAAACTCCATTTACTCTAACTGATCATGTCAGACAGCTGGATAAGTTGGTCAAAGATTCTATTAAAATTATAAGAAGTGATAATAGCACTGAGTTCAAGAATTCAATCATGGAAGAGTTCTGCAAAGAGAATGGAATCAAACAGAAATTTTCTGCACCTAGAACTTCACATCAAAATGGAGTTGTAGACAGAAAGAACAGGACTCTCATTGAAGCTGCATGAACTATGCTAGATGAAGTAAAGCTGCCAACCTACTTTTGGGCTGAAGCTGTGCAGACTGCTTATTTTACAGAGAATGAAACACTCATAAACAAGCATGGAAATACCATATGAGATGGTGAAGAAAAAGAAGCCAAATCTGAAATACTTTCATATATTTGGATGTAAGTGTTTTGTTCTTAAGACTCATCCTGAACAACTGTCAAAATTTGATCTAAAAGCTGATGAAGGAATTTTTGTTGGATATCCACTTTCCACAAAAGCCTTCAGAGTCTACAATTTAAGAACAAGGGTTGTCATGGAATCTATCAATGTATCTTTTGATGATAAGAATATTACTAGAGTTGAAGATTTGAAAATGAAGACTTAAATTCTGATTCTGTAAATTCTGATGAATTTAAATCTGAACTTGTAAGTACTGATGTCATTGAATTTGTGGTAACAACTCCAAAGAAAAATGCACCTGTCTAGGGGGAGCAAGCTAAAGATCCTACCACATCTCAAGACTCTCAAGAAGCATCAGAACCTGTCACTGGTTCTTCAAGTGTTGATTCATCTAGTTTTGGATGAGCCAAATTCTGATAATTCTGGAAGCTCTAATACTTCAAAATCTGAAGGATCCAAGTCAAATTCTGAAGTCTCAGAGAGCATAACTATAGGGGGAGCATCATAAAATGCTGATGGAGACATCATGGATCATGGGGGAGGATCCAGTTCTAGAAGTCAACTTCAATCTGCAAGAAAGTGGACCAAATCACATACACCTGACTTAATTATTGGAGATCCTGAATCAGGTGTCAGAACTAGAACTGCAACATCAAATGAATGTCTTTATCATTCTTTTCTATCTTAGACTGAACCAAAAAAAGTGGAAGAAGCTCTTCAAGATGTTGATTGGGTGCAAGCAATGCAGGAAGAGTTAAATGAATTTGAAAAATATAAAGTCTGGACCCTAGTGCCAAGACCAAAGAACAGATCAATTATTGGCATAAAATGGGTGTTCAGAAACAAAACTGACAGTGATGGCGTAATTACAAGGAATAAAGTAAGGCTGGTTGCTAAAGGCTACTCTCAACAGGAGGGTATTGATTATGATGAAACATTTACACCAGTTGCTAGATTAGAAGCCATAAGGATCTTTTTGGCTTATGCTGCTCACAAAAAGTTTAAAGTCTTTCAAATGGATGTGAAAAGTGCTTTTCTTAATGGAGTATTGGAAGAAGAGGTCTATGTTGAACAACCTCCAGGCTTTGTAGATTCAAAATTTCCAAATCATATCTACAGGCTTGATAAAGCACTTTATGGCCTTAAGCAAGCTCCTAGAGCATGGTATGCGACTTTAGCTCAATTCTTTCTGGAAAGTAGATTTCATAGAGGTACAATTAATAAAATATTGTTCTACCTCAACCATGGAAAGGACTTACTTTTGGTACAAATATATGTTGATGATATCATATTTGGTTCTACAAATGCCAAACTCTGTGAGAGGTTTGCAAAACTAATGTAGTCAAGATATCAAATGAGTATGATGAGAGAACTTAGTTATTTTCTGGGCCTTCAAGTCAAGCAGAATGAAGAAGGTACTTTTCTGTCAATCCAATTACACCAGAAATTTACAGAAGAAATTTGGAATGCAAGATTGTTCAACAACATCCACTCCCATGGCCACTGCAACCAAGTTAGATAAAGATACTGGCTCACTAGTAGATATTACTAACTACAGAAGTATGATTGGTTCTTTACTCTATTTAACTGCAAGTAGACCTGATATCATGTATTAAGATTTTTGGCTGATCCAAGAGAACCTCACTTAATAGTTGTAAAAAGAATTTTCAAGTACCTTAAGGGTACAGCTGATCTGGGATTGTGGTATCCTAGAGAATCAGATTTTAAGCTAATAGGTTACTCAGATGCATATTTTGCAGGATGCAAAATAGACAGGAAAAGTACGAGTGGAAGCTGCCAATTTCTTGGAGGCAGATTGGTTTCTTGGTTTAGCAAGAAATAGAAGTCAATTTCCACATCAACTGCAGAAGCATAATATATTGCTGCAGGAAGCTGTTGTGCACAGATTCTTTGGATGAAGAATCAGTTACTGGATTATAGGTTAGAATTTTCTAAAATCCCTATTTACTGTGATAATCAAAATGCTATTGCTATGACAGGTAATCCAGTTCAACACTCAATGACAAAGCACATCAGCATTAGGTACCATTTCATAAGGGAACATGTGATGGAAGGTACAGTGGAATTGTATTTTGTTCCAACAGATCAACTAGCAGATATATTCACAAAACCACTATGTGAAGCTACTTTTACAAGACTGGTAAATGAACTTGGAATGGTTTCAGGTTCTTTCTCTAAATCTGCTTAATTTTTGTTCTCATACGTCAGACTTTATGATCGGTGTTTATAGATTGTCTTATTTTCATGAAATCTGTTCTTTAATTGAAATTCATTAAAAGTCAGGTACTCCTTTGTGATCTAGAGTAAATATGTGGAAGGGAAGACCCAAGTGCATTGCTGGTATTAAGTAATATGCATTAGAAAAGCAAATAAATTTTCTTGGTGACTTTTCACATTCTCTGATTACTGGAGTAATACTCTGACAACAGCATAAATTCTGATAAGCAGTCATGACTCACTTACACTGAGAAGCCACTGTAAAAAGGAATTTCAAAAGATGCATAAAATGAGCACAAACAGTTGAGGTGGGCTCTTGCATAAATTTGTTCTATAGTAGACTTCATGATTGATGACAGATTTTAAGCACTTTTCTTAGTTATGCCTTATTTCTAAGATGTACTGAAGTTTATAAGACTTTAATCTTTATATGATATTTTGCTGAATGAACACACTTCCACTCCATATGAATGATGAAAATTACTGTGGTGATTAAGTTGTTTTTGACAAACAGTTAAGTGTCATTTGCATAAATTTTGAGGACAAGTTCTGATGAAAGTTCTGATGATTAAACTCTGAAGGAAACAAGTCAGTATTTGTATAAAGAATCACTATAAAAGATATTCACTTTTTGAGTTCAGAATCCATATTTTGATGACTGTTAAAATCTAATATAAGTTAAGTTCTTAAATTAAATCCTGATGGAATCCTTGATGCTTATGTGACATTATTCTTTACTTAACTTATTTATGGTAAAAACTGAAACAGTCGTATTTAAATCAGAATATATTTGGGTAAAATAAAAACAGTCATAATCATTAAGGGTTAGTAGTAAACGTGTTTGTCCTGAAAAACTGCATGTGCACGGTAATTATTGCTTATTTTACGTGACCATTAACTCCTGCCTTCACTGTTAACTGACTGTTCACACGTTGCCAGGTGTAAAGTGTATCCCATGCTTCAAAAATATAACTATTGAGTGGAGAGAGTATATTTATATATATAGGTTAAAAGATTTTCTAATCTTTTACTTACTTTACTATTTTTAATTTTTTTTATTCTCTCTCTCTAATATTCTCTAAAGCGTTTTCTTACAGGCATTCTCACAAACACCTTTCGCGCAACATATTTTCTCACCTAATTTCTTACAGAGATGGCACCAAAAGACTTGATTTTCAATGGAGCTAAGTTTGTTACCAACAACTACTCGTCTATTCTTAGCAAGGCTAAAGCTCCATAGGAACTTCACTTTATTCACGACTTCCTTGTTAATTCTGATATTGGGTATGCTTTGACCCAACCTGAAGCAATCTCTGGAACCCAAGTGCTGGAGTTTTGGAGAAGTGGAATCTATGATGATGGTGGTGCTCAAGGGTCCCCAAGTATTATCTTTACAACAGGGGAGGATGAGCATGTCATGACGTTGGCTACGGTTCGTCAAGCACTGCAGCTGCCTGAGAACTGCGTTTATACAACTGTTGAGGAGCTAGTTCTTTAAAATATGATGGCCAGTCTAGGGTATGAAAAGACATTGGAAAAGCTGGGTCAATTGAAGAGATCTAACATAAGGAGGGAATGAAGTTTCTTCTTTGACTGCATTACAAAGACCTTCGCCAACAAATGTTCTAATTTCGATGCAATCCCCATACTCAGTCAACACATCGGGTATGCTCTCATTAATCAAACTGATGTTGATAATGCAAGTGCTGTTTTAGGCTTTATTAGGGATAGGATGACAGAAGATAGGAATACTATCTATTTTGCTAGATTATGTCATCCTATCTATAGTGTTTGTTGTTCTGATAAGCCCCAATTAGCTAGTGAATCACTTTCACCATTTAGACTAGCTAAAAGAGCTTTTAATGACTTATTATCTACTGATAATAAGAAGGCTGTGTTAAGACCCCTCCGAATTCCTTTATCTATCAAACATGCCTTAATAACCTATGATCCAGTTACATACACTGCACTATATCCTGATGTCCAACCATCTGAACCTCAACCATCAGAACCTACCACCACTACCCAAACACCTCCAACTTCTCAACCATAACAAAAATCTACCTACAGGACATCTTTCAAACCATCAACTCAATCATCTCAACCTGAATCATCAGCACATACTATCAGATCTTCATCTTCCAGGCCAAAGAGTACAAAGTCTGTTCCTCAACCTCCACAAAAGAGAAGGAAGATGATTCTCATAGATGAATCTGATAGTGATGATGAAACAGTTGAAACACGGGTTCATGCATCAGAACCTATGATAGTTGGAGTTGAGAATGTTACTTCTCAGAAAGAAACTGCAGCTCAAAGTTCAGATACTTTGAAGAAGAAATCTGTAAGTTCTGAAGCTGCTAAAGCAACTCCTTCATTGGCAATGAGATTGAAGAAAATGAAGGTTATGAGGTATTTGGCTAAGGCTCCATCAGAATATACTGAAGAAACTGAGGAAGGGGATCAGGAATCTCTGATCTTACAAGAACCAATTATTATTGAAGCCCTTCCAGCTCAATCCAAAGAAACTGCTACTGGTACAGTTGTAACCCCTCCTGTCTCTCCTATTAAAGCTACATATGATGCTAAATAACAAACTGAAAATTCTGAAATAGATATTCACAATTTGAATATACCAAATGTTCTTTATCTGGAAGCTCCATCTACAGAAGCTCAACAAAATCCAACTCATTTTCCAATTTTAAATGCTGAGATACCATCTACATCAACTACACCAGCTCTGGAGATAAATTCTGATGTTCAGAATTTAAATGAATATGTTCCTAAATCTCCAGTTGCTTCACACACTATTTTGCTGTCAGAACATAATAAGTCTTCCTCAAGTTCTGAAGAAAGTGTTTCTGTTGAGACTCCAGTTCCCATTTTGGGAAAGGAAGAATTGGTGAAGAAATTTGTTGAACATGAAGCACCTATTCCTTGGGAGGATACTCACAGAGGTGTGGAGTGGACCAAGAAGTGGAATGACACTGATTTCATTCCAAGTTCTAATGTTTTGACAGAGCATATTGCTAAAGCTGATGAGTTGCTCACAAATGCTGATTGAAAGACACAACTCAAGATCACTGCTCTATCTACCAAACATCTTCAAGGTCTACATTCTTCTACTCATGAAAAGGTTGATACACTAAAGGAACATGCTGATAAGCTAGATCTACAGCTTAAGCTTGACAAGAATAGATATATCAGACCTACTCTTGAGAAAATTGAAGCCATTGAGAAGATTCAAGAGAAGCAACAGGCCCAAATTATTGAGGTCCTAGCTAACCAAGTTTCTCAGAATGCTCAATTGGAAGAAATCCAATCTTCAGTTGAACTTCATCTTTCTCTCTTACTTCCTGATGATGCTAAAAAGGGGGAGAAGGTAGTTAAGTCCAAATGCTCACCTACTGAAATACTGAAGAAAAAGGATGATAAAAGTGATGACCAGGGAAACTCTGATAAGAGTAGAGGTCAAGGAAAAGTTCAAGGAAAATCTTCTACACAGAACATGTCAAGTTCTGATGCTGTGAATGCTAAAAGTCTGAAGTCAACTTTTGATAAACAAAGTCTGATGTCAAATTCTGATATTCTGATTTAGTCAGGATCTAAACACTCTCAGAAGTTTTTACAAACTCTGAAGCTAAGGGGAAGCAGACTACTGTTTATTACAAAAATCCTAAAATCCAGACACTTGATGAGGAGATAGCTAGAAGATTATTTCTGAAACAAAATCCAGGAATGGATTTGGAAACTCTCAAGGAGGAAGAAGCTAGATTTGCTACTGAGAAGACAAATCTTAAGTCTAAAGCTTCTGATGCAAAGAAACCTCCAAGGCCTAAGGAAAAAGGCATTGTGATCAGGGAAAAGTCAAATTTTGAGACTTCAAAGTCCAAGACTAGATCACAAACTGAGATTGATCCTAAGTCAAAAGGAAAAGAAAAGGTTGGTGAACCTTTAAAGATTGAGAAAAAAATAAGTTCTTCCATTCCAGTCTATCAAACTACAATGCATGATGATAATTTGATAGAAGATGAAACTGTTCAAATTCTGAAGAGAAGAAAGGTAATTGAAGAATCTAAAACAACCTCTGACACTGCTCAAGTTGTTCAGAATAGAGAACAGCAAGCTACAGAAGAAACAACAAATTCTGATCAAGTTAATTTGGAAAAGATGACAATTGCTGATAAGAAAAAGCTGTTATGGAAGAAAGCTACTCCAGTTGAACCAAAATCCAATCTTATGATGAGTCAACTCGCAACATTTGGGTTGAGATCCAAGCAACCTAGAGATAAAGCTGGATTAGGTTATGATAAAGAGAAGATACAAACAGGAGTAGAAGTTACTTTAAGAGATTCTTTCATGTTGACAGATAAACCATATGAACAAATCAAATAAAAGCACCTTGACAAAGTATTGTCTGCTCAAATCATGCTAGATGCTCATGATAAGGATAATCTAAAGGAAAAATTGATTTTATTTCTCTATGATGGATTAACTTACAGACTAGCTGATACTGATGTGCTAAAGAAGTCTGTCAGAGAACTTCAACATATTCACTATCTTCTGGAAGTAAAATCTGATGTTACAAGAAGATGGTCAGAATACATTTTGAAGGCAGACTATAAGAGATCTATTTAGAATCTATGGGAGAAAGACTTCTCATTACATACCAATGATTACTGAAAATGATGGAAGAGAAATTCCTATGCTGAAGAATTCTGCTAAGGTGGAAGTTATTCTGAAAGGAAGATGCTTATGTTATAATGAAAACTCTTCACATCCTAGAGTTATCAGACTTGGTGATGAACTTGAAAGAACATCAATTCAAGCTCTCAGAACAGCCATTTATCAAATTGGTGATAGTAAAGATGAAGAACTGATGCAGGTCAAAGCATAATTAGTTGAAATTATGAGGAAAGCTAAAGACAAGCTGGTAAGAGATTTTGTTAAGAATCATTATGGATTCAGATTGATCCAGTGAAGTTGGTAAAACTACAAGGACTGTAAGTTGTAGTTATTAGTCTTAATAAACTCTTATTGCATTTGAACATAAATGTTTTTGACATCATCAAATCTATCAACTTCTATATTTTGTACAATTTATAAGTTCGGGGAGATTGTTAGATATATTTAAGATATCATGTCTAATATGTTTCATGTTTAGTTTTCAGATCTTAACAAATAGGAATTACAGTACTTACTGAAATCAGTACTTACTGGAAGTCAAAACTTAAGGATATCAGGACTTAGATTATGAGAAGATAAATATCAGAAGATGGATATCAGAACTTAAGTACGGGAGGACTAACAGTTAAGGAAGGAAGCTGATTTACAGGAAAGAAGATCGTAACTAATACAAAAAGAAGATATGCATGGAAAGAGTTAGAAGACATAAATAATTGTATAAGATATCTGATTGATATATTTTAGGAGACATAATTATATTCCATATCAATTAGAAGTTATCTTGTAACTGTGTACTATATAAACACATATATAGGTTTACACTATATGTGTTATCATTATCGAGAAGATCATATATTATAACCTAGCAGCTCTCGTGATATTTGTTCATCACTGAGAGAGAACAGTTCCATTGTAACAGAGTTTATTATATTGAATATATATATTTACTGTTACTTATATTCGAAATCGATTTGATTGTATTCTACACTGTATTCAACCCCCTTCTACAGTGTTGTGTGACCTAACATTCCTTACAAGTATAAATGGAATGCAATAAACTACCATAATGAAAACAAGGATTTTGTGGCTTAAACCTAACAGACTGACTCTTAACTCCTGACTTAGGAGGTAAAGAGTTTATATTCTTATTCTTCTTGCAAAAAAAGCAAGATGGTTAGATTTTCCACAATTATAACATTTCTTTCTAGGAGCATTAGGAACAGGCATATAATTATTGCTTTTATTCACACCTTCCTTTCCATTCCTATTTTTCCTAGCTGCCTTTACCTTGTTGACATTCCTTATTTCTTTAAGCTTATGCTTAAGCTGCTTCTTTGTCATTAAGCCTATGTTAACTTCAGCTGGTTTATCCTGTTCTAATTTGTCAGAAGTTGACTTTTCCTTAACTTCTGCTATAGACTCTTTCATCTTTTTAGAATCAGACTTTACAGTTTTAGCTACAAACTTAACAGGATTTACCTTTGGCTTAGTAGTCTGTTTAACAACAATGGGCTAAATTTGTTCAGTTCCTTTTTCACTTTTATCATTTCCATAGCCTAAGCCCTCTTTCCAGTTTCCACTACTTAATAAATTATGAGTTGTTCTGCCAGAGTTAGTCCAAGTCCTGATAATCTCTCTTTCTTTTTCTAACTCAGTTTTTAGAGATTGATTCAATTTTAGCACTTCATCTCTAACATAAAAGGAATCATCTCTTTCTTTCTGAGTTTGATGGAACATAACTAACTCCTTTTCTAAATAGTCATTCCTTTTCTTATAAGCAAGATTTTCAGAAGTTAATCTTTCACATGTTAAATTTTAATCTCCGTAGCTAATAAACATGGTTTTAAGATATAATCTCAACTCAGTAATATCATCAGTATGAAAAGCATAAGTTGTTTGAGGTACCTTCAATTCAGCAGTTTCAGGGCTGCCTTCAGCATTTGCCATTAAAGCATAAGTCTGTCCAGCTTTTTTTTTGTGACAAGTTCCTTGCCTTTGTCACTCTTTCCTTTCATACAATCATGAGATTTGAGATTTGTCACACCTTTCCTTTACCTGAAGAGTCTGTAGCATTTGACATTTGAGTTGTCTCCTCTGTCAGACTTTGCACTTTTGCCTTCATACTTTCTGAACCCTTTCTTATAAGAACTTCCACCTTTCTTGGAAAACTTATTTCCCCTTCTGAATTTCCTGTAGGCTATCTTTGTGATACCCTTCACCATAAGAGCACACAATTTCATCATCTCTTCATCAACATCTATTTCAGGTAAACTTTCAGTTTCTGAATCATCATCATCAAAACTTGATGATTCTGAATCAGACTTTATGATGAGAGCATTTCCTTTGCCTTTCTTTGAGACATCCACCTTGGGGTATTCCTCCTCAGCTTTAAGAGCAACTGTCCATGACTTCTCGCATGTCTCTTGCTCCTTTGATCCATCTCAAGTTCATAAGTCTTGAGCATACCATAAATTTCATCAAAAGTAGTTTCATCAAGATCATAGTTGTTTCTTATAGTAGTAGACTTCAAATCCTAATCTTTCCATGCATATCTTCTTTTTGTATTAGTCTCGATCTTCTTTCTTGTAAATCAACTTCCTTCCCTAACTGTTAGTCCTCCCGTACTTAAGTTGTGATATCCATCTTCTGATATTTATCTTCTCATAATCTAAGTCCTGATATCCTTAAGTTTTGACTTCCAGTAAGTACTGATTCCAGTAAGTCCTGATATTTCCTGTTTGTTAAGATCTGAAAACTAAACATGAAACATATTAGACATGACATCTCAAATATATCTAACATGCAAAATCTGCATGTGAGTAACCTATTAGCTTAAAATCTGATTCTCTAGGATTCCACAATTCTAGATCAGCTGTACCCTTGAGGTACTTGAAAAATCTTTTCACAGCTATTAGATGAGGTTCTCTTGGATCGGCCTGAAATCTTGCACAAAGACAGGTAGCATACATGATATCAGGTCTACTTGCAGTTAAATAGAGTAAAGAGTCAATCATACTTCTGTACTTAGTAATATCTACTGATGAACCAGTATCTTTATCTAACTTGGTTGCGGTGGCCATGAGAGTGGATGCAGCTGAACAGTCTTGCATTCCAAATTTCTTGAGTAAATTTCTGGTGTACTTGGATTGATTTATGAAAGTACCTTCTTCATTTTGCTTGACTAGAAGTCCCAGAAAATAACTAATTTCTCCCATCATTCTCATTTGATATCTTGACAGCATTAGCTTTGCAAACCTTTCACAGAGTTTGGCATTTGTAGAACCAAATATGATATCATCAACATATATCTGTACCAAAAGTAAGTCCTTTCCATGGTTGAGATAGAACAGTGTTTTATCAATTGTACCTGTATGAAATCCACTTTCCAGAAGGAATTGAGCTAAAGTCTCAGACCATGCTCTTGGAGCTTGCTTAAGGCCATAAAGTGCTTTGTCAAGCCTGTAGACATGATGTAGAAAGTTTGAATCTACAAAGCCTGGAGGTTGTTCAACATATACATCTTCTTCCAATTCTCCATTGAGAAAAGCACTTTTCACATCCATTTGAAAGACTTTAAACTTTTTGTGAGCACAATAAGCCAAAAATATTCTTATGGCTTCCAATCTAGCAACTGGTGCAAAAGTTTCATCATAATCAATGCCCTCCTGTTGAGAGTAGCCTTTGGCAACCAACCTTGCTTTATTTCTTGTAATTATGCCATCACTGTCAGTTTTGTTTCTGAAAACCCATTTTGTTCCAACTATTGATATGTTCTTTGGTCTTGGCACTAGGGTCCAGACTTTATTTCTTTCAAATTCATTTAACTCTTCTTGCATTACTTGTACCCAATCAGCATCTTGAAGAGCTTCTTCCACTTTCTTTGGTTTAGTCTGAGATAGAAAAGAATGATAGAGACATTTATTTGATGTTGTTGTTCTAGTTTTGACACCTGCTTCAGGATCTCCAATTATTAAGTCAGATGTATGTGATTTGGTCCACTTCCTTGCAGATGGAAGTTCATTTCTAGAACTGGATCCTCCCCCATGATCCATGTTGTCTCCATCAGCATTTTATGATGCTCCCCCTATAGTTATGCTCTCTGAAACTTCAGAATTTGAGTTGGATCCTTCAGGATTTGAAGTATCAGAGTTTCCCATGATCCTACACATTTCTCCATTTCATATAAACTTCTCACTTTTATTGGTGCTTTTGGTCCTTTCCCATTCATTGTAACTTTAATCCTTGCTGGGTCCACTTCAATTCCTTCATCACTGACTATTCATCTTCAGAATTAAACTTCCTGCAACCAAAACTTACACTTTGAAAACTTAGCATACAACTTCTTCCTTTTCAAAATTCCCAAAGTTATCCTTAAATACTTGGCGTGGTCCTTCATTGACATCGAGTAAATCAAAATATCGTCTACAACACAAATACAACTTATCCAGATACTCTTTAAAGGTTCTGTCCATCAAGTTCAAATGTTGTTGGTATATTGGTCAATCCAAATGATATTACTAGAATTTTATAATAACTTTAGTTAGTTCTGAAAGCTGTCTTTGATACATCCTCAGGTTCAATCTTCAATTGATAATACCCAAATCTTAAATCCATCTTATAAAATACTTTGCTTCTTTTAGCTGATCAAACAAACCCTTAATTTGAGGTAGCAGATACTTGTCCTTGATAGCGAACTTGTTGAGCTCCCTCTAGTCAACACATAATCTTATACTTCTATCTTTCTTATTAACCAATAATATCGGTGCACCTAATGGGGTACACTAGGTCTAATCGCTCCTTCTTCTAACAATTCTTGAAATTGCTTTTCTAACTTCTTCATCTCAACGGGCGCCATTCTGTACGGGGCCTTGGACAATGATTTTATTTCAGGTGCTAAGTCGATCGCGCACTTAATTTCTCTATCGGGAGGAAATTTTGGTAACTCGTCTAGAAATATATCTTGAAACTCATTGATTGCTATAAAATCTTCAAATTTTGCTGGCTCGTGACTTCTATTTATCACATATTCACTATAGTGCTCATATCTTTGCCATGGTGTTAGGTCCCAATATATTTGTAGAATGGGGGGTTAAATACAAACTATACCGTTTAATTGAATTTAATGCGAAATAAAAAAGTGAAACAAAATTCAAGTTAAATAATAAAACTATTATTAAACTTCAAAGTTGTTACAACAACGGTATCATTTACAAGGGATTAATCTCAAATAGATTATCACAAATTTAGAATAAATTCGACATGAACTTTTTTATTTTTGTAATAAAAAAGAATCAAATGCTAGAAGCAATTTGAGATTAAGTTCTAGGGATTTTGATCCGCTAGATAGTTACACAAGAACAAGAGAATGATTTCTAGTGGTTTAGATTTAACTTTAATTGCTAGAAAATCAATGATCTTGAATTGCAGTTTAGAGATGAAATATTTCTTCTGCGGCTGCTGTTCTTTTATGTTCTTGAAGTAGTTGATGATAATGTTAAAAATTGAATGTCTGCTTCTCTCATCTTTAATAATTCAATCAACAGAATCCACTGGAACTGGCACGACAATCGGTATGACAATTGCTTGAACTGACATGACAATCTGTTGAACTAGCATGACAATCGGCATGATAATCTGTTGAACTAGCATGACAATCGGTATGACAATCACTTTAACTAACATGACAATCGGTATGACAATCTCCTGAACTAGCATGACAATCCGTATGACAATCTGATTGTCATACCAGTTCAATTGATTGTCATGCTGAATTAATATTGAATATAAATTCAAAATCAATTCTGAAAATTCACAATATTAATTCAGAATTAATTAATCATATAATTCAATTAATCAATAAATTAATCTTTGCAGATATAATTTATTTTCTTAATTAAATTATATGACTTTATTAATTAATAGAGAATTAATACTACTCTTGAACAACAACCACTCTTCTAAAAATCTTCTGAAAATCACTGAAAATTATGAATCAATTCTACCACTTCAATGTTGACACTCGATGTACTGTCTGGTTCATGAGTGACTAACTTCCGTGATGTTTCTTCATGTCTTGACTTTGATAACTTGATTTTCTTCAGATTAAATCTCTGTAATTATCTGATACCCTGACAAGATCTCTGTCACTTGATTAAATCCACAATATTGATTTATATCACTGAGGCTTGATCAATTTCTTGAACTTCTTCCAGTGAAGTAATTCCTCAAGTCTTTAGATGAACATTGTTTCTGAATCCTTTGACAGATGTTACTTTGTGAGATCTCTTTGACGGTAGATCCACTATTAACTTGTTACATTATTATTTGAGTTGAGTTAAATCCTCGAATAAACAAATAGGCTATGACATATTCCTTTCAATATCCCCCTATTTGTTATTAGACAATAACAACAAATACCTAGAGGATAAATCAACTAACAAATAAGAAAAAGATGTAAACAGAAATGCAAAGTAAATACAAGAAAAGTTCTTGATAACATTTATCATTTTCCAGATTCCAAATAGATGTTCCTCTAGATTGAACATATCTTCAAGTAGTTTCATCTTCTTTTGTACAACCACATTTCCTGGTGAGAAGCGCATATCTCTCTTGCTTCTCCCCCTATGAGAATCAACTTCTTAAAGGAGATCACCTTCGTTTACCACATCTCCCGTACAATAGGATCCGCAGATAAAAACCAATGGTACTCCCCTTTTGGAAAACAGCTTCTTCCCTTATGAAGAATAGTGATGAACCAAACAACTTCTTCTGATTACTAGGAAATCACCTTGTGTTTACAACCTCTCCCGTACAATAGGATCCGTAGTTACAAACAACAATGGTGTGGTATAGTGTACATGGATTTACCTTTTTCTTCCTCCCTGCTATTTCTCCCCCTTAGTTGAGGAATCCTCCAAACTATTACTTAAGCTTTTATCTCCCCCCTTAGAGAAGGAATGTATGTCATTGTCTGAAGGAGTTCTCATGTTTCACTTGGTTGGAAAAGAAATAACAAGTAGTTTCTCTTTCTTCCTCACTGTGAGTGTGTGATTCTGTTTAATGCACGTCACATGTGTTTCACTCTTCTATCCACTCGTGTTTACACTCATTCTCACAAGTGTATCACTCCTCTCATAGCTCCAAAATTCAGATGTACCTGCAAGGAAAATCACCTTAGCCATCCTTAAGGAGGTCACAGGTGGTGCAATGGGAGTTCGCAAATCCCCATCCTTGTTAAACTTGTCAGATGAATCTGAGTCATAATCTACAAGTTGCTAGTTTCCCTTTTAGGGTTCCAGATTTGAACTCTGGGAAGGTAAACAATGATCCAACGAATTTAGCATAAAGATCAAAGTTCCCTTCTAATGTCTATGAAGACATTTCCTTGTGACTCATCAGGTAATATCTGAATCATTGTCAACAAGTTAACGATCTGCGCCTATGTCAGATCCACTATCCGCAGATGCATCCAGGGGATTTAGGCCTGGGGAGGTAGACACTGACCACTGACATATGGCTTTTGGATCAGTATCCTCTCCTAACACCTGTAAAGGCAATTGGTGTTGGATTTTAAACGCAGCGGGGGCATGGTAAAACACTTTTACACATACAAAATCCAAATAAAAGCATATAAATCATGAATAAAAATTCGAGGGATCGAATCTAACCTTTTAAAATAATTCGTAGACAACGATCAGAGATCCTTAGCAGTTGCTCCTCAAGTGTGAAGCACTCCACCGGTATCCACCAAGAAAACGATGTTAAGGAGGAGGAACGAGGTGGAGAGAATTGGGTTTTCCAAACTTTTTGGGTTTTCGGGTTCGATGTGGGTTCGAATAAAATAGGGTCTATAATAGTGTATTTATAGGCAAAATTTTCAGCTGAAATTTTCCCATAAATAATATTATTATTATCCCATTTATTATTCTCATTAATAATTAAAACACCTTTTAATTATTAATCCTTTTTCTAAACACTTTAGAAATAATTCTCTCTCTTGATTTAATTTCCAAAAATTAAATCCTTTAATTAATAATATTAAGAACTTTTCTTAATTAATTTATAATCAATTAAATCTCATTTAATCAATTATTAAATTTGCCAATTAATTATTTATTTCATAAATAAATAATTATCAGCCATTATTAATTAATTCCTCCACCATTAAATCATTCTCTTTTTATGGTGTGACCCTGTAGGTTCAATATTAAGCCGGTAGTAGAAATAAATAATAATAAAACTATTTTATCATTATTTATATAAATTCTCTAATTTATTAAATATGATTAATTAATTAATCACATTTATTCTACATCGTGAGTGATGCTTTTCAATATATCGCGACTATCCGGATAATATGAATTCACTGCTTAGAATACCAAGAACCTGTCAGTGAATAGTTACCGTACAATAAACTCCTTCTACCCTACAATATCCCGATTAAATACAAGGCATGGATCTCGTGTCAAGCCTATCTAATTCAAACACTTGCTTACCATTTACTATGCGTAGTTCTATGCAAATTAGAAACTCCTTTCTAATTTCATTTACTCTGGCCAGAGATTCCTGAACTAGCATAAGTGGATCAGCCTTGAACATTTGCTTCCTTCACTGGAAGGGGTAGATCCTTTATTGATCATACACTATCTTCATGTACAAATTCCTATACCCAGAAGAGCCCTAATAATTATCCCTGGAGACTAAGAACTAAACCAAAGCATAGTTCAGTGTACACAAGATGACTATGATGACCTCAAGTCTAAGGATACTTGTACAACTATCACTAGGTGAACAACTGCTGACACGTGAGTGAACTCCATCAGTTGTTCAGCTGTGGGAGTCATGTTCAGTGAACTTATTCTATAATAAGCACCTACATACTAGCTATAGTGTCACCACACAAATGTCTATGAGAACAGACATCCTTCATAATGAAGCAAGCATAGTATGTACCGATCTTTGCGGATTATTAATTACCAGTTAGTAATCCTATGACCAGGAACTATTTAAGTTTAGAGTTATCATATTTTTAGGTCTCACTATTATGTTCTTATCATAATCCATAAAAAGCTTTACTCTAAACTATGGTATATCTTATTTAAACACTTAAATAGATAAAGCCCGTAATAAAAATAAAACAAGTCTTTTATTAATATCAATGAAATCAAAACAGATTACATAACAGTTATTCCTAAATCCTCATACATGATTGGACTTAGGACATATTCCTTTCAATCTCCCACTTGTACTAAAGCCAATCACTCTGGTAACTAATACCCATCTCATCTTTATGACGATCAAAGTGACTTTCAAAAAGTAGATTTGTGAGTGGGTCTGCTATGTTGTTATGTGTGTCAACTCTAATTCAATACAATATAAGAAATGTTACCGCGCTCCCACTAACCCATTTGTAGACGCATGGTTCATCTACGTTTTTGATAAAACCAAACTCTTTGATTGTCTCATCAAAACGAATGTTCCATCTTTCGAGAAGCTTGCTTTAAACCACATATGGTTCGCAGCAGCTTACACACTAGGTTTTCATTTCCCTTGGAAAGAAAACCATCTGGCTATTTGCCAGATCATATAGTCATAGTAAGCAGCATTCGCAAGCAAAATCCGAACTAATTTTAACAGGGCTACAGGTAAAAAGTTTCATCAAAGTCAATCCATTGCCTTTGTTTGAATCCTTTTGCCACAAGCCTGGCCTTATAGGTCTCCACCTGGCCATCTGCTATAATCTATCTTTTGTATACCGTATACATAGATTCCATTCTGGATTTCATGGCACTATGCCACTTCTCTGAGTCAACACTACTCATAGCCTCATTATAGGTTACAGGGTCGTCATCATCAATGATCGACAACTCATTGTCATTCTCAATGACAAGGCCATATTACCTCTCAGGTTGGCGAGACACTCTCCCTGATCTATAAATGGGCTGTTCCACAAAAGGTTGTTCAGTCAGAACAGGTGTTTCCACTTGATCCGTAGTAGTTTGTGCTTCTTGAACTTCATCAAGTTCAATTTTGCTCCCACTGTTTCCTTCAAGGATAAACTCCTTTTCTAAGAAAATAGCATGTCTGGAAACAAACACCCGATGATCGGTGTAAAAGTAATACCCTAAAGTCTCTTTAGGATATCCCACAAAACTACATTTTACGGATCGATATTCCAGCTTATCTAGGTCAACTTACTTGACATAAGCTGGACATCCCCAAATCTTAACGTGTTTAAGACTCGGTTTCCTTTCTTTCCATATCTCATACGAAGTTTGAGGAACATATTTTGGAAGGCACCTTATTCAGTAAATATGCTGAGGTTTCCAATGCATAACCCCATAGGAATACTGAAAGATTTGCATAGCTCATCATGGACCGAACTATGTCTAACAAAGTTCGATTTCTCCTTTCAGATACCAATCTGGAGGCGTCCACTAGGAGACTATACCATTTACTTTGAGATAATCTAGAAACTCTCCGTTCAAGTATTCACCACCTCGATCTAATCGAAGAGTTATAATACTATGTTTGGTTGTTTCTCCACTTCATACTTATATTCTTTGAACTTTTCAAAGGCCTCAGACTTGTGTTTCATCAAACACATATCCGAATCCAGATCTATCATCTATGAAAGTAATGAAGTATGAAAATCCACCCATGGCTTGCGTAGACATTGGTCCACATACATCTGTGTGTACCATTCCTAGCAAATTTGCAGCCCTCTCTCCATGTCTACTAAATGGAGACTGCAGTGCCACTATAAAGTGAGATTTTCATCATCCCTTTTTTTTTATTAGTTTGTTCAATCTGAAGTAAATTATGTCACATATATACAGACCATTATTTAAAGTACCACGTCCATAAAGAATATTATCTCTAAGAATAGAACATTCATTATTCTCAATAATAAATGAAAAATCCACCCAAGTCTAACATGGGAATAATATTCCTCGCAATCGAGGGAACAAAATAACAATTATTTCAAACAATAGTCTTGCCCGTAGGCCTATGTAAATGAAATGATTCTACATCTACAGCAGCAACTCTTGCTCCATTTCCATTAGTAGAATCACCTCCTCTTCCTCAAGAGTCCTAACAATTATTTCAAACAATAGTCTTGCCCGTAGGCCTATGTAAATGAAACGATTTTACATCTACAGCAGCAACTCTTGCTCCATTTCCATAAGTAGAATCACCTCCTCTTCCTCAAGAGTCCTACTTCTCCTTGGTCCCTGCAACAATTGTAGATATGAGAACCACAGGTGGTATCTAATACCCAAGTAGAAATGACATATTCACTTCTATCATGAACATACCTGAATCAGAAGCGGTAGTCTCACTACCCTTCTTCTTCTTCAATTCTGCAAGGTAAACCTTGCAGTTCCACTTCCAGTGCCCCACCTTGTTACAGTGAAAGCAAACAACTTTGCTCTTGGGGTCTTCAGCTTTTGGTGGAACCGGCGTTTTCTCACCTACTTTCTTCTTCTTGGAAGAGTTCCTCTTCCTTTTCTTAGGATTGGAACCTTCACCAATTAGAAGAACAGAACTCTTCTTAGGGGGAAAATTCGATTCCGCAGTCTTCATCATGTTGTGGAGTTCAGGCAAGCTGACATCCAACTTATTCATGTGAAAGTTCACAATAAACTGCGAGAACGAACTCGGAAGCGATTGCAAGACCAATTCTTGGCTCAGCTCCCCATCCATGGCAAAACCAAGTTATCCAAGACGTTCAATCAAATTGATCATCTTAAGTACATGGTCATTCACAGATGATCCCTCAGACATCCTACACCCGAACAGCACCTTCGATATCTCATATCGAGCTGTCCTCCCTGCCACATCATACAACTCTTGTAGATGCATGAGGATAGTGTGAGCATCCATATGCTCATGTTGCTTCTGTAGCTCAATGTTCATGGAAGCTAGCATAATGCATTGAGCAACATTTGCATCATCTATCCACTTACGATACATAACATGTTCATCATTATGTGCATCACTAGCAGGTTTAGTAGGCTTAGGTGAGTCGATCACGTATTCCAGCTTCTCAATCCTGAGAACAATTCACAAGTTTCGAAGCTAGTCAGCATAATTAGGACCAGTCAATTTGTGAGCATCCAGTATGCTCCTAAGTGATAGTGCAGAAGACATAATGTACAAAGTAAATCTGTAAATGATAAACACATAACAACACTTAGCAAATATTCGATTTCATTTCAAAACACTATATGAATCGGGTCTTTATTCATAAGTGGCTCCCACTAGTTTACCTAATTTATTCAACCCCCTACGTGAAAAATTAAGCATTCATAATGCTAGTGGGAATATGGATCCTACATTCCATTACACGACCCCGGCTGTAGCACGAACCGCCATGTAATGTTCAATAGGCAGACAACTCTTGTCAATTACATCTCATGTTATTCCCTAATCAAACTTTAGCCTCTTGAATAATTGAGTCTCGGCTGTAGTACGACAAACTCAATATTCTAAGTCAAGTCTAACCCAACATTCCGTACAGTTGAATCAGTCCCCAAATGCCCATGGCTATAGCACGTACCGACCTTTAGATTCTTATTCAATGTACACATCTCTATGTAATAGACAAGTATTTCTTATTTCGAAATCAAAGCCCTCGACTCTAGCACGAACCGACAATGATTCAAAAATAAGAACTACTTTTCTATCATATTGGAAGGCTATGACCGACACAAGCCCGTTGTGTCATTGGCCAATTACTACTTGATATTATTAAATTTTAGAGGGATTATATTACATTCCAACCATAATCATATTATAAAGAAATTCTTCCTTTTAAATTAAATATTTCAAATCAATAATCAATAATCAGATGATTCCCAGATCGGGTGGAGCATTGTCAAGAGGCGTCACTTAATAACCCTTTCTTACAGATAGAAATCTGTTGTTGACAGAATCATCCTTTCTCTCATATCGAAAATTCATATTCAATTACGTGTTTCACAAACACAAGAATCTCATGATTGTATTCATAATATTGTTATTAAGGTTATGAAACAATTTCACTATACTAGGTTGTCTAACAAACGCCTTATGTTCATTTAAGTTCACCTATATCTATCATCGCATGATAAACTAAGCATATATCATATATATAAACATGAATAAACATCAAGGTAGGCATGTTACATCATCTAGCACATTAGTCTAAGCATTATACATCTCTATGTATCACAAGAAGCATTTAAAAGCAATTAAAACAGTTAAAAACAGCTTTAAAACACTTCATGGAAATATAAACAGTTCAAAAGTTTTATATAAACTAAAATTGATCACTCCATTAGATCCGTCTCGGAAAAACAAATCCAACGGTATATTGCACGCCCAATTTTAAAATCAACAGACGGGCTGTAACGCATTACAGGAACGCGTTACAGGACCTGTAACGCATTCCGGTGATGCGTTACACCGCTTTTCAGCCATTAAAGGGTGTAACGCATTCCGTGAATGCGCCACAGATGTGTAACGCATTCCCGGAATGCGTTACACCCCTATTTTTTTTTTTTTAGCAGCCGTCTTCTTTTTCTTGGATTTTGTGCCGCCTGAACTGTCTCTGTTGCTCTGCTGTTGCTTTCTTTTCTAGCTTCCGTGTAATCATCAGGAGTAGTACAGATGCAGATATACAAAAAATATATACATACATATAATTTATATATATATATATAATTTTATTTAATTACGAATTTAATTGTAAGAACTTCAAAAATTCATAATAAAAAATCTATACATCCTAAAATTATGAAAAAAATACCCAGACGATCTACAACACTTGTAGAACCCAGATCAACATTCAAAATTATTCTAAGAAACGATTTTTCATCAGACAAAATTAATCCATGATATAACTTGTAAAAATCATAATTAATTCATACAAGCACATAAAATTCTAAAATTTTTACCACAGATCTATATGCATACAACCTATGCTCTGATACCATTGTTGGATTTTAAACGCAGAGGGGGCATGGTAAAACACTTTTACACATACAAAATCCAAATAAAAGCATATAAATCGTGAATAAAAATTCGAGGGATCGAATCTAACCTTTTAAAATAATTCGTAGACAACGATCAGAGATCCTTAGCAGTTGCTCCTCAAGTGTGAAGCACTCCACCGGTATCCACCAAGAAAACGATGTTAAGGAGGAGGAAGGAGGTGGAGAGAATTGGGTTTTCCAAACTTTTTGGGTTTTCGGGTTCGATGTGGGTTCGAATAAAATAGGGTCTATAATAGTGTATTTATAGGCAAAATTTTCAGCTAAAATTTTCCCATAAATAATATTATTATTATCCCATTTATTATTCTCATTAATAATTAAAACACCTTTTAATTATTAATCCTTTTTCTAAACACTTTAGAAATAATTCTCTCTTTTGATTTAATTTCCAAAAATTAAATTCTTTAATTAATAATATTAAGAACTTTTCTTAATTAATTTATAATCAATTAAATCTCATTTAATCAATTATTAAATTTGCCAATTAATTATTTATTTCATAAATAAATAATTATCAGCCATTATTAATTAATTCCTCCACCATTAAATCATTCTCTTTTTATGGTGTGACCCTGTAGGTTCAATATTAAGCCGGTAGTAGAAATAAATAATAATAAAACTATTTTATCATTATTTATATAAATTCTTTAATTTATTAAATATGATTAATTAATTAATCACATTTATTCTACATCGTGAGTGATGCTTCTCAACATATCGCGACTATCCGGATAATATGAATTCACTGCTTAGAATACTAAGAACCTGTCAGTGAATAGTTACCGTACAATAAACTCCTTCTACCCTACAATGTCCCGATTAAATACAAGGCATGGATCTCGTGTCAAGCCTATCTAATTCAAACACTTGCTTACCATTTACTATGCATAGTTCTATGCAAATTAGAAACTCCTTTCTAATTTGATTTACTCTGGCCAGAGATTCCTGAACTAGCATAAGTGGATCAGCCTTGAACATTCGCTTACATCACTGGAAGGGGTAGATCCTTTATTGATCATACACTATCTTCGTGTACAAATTCCTATACCCTGAAGAGCCCTAATAATTGTCCCTGGAGACTAAGAACTAAACCAAAGCATAGTTCAGTGTACACAAGATGACTATGATGACCTCAAGTCTAAGGATACTTGTACAACTATCACTAGGTGAACAACTGCTGACACGTGAGTGAACTCCATCAGTTGTTCAGCTGTGCGAGTCATGTTCAGTGAACTTATTCTATAATAAGCACCTACATACTAGCTATAGTGTCACCACACAAATGTCTATGAGAATAGACATCCTTCATAATGAAGCAAGCATAGTATGTACCGATCTTTGCGGATTATTAATTACCAGTTAGTAATCCCGTGACCAGGAACTATTTAAGTTTAGAGTTATCATATTTTTAGGTCTCACTATTATGATCTCATCATAATCCATAAAAAGCTTTACTCTAAACTATGGTATATCTTATTTAAACACTTAAATAGATAAAGCCCGTAATAAAAACAAAACAAGTCTTTTATTAATATCAATGAAATCAAAACAGATTACATAAAAGTTATTCCTAAATCCTCATACATGATTGGACTTAGGACATATTCCTTTCAATTGGTCCATTAAAGAACCTTGAACAATCAAATCTGACCTTAAAATGGTCAGAACTGTTGTTTTCGTCAACTCCTCCTTTGTGTGTAAAACCTTTCTTGTGCATAAAAAATTGTTTATGTTTGAGGTGGTGATACTACATCGGATACCCTGACCGACAGGCAAATTTTAATAGATGCACCCTATTGAGAGGATGAATCTAGTAACTGTTTTTGTGCCTTTTTCAGCCATTACATCTTTTTCAGAAGATGTATGGGGGCTAGCAGTTGTCTTGGTTTAAATATTACTCATCTTTGTAGGAGACAGAGCTGCTGGGTTGACTTCAGAACCTTCCTTATGTGGTGCACTAAGGCACTATCTCCCTCACGATCATTCATACTACCTTTTAGTGGTAAGAGAGTGTTGGTTGGTTCTGTTTTTATGTTTGTCTTTACAGTCTGGGATAGATGTTGTGGGTTTTCAACCTCATGACTGTCAATAAAAGAAGGCCATTGGAGGCTGAACCTGTATCACAGAACATATGGCAATATAGAGATAAAATGTACTTAAGATCTATAATGAATGAAAATTATACATTTAATCTTTTGAGAGAGATGATGTACAATAGTGACTTTAAAAGATTTTCAATGAAATAAGAAATCACTAATGTAGAAAGAAGTTTGATTTTCTCCTAAAACTGTTCGAGTGCACAAATCTATTTTTATACCTAAAAAGATAAATGATTTGATAAGACACAGACTGATGACCTAGCAGTATTAGGAAGAGAAAGAGAGATTTTTCTTTCAATATGAATGAGTTTTTGTTAAAGCATTGATCACTTAGGGTAAAGTCTAAGTATTTCTCATTCATGTCAAAAGCTCCATAATCTATCTTAATAAAATTATAATCAACAACATTGTTTGTTGAAAAATAATATTAAGAAGAATGACTATGCTGCTGATTTCAAATTATAGTGAATCTTTCAGATATAACAACTAATATAAATTCACTAGAACTTAAAATCTCACAACTATCTGCAATAAAATATTAACAATATATCATTGACCGATACTTCTCAAGTACTTTAGTTACCAATAATTATGTTGCATATCATTTTAATATAATTAAAAAAAATATCAATAAATTAAATACCAAATATCTATCAAAGAGATATCAGCATTCAATTTCATATATCATACAATTATTAACTCCTAACAACTATAATATCCCAAACAATATTTACAATTACAGAAAGTACAAATAAAAACTTATATTAATATAGCAAAAATATAGAAAATATTTACAAGTTTAATGATAACATTACCAGCTTACAAACAGCCATATCCCTCAGTTAAACCTTTGTTGTTATCTCCAAAGGTAACCACTGGGCCAGCTTTCTCAACTATATTTGATAGTAGGGCTCTATCTCCGGTCATATGTCTTGACGATCCACTGTCAAGAATCCACACTACCGGTTCCACCTGTTTAATGCCTTGCAACACAAATGGATTAAACTTTCTTCGGAACCCAAACTTGGTTGGGCCCAACATACTTGTAGAATTGACCTTTGTTAGGCAAAATAACATTCTTAACTTTAATGTTCTCAACTTTCTCAATGACTGGACATTTGACCTTGTAAACAGCCTTAACAAATTTCTGTTTAGGCTTAGGCACAAATGTCTCCTTTCTAGCCTTAGGAGGACTAGCAGTCTTAGACCTATCATCCTTCCTATTATTCACATGCTAACGAGGAGTAGTCTTATCACTAGAAACATGCTTACCATTAAAATAAGCATACATCAAATTAAAAGCACAAGACATATAATTAGGAACCTCACATGCTTTATGAGAGGGATTAACAACAGGCAAATTATGCATGGTAGACATGGCATTTTTGTTATCCAACTCATGTGTGTCTGAGTTAGTCTCAGTTGTTTTCACAACCTTGACTGGAATTTTTGACACACTTGTCTTGGAAACAACCTTCTCATTAGCAAGATCTTCAGCACGTATTTCTTCTTGAATAATAAAGGAGATCTCATCAAATGGTTCAGCAATTGATCCTTTATAGAAGGGTTTATCAACACCCTTAAGCACATGTGATACTTCCCTACCTTTAGCACAGACATGAGGAGGGGAATTTATGCCTAATTCTCCGATAGCAACATTGTAATCAAAACCTATTTCTGATGTTTTATTAATAGCTTGTGTCATGCCCCTAACTTGAACAGCAAAATAAATATAGCTATTACAAAATTTTAAAAGAAATAATACAACCAGATCCAAGATCTTACAGTTTAGGGTTTGGAACAGCCCAACACTACCAACTATTATATCTGCTTTTAAAAATCGAGTCCTCACACAAACTACTATCACTTATTCTACCTGAGCTCGAACATAAGCATCAGCATCACAGGTCTTACGGGCAGTCTGCTTGAATCTAACCATAGCTGCTAGCTGTAATATGAGGGTAAAGCAAGGAGTGAGCCAAATGCTCAACAAGTGCTAACAGTACGATACAAAACATAAATCGAGATATACATTAAAGAATGACAATGGAAAGACATAACCAATGATAACGAGAGATAAAACTATGCGCAATGGCATCATTTTGCTTGTATCAAAACAATTTTAAAATCATGTCTCAATCAAAATCATTTTATAAAGCTACGGATTACAGCCGGTGATCAGCCGCGAAGTAATCCCGAACCTCGCTGGGTTCTAAAACATTAATGGGAATCCCTAGGCAACTTTTAAGCCTAATATAAGTGTGGAAAGGACTCGCGTCTCAGTCCAGATCCACCATTCAAAGAAAACATTTATCCCCCTTTGGGACTGAAAACCCATATTTTATTTATTTCAAAAACACTGATGCCGAATTATAACTAAAATCTCTTTTTACGGTAAACATTTTTATCAAGGGATTATAGATTAACTCGAAACACGGGGAAAATGGTATTAACTCTCAGGGCCATGATTCATAAATCTTTACTCTATTAGGGTAACTAAAAGGTTTTCATATTTCAAAACTTGGACAAGAAAATTTAGTGAGGCTAATGGATAATATGAAGGGGTAATGCCAAACTGGGCTTAAAGCAATGGTTTCTCGTCAAGGTACAGGTGTTGGATCATCAAGAAGATAAGCTTCATGAATACTAGGGGTGTTAAGGTATGAAGAAATGATCTTTAGCTCAGGATATATCAGAATTGTCAAGCTTTAGGATAAGAAAGAGGGGTATCAATCAAGGAGGAATAATTTTGATAAATATCTGGCTTTCAGGATTCAAGGTAAGTTTCTATAGGGATTCAAGTATCAGGATGAAATATCAATACTTAGGAATCATCAGCATGTTAATCAAGAGGATCAATCAAGTATTATAACAACTCTTTATTTTATCATGGCATTCAACTATCATGAAAAGACTTTTGAACTACTTGCAATACGTACTCGAGGGTTCATGACATCTTTATATAATTCAAAGATAACATAAGATACGCTTGATTTAATATATGAAATGACAAGGATAGTCGTAGCAATGTATGAACTATTAGCAGTAAATACGAAGGTCAAGTTGAATCACTTGCCTTGAGAAATGATGGTCTGGTCTGACTGGTAGGAGCAACTGGAGCTTCACTCGACCTTTACGGCTAGTTTTCCCTCGTCTCGAGATCCTACATAAATAATAATAATCCTCATTATAATATATTCTCACCAACTTAACCTATTTATAACCCGAAATTAAACACGGATGGCACTTAGGCCTATATGCACTTAATTTTATATTCACTTTCAAATTACAAATGTTCACACATAGCCACATAATCACATATCATATATTAATAACACCATATATACCATAATGCAACACTAGGCTTGGATGATCTCGACTCACAACTTAAGTCACTTGGTCACTAAACTAGACAAAGTCTTCTAATTTTGGCTTCCTAACTCGATGTGTCTTTACTAAATTATCCAAAACCTATTGACCCTCACTTGTGCCTTTTTCTCTACTGACCTTATACTATCTTACAACTATGGTGGTCGACCTAATACTCACTCTTAAGTGTTCTAAAACTATGTGATAAGTGAAAGTGCTCACTGATGCAAATTTCAGAATGACAACTATGGTTTCTTGAGTACATTAGACACTCTTAAACTACAATTTTTCCATAAAAACTTTTATACAAGACTCTCCTGACCTAAGGGCATCTCACAAACTTGATGTGGCTCAAGGGCCTGGATTGGGCCTTCTTGGGCCTAAGCTAAAAGTCCAAGGTTCCCCTGTTTTTCTGGGCAGAAAACGCCCTGACTTGAATTAACTTGTGACACATGGTTCTAACTCATATCCTATGAACTATGGTTGGAAAAACTTCTATGACACTCCCTCTAGCTAAGGCCCAACAGGGCCTAATGAGGGTCTACCCATGACATGGTCAAATCTCCCTATTTCTAAGTTGCAACAAAACTGTCCCCTGCTGGACAGATTTTGTTGTTCTACTTGTGCAACTAACCAAATGACAAAAAAACCTCCAACCAACTCCTAAAACCTTTTATATACTCCCAATACTAACTTCTGGTGGCTTGGGCCTCAAAGTGCACATCAATGACATGGTCAAAACTCACTCTAAACCTCAGGGTACTAAACTGATTTTCTGCAGAAACTAAAACTCTCCTTTCTCCAAGGTCTTGACTTGACAAACTCAACTACCAACAACCCAATACTCAAACCAAGACTTAAACATGGTAATCTACTGAACTAACTCCCTTATTCTCAAAATAACCTTGGGTGAGATCATCCTTTACCTAAGGTACAATTATGGCAAAACAAAAGAAACTACACTTCTCAATTAACAAATCATCAAGTTTTTGAAACAACAAGATATACATTTTTATAAAAGATAACCACGAATTATTACCATGCATCAAGGAGCATTAATCAATATTAACACCTTATTTCTACTGAGATTAAAGCTCACTAACAAAATCTTTCCAAATGATCAAAATCTTATAACATTCTATGAGAAATCCACATGCATGCATGTCTTCGAGTTTTGCAAACCAAAACAACATATTTTCTACATATATTCTATCATAAAATTGACATGCAAGCCTAGAATAAGCTATACCTAGATGATCACTTAGCATGCAAAGAGTTTTATCAAATTTTCACCATAAAATGCAAGTCATTATCACATAAACATGCAAAAATTGATTTAAGCAACAAGAATAGTCTTAAGGACCATTCATTCGGCTCCCATATGGTCATGGCCGAATGAAATGGATGGGAATGGCCATTTAATCATCAAGAGTTTCCCTCTCAAGACTTGGCACTTCTCCATTCCTTGTAGTCCTCTCAAAAATAACCCTAAAATCACAAGAATCAAGGTTGTATTTTGAGTTTCACTAAAACCTTTACATGCAACCTTTAAACTTAAACTTTTCACTCAACACTCTTTGAATTATGTATGATCAAGATATAGGAAGTAATATTTACTTGATTGGAAAGTGGGAGCTTGAATGAAGAATAAGAAAAGGGAGGGGGGTATGGCTTCGGCCAAAAAGCCGAGAGGAGAGGGGAGAGCGAAGAGGAGGGGGAGGAAAGGAGGAGTGTGGAAATGGTGGGGTGAAAGTGGAGTAATAATCATGTTAGTTTTGTTTTTATTTGACCAAAATTGAGTGGATTTGAGATTTTACAAGAGTAACCTTCCAACATAGTTAGGTAGATTTGTATGCAAGGACAAAGTGGTAATTTGGTTAGTAGAATGAAAGTGAGTGGGGTTGGAAATGTCTTCCTTGCCCCTTAGTTGAATTGGAAGAGTATTTGCATGCAAGGGTAGCCATGTAATTTGCTAATTATAACAAATAAAATTTGTAAAGATTTATTTTTATAAAATAAAATACAAGTTCAAAAATTATAAAATTTATACCATAAAATAACTTGGATTTTTAGAGACTTATAAAATCATTTTCAAAATTTGTGAACAAAATACCTTTTAAAGGAAAATTTTTCCAAGGCTTAGAATATTCCTTATAAATCAAAAATAAAGCAATTAAATAAACTCTTGCTTTGAAAAATCATATACTACATAAAGCAAATTTATAATGCAGAAATTTTTCACTCACACCAACGTACAATCATTGAATATATTTTCATTCGGCTTTATAATTACACCAAATTCATAATTAATATTACATAAAATACCGGTCGTAACATCCTCTCCCCCTTAAGGGATTCTATCCCCAGAATCTAAGAGAACAGATGAGGATACCGGGAACACATATCAGACTCTAACTCCCAAGTCAATTCTTCGACCTTAGGGTTCCTCCAAAGTACTTTCACTAACTTTACCAACTTATTCCTAAGACTCTTTACTTGCCAGTCGAGTATTTTGACAGGTTGCTCCACAAATGACAGGTCTGCCTGAATTTCTACAGGTTCATATTCTATCACATGGCTAGCGTCAGGATTATACTTCTTAAGCAATGACACATGGAACACATTATGCACATGCTGATACTGAGGTGGTAAGGCCAACTCATAGGCCACCTTTCCCACTTGACTCAATATTTCAAAAGGACCTATGTATCTAGGTGCTAACTTCCCTTTCTTGCCAAATCTAAACAACCCTTTTCTTGGTGACACCTTCAACAAAACAGCTTCGCCAATTTGGAATTGAACATCCTTACGCGCTGGATCCGCATACTTCCTCTGTCTATCTTGAGCAGCAAGCAACCTTTTCTGAATTAACTTGACTGTGTCATGCAACTGTTGTACCAATTCCGAGCCGAGAATTCTTCCTTCTCCTACTTCATCCCAACTTGTTGGTGATCTACATTTTCGCCCGTACAAAGCTTCGTATGGTGGCATACCGATACTGGAATGATAGCTGTTGTTGTAAGAGAATTCAATCAACGGCAAGTGATCGTCCCAACTACCTGTAAAATCGATTGCGCAACTGCGTAACATATCTTCGATTGTTTGAATTGTCCTTTCGCTCTGACCATCAGTCTGCGGGTGGTATACCGTTCTCATATTTAACTTCGTGCCAAGACATTCCTGAAATTGCTTCCAAAACCTCGAGTTAAATCGGGGATCTCTGTCTGAAACTATTGATACGGGTACTCCATGCCTCAGTACGATTTCCCGCACGTACAGATGAACCAACTTGTCCAATGACGACTTCTCATTTATTGGAAGGAAATGTGCCGACTTCGTAAGATGATCAACTATAACCCATATTCATGCCCGGATTTCGTTCGCGGTAGTCCTACTATAAAGTCCATAGCGATATTTTCCCATTTCCATTCTGGAATCTTCAGGGGCTGAATTAATCCGCTTGGTCGCTGATGTTCTGCCTTCACTTTCTGACAAGTATAACACTTCGCAACCCATTCTGCCACGTCTAGCTTCATATTTGGCCACCAAAAGTTCTTCTTTAAGTCTCGATACATCTTGGTACTTCCCGGGTGGATTGAAAATTTCGAATTGTGGGCTTCATGGAGGATCTCATTCTTTAATTTAGGTACATGAGGAATCCATATTCCGGAAAAGAACCTTAGTATCCCTTGCTCATCCCTTTGAGTATTAATCTCCTCTCCAGATAACTGATTCTTCTCTTTCTCCATTACTTCTTCTTGACATTTCTTTATCTTTTCCACTAGTGTTGGCTGAAAAGTCATTGCTCGACAAACTTCCTCAACTTTTCCACAATCACAAAGTTCCAGTTCAAATCTCTTGATTTCTTCAGATAACTTCTTTGGTGTTGTCATCTTATTCAATCTCTCCTTCCTACTCAGAGCATCGGCCACAACATTCGCCTTTCCAGGATGGTAATTTATCGAACAGTCATAGTCCTTGATCAATTCCAGCCATCTCCTCTGCCTCATATTGAGCTCTTTCTGAGTAAAAATGTACTTTAAACTCTTGTGATCCGTGTAGATTTCACACTTCTCTCCGTAGAGGTAATGTCTCCAAATCTTAAGTGCGAACACTATGGCGGCTAGTTCCAAGTCATGCGTCGGGTACTTTAACTCATGCGGTTTTAACTGTATTGACGCATATGCGATCACTTTACTGTGTTGCATCAACACACAACCCAAACCCTTATGTGAAGCGTCGCTGAAAATTACAAAGTTCCCTTGATTTTCTGGAAGTACTAACACCGGAGCTGTTACCAATTTCTGCTTCAACTCTTGGAAGCTATCCTCACATTCTGCACTCCATTCAAACTTTTGATTCTTTCTGGTTAACTTTGTCATTGGCGTGGCGATCTTCGAGAAATCCTTGATGAATCTTCTATAGTATCCGGCCAATCCTAGAAAACTTCGCACTTCCGTAGGAGTCTTTGGCCTCTCCCAACTCATAATTGCCTCAATCTTTGCCGGATCCACTTTAACTCCTTCATTTCCAATGACATGCCCCAAAAATTGAACTTCCCTTAACCAAAACTCACATTTGGTAAACTTGGCATACAACTTTTCTTGACGAAATATCTCTAATGCTATCCAGAGGTGCTGCTTATGTTCTTCTTCCGACTTAGAATAAATAAGGATGTCATCAATGAATACCACGACAAATTTGTCCAAATACTTCTTAAATACCCGATTCATCAGATCCATAAATGCGACCGGAGCGTTAGTCAATCTAAACGGCATTACTAGGAATTCATAATGCCCATATCTGGTCCTGAATGTGGTCTTGGGAATATCTTCTTCCTTGATCTTTAATTGATGGTATCCCGATCTCAAATCAATCTTCGAAAAGCAATTTGCTCCCTTTAACTGATGAAAAAGGTCATATATCCTTGGTAGCGGGTAGCGGTTCTTGATCGTTACCTTATTCAACTCCCGATAGTCTATGCATAATCGCATACTCCCTTCTTTCTTCTTTACAAACAGAACGGGTGCTCCCCATGGCGACGTACTTGGCCGTATCACTCCCTTATCCAACAATTCTTGTAGCTGGCTTGCCAACTTTTTCATTTCTGCTGGTGCCATCCTATATGGGGCCTTTGAAACTGGTTCCGTGCCTGGAGCAAGGTTGATCTCGAACTCGATTTGTCGATCTGGTGGTAATCCTGGTAGTTCGTCGGGAAACACATCTGGGAACTCGTTAACTACAGGGATATCTTCCATGCTGGGGCTGCCTTTTTCCGAATCCACTACATAAGCTAGGAACGACTCACAACCTTTTCTAAGTAGCTTCTTAGCCTGAACAATTGTAAGAAATAGTTGCTCTTGCCTCTACCCCTTAAATACTACCTTATTTCCATTCTTCGTCTTTAAATACACCTTCTTGGTCTTACAATTAATCTGAGCACTATTTTCTCCTAACTAATCCATGCCTAAAATTATGTCAAACTCCCAACTTGAAGAGTATCAAGTCGGCTGAAAACTTATACCCCGAAATATCGATCTCAAACTTTGGACAAAATTGATTCACATGAATCTTCTCTTGGTTCGCAATTACCACATTTACTACCTCACTCATAATCATTTTATCACATTGAAGTTTATCAACAAAAGTTTCTGATATGAAAGATCTTGTTGCTCCCGAATCAATCAATACTTTAGCTTTGACATTATTGAGTAAAAGTGTACATGCTATCACTTTCGAATTCTGAACAGCATCCTTCATCTTCAGATCAAATGTCCTTGCTGTTGCTTGCGGGGTTGGTGCGGGTGGTGGAGGTAATGCTAATACCTCGGCTGGCACGCTTGCACTAGTACTTGCCACATTCATCAGAGCTTTGACTGGTCCGGTTGCCTTGCACTCCCTAGCTATGTGTCCAGTCTTCCCACACTTGTAACACGTAACTCCTGGCTTCGGCATCTTGCACTCATTCGCCAAATGTCCCTTCTGATTGCACCTGTAACATGTCATGCTCAACTTATTACACACTCCAGGGTGCCTTCTTCCACAGTTCTTACATTCCGGTCTCTGGAACCTGTTTTCTCCAACTTACCCTTGGCTTGCCTGATTGTTCCCCTTCGATTCTTGCCTTTTACGCAAATTTCCTTTCTTTTGAAAATTTCCGCCCTTCTGGAAACCAATCCTCTTTATATTCCGATCTTGTGAACTTCCTGCTTCAGACTTTTCTCCATAAAATGGAACCTTCCTCTTCTTGTTATCCCTTTCCTTCCTTGATTGCGTCCCATTATTCTCAATCAGAGCAGCTTTCTGTACTACTCCCGCGTAAGTTTCAAGCTCAAACATAGCCACTCTATCTCTGATCCAAGGCTCCAATCCTTGTTGAAATTTCTTTGCTTTTTCCTCCTCAGTGCTGGTATACTTCGTCACAAACCTTGACAACTCAGTGAACTTCTTCTCATACTCCAATACAGTCATGTTCCCTTGCTTTAGCTCCAAAAATTTAAGCTCCATCTGATTCTGCATGTACTTAGGGTAATACTTGTCCAGAAATAACTTCTTAAATCTCTCCCAAGAAACCTGCTGAGTTGCTTCCATAGCTTTTACTGATTCCCACCAATAGATGACTTCTCCCTTCAAGAAGTAAGTAGCATATGGCGTCTTCTGATCGTCTCCTAACTGTACCAACTCAAAAGCCCTTTCCATCTCCTTGATCCATGTGTTAGCTATCACTGGATCAGTGGTATCATGAAATGCAGGTGGATTCACATTCTGAAAAGCCTTGAAAGTGACAATCTGTCTAGGTGGTACTGGTGGTTCAGGTGGTTGGTGTGGCTCACGGTTATCTTGGTTTTCAATTCGTTGTTGAAGAGGTAGTTGATGTTGAGCTATAGTATTGGTTTGTTGTTACAAGGTTTCCAGTAGTCGAAGAATATTTGGGTCTGTGGTGGATGTGGTTGTTGGGTTCTTCTTTTTGGGAGGCATGATCCTGAAATAAGAGTTGTGTCAAAAACAGATATGAATGATAAAATGATTCGAGGGTATCGCATGGCATTCTTATTTTACATATGGGGTCAAATTTCCAAATTAAGCAGATATGGTGATGCATATAAAAACGTAAAATAACAGTTAAGAGCAAATGGAACGATAGAACATAATTATTGAAATTTTAAAGGTCACAATACATAGGATTAGGACAAAGTCTGATTCTAGGAATCACAGGCTTATTTTAAGGAAACAACGGAAACAACTGGGGATTCCACAGAGTCTGATAGTACAACAACATGAAAGGTAAATGGAAAGAACTAAGGCTCTACTCCATCTGAACGGGGCTTGGTAGTCTTTTCCTCTCGAAGCGTCTTCACAATGCTCTGGAGCTCATCCGCCACCATCTGAATGACATACTGGCTGGTACGGTCCCGGTGCGCTGACATCTCCTCAAGCTTAGTATTGACGTACTGAACCAAGGTCTCAAGTCTCGCAGTCATCTTCTCCTTGGGCTTCCCTTCGTAGTTTCGGCTGTCCGGATATACATTCTTCAGTCGGTATATCAGTCGGTAGTACTTGCCCTGAAGCATGTCGAACTCGCGCCTCAACTCAGCATACACAGTGAAAGCAATAATGTCGTCCGACCCAGAGGATGACGAGGAATGCGCCCTTTGCTGACAACCAAAAAGAGGAGTATTAATAATAAATTTACTATCCTACTCTCTCGTATATTATCTATATCCTACACACATAACCTATAACCTATTTGGGCTGTCCAGGGACTCTAAACCTGGCTCTGATACCAAAACCTGTCACGCCCCCAACTTGAACAGCAAAATAAATATAGCTATTATAAAATTTTAAAAGAAATAATACAACCAAATCCAAGATCTTACAGTTTAGGGTTTGGAACAGCCCAACACTACCAACTAATACATCTACTTTTAAAAACCGAGTCCTCACGCAAACTACTATCACTTATTCTACCTAAGCTCGAACATAAGCATTAGCATCACAGGTCTTACGGGCAGTCTGCTTGAATCTAACCATAGCTGCTAGCTGTAATATCAGGGTAAAGCAAGGAGTGAGCCAAACCTCGCTACGGATTACAGCCGGCGATCAGCCGTGAAGTAATCCCGAACCTCGCTGGGTTCTAAAACATTAATGGGAATCCCTAGGCAACTTTTAAGCCTAATATAAGTGTGGAAAGGACTCGCGTCTCAGTCCAGATCCACCATTCAAAGAAAACATTTATCCCCCTTTGGGACTGAAAACCCATATTTTATTTATTTCAAAAACACTGATGCCGAATTATAACTAAAATCTCTTTTTACAGTAAACATTTTTATCAAGGGATTATAGATTAACTCGAAACACGGGGAAAATGGTACTAACTCTCAGGGCCATGATTCACAAATCTTTACTCTATTAGGGTAACTAAAAGGTTTTCATATGTCAAAACTTGGACAAGAAAATTTAGTGAGGCTAATGGATAATATGAAGGGGTAATGCCAAACTGGGCTTAAAGCAATGGTTTCTCGTCAAGGTACAGGTGTTGGATCATCAAGAAGATAAGCTTCATGAATACTAAGGGTGTTAAGGTATGAAGAAATGATCTTTAGCTCAGGATATATCAGAATTGTCAAGCTTTAGGATAAGAAAGAGGGGTATCAATCAATGAGGAATCACTTTGATAAATATCTGGCTTTTAGGATTCAAGGTAAGTTTCTATAAGGATTCAAGTATCAGGATGAGATATTAATACTTAGGAATCATCAGCATGTTAATCAAGAGGATCAATCAAGTATTATAACAACTCTTTATTTTATCATGGCATTCAACTATCATGAAAAGACTTTTGAACTACTTGCAATACGTACTCGAGGGTTCATGACATCTTTATATAATTCAAAGATAACATAAGATACGCTTGATTTAATATATGAAATGACAAGGATAGTTGTAGCAATGTATGAACTATTAGCAGTAAATACGAAGGTCAAGTTGAATCACTTGCCTTGAGAAAGGCTGGTCTGGTCTGACTGGTAGGAGCAACTGGAGCTTCACTCGACCTTTACGGCAAGTTTTCCCTCGTCTCGAGATCCTACATAAATAATAATAATCCTCATTATAATATATTCTCACCAACTTAACCTATTTATAACCCGAAATTAAACACGGATGGCACTTAGGCCTATATGCACTTAATTTTATATTCACTTTTAAATTAAAAATGTTCACACATAGCCACACAATCAGATATCATATATTAATAACACCATATATACCATAATGCAACACTAGGCTTGGATGATCTCGACTCACAACTTAAGTCACTTGGTCGCTAAACTAGACAAAGTCTTCTAATTTTGGCTTCCTAACTCGATGTGCCTTTACTAAACTATCCAAAACCTATTGACCCTCACTTGTGCTTTTTGCTCTACTGACCTTATACTATCTTACAACTATGGTGGTCGACCTAATACTCACTCCTAAGTGTTCTAAAACTATGTGATAAGGGAAAGTGCTCACTGGTGCAAATTTGAGAATGACAACTATGGTTTCTTGAGTGCATTAGACACTCTTAAACTACAAGTTTTCCATCAAAACTTTTATACAAGACTCTCCTGACCTAAGGGCATCTCACAAACTTGATGTGGCTCAAGGGCCTGGCTTGGGCCTTCTTGGGCCTAAGCTAAAATTCCAAGGTTCCCCTGTTTTTCTAGGCAGAAAACGTCCTGACTTGAATTAACTTGTGACACATGGTTCTAACTCATATCCTATGAACTATGGTTGGAAAAACTTCTCTGACACTCCCTCTAGCTAAGGCCCAACAGGGCCTAATGAGGGCCTACCCATGACATGGTCAAATCTCCCTATTTCTAAGTTGCAACAAAACTGTCCCCTGCTGGACAGATTTTGTTGTTCTACTTGTGCAACTAACCAAATGACAAAAAAACCTCCAACCAACTCCTAAAACCTTTTATATACTCCCAATACTAACTTCCGGTGTCTTGGGCCTCAAAGTGCACATCAATGACATGGTCAAAACTCACTCTAAACCTCAGGGTACTAAACTGATTTTCTGCAGAAACTAAAACTCTCCTTTCTCCAAGGTCTTGACTTGACAAACTCAACTACCAACAACCCAATACTCAAACCAAGACTTAAACATGGTAATCTACTGAACTAACTCCCTTATTCTCAAAATAACCTTGGGTGAGATCATCCTTTACCTAAGGTACAATTATGGCAAAACAAAAGAAACTACACTTCTCAATTAACAAATCATCAAGTTTTTGAAACAACAAGATATACATTTTTATAAAAGATAACCACGAATTATTACCATGCATCAAGGAGCATTAATCAATATTAACACCTTATTTCTACTGAGATTAAAGCTCACTAACAAAATCTTTCCAAATGATCAAAATCTTATAATATTCTAAGAGAAATTCACATGCATGCATGTCTTCGAGTTTTGCAAACCAAAACAACATATTTTTTACATATATTCTATCATAAAATTGACATGCAAGCCTAGCATAAGCTATACCTAGATGATCACTTAGCATGCAAAGAGTTTTATCAAATTTTCACCACAAAATTCAAGTCATTATCACATAAACATGCAAAAATTGATTTAAGCAACAAGAATAGTCTTAAGGACCATTCATTTGGCTCCCATATGGTCATGGCCGAATGAAATGGATGGGAATGGCCATTTAATCATCAAGAGTTTCCCTCTCAAGACTTGGCACTTCTCTATTCCTTGTAGTCCTCTCAAAAATAACCCTAAAATCACAAGAATCAAGGTTGTATTTTGAGTTTCACTAAAACCTTTACATGCAACCTTTAAACTTAAACTTTTCACTCAACACTCTTTGAATTATGTATGATCAAGATATAGGAAGTAACATTTACTTGATTGGAAAGTGGGAGCTTGAATGAAGAATGAAGAAAAGGGAGGGGGTATGGCTTCGGCCAAAAAGTCTAGAGGAGAGGGGAGAGCCGAGAGGAGGGGGAGGAAAGGAGGAATGTGGAAATGGTGGGGTGAAAGTGGAGTAATAATCATGTTAGTTTGGTTTTTATTTGACCAAAAGTGAGTGGATTTGAGATTTTACAAGAGTAACCTTCCAACATAGTTAGGTAGATTTGCATGCAAGGACAAAGTGGTAATTTGGTTAGTAGAATGAAAGTGAGTGGGGTTGGAAATGTCTTCCTTTCCCCTTAGTTGAATTGGAAGAGTATTTGCATGCAAGGGTAGCCATGTAATTTGCTAATTATAACAAATAAAATTTGTAAAAATTTATTTTTATAAAATAAAATACAAGTTCAAAAATTATAAAATTTATACCATAAAATAACTTGGATTTTTAGAGACTTTATAAAATCATTTTCAAAATTTGTGAACAAAATACCTTTTAAAGGAAAATTTTTCCAAGGCTTAGAATATTCCTTATAAATCAAAAATAAAGCAATTAAATAAACTCTTGCTTTGAAAAATCATATACTACATAAAGCAAATTTATAATGCAGAAATTTTTCAATCACACCAACGTACAATCATTGAATATATTTGCATTCGGCTTTATAATTACACCAAATTCACAATTAATATTACATAAAATGTCGGTCGTAACAGCTTGCTTATTGTAGAACTCTTTAGCCTTCGAACAAGAATTAAAGTAAGCTTTAACCTTAGTCTCAAGACCGGTGATCTTGTCTTTGAGAATAGTTTTGAGTTGTCTATAACAGTTAACTCTATTCTCTAGAAAAGATACTTGTTCTTTTAATTTGTCTTGATTAATGTGCACAAGTCTTAATTCATTGACCTCTTTCTCAAGGTCTTTGATCTGTTGAATTAACATTTCATTATCATGACTAGCACAATCTAAGGAACCTCTTAGATGATAAACTAATTCAGCATCAGTAAATTTTACCTCTTTTCTTGACGATGAAGTATTTCCATCAATAGCCATAAGAGCAAGATTCCCATCTTCTTCATCTTCACTATCAGTATCATCCCAGCTTCTTCCCTTTGCCAGATAAGCCCTTTCAGAGTTACTCTTCTGATTTGAATCATAAGAGTTCTTCCTTACTTGCTTTGGCTTCCTTCATTCTGTGGCAAAGTGTCCCAACTCATTGCAGTTAAAGCATCGAATGGTGCTCCGATCAACCATCCCTGTTTTTTATCCACCACTGCTGGTGTTAGAGGATGAAGATCCACCTTTCTGGAATCTGTTGTAGTTGGACTTGTACTTGAACTTGGGATTTCTCTTGAATCTGACATTGGAGAATCTCTTGACAATCTGGGCCATTGACTCATCTTCCAATTGCTCCAGCTCTTCCAAGGAGTAAAAATCATCACCGGATTGATTTGTAGTAGAAGGATCATATTCTGCTACTATCACATTTTCCTCAGCCTTGGAAGACTGTACCATTCTCTCTGACTGTTGAGATTGTTGTTGTTGTTATTGACCTTCAGCTACTAGAGCAGTAGACGTGCTGACCACTCTACCTTTCCCGTAGACTTCCTTCTGCTGAATCTGCTCCAACTCATAGGTTTTTAACACACCATAGAGCCTTTCCAAAGAAATCTCACTCAGATCTCTTGCTTCTCTTATGGCAGTAATTCTACGTTTAGGATGAGTTGGCAGTGTTAAAAGGAACTTTTTGTTGACCTCCCTGATTGAATAATATTTTCCATTTATGTTCAGGTTGTTGATCAATGCATTGTACCTCTCAAACACTTCAGTAATTCCTTCTCCTGGATTGGATTTAAAATGTTCATACTCAGAGGTTAGGATCTCTAACTTATTCTCCCTAACTTCCTCTGTCCCTTCATTAATCACCTCAATAGTTTCCCAAATGTGTTTGAAATTTTTACAGTTCATCACATGTCTGTTCATCAAGGAATCAAGGGAATCAACTAAAATTAAATGAAGGCTAGAATCCAATGAGGCTTCTTCCTTTTCAGCAGGAGTAAAATTCTCAGGCTCTTTTGCATAGGTTCTAGCTTTGGTAATTACAACATTATCTTTTATAACCTCTGGTTCAATAACCATCGGAATTTTTGGACCCTTCTTTAACACGTCCAGATATTTGGGATTTGCAACTTGTAAAAACAAGAGCATCTTCTTCTTCGACATAATATAATTTTCTTTATCAAACAGTGGAATTTTAAAGGTTCCAACTTTTTGTGAAGTCATTATGAATTTTTGAAGAAATAAAAATTCAAGGAGTTGAAAAAATCACAAAAGTCTAGGATCTTGATTTGTTCGTTAATCAGAAGGCTCTAATACCAATTGTTAGATCCCAATATGTTTGTAGAAGGGGGGTTGAATACAAACTATACCGTTTAATCGATTTTAATGCGGAATAAAAAAGTGAAACAAAATTCAAGTTAAATAATAAAACTATTATTAAACTTGAAAGGTGTTACAACAATGGTATCATTTACAAGGGATTAATCTCAAATAGATTATCACAAATTTAGAATAAATTCGACATGAACTTTTTTTATTTTTGTAATAAAAAAGAATCAAATGCTAGAAGCAATTTGAGATTAAGTTCTAGGGATTTTGATCCGCTAGATAGTTACACAAGAACAAGAGAATGATTTCTAGTGGTTTAGATTTAACTTTAATTGCTAGAAAATCAATGATCTTGAATTGCAGTTTAGAGATGAAATATTTCTTCTACGGCTGCTGTTCTTTTATGTTCTTGAAGTAGTTGATGATAATGTTAAAAATTGAATGTCTGCTTCTCTCGTTTTTAATAATTCAATCAACAGGATCCGCTGGAACTGGCAAGACAATCGGTATGACAATTGCTTGAACTGGCATGACAATCTGTTGAACTAGCATGACAATCAGCATGACAATCTGTTGAACTAGCATGACAATCGGTATGACAATCACTTTAACTAACATGACAATCGGTATGACAATCTCCTGAACTAGCATGACAATCGATATGACAATCTGATTGTCATACCCGTTCAATTGATTGTCATGCTGAATTAATATTGAATATAAATTCAAAATCAATTCTAAAAATTCATAATATTAATTCAGAATTAATTAATCAATTAATTCAATTAATCAATAAATTAATCTTTACAGATATAATTTATTTTCTTAATTAAATTATATGATTTAATAATTAATAGATAATTAATACTACTCTTGAACATCAACCACTATTCTGAAAATCTTCTGAAAATCACTGAAAATTATGAATCAATTCCACCACTTTAATGCTGACACTCGATGTACTGTCTGGTTCATGAGTGACTAACTTCCGTGATGTTTCTTCATGTCTTGACTTTGATAACTTGATTTTCTTCAGATTAAATCCTTGTAATTATCTGATACCCTGACAAGATCTCTGTCACTTGATTAAATCCACAATCTTGATTTATATCACTGAGGCTTGATCAATTTCTTGAACTTCTTCCAGTGAAGTAATTCCTCAAGTCTTTAGATGAACATTATTTCTGAATCCTTTGACATATGTTACTTTGTGAGATCTCTTTGATGGTAGATCCATTATTAACTTGTTACATTCTTATTTGAGTTGAGTTAAATCCTCGAATAAACAAATAGGCTATGACATATGCCTTTCACATGGTAGCCTTTTAGTTTGAACTATTGTCAAAACTTCTTTTCTTGCCTTCGACCTCTAACCATCATCACATTCTCAATATGGCGTCTTCAGAATTATCTTCTTATCACGACAGTCTACTTAGACAGCCGGTCCGATCCTAAAATAACGTCAAATTCTCCTTTTTCAACAGTATCAAATTAGCATAAACTTATTGCCATAAACCTCACTCTCACAATTACTACACACTTGGTTATCATATACATGTTCATGATTTGCTAATACTTTAGTCATGATCTTATTTAATAATTGAACCTATCAATAAAATCTTGAGAAACAATGATTGAGTTACTCCCAAATCCACTTATATTTTAGCATAAAAAGAATTCACAGTAAGCATTCCTGCCATCACATCCGTATTTTGAATAACATCTTTCACCGATGTTTTATAAACTCTTTCTATCGGAGGCTTGTTCACCATCGGAGGAGTGTAGATCCAATAATTCTCAACGTATCACTGACTGGGGCTGATGATTTACAATCGTTGCCATATGCCCTGGTTTTCCTATACTTGAAACATATGAATCCAATGATTTAAACTTTGTCTGCTTGATTCTTGGTAGATTGATTTTGTTTAGAAACTTTCGTAAAGAACGACAGTACAACAAAACAACTAGAAGGATCCGTAATTCAATAAACTTAGAGTTGAAAAGAAAGAAGAAGTAATGATTTGAATATGAATGAGACAACCACATTGGTAATTAAGATGGCCAGTCTTTCATACCATATGGCATACAACACATGATTAGGTGGCGTCCCACCCGACTCTTCGTCATTCCGACAAAGCGTCTCACCATAATATTGTTTGTCCCAATCAGAGACAAAGCTTGAGGGAAAAAAGAAAAAAAAATAAATTTGAAAGGAATGCAATATCCTCATTTTTCTTATCACCGTAAAGAATTTATTAATGAAAGGAGTTCATACATATTCGGGAATCAAAAGAATATATGCTGTAGTATGGGAGAAAAGAATGATACAATTGGTCACCATCCATATTTCACTTATATACATCTTCTGAGCTTGTTCGATCAATAGATCCCATTCGATTTATTTAATAACTTCAGAAAGTCTGCTAAAATCCCTGCGTAAATTAAGCACTATGATAGATTCTTACTTATTAACTCTTGTGTCTTTAATGTCATACCTGCACGTATAATACTTTAACAATTCGATCATAATTGCGCTCTTATCGGATAACCTCAAGTTTCATCTTTGTAACTTAGAATAACCAGTAATCACTACACCATAGATGGCCTATAGCAACAATAAGAAAATGTTACAACAGGCCCAAAAAAATGTTACCACAGCCAAAAAAAGCCCTAAGGTAACATAAAAATTAAGTTGCTTTTTTTCGAGTTATCTTTGACCCCTAAGGTAACATTCCTTTTGCCCTACTGCAACCTTGAATTTTATGTTACAATAGGCTTCAAAGGTAACATCAATGTATGTCTATAGTATCAAACTATACATGTTACCTTTGCACTTAAAATTTGCAAAAAAAAATGGGCCCCACATGTAAGGCCACTGTGGGCCCCACATGTGGGTCACCAAATCATTATAACAATTTTTTCCCTACTATAACAGCTTTTTAATAATTTGCATTATATTATACTAATTTGTTTGTAATATTGAAGTACCCAATCTAACATATTTTTCAAAAAAAAATTGACATGATTTTTTTTGTAAATTGAACATGCCATAAACCTGTTTTTTATACAAGTCAATAAAATAAACAATTCAAACCACCAAACTTCAAATCGGTACAAACCCCCTTCAAATACTACTTCAGTTTTCACATAATTACCATCAACTCCACATAATCCAAAAAACAGGTACATAGTCTATAATCTAGGACGATATCAACTAAAATTTGACAATCAGTTTGACAATAATTTAGCAAGGCACGAGCTATTCTGATCTGTTCCTGCACATCATTATTTTCTGATTCAGAGGATAAAGTAGCATCCTGTTTAGCCACTGCAGGAAACAAATCAGTGAATGTAAATCCTAAGTAAAAGAGTGCACCAGAATCAATTAAAGACTAGATATATAAGACTGAAAGAAAAATCCAGGATACAAAGAAAACTTTTTTTTACAACACATTAACATTACATACACATATTTATTAGATTAGATTACAGATAAAATACACAGGAGTATTTTGCATTGAAGTGTTCCAAAAAATATTTGTTTACCCAAAAAAATCAAGAATCTCAGCAACGTGATCTGCCAAGTCATCACAGCTAACACAGGGTCATTAGTGCTCATAATAACAGCTCCCAACTGCAATAACACTTGAATATAGTACTAAATAAGAAACAATGTGATTGGTGGTGCTAAAAGGTATTTAAGCACAAGCACAGATTTTGCAAGAATAATAAATTGAACAATTAAGTTGTTGAAGTACTAACCTTATGCCCAGGAGGACTAATGTGATAAATGCAAAATTTATGGAGTAGCAACGAAAATGTTTCTGGACATATTAACAGCCCTTCAAAACAGAACATATCTGCTTAATCACATACAAAAGGAAGAAAGAGATTTTAAGCAATAGTATTTTTTTTAAATAAATTCCAAGCGCCCAAAAGCTAGGTAATATAACATAAGATATATTTTAATTCTTTGCAGAATAGATTTGTTACTGAAATCTTTATATTTGCAAAAAAATAATGGATAAATATCGTGTCTGCAACGCGCAGGCTTATAGCAAGTACCAGACCAAGGCACAGACTACATAAAATATAACTTAAACAAACAGCTTTACATTTATATCTAAGCAGATCACCTGTACATTTATATTTAAGTAGATCATATAATCAAAACCAAAACTAAAACAACAAAGTCATCTTGGGACAGTCAAACTGAAATTCATTACAGTTTTGCCTTCATAAATCATTATATTTTTCGCAAAATTAACACAAAATCCAAAAAAAAATCAAAGTAAGATAACAACATCAGTGAGGTAAAGCACATGATCCTTTGGATAGGAATCATCTAAAAATGGCTTTGTTGCAGTCAAAGCATACCCGTGAATTTCATCATAGACCATTCTTTGCATAAGATCACTTAGAACCTACAGCGACAGTCCAACTAATCAAATATAATATGTCAAAGTAACCAAAACTTATGAATAATAATCGAATGCACACCACTTCAAGGTGAAACCTGAAAACTAACCGTATAAACTTCATTGATAAACATGCAGAAATTTGTGGTATCTGCATCATTGCCACTTAAATCCAGATGGCAAGATTTCATGAAGTTATAATAAGTTTTCTTGATCTGCTCTGGCGTGGCATCTGGAATCTGTTCACATACAGAAAAGATAGTATAGTGTATCAGCATTATGTACATCATATATAACATCAACATGTGCAAAAACTACTACTTTATATTGGAACTCATCCGATTGCAATTCACATGATGAATAATATTAAAAAACCAGGTTCTGATGACAGTGATTTCACTAACAAGAAAAGTCAGATACATATTTGTAAACCGTGACAACTCAGCCATCATTCAAAGATGGTACTGATTTCACTCATAGTAGTGACTCTACAAAATTATACACTTCACTTTTTCATATTTATTAATAAAAATATGACTGATCACAATTTGTTAATAAGAACTGGCACAACCACTTGCTAAAAGATTGTAACTTTACCTTGATCATAAAACCAATTCAGTTTTTAAAGATAATTTGCTAAGGTACCTCGAAAAGTAATGATGCTTCTCAGCACTGGCTTTCACCTAAAAATCGCTTCATGAGCACAGGCCAAAAACTGTAAAATGAAAGCCCTTTTATATGTTACAACTCATAATACATTACAACTCATATAATAGCAGTAGATGCACAAAATTGAAGTCGGTTGGTTCCCGATTATACAAAATAGTTTATAAATACTCGGAAAAATAATTTATAAAATCCATAAATCATTTATAAAACCATATAACAACATAAAAATTGATAGAAAAATATCACAATTATCTATATTTTATTTTGGACCTATAAAAAATAAAATACTCAAATTTTTATCATATTTACACATCCGAACGCAGATAACACTTAACAGATAATTCACCAAAAATTCATATAATAATCATAGAATATTTATTTATTTATAAAAATAATTACACGATATATCCCGGATATTATATGTGGGATCATCCATTGAAACTTTGTTGGATCATCCGCTGAGAGTCTGGTTGAACATCTGTTGAAACTTTAGTTGATCATCCGTTGAAACCTTGTGGAACATCCGTTGAGAGCGTCTTTATAACGGTTAACTCTATTTCACTTATACAAGATTACAAAGCATTTTTAGTCCCTAACAATGCAACAAGAATTACAGAAGGGGGGTTGAATGGAATTCTTGAACCTTTTTCATAAATTATAAAATGTTCTATCTTAATAATATATAAGTGTTTGATTTGCAAAGTACGGAATAAGAAGTTAGTAAAATCAAAACACAAGTAATTAAAAACACAAGTCATTAAAAACTTTCTAGTGGATTTGAATGTATCCACCAGATATATATATTATATCAAGAGAACTCTGTGTAGCAAGATTAGCTCACAGCTGCTTACAAATATGAACAACTAAGTTTACAGAGAAATGCTAAGGATGCAGCTTACAATTGTTTCTCTGAGATAATGTTCTTGCTTAGTGTTCTTGTTGTTCTATTTACTATATATCACCAAGATTACAAAGTAATAAGACAAGATAATAAAATAAAACCTATCAAGTCTAATACTATGCTGCTTCATTACTCTATTCCAGCAACTTTGAATATATTCATAATAGCATGGAAATGGCAATGCTTCTTTGTTCTCTAAAACCCAGTTGAATCGGCTTCCTTATTCCTTTTGCATACACTCAACGCATGTGACTGTGTTGTCACTGTCAACAGATGTTTGAATTGATTATCCATCGGGTACATGATCATCCGTCGGGTTTCCTTGTTGATCATCGGTCGATTGGCATTGTTGTTTATCCGTCGGATAGCTATCTGGCACTTGACTTCACTTCATTTATGCAGAATTACAAGACATCATCTATGTACAATTAATCAACCTATTCTGCATATCTAATTAAAGTCAATATTACTTGAGTGCTACTACAGAATCTAAACAAGGTGTATGCAGAAATGTGCTACAGTCTCATTATTACACAAGCTACTCACTTGATGGATAATTAATCATCATCCGTCGGGACTATATTGAGTCATCCGTCGAGACTATATTTCTTATCCGTCGAGTGCTACATTTTTCACTAAGTAAAATCTACTAAGGTGTTTTGTTAATGAAATCATCAAGTTCACAACATATTCACAACAAGTATCTAATATTTACAATTGGCCAACCTATCTTGCATATCAATCTAGTAGTCAACATGACTTAAAACATTCTACAACATCTAGTTCTCTAAGGCATTACAATATACAGACATGTGATACTAAACTTATTAATACATAAGCTACTTTTTTAACAGATGTTAAAGTGATCATCCGTTAAAAGCTACAAAATCACTAAATTAAATCTACCAAGGTGTTTTGTTTAACTTATCATCAAGTACACAACATATTCCTAACACTTTTAAATTTTAAAAATATTATATAAAAAAGAAAAATAAAAAACATAACATTAAGTGGTATTTTCGGGCCCCTAAATAATACACCAAAAGAAGCTCGTAATAACAAAAAAAATGATTATAAACTTTACATGAAGTAACGTTATGACATTAAAATAGAAGAAGCAAAATGTTACATTGTATAGCTCTTTGGTTTGTTTTCAAAACGGTACACGATGTAGCGTGGTGACGTGACAGTTTGAGCCTTAATTTTCGGAAGTGGCATTTGGACCATTCTTTACCCCAAAATGATATTTTGGTCCATTTCTCTATAGATTATGTACTGAAAATGAGAGATGCGAGTTATAAGATTATTTTGTGTATATAACATAAACTGGTGTGAATTATATATTTGTAGTCAATTAATTTAAAAAAATTAATATTTTTTTAGCAAAATTGGTTGTATTAGTGAGGTTAGTATTCTTTGTTACTCATAGGTAATGGTTTCGACTCTTATGAATATCATTATTTTTAATATGAACATAATAAATGGGGAAAAACCTGTCTTTTAATGACTAATAAAGTAGCTCATGAGTTAGGTTCGGAAGGAAATAAAATGGCTCATAAGTTAGGTGACTTATGTTCGGAAAAGAATCGAATGGCTCATGAGTTAGGTTTGGAAGAGTTTATTTGCTCTGGAGTTAGGTTTGAAAGTCATGTTGGAGTTTAACATATACAAGAGAAGAGATAAGAGATTGGCCCCGTACAAACACACGACATGCACTAGGTCAAAGCCGCCTATGGTTACGACTTTACCTTATTTCATAACCTAACTATTCCCTCCGTCCCTCTGGATTCTTTACATATTTTTTTCTCACGCAGTTTAAGTCTACTATAAAGTATAGTTCTATAATTTACTTTTAGAATTTTCTTTTTCTGTATATAAGTTTAAACATTATATTTTTATTTTAAAAAATATTTAAAATTATTTAGGGAACCATACTTTACGGGAGCCTTAAAATGTGTGCCGATCCCCCGTTCTTCAATGTAAAGAATTCACTAGGACGGAGGGGGTATATATTTGATATAATTATTAATCGACGTGACCTCCAAATCCCACATGTAAAAAAAATCCCATATGTAAAGCTTTCGATAATATTTTCACAAAATCAAAATTTTTCTATGGTGCATATATATCTTAACAAATTCTAGTTTGAGTAGCTAATTTTGTTTTAGACGACTTATGGCTCATTTGTTAAATCTGAACAATATATTCTGAACCATTACAATTTTTGAATGAATAGCTAATCTGAACTGAATCAGTAATATCTGTTTAATATATTGTAATAAATATTCTGAATGAAAAAAATTCCAATTTTTTTACATTAAACTTTATCATTTGTTTTTTAATATTTTACCAAATTTAATTTAATTAATTACTCGAATATAAATTATTATTAGATTTTATAATAAAACAAACATTTCATATTTAATAAATTAAAGTATATACACGTTACACGGTGATAATGAAATAAATTTAATCAATTCAGTTTTTAAAAAGAAAAAAGGCTTTTCTTTCAAAAAAAGAAAAGAAGCTTTACACTAATAAAATTATATTTATATTGTTAATACTTAATACATTATAAGGGAGGAGTAAAGATGACACATGGTAACACATATCCATTTGAACCATTTTTTTTCCTTTTATTTTTGCCATAACGGGAGATCAAGTTGGGTTAATACTTTTTAATATTTTTTCCTTTTTCTTTTTCCATATTACTGTGAGATAGTGTAGTGTTTTGGCACTAAAACAGTACTACATCATCTAGCGTTTTGCCCCTAAAACACTATTTCATCTAGCGTTTTATATATTTTTTTATAAAAAATATTTTAGACCCAAATAAAAATTTGTTAAACCCTATAATAATAAAAAAGTATTTTAAATTATTTTTAAAAGGCAAAAGGGGATTGGTGAACCGTAAAATGTTAAAAATCATTAAATTTAACTAAATTTAAAAAAAATTTAATGTAAAATTTACTATTTTGGTTCATAGGCTTTAGGGCCTCCCCTAGATTAAATTAAGGTTTAGGCTCTAGAGTTTAGGGCCCTTAAACCCAAAATCCTAAATTGGTGTAACATGTTTTTTAATATTTCTAAAACCCAAAAGGGATTAGTGAACCCTAAAATATTAAAAATTGTTAAATTATGGTATTCTTTTAAATTTTAAAAATATTAAATAAAAAAGAAATATAAAAAACATGACATTAAGTGGTATTTTCGGGGCCCTAAATAATACACCAAAAGAAGCTCGTAACAACAAAAATAAAACAAAAATAATTATAAACTTTACATGAAGTAATGTTATGACATTAAAACAAAAGAAGTGAAACGCTACATCGTGTAGCACTTTGGTTTGTTTTCAAAACGGTACACGATGTAGCGCGGTAAGGTGACAGTTTGGGCCTTAATTTCCAGAAGTGGCATTTTGACCATTATTTACTCCAAAGTGACATTTTGGTCCATTTCTCTATATATTATGTACTGAAAATGACATATGCGAGTTATAAGATTATTTTGTTTACATAAAATAAACCGGTGTGGATTATATATTAATAAACCGGTGTGGATTATATATTTGTAGTTAATTAATTTAAAAAAAACTTAATAATTTTTTAGCAAAATTGGTTGTATTTGTGAGTTTAGTATTCTTTGTTACTCACGGGTAATGGTTTCGACTCTTATGAATATCATTATTTTTAATTTTAACATAATAAATGGGGAAAATCTGTCTTTTAATGACTAATAAAATAGCTCATGATTTAGGTTCAGAAGGAAATAAAATGGCTCATAAGTTAGGTGACTTATGTTTGAAAAAGAATCGAATGGCTCATGAGTTAGTTTTGGAAGAGTTTATTCGTTCTGGAGTTAGGTTTGAAAGTTATGATGGAGTTTAATATATACAAGAGAAGAGATAAGAGATTGGATCCCTCTCGCGATAAATCCTATTTTCGTCCCTTCCTGGAATGCAGGCTTAAGTAGGTGGAACCACAAATATTTTTCACTGTCTAATATATATAAGCTTCTTAAAATTGCCTAATTGACAGATTTCAGAGATAGGCAATAGATTCATGAGAGGGATATAATAAAGTGGACATGCATGTCTTGTCTATATATTATCTCTGGAATCTTTTGATTAGGATATTGGAGATATTGTAGAATACCAGGCTAGTTATTATTTATGATTTTAAGGGTATAAGATTAATAATTTCTAGAAACATATGTTTAGCTACTGGATTGTATATAAAAGGATCTAGTTGTATTGGAAGCATCTAAAAGGATCTGATTGTATTGGAGCATCATTGAAATATTGTTGATATATGTTGTGAAAGCAAAATTAGTAAACAAGTATAATAAAATAAATAAAAATTACATAAGACAAAAATTTACGTGTTCAAAAATTCATACTCTACAAGCCGCACTAATTTTATATTGATCTCTCATAATATATTGTATTATGATTTTACAATGACATGAGAATATTTAGAAGAGAAGAAATCGGGCTTCACTTAAATTATAGTCCATATTTGAAAAGTTACTAATTCATAAAATAAACTGAACCTGAAAAGTATACATGGGCTGAAAAGTATACATGGGCTTAATTAGTAGACTCCACAAACCCAACAATCTATCACTTGGAGTCTGACCATATTTACACTTCACTCTTGTAAATCTAGTAAAATCAATACTTCGATCAATAACTCCAACTAGTGCAGCACCTTTTCATCAATCATTTCTGAAGGCCAGTTGAAACAACACAAAACTTTAATTTTTCATTAGTAACCACCTTAGTCAACATATCTGCAGGATTCTTTAAACCAAGGATTTTCTTCAAGAACAAATGTACCATTTCTTATCAACTCTCTTGTAAAGTGATATCTCAGTTGAATATACTTTGTCCAAGCTTGAAACACGAGATTCTTCGCAAGATCAATGACACTCTCACTGTCGCTATACAAAGCACTATTCATATTTTCTTGCCCAACTCCTCAAGAAATTTTTTCAACTAAATCATCTCATTGCTAGCTACAGAGATAGCCATATATTATGTTTCTTTGGTTGAAAGAGCAACACTCTTTTGAATTCGAGAAATACAACTCACTCCGGTGCCACCCAAAGTGAAAATATAACCCATTGTACTTTTTATTGTATCCAAACATCCCCCCAAATCTGCATCAGAGAACCCTTTCAAGATAATGTTGTTCTTACTGAAACATAATTCAACCTTTGATGTGCCTTGCGAGTCGCATAACAACTACTTGATTGTTCCCAATACTCTCTTCCTGGATTAGACATACATCCGCTAACAACTCTCACTGTATGAACAATATTCGGCCTTGTACACACCATAACATACATCAAACTTTCAATCGTAGATGCATAAAGAACTTTAGCCATATATTTCTTCTCTTCATCCGTTTTAGGGGATTGATTCTTTGTGAGATTAAAGTGAATCACCCACGTGTACTTCTTGTCTTCGTATCATGGACACTGAATTTTTGCAATAATTTCTCAACATACTTCTCTTGAGATAATTTCAAAGTACCTTAAGATCAATCCTTTATGATGCACATATCAGGTATCTTTTTTTTGCACCGATATCCTTCATCTCAAACTCCTCAGACATCCGTCTCTTTAGCCTGTTGATTTCCCTCATGTTTGATCATGCTATCAACATGTCATCAACATACAACAATAATATGATATAAGATGAATCAAACTTTTTAAAGTAACAACAATATTCTATCGCACTCCTCTTGTACCCATTCTTCATCATAAAGCCGTCAAACTTCAAGTACCATTATCTTGGTGTTTGCTTTAAACAATACAAGTTTTTTATAAGCTTGCAAACAAGGCTTTCAGTCCCAGCTCCCTAAAATCCCTCTAGATGAACTATTTAGATGTCTTAGTCAAGATCATCATGTAAGAACGAGATCTTAACATCTAGTTGCTCTAGATATAACTACTCTGCAGCCATAATATTTAGCACAATTCTAACAGTAGTCATCTTAAAAGTGGGAAAAAATATATAATTATAGTCAATACCTTTTTTTATTGATAGCCTTTGACCATTAACCTTGCCTTGTATCTCTTGTTGTCATAATATTCTTCTTTGATCCGGAACACCCACTTATTCTATAAAGCCTTCTTTCCTGCTAGTAACTCTGTTAAATACCAAGTCTCATTCTTCTCAAGAGAACTCATCTTCTCTTCCATGACTGATTTCCATTGAACTGATTTATCCACCTGTACTGCCTCTGATAACACTAAGGCTCTCCGTCCTCGGTCAATAACATATAAAATGCCGAAGGAGAAAATATTTACGGTGGCCTCACAATTCTGCTAGATTTTCTTACCTCAGTTTGTGGAGTAACTAGAGCCATGTCATCAACATTCTCCGAACTCTCATTATTTTCTGTAAGATATTCTTCTATAATCTCTTCAAGAACTACTTTCTCTTTCTCATGCTGTTCACTTGTAAAACCAGAATCGACATCAAGCTTATACTTATACACTGCATTCTCATTAAAAGTAACATCTCTACTTTTAATGACCTTCTTCGTAAGTTCATCCCATAAACGGTAACCCATATCATTGGAGTCATAACCAATAAAGATACACTTCTTTGATGTTGGATCTAGCTTGTCCCTGTTAGAATCTTTAACACACACATAAGAAACATAATAAGAAAACTCGCAAGTGTGAAAGATTTACCTCCTTTTCCCTCCACGCTTCTTCAAAAATCTTAAACCCAAAAGGACTTGAAGGTCCTCTATTTATGAGATACGCTGATGTGCTAACTGCATCTATCCAAAAAGTCTTTGACAACCCAACATGTAATCTAATACCCTTGGCCCTCCCATTCAATGTTCTATTCATGCCCTCTACAAAACCATTATGTTGTGGTGTCTCTGAAATAGTTTTAATCATTCTAATCCCAAATTCTGAACAAAAGCTTTAAACTCTGTTAGGACTTTAAGTATACTGTAGAGGGGGTAAATACAGTATAAATAAATAATCAAATTGAAACTCAAGATTCATAAACACTTTTTATATTAATGAATAAAAATTGATTACAAAACTCTCTCAAAGAATGACCAGATATCCTTAAGAGCTGTTACGTTATACATAAAGATATTTCAATAACCGACACATATAGTTTTAACCTAATATGTGCTTATATACTACACAGTTACACAATCAATCTAGTTGATATGATAAACATGAATAAGGAATTCTAATACATATCCAACTATTGATTGCTACAAAGAAGTAAAGCCCTACACCGATATATCTCTGCAAATATATCTTCTTGTGATATCTCTTGATTTCCAGCTTGACAAATACTGATATAAACAATACTGATGACAAATACTTATCAGAAAATACTGATGACAAATGTTGATGATGTTATCCTTTGTGTAACGACCGATATTTTATTACTCATAATTGAGTTGTATTTAAATATTTGATTGTAAATTATTAAAGACTTGCATGAATATGTGTCAATTAATGTTTATGTGACCAAGTATAGAAGAATATTATAAATCGATAAGTAAAGTGTTTTATTTGGAATTTTGTGTGTAATTTTAAAGATATTAGTTGTTGAAGATAATTACTTTCCAAAAATATATTTTCTTTTAAAATCATAAAAGTGATCTCATAAAATTTTTAAAATTCCGAGCTATTTTATGGTATAATTATTGTAATTTATGGAATAATATTTTGATTTATAAAGTCAATTTTTAAATGATATTTAGAAATGTGAATAAAAATTTATGGATTACTAAATTTCCTATGTATGCATTTGATCACCCAAAAGGTAAGAGGGACATTATTATCATTTCCAAACCCACTAACATCTTTTCTACTTTCCAAATTACTAGACTAACCTTACATGCATAGTTTGGTTAGTATAGTGGAAGGGTAACCTAGTACTTTCTAACCCACTACCTAAATTAGCATATAAAAACTCACCAAGTTGACAAATAAAATCATTTGTGATCACTCCACTCAACCAACTCACTTTCTTTTCTCTTCCTCCCCTCTCTTCTCTCCCTTTCGACCGAACACACACACACACACCATCACCTCCATTTTTCATTCAATTCCTCAAGATTCTTATGTAATCCAACTCTCTAATACTTGTCCAACCCATTCATATATGTTTTATATGAAAGTTTGAGTGCTTAAGTGTTGCATGTTAGAGATGATTCCAAAACTCAAGTGAAAGGCCTTGGTTCTTATGAATTTAAGGTCCAAATCATGAGTTACTTGATAGAATATATTTTTATGTATATTTTAGATGATTTTATTCTCATATTAATTATATTTTGTATTGATTTGGATATTTATTTAATATATTTTAATGTTTTATTGTAGAAAATAAAGAATCCTTGACTTGGAAGCATTTGGAGCGAAAAGACCTATTTTACAGTGAAAATAGAAGAAAATTCGTATTATTTGGCTATGCGGGCTGCAAATACTGTTTGGGCCATATCTAGAGATCCAGAAATCCGTTTTTGATGATCTTACAGTCCACGCGAAGCTTGCAAGATTTCCCTTAATTTAGAAATGGGCCCAAAAGCAAAGTCCAACTGGAAGAGTCCGGAAACTGGGGAGCAAAAACAGCTGCGAATTTTATATTAAATTCCTACTGCATTATGGAATTCTTTTTTTGTATTATTATTAGAACATTAAAAATACTTTTAATATTAAAAATAGGATCAGATATTAGTATTAGAGGAGACTTTTAGTTGGATGATTATTTTTTTTATCATTAGTTAGAGAAAAGAGACATACGGACGTTTACAGAAAAACTAGGGTTTATGTCATTCATCTTCTTGATTGGATTCTTTGTTTAAGCTTGGATCACAATTTCTTCATTAATATAAAAGGTATCCTTAATCTCTTCTTATTTATTAGCATATGTCTTTTATGGCTTTCTTCTTTAATCTTGTTGCTTTCATTGTTAATATGAGTGAGTAGTCTTATTCTAGGGCTTAAGGGAAGCCATGTTTGTACCATGACAATTCTTTGATTTGTTAGTAGTTTAATGGGTAAAGAGTGATTCTAATTGATATGCTTTATTGCTTAATCTATGTAATTGGCCAATATCGTGGATTAATTGTATGTAAATATGGGTAATAGATTGAGAGATTTTACTCGCTAGAGGAACACATACGATTAGCAGAATTGAGGATTAGTGTGAGAGCATAATTGGATTTCTGAAAGTGTTAATGCTTGAGAGAGATTAACCATTACTTTAATTACTCGACCCAATAAATTGTTATATTTCAGTGAATGTTTTGGTGTAAGCATGGTGAACCTATATTACCCTAGACTTTAGTTATTTGATTTTAACCACACAAAATTTGCATTATTTAGTTAGCTAAAAATTCACAACACTCGATTTAATCCAGAAACAATTTATAGTAGTTGAATTAAAATCCTTGAAATAGTCTCCTTGTGGATACGACCCATACTTGTCTATATCTGCTAACAACACACACCGTGCACTTGCGGTATTATAATTTACACATCATTACTCCATTTTTGGAGAAGGTTATGGTTGGTGAAGTGATTATACTCCCACCATTTCCATGCTCACCATTCGGCAATGGCTTTTTAAGGATCCAAATGGAACCAATTTTAGTTGCCTTGTTTGCATTCAAAAGTTTTAATGCAAAAATCATATTTTCAAAGCATATATCTTTGTTTAAGCTCTTGCATGTCAATGATCTTTATAGTTTTAGTCTTGCATGTTAGCTTAAAACTCTTGCATGCCATGTTTTAATTGATATATAATCATATAAATACTTGCATGTTAGTTTTAGGATTTAAACTAAAATTGTTAGTAGAGCATCTTTGAGTATAAATGATTTTGTGGCTATGTGCTCAAGTTTGTGAAGTCTTAAGCTTGAAATTTGCTTTGCATGCAATGGATAATGACTTATTTTTCTGGATTAAGGTATGACAAGATGTTAAATGAGTTTATTTAGTTGATAGCATGATTATATGTTGAGGTTTATGTTCATATTTGTGCATGTATATTCGAAAATATGATTAAGTGTCATGCATGCTTAGTTGTGTTTGTATATCACTTTATTATTATGATTTTGGAGTATGGAATGATCTCATCAGTAGATAATAGGAAGAACAATAGGGTTAGTGATTTAGTTTTGGTTTTCCTTGTTGTGAAGTGGGCTTAAGTTGAATGGAGCTAAGGAGAAAAGGGTAGCATAGTTTGAATCATAAGTTTAGATTTTGTCCAAAGTTCGGAGAGTTTTGAGTGAGCATTAGTGAGGCCTAGGATGCCCAAACTCCAAAGTATTGGGACTTGATATAAGATTGAGTCCAGTAGCCATAGATTGAGGTTGTGTTTTGATGGGTGCATTGGTGTTAAACCGAGAACAACCCAAAACAAGGACAATTTTGGAGTTAGAGTGATTAGGGTCCAATTTAGGTTAGTTTTGGGTAATTAAACCACGGGCTCTGATTGGTAATGGTGTAATGGAGTCTATTGAAGGTTAGTAAGCCATTAAAACCAACCTTAGGGCAAGATTAATGGGTTTTAAGTTGGGTAAAATAGGGTAATTTGCAAAGTTACAACTGCAGAATTGTATCAACTTCATAGGAAGCCATATGTGAGCCCAAGTGAGGCCTTAGTGTCAAACCAAGTTTAGGAGTTAGTTTTATGATTTAGGAGTTAGGAAAAGTCATAGTTGAGTGAATGCACAAGATAGAGAGGTTCGTTTTTGTCAAGGCACATAAGGTGGTGCAGAATGGTGCACTCGGGAAGATCGGATTTCTGTGAGGTGTTTGTGAGTTCAATTAGGTGAGGCCTAGGTGTGACTTGATATGTATAAAATAGATAAAGGTAAGTAGAAGGGAATGTGCTAAGGAGAATCAATAAAATTGGATTTATAATACTTGGGATTACAAAGTTTGGTGACTAAGAATGAGGAATAGGTAGAATCGAGTGATCAAGGGTAGAGTGTCTCTAGATCATTCAATACTCGTATGGTTATGTGAACTAAATGCCATATTTCTATGTGACTACATGTAATTATTTATGATTATATGTACTAATTGATCACATATGAAATGCATGATAATAAGTGAACTCGTGTAAGTAGTACCTATGTGTTGCATTAGAGTCGAGTGGTATGTAAGAGTCCTTCGAGTTATGTATAGAACCTTTGGTAATGAGGTTATATTATATGTGTAGGTTCAAGAGAAGATAGAGGAAAGACTCTTGCCATCAAAGTCGAGTAAGGGAGCTCGAGGTTACTTTTGTGTTAACTGAGAACGTTAGGAGAGGCAAGTATCCCTACCTTCACTTATCGTTCAAGTGATGTTTTCTTTAAACTCTATTATACAAGTATTCTATTTCCAACTTATGGTTATTGCAAGTGTACCACCCCTTTCAAATTTACTTTATGCAACTATTTTGACGTAACCTATTGATTATCGTTATGATTCTTTCGATACTTTATTCCTTAGTTATTGAACCTTTTTATACCATGATTATGGTTCTTGATCTTGTCAATTATGTGATATTCCCATGATTTGTTTTTCCTACTCTCAATTGATTGATCTTTTCTCTCTAATGACCCCACTTGTAAGATAAAGATTCCTTTCTTGATAAGATCCTTATATTTCTAATCCTTTAAATTTTGATTGTATGTCTATTGCCTAGAATCCTTTCAAAGAAGGTTCATGGTTAAAATGATTTTCCGGATATTTAATACAAATTTTTGAACATTTTTCATGATTAAAATAGGTAACAAAATCATTTTATAAATAAATAACAGGGTTCGAATACCCGAATCTGACTTTAAAAACATTTAATAATAATTATCGTGTCTTGAACATAATTTAGAATAATATTTTAAACTCGAAACTATTTACAGAATTTTTTTAAATCAAAAGAAACAATTAAATGTAATTAAATAATCATTTAAAATTAATTAATAACTAATTAAATCAATTATTTAATTAATATTAAAATTAATTGACCAATTTAATAATTAATTATTAACTAAAATTAATTAATTAAATAATTCAGATATATTTTTGAATTAAAAATAATTTTTAGAATTAAAAATAATAATATTTGGAATTTTTAAATATTAAAAATCATTTTCTGAAAAAAAAATAAAACAGAAATATAAGTTTTGAAAATTTAGGAAAGAAATATCCTCTTTTTGGAAGATTTGTAAACTACAGGGACCTTTTTGTAAGGTTTTTACAAATACGAGGTCAAAGTGGTAATTTACCATCTTCCCCGTCCTTCTCGCCGGTAGTCGCCATTAACGGTGACCACGAGCTATTAATCATACACTATCTTCGTGTACAAATTCCTATACCCAGTAGAGCCCTTATAATTGTCCCTTGAGACTAAGAACTAAACCAAAGCATAGTTCAGTGTACACAAGATGACTATGATGACCTCAAGTCTAAGGATACTTGTACAATTATCACTATGTGAACAACTGCTGACACGTGAGTGAACTCCATCAGTTGTTCAGCTGTGTGAGTCATGTTCAGTGAACTTATTCTATAATAAGCACCTACATACTAGCTATAGTGTCACCACACAAATGTCTATGAGAACAGACATCCTTCATAATGAAGCAAGCATAGTATGTACCGATATTTGCGGATTATTAATTACCAGTTAGTAATCCTACGACCAGGAACTATTTAAGTTTAGAGTTATCATCTTTTAGGTCTCATTATTATGATCTTATCACAATCCATAAAAAGCTTTACTCTAAACTGTGGTATATCTTATTTAAACATTTAAATAGATAGAGCCCGTAATAAAAACAAAACAAGTCTTTTATTAATATCAATGAAATCAAAACAGATTACATAAAAGTTATTCCTAAATCCTCATACATGATTGGACTTAGGACATATCTCTTTCCATACTCAGAATATTTCTCTGGTTAATCAAGAAAGATGCATGACTCCCTATCAATTGTTCAAGAACAAGAAACCAACTATAAATTTTCTTCATGTCATTGGCTACAAATGCTATATTCTGAGAAAACAAACTGATCAAAATGGGAAGTTTGATGCTAAAGCAGATGAAGGAATTTTTGTTGGCTATGATGTTGGTAAAGCATATAGAGTCTACAATCTAAGAACCAACATTGTTGTGGAATCAATATATGTTGTGTTTGATGATAAAAAGATTGAAGGACTGCAAGATGGAGATTACCATGAGAGCCTCAAATTTGACAATGTGGAGATGGTTAATGATGATAGTGATGATGAAAGTGATCAAGAAACGGTATCTAAGGATAATACAGAAGAATCAACTACCAATGAAGCACAAAACTCAACATCTGTCGAGTTGCATAATGCTTCATCCGTCAGGAGGCAATCTGTGTTATCCATCGGGAGACAACCAGCTTCATCCGTTGGTACTCAAAATTCACCATCCGTCGGGTTATCAAAAGGAGCAGAAAGTCAAGATAGATCACCTACAGAAAGTTCCCCTTTCTCATATCAAAGATCCACAAACTCAGGGGGAGTTTCTAATAATCAAACTCAATCACACATCAAGACAACAATGAGGCCTCTTCATCTAGAGCTAATCAACCTCAACAAAGAAAATGGACAAAAGATCACCCCTTTGAGATCATAATTGGTGATGTATCTTCTAGAGTTCAAACAAGGAGATCAACTCAAGAAGAATGTTTATACAGCAGCTTTCTTTCCAAGGAAGAACAAAGAAGGTAGAAGAGGCTTTGTTCCTGATTGGATTTTAGCTATGCAGGAGGAGCTAAACCAATTTGAAAGGAATAATGTATGGAAGCTGGTGCCCAAGCCTAAAGGAAAGAATCCAATAGACACCAAGTGGGTATTCAGAAACAAGATGGATGAAAATGGCATAGTAGTCAGGAACAAAGCTAGTTTGGTTGCTAAGGGCTATTGTCAACAAGAAGGAATAGATTTTGATGAAATATTTACTCCTGTTGCAAGACTTGAAGCCCTCTGAATCTTTTTAGCCTATGCAGCTCATGCCAATTTCAAGGTCTATCAAATGGATGTCAAAAGTGCCTCCTGAATGGAGATTTCGAGGAGGAAGTCTATGTCAGTCAACCTCCTGATTTTGAAGATCCAAATTTTCCAGAACATGTCTATTATCTTTTGAAGGCACTTTATGGACTGAAGCAATCACCTAGAGCCTGGTATGACACTTTATCAAAGTTCCTTTTAGAAAATCACTTCACAAGAGGTATTGTAGATAAAACTTTATTTTTCAGAAATGTTAATGGCTCTAGCATACTTGTTCAAATTTATGTAGATGATATTATTTTTGGTCCTACAGATGAGAAATTTTGCAAAACGTTTGCCAAATTGATGCAAAGTAAGTATGAAATGAGTATGATGGGAGAACTAACTTACTTTCTTGGTTTACAAGTTAAGTAAGTTAGTGATGGAATATTCATTAGTCAAACTAAATACATTTTTAATCTTTCAAAGAAGTTTGATCTAGTGGATTGCACATCTGCAAAAACTCTCATGGCCACTGCAACTAAGCTTGAATTAAACACTACTGAAAAGTCTGTGGATATCTCAAGTTATAGGGGCATGGTTGGCTCACTTTTGTACTTAACAGCTAGTAGGCCAGATATAATGTTTGCTACATGTTTATGTGCTAGATTTCAGGCTGATCCTAGAAAATCTCACTTAATAGCTATTAAGAGAATTTTCAGATATCTCAAGGGAACACCAAAACTTGGCATTTGGTACCCTAGAGATTTTGGTTTTGATCTAACTGGTTATTCAGATGCAGATTATGCAGGTTGTAGAATTGATAGAAAAAGTACAATAGGAACTTGTCAATTCCTAGGAAACAAGCTTGTGTCCTGGTTCAGTAAAAAGCAAAATTCAATTTCTACTTCTACAGCTGAAGCTGAATATATTGCTGCTGGCAGTTTATGTGCACAGATTTTATGGATGAAAAATCAATTGCTAGACTATGGTTTGCAAATTGAAAGGATTCCTATTTTCTGTGATAACACAAGTGCAATTGCCATCGCTGAAAATCCAGTACAACATTCAAGGACAAAGCATATAGACATCAAGTACCACTTCATAAGGGAACATGTAATGAATGGTACTTTAGAACTACATTTTGTTCCAAGTGAGAAGCAGCTTGCAGATATCTTTACCAAGCCACTGGATGAATCCACATTTTCAAGGTTGGTAAGTGAGTTAGGTATGCTCAATTATTCCTAAATCTTTATGAGTTAATTTGTAAGTTGGAATGCAGCCAGATATTTAATTGATTTTTCAGTCTAGGATGAAATTTTGGCTAAGTCAAAATTTACATCTCGACAGATGATCTTTATCCATCGAGTTTGATCATCCGTCGGAATACTATTTGCTAATAAAAATGAATTATTTTTCTGGAATATTTTATGACTCGACGGATAACAGTTTATCCTCATCCGTCGAATTGTCTTAATCTCAGCCGTTAATTCCCTGTACATTGTCCATCGAGTATACTTACAGTTTGAAAGCATAACACGACGGATAATGGGTGGAATTTTTACAGTTTATTTTAAACAGCTATTTTAGGCAATTTCTATTGGTTACTTTATTTTACTTTATTATTTTGACCAATTATTTTTGAGATAGTATAAAAGCTTATTTCATTTCAATCGCTTTTCTTTTATAATTCTCAATTCAACTGCTAAAATTTCATTCTCTCTCAAAGCACTTACTCTCTTTCTCTTCAAGCTCTTATTCTCTAACAATGGAACCTGTTGTAAAGATTATGTCTCAAACTGGGTTCATTTATGAGAAGAACAATTTCACCGCACTAGTGAACAAGGGTATTCAGCAATCTGGTGACTATCACAAGATGATGGACTTTGTAAAGAATTGCAAGCTCAGCTATGCCATGCTAGAATCACCCACAATCTTTTGTGAAGTTATTGAAGAAATATGGACCACTGCTACATAAAACTCAACAGATAAGACAATCACACTCACCATAAAGTTAAAGAATTATGTATTAATATTGATGTTATAAAACCATGTTTCAAGATTCCTGATAACACTGTTGTGGCGTCCTCCAAACCCGGGTCAGAAGTTTGGGGTCCACAACGCATGCACAATATATAAACCTGTATAAGAAATATTATTTGCAATGACCCTGCTTCACATAACCACGGATCACAACAGGTTAAAGTATGAAAGCAAGCCACAACCTTAAATTTTATTACAACGTACCAAATCCCAACTAATTTAACTTACACTGATAATAAAATTACTCTTACAATCTTACTATCTCTCAACCGAATGAAGCTCCTTCTAGCTCGATCCAACTCAAACTGGAATCTTAGCCCGTACTTTGGACTAAGGAACTTCATTATCATCCATATCCTTTTCAACTGTAAAATATATAAAAAGATTCGCAACAGTGAGCTAACTAGCTCAGCAAGTCATAATAACGATAACTGAGGTTAAATAATGATCAAATGAGATGATTCAGAGGAATCAAGTTTCTTTTTAGCTAATCATTAGAATTGGATATTCATTTTAAGTTTTTAAAAAAAAACCAAGGTTAGGTTGTTGATCAGTCACGCACTAACCCCGAGCGAAGCACACAGCTCTGCTCTACGAACTGGATCCAAGGCACACATTGGCCTAATTCGACCACGAATCTGGTCTGACCACGAATCTGGTCTGCATAAAAAAAACTATCCAATTCTAAAATAATTCAGTGTAATAAACAATATAATTTAATAAGCAAGACCATAATCAACAGCGATGAAGTATTGGTATAATAGCGTAATGCGATTCATGAGTATCACAAGGGTATATCAGGGTATGTATAAGAAATGGTTATCAGTTTGTAAAAGGATCAGGTATTAAACCAGTAATGATTTTTTAAGGTATAGTTCTTTGATGTTATAAAGAATGATTGGAGTATAAAAGTTTCTGTGTTTTCAAACAATTCTCTTCCAGGGTTTGGTGTTTGGTAGTTATACATTTGGGGAGTAGTATCATATTTGGGAGGTTTGGTATCTGAAAATCAACAAAGGATGGTTTACAAAGAATAAGGCTTATGTCTCAAGATCAAGAAAAATCAGGGTTCAAGGTTAAATAGTTTAAAGCACTTGCAATATTAAACCAGGAGTTATTTTGAATAATAGTGACACGTTAGGAAACAGTTCGAAAATATTTGCAGTATATCTTGAAGAAAAGTTCAGAAGTACTTGCCTTACATGTAATATCCGCGATATATCGTGCAATTATTTTTGCTAATAGATAATTATTATATGTGTTCAGTATCTATTTTGTGAATTATTTGTTAAGTGTTAAATGTGTTTGGATGTTTAAAAATAATATTAATTGAGTATTTTAATTTTTATACGTCCAAAATAAAATATAGATAATTGTCATATCTTCCTAATTATTTTTATGTTGATTTATGAATTTATAGGAATCATTTGAGTTTTATAAAATCTTTTTCCGGGTATTTAAAATCTATTTTATGAAAACGGGAACCAACCGACGTCATTCGTTTTTACGTTTTTAGAACCCGAAATTCTTCCGAGAACTCCTTCCTAACCTAATAGCAATATTCCGAGCATTTTCCATGTTTTGACTTTTTCGATCCGGCGTACGGTTTGTTCTGCGCGGGTCCCGGCGCAACCTTTTCGATACAATATTTGTTTCGATAAATCAATAAAACTCGTATTTTCGAGAAACGGGAGCTTTTTATTAAACTATTACAATTATCACCTCGTAGTACGTGTAATCAGGCGCTGAGACCAAGACCGCAGTACGAATTGTACTGATTTAGATAATTATCTCGAAAACTGGTACTGTTTGGATCAGTTTTTACAAATAAACGTGTCGTTTATATCCGAAATGATCCAACGGGATACTAATTTCCCGTAATTATAAATAGCCTTTACCGTATTTATTTTGTACCGGAAATCATTTGCAAACAGTATTTACATTATTTTTACAGAGAAAATACTATAATTATATTATGTTCTTCATAATCAAACATAAATTCGGAGGTGTTATCGATATCCGATTTTGACGCTCTTATACTCAAATCGAAGCTCTGAAAATCAAGAATCATAATCTTTCATCAAAACACACCCAGAAACATCAGGTAATTTTCTATTTAATTATTTATAATCGAATTTCTTGATAATTAAATTATGAATTTTTGTTCGAGAGATTGTTTAGATGATTTGATTATTGCATGTTGTAGGGCTTGTTTTCCTGATCATTTTGGTATATTATACTTCAAATTTGGAGTTCAATAACATGGGTAAATTTAAGTTTGATCTTCGGATGATATGAACTAGGGTTTTTAATTATTTTGAATGTTCTTAATCGATTTTAGGTATTCTTTGATTAGGGGTTATTAGCTGATTTTGTTACCTGGGTTGTGTTCCTTGTTGAATGGGTAGTCGATTTATGTATTTTTGTGTAACAACTGATTCCTGGAAAGCCCTCAAACGAGCTCGCCGGTTTTTATTCGAGCTCACCGGAGTTCTATGAAATTTCGTCGGAAAACGTTGTCCAAGGGTTATAAATCTAAACTGAACCCTTTTCTGAATTGTCGTTGCGTTAAGAAATCGATTGGAGTTTAGAAACGAATCAAACGATTCTGTATTTCTCTGAATTAGCCTTGCCGGATTCTTGCCGGCCGTCGTGTTCTTCTGAAACCCAGGTGACCCGTTCGGGTCGATTTTGACCCGGACTCCTGACCCGGTTTCAATCCATTTTCATCCTAAAATTTTTCTAAAATGCTGTTCTTACACTTTAACCCCTTAAGCTTCCAGAATTTTACAAATTTTCGATTCCTATTTTGCATTCTTTCAAATTTCGGATTTCTTTTTATAAATTATTTTTAAAATTGTTTTTAATTTCAGAAAAATCTAAAAATGATTATTTTAATTTCAAAAATTATTATTTTAATTCCAAAAATTATTTTTAATTCAGAAATAAATCTGAATTAATTAGTTAATTAATTTCAGTTAGTTTTTAAATGATTAATTGTTCAATTAATTTGAAAATTAATTGATTAATTGATTAAATTAAATTTTAATTGATTTTAGTTAATTATTTAATTAGATTTATTTATTTAAAAATTATTTAAAAATTCCGAAAAATAGTTTTGAGCTTTAAAATATTATTTTAAATTATTTCTAAGGCTCGATAATTATTATAAAATTGTTTCAAAGCGAGAATTGGCCGACCAAACCTTGTTTATTACTCTGAAATTGATCCAACGACCCGTTTTAATTCCGAAAAATGTTTTAAAAATCATTTTAAATACCTGAAAGCCTGTTTATGACCCGAGACTTCTTTATAAATGATATATCATTGATTATGGGACATGCTATGTGTTATATGTGACTTGTTGGTTAACTGTCGGTTTATATGTTCGGTAATTGCTTGTTTATAGCGTAACTTTCAATCCGCTAATCAGATTTGGGTAAAACGAAGGGTAGATAGAAGTGTATGTCGAATAGAATCGTATGAGTTAAATATTAATAGATACTTATGATGCCTAGCAGAGTAAGCAAGGCATAAGAAAGAGAAGCAGGTGATCAGGAAATAGAATTCACATGTAGAAAATAGAACAAGTGATCAGAGGATAGAAGTAAGACATAAGAGAAGCAAACGAGTGATTGTTGAATGGGGTCATTGGAAAAGTACAAGTGAAGTTGAAATCGATTATGATAAGGCAAGTATTTCTAAACCTTTCTCAAGATACAATGCAAATATCTCTAAATTCTCTTGTGACATATTGTTAATACCCAAATTAGCTCTGTTTTATACTGTACATATTTTGAATCCTTCAGCCTTGGACCTGAGTCACATCATTTGATTTTTGAGCCGTAGGCCTTATTCTTTGTAAACCCTTTCTTGTTGATTTACCAGATACTAAACCACACAAATACGGTACTACTCCACAAATATATATCCATCATATACCAAACATTGGAACATAATTATTTACACATACTGAAACTTTTATACTCAACCATACCTTGTGATATCAAAGTACTAAAACCTTGTAAAAACACTACTCATCTAATACCCGATTATCCTACCGGCTGGAGGCTACTTCTTTTATGTACTTTGACATACCCTTTTGGTAACCATGAATTTTTACCATGCTCTTTTACAAATGTTTTATGGTTATTGATTATGATCTGATTTTATTGAATTCTATTGTTTATCATATTGAACTGCTTTAGAATCAGATAGTTTTCTTTGTGTGGACCCGATTCGTGGTCAGACCATATTGATGGTCAAGTTAGGCCAATGTGTGCCTTGGATCCAGTAGTTAGAGCAGTGTTGTGTGCTTTGCTCGGGGTTAGTGCATGACTGATCAGCAGCCTAACCTTGGTTTTAAAAACTTAAAAATGAATATCCAATTCTATTGGTTGTTTAACAAGAAACTTGATTCCTTTGAATCATCTCGTTTAATTATTATTTAACCTCAGTTATTGATAATATGACTTGCTGAGCTAGTTAGCTCACTCTTGCAAATCTTTTTACATATTTTACAGTTAAGAAGAATACAGTTGATAGCGAGGTTTCCCAGTTCGATGCGCGAGCTAGGATTCCAGATTGAGTCGGATCGAGCTAGCAGAAGCTTACTATAGTAGTGAGATAGTAAGATTGTAAGAATAATTTTATTATCGGTTATAAGTTAAATTAGTTGGGATTTAGTACGTTGTAATAAAATTTAAGGTTGTGGCTTGTTTTCATACTTTAACCTGTTGCGATCCGTGGTTATGTAAAGCAGGGTCATTGCAAATAATATTTTATATACAAGTTTATATATTGTGTATGTGTTGTGGACCCCAAACTTCTGACCCAGGTTTGGGAGGGCGCCACAGGTTGGTATCAGAGCTACATGTTATAAGTCACTGAAACAAGCTTAGATTGTCGGGATTGGGTAGAGGGTTAGGACTAGGAATATGAAATAAAAAGACAGGTCATCATGAGGTTGAGTGCGACTGTATAGTAGGTCTCCAGCATGGTTCGTGTTGCGATTCGGGATTCTTAACTAACGACGTGATATCCAGGCAACGGTAATGGCAGATCCTGATTTCCCTGCATCAACTGATCGTTTGGAGCTTTCCGTTTAAGGAGCGTCATCTTCTCCCAGATTTGATTTGCGCCTTGTTCCTCCATCGATATTAATGGTACTACCTTCTGTTATGACAGTTGCACCTCTCCAAGTTATTGAACGCTATTCTATCATCTCTTGATATTAGATTACCTATTCAAGAACCTTCATTTGCTTATTCTTGTTCTTTTGAACATTCAACTATGAATGTATCTTTTCTGTTCACTATACACCATATTCTATATCCTCCGTATAAAAACCTTTCCAATGAAACAACAGCATTTGCGAGAAGGGACACGATAGCTGCAGTAAATGGTGAGTATTGAGATACAAATTAAGGTGAGAAGGAGTTTAGAAAGAAGATTCAAGTGTTCCGGAGGATGGATGTTATCAGGTTACAAGAAGCTATTAGTAATTAGGCCACTCATGACTAGCTCGTGGAATGTAGTAGATAAGTGTTGAAGAGAGAGAGTTAGAGGAGATTAGGGATCTGAAGATTTCTTGAAATTGGAAAATGGTGTTATAATGATGTGATATATATTTTAACAGGATGATATGACATTAACTGACTTGTTGACTATTGGATAGTCTGTTCCACTTAATGATTGCAAAGTGGTTAACGGGAGTACTACTAGTATGAGAGCCTTAATGTGAAGCTATAACGACATCAGAAGTTTTTATTGATTAAGGAAAGTAATAGACCCAATGAAGGAGAGGAGATAAATGGAAGTGAATGGACCCTTGAGTGATTGTTTCTTTAACTTGGTATCTAGTCATAAGAAGGACAACAACCAACTCATACAGTAAGGACAACCGGAGGTGTGATTTTCAAAATTTTCAAAATTTTTAACAAGTTTTCGAAAAAGATTTTCCTTACTAAATTTCTAAAAGCCTTTTTGAATAAGATAAGTTTTAAACCTTGGTTGTCAAGTTACTACTTGAGTTTCTTGTTTGCTAAAAGACCCGGATCACCTGGAAGGAGATTGTTTCAGACTCAGTGTTGTTAATTTGGAAAAAAAAATGAGTTAACCTGCGATTATGAAGGAGTGGGTGCAAGTATTGTTTGATAGGATTAACAACAGAACCAGCGTACGGAGTAACTATTCATCCAATTACTGGGATTATCAGAATTCGAAGAATTCATTGATTAAAAAGAGACCTGAGCATGACCGAGAAAGATTGGGAAGATTTTCAGACTTTTCTAAAAGAAGAATATTATTAATAAAAAAATCGCTATGTTAAAGGATTCATTGTTATTCCAAATTAAAAAGAGGAAACTCAAGGGTATCAGATAAGAATGCCATTATGATTGAATTGTTAAAGTATAATACGTGTAAGTGCGACGTTACAGACGCGAAACTTAGCAAGTAAGAATCTACCATAATGCTTAGTTGCGAAGGCATCTTAGCATACTTCTAAAATTGTTATATGATACAATTTGGATATGACCGATCTCAAAAGATGAATACAAGTGAAATGTGGATGGTGACCAACGGTATCATTTTTGTCCTCAACATTTCAGCGTATATTCCTTTTTAATTCCTAAAAATGTAAGAACTCCTTTTTTTTAATAAATTCTTTCTGATGATATCAAAATGGAGGATTTTGCATTCCTTTCAAATTTAATTATTTCCCTCGAGTTTTGCTTTCTGAGTGAGACAAACAGTGTTATGATGAGACACTTTGTTGGAATGACGAAGAGTCGGGTGGGACGCCACCTAATCATGTGTTGTATGCCATACGGTATGAAAGACTGGCCATCTTAAGTACCAATGTGGTTTCCTCATTCATATTCAAATCATTACTTCTTCTTTCTTTTCAACTTTGAGTTTATTAAAATTGTAAATCCTTCTAGTTGCTTCATTGTATCGTTGCTCTTTGCAAGAGCTTTTCAAACAAAAGTCAACGTATTATACACTCAGCGGGCAAAGTCTAATCTACCTCTCATGCATGGAAAGGAAACACGGGCGTATGGTGAGAATTGCAAATCACTGGCCCTAGCCAGGGATGCATTAAGAGTCAAGGGAATCTACTTTAATAAGGAATACGTCTCCGAGAATGAGAATTTGTGATTTTCCTGGGAAATATGTTATTTAAAATATGGATGTGATGACGTGGATGATTATTGCGGATACCTTATGCATTAAAGTATTGAAAGATGTGGGAGTAACTTGATCGTATATCTCTCAAGGTTTTATTGATAGGATGAATTATCCTGTCGAATCAATAAGTTTATGACTAAAGAGCTAGCAAGTTAAGAAGGTGCAGTTATTGAATAAGTAAGTACCAATGGAGGAATCGATATTTCTGGCAATTTATTGTGAAGAATTGATATCATTTAAGATAAGAGGATTTGACATTACTCTAAGGAATGGATTAACTATTCAAGTGTGATGCCCAAGTAGACCGTCGTGATGGAAGATAGTTCTGAAAATGCCAAATGAGAACATGAAGAAGTTTAAAGAACAAAGGAAAGTAAAGAACTTGTTAAGAATGATTTAAGATTACAGTGACCAAAATATGAGTGCTATGGCGATTATAACTAAGAGTCCGAAGCAAACCGAACTTGAAGATTTTACAGTCTCAAGATATGTTTCCAGATGAGTTACCAATATTTCCTTTAAATAAAGAAAATGCGGTTATGATTGATTTAGCACTTGAAATGAAGCCAGTGTCCAAAGGCCCACACATAATGGCACCAGATAAATTAAAGGAGTTACCAGAGCAACCGCAGGAGATAATTAGAAGAAAAAGCAAATGGACCTAGCGTACCCCCTAAAGTGCACCAGCACGATGTGTTAATAAGAAAGATGGAAGTGTGAGATTATGTGTTAGCAAAAGCTCAACAAGTTTACCCTCAAGAGCAGATATCTATTACCTTGAACCAATGATTTGCTTAATTAAATGAATGAAGCAAGGTATTTTTATAAGATTGATTACCAAGTGAAGATTGAACTTAGGAATATATCAAAGATAATTTTTCAGAACTCAGTACTGTTGTTATAAAATTCTAGAGATGTTAGTTGGATGAGCTGATATACCAGTGATATTTAAATTTGATGAGTAGAATCTTGAAGGAGGAATCTGGATAAGATGTACTTGTGTTACTTAAGAAGAACCATGCAACCTATACAATAATAGCTGAGGAATCAAAGAAGAAAGAAGCGGTATAAAAGGTTTACCAGGTGAAAACTTTAATGGCAAGAAGTATAATTCTTAGTATAGACAGTCAGTAAGGAGGAGACAAAAAGGGGATTCAGCAGAAAAATTTAAAGATGGTATGAATGAAGAAAGACCAGAAGTACCAACAAAAGTAAGAAGTTTTATCATGGGCCAGTTACTATCAAAAATTTGTGCAAGATTTCCTGAAAGTTGTAATATTTTGGATGAAGCTAACCCGGAAAAACAAGAAGGTTATATGAAATGGAGAAGGGTGAAGAAAGTTGTGCGAAGTTAAATGAAAGAACGGTTACAACATCTATTTTATCACTTTGAAAGTATCAGAGAGATTTGGTAGTTTATAGTGATACTTCTCGTAAGGGAATAGGATGTGTGTTGACGCAAAATAATAAAGTTATTGCATATGCATCCAGACAACCGAAACCTTATGAGCAGAAGTACCCTACTCATAACTGAGAATTAAAAGCAACAATAGTATTCGTTTTGAAAGATTGGGAAATATTATAAGTATAGAGAAAGATGTGAGATATATACGAACCATAAAAGTTTGAAGTATGAACTCCCGAGAGAATAGCAAATGTAGTGACAAGAGATGAGTAAGAAGGAGAGAGAATGAACATAGAGACTATACCAGAAAAATTATCTATGGAATTCTAGAAGTTGGAATTGGATGTCAGGGTTCATGATCCAAAAAGGAGCAAGAAGGTATAAGTATAACTTTTCAGTAAGAATTGTTAAGGAAGATAAAGGAGTGTCGAGAAGAGGTAATGGATCAGGATATAAATCATTTAGTAGATGAAGAATTGTGCACGCAAAAAGGACGAACAAGGTATTCTTAGGTTTTCTTCTAGAATTTGGATTCTACCAGTGACGGAATTGAAGAATGAAAATTTTACAGAAAACTCATGATTCAAGATATTCAATTCATTCAGGGAGTACCGAGATGTATAGAGATTTAAAGGAAAATTATTGGTGGCCAGATACGAAGAGGGAAATTGCGAAATAGATTAGCAGATGTTATATACGTCAAAAAGTTAAGGTAGAACATCAGAGACCAAGTGGATTGCTACAGCCATTTGAGGTTCCATAGTGGAAGTGGGAGCATATCGCCATGAATTTCATAGTTGGGCTACCAAGCCAGCTCATTTTCTGTTTATAAATGGAAGATTTTCACTGGACAAATCAGATCATATGTACTTAAAAGAAATTGTAGTTCTTCATGGAATTCCTGTGACCATCGTATCCGATTGAGATCCAAGATTTAATTTAAGATTTTGAAAGAGTTTTTAAGAATGGTTGGAAATATAACTGAAAATGAATACGACTTACCATCCACAGACGGACGACCAGAGTAAAAGAATGATCCAGACAATCGAAGACATGCTACGTGTTTGTGCTATTGATTTCAAAGGAAGTTGGAACAAGCATTTACCTCTCGTAAAATTTGCTTACAACAACAGTTATCACGCTAGTATTGGGATACCACCCTACGAAGCCTTTATGGACACAAATGCAGATCTCCGGTGTATTGAGATGAAGTAGGAGAACGCAAAATACTTGGACCTTAATTAGTAAGGCAGACAAAAGAAGCTATTACAGCTATCCAGAAAAGATTAATAGCAGCACAAGATCGCCAAAGGAAATATGCAGATTAATCAAGGAAAGATATGGAATACGAAGAAGAGAATTTGGTATTACTAAAAGTATCACCGTGGGAGGGGTTAACGAGGTTTGGAAAGAAAGGAAAACCGAGCCCAAGATATATCGGACCTTTTGAAATTTTAAAGCACGTTTGCAAAGTAGCTTACGAGTTTTCGTTACCTCCGCACATGGAGCATATTCATAATGCTTTCACATATCTATGCTTAAGAAGTATAATCTAGACTCCAGGCATGTGATAGAGTAGGAGCCAATAAAGCTCCAGGCAGATTTGTCATATGTGAAGAGTCCGATAGAGATTCTAGAAGGAAAAGAGAAAGTATTAAGAAATAAAGTGATAAAATTAGTAAGAGTATTGTGGAAAACCCAAAGGTTGAAGAGTCAACCTGGGAGTTAGAAACAGATATGAGAGAAAAGTACCCTCATTTGTTTTTTTAAGAGATTCTGAGGACAGAATCCTTTTAAGGGGGGAAGGATGTAATATCCGAGATATATCGTGCAATTATTTTTGCTAATAGATAATTATTATATGTATTTAGTTTCTATTTTGGGAATTATTTGTTAAGTGTTAAATATGTTTGGATGTTTAAAAATAATATTAATTGAGTATTTTAATTTTTATATGTCCAAAATAAAATATAGATAATTGTCATATCTTCCTAATTATTTTTATGTTGATTTATGAATTTATAGGAATCATATGATTTTTATAAAATCTTTTTCCGGGTATTTAAAATCTATTTTATGAAAACGGGAACCAACCGACGTCATTTGTTTTTACGTTTTTAGAACCCGAAATTCTTCCGAGAACACCTTCCTAACCTAATTGCAATATTCCGAGCATTTTCCATGTTTTGACTTTTTCGATCCGGCTTATGGTTTGTTCTGCGCGGGTCCTGGCGCAACCTTTTTGATACAATATTTGTTTCGATAAATCAATAAAACTCGTATTTTCGAGAAACGGGAGCTTTTTATTAAACTATTACAATTATCACCTCGTAGTATGTGTAATCAGGCGCTGAGACCAAGACCGCAGTACGAATTGTACTGATTTAGATAATTATCTCGAAAACTGGTACTGTTTGGATCAGTTTTTAAAAATAAACGTGCCATTTTATATCCGAAATGATCCAACGGGATACTAATTTCCCGTAATTATAAATAGCCTCTACCGTATTTATTTTGTACCGGAAATCATTTGCAAACAGTATTTACAGAATTTTTACAGAGAAAATACTATAATTATATTATGTTCTTCATAATCAAACATAAATTCGGAGGCGTTATCGATATCCGATTTTGACGCTCTTATACTCAAATCGAAGCTCTGAAAATCAAGAATCATAATCTTTCATCAAAACACACCCAGAAACATCAGGTGATTTTCTATTTAATTATTTATATTCGAATTTATTGATAATTAAATTATGAATTTTTGTTCGAGAGATTGTTTAGATGATTTGATTATTGCATGTTGTAGGGCTTGTTTCCCTGATCATTTTGGTATATTATACTTCAAATTTGGAGTTCAATAACATGGGTAAATTTAAGTTTGATCTTCGGATTATATGAACTAGGGTTTTTAATTATTTTGAATGTTCTTAATCGATTTTAGGTATTCTTTGATTAGGGGTTATTAGCTGATTTTGTTACCTGGGTTGTGTTCCTTGTTGAATGGGGAGTCGATTTATGTATTTTTGTGTAACAACTGATTCCTGGAAAGCCCTCAAACGAGCTCGCCGGTTTTTATTCGAGCTCACCGGAGTTCTATGAAATTTCGCCGGAAAACGTTGTCCAAGGGTTATAAATCTAAACTGAACCCTTTTCTGAATTGCCGTTGCGTTAAGAAATCGATTAGAGTTTAGACACGAATCAAACGATTCTGTATTTCTCTGAATTAGCATTGCCGGATTCTTGCCGGCCGTCGTGTTCTTCTGAAACCCAGCTGACCCGTTCGGGTCGATTTTGACCCGGACTCCTGACCCGGTTTCAATCCATTTTCATCCTAATTTTTTTCTAAAATGCTGTTCTTACACTTTAACCCCTTAAGTTTCCAGAATTTTACAAATTTTGGATTCCTGTTTTGCATTCTTTTAAATTTCAGATTTCTTTTTATAAATTATTTTCAAAATTGTTTTTAATTTCAGAAAAATCTAAAAATGATTATTTTAATTTCTAAAATCATTATTTTAATTCCAAAAATTATTTTTAATTCAAAAATAAATCTGAATTAATTAGTTAATTAATTTCAGTTAGTTTTTAAATGATTAATTGTTCAATTAATTTGAAAATTAATTGATTAATTGATTAAATTAATTTTTAATTGATTTTAATTAATTTTTAATTAGATTTAATTATTTAAAAATTCCAAAAAATAGTTTCGAGCTTTAAAATATTATTTTAAATTATTTCTAAGGCTCGATAATTATTATAAAATTGTTTCAAAGCCAGAATTGGCCGACAGAACCTTGTTTATTACTCTGAAATTGATTCAACGACCCGTTTTAATTCCGAAAAATGTTTTAAAAATCATTTTAAATACCTGAAAGCCTGTTTATGACCCGAGACTTCTTTATAAATGATATATCATTGATTATGGGACATGCTATGTGTTATATGTGACTTGTTGGTTAACTGTCGGTCTATATGTTCGGTAATTGCTTGTTTATAGCGTAACTTTCAATCCGTTAATCGGATTTGGGTAAAACGAAGGGTAGATAGAAGTGTATGTCGAATAGAATCGTATGAGTTAAATATTAATAGATAGTTATGATGCCTAGCAGAGTATGCAAGGCATAAGAAAGAGAAGCAGGTGATCAGGAAATAGAATTCACATGTAGAAAATAGAGCAAGTGATCAGAGGATAGAAGCAAGACATAAGAGAAGCAAACGAGTGATTGTTGAATGAGGTCATTAGACAAGTACAAGTGAAGTTGGAATCTATTATGATAAGGTAAGTATTTCTAAACCTTTCTCAAGATATAATGCAAATATCTCTAAATTCTCTTGTGACATATTGTTAATACCCAAATTAGCTCTGTTTTATACTGTACATATTTTGAATCCTTCAGCCTTGGACCTGAGTCACATCATTTGATTTTTGAGCCGTAGGCCTTATTCTTTGTAAACCCTTTCTTGTTGATTCACCAGATACTAAACCACACAAATACGGTACTACTCCACAAATATATATCCATCATATACCAAACATTGGAACATAATTATTTACACATACAGAAACTTTTATACTCAACCATACCTTGTGATATCAAAGTACTAAAACCTTGTAAAAACACTACTCATCTAATACCCGATTATCCTACCGGCTGGAGGCTACTTCTTTTATGTACTTTGACATACCCTTTTGGTAACCATGAATTTTTACCATGCTCTTTTACAAATGTTTTATGGTTATTGATTATGATCTGGTTTTATTGAATTCTATTGTTTATCATATTGAACTGCTTTAGAATTGGATAGTTTTCTTTGTGTGGACCAGATTCGTGGTCAAACCATATTGATGGTCAAGTTAGGCCAATGTGTGCCTTGGATCCAGTAGTGAGAGCAGTGCTGTGTGCTTTGCTCGGGGTTAGTGCGTGACTGATCAGCAGCCTAACCTTGGTTTTAAAAACTTAAAAATGAATATCCAATTCTATTGGTTGTTTAACAAGAAACTTGATTCCTTTGAATCATCTCGTTTAATTATTATTTAACCTCAGTTATTGATAATATGACTTGCTGAGCTAGTTAGCTCACTCTTGTAAATCTTTTTACATATTTTACAGTTAAGAAGAATACAGTTGATAGCGAGGTTTCCCAGTTCGATGCGCGAGTTACCTCTTTTCAATTTAGAATAACCACAAATTATTCAACATAACGATCCTTTTATTAATAATATTCTTCTTTTAGAAAAGTCTGGAAATCTTCCCAATCTTCTTCGGTCATACCCAGGCTTCTGTTAATCAATGAATTCTTTAAACTTTAATGGTCTCTGCAACTGGATGAATAATTACTCCATACGAGGATTCTGTTATTAACCTTGTCAAACAATATTTACACCTTACCGTTAGGAATAATCAACTTCTTCATACTCGCATATCATTTTATTCTCTGAATTAACAATATTGAGTCTAAACTAAGTATCCTTCCAGGTAATCCGGGTCGTTTAACAAACAAGAAACTCAAGTAGTAACTTGACAACCAAGGTTTAAAACTTATTTTATTCCAAAAAGGCTTTTAAAAATTTTGTAAGGAAATATCTTTTTCAAAAACTTGTTTAAAATTTTTGAAAATCACAAATCTGGTTGTCCTTACTATATGAGTTGGTTGTTGTCCTTCTTATAACCAGATACCAAGTTAAAGAAACGATCACACAAAGGTCCATTCACTTCCATTTATCTCCTCTCCTTCATTGGGTCTATTACCTTCCTTAATCGATGAAAACTTCAACTGTCGTTGCATATTATCTTATTCGTGGCTTCACATCAAAGCTTCCATACTCGTAATACTCCCGTTAACAACTTTGCAATCGTTAAGTGGAACAGACTATCCAATAATCAACAAGTTGGCTAATGCCACATCACCTTGTTACTATAAATATATCATATCGTCATAACACCATTATATAACTTCAAGAAAACTCCAGATCCATAATCTCCTCTAACTCTCTCTTTTCAATACTTATCTAATCCATTCCACAAGCTAGTCATGGGTGACCTAATTACTAATGGCTTCTTTTAACCTGATAACAGCTATCCTCCGAAATACTTGAATCTTCTTTCTAAACTTTTTCTCACCTTTATTAATATCTCATGCACTAACCATTTACTGTAGCTATCGAATCCATCCTCGTAAATACTGTTTCTCTATAAGATAGGTTTTAAACTGAGGGCATAGAACATGGTGTATAGTAAACCGAAAAGATACATTCACAGCTGGATGTCCAGTAGAAAAAGAATAAGCAGATGGAGGTTTTTAAATAAGTAGTCTCGTATCAAGAGGTGGTAGAATAGCGTAGAATAACTTGAAGAGGTGCAACTATCATAACAGAAGGTAGTACCATTAATTCTGATGGAGGAACAAGGTGCAAATAAAATATGAGAGAAGATGATGATCCTCGAACGGAAAACTCCAAATGATCAGATGATACAGGGAAATCAGGATCTGCCATTGCCGTTGTCTGAAAATCACGTCGCAAGCTAAGAATCCCAAATCGCAACACGAACCGTGCCGGAGACCTACTATACAGTCGCACCCAACCTCACGACGTCTTATCTTTCTATTTCCTATTCCTAATCCTAACCCTCTACCCAATCCCGACAATCTAGGCTTATTTTAGTGACTTATAACCTGTAGCTCTGATACCAACCTGTGGCGCCCTCCAAACCCGGGTCAGAAGTTTGGGGTCCACAACACATGCACAATATATAAACATGTATAAGAAATATTATTTACAATGACCCTGCTTCACATAACCACGGATCGCAACATGTTAAAGTATGAAAGTAAGCCACAACCTTAAATTTTATTACAACGTACCAAATCCCAACCAATTTAACTTATACTGATAATAAAATTACTCTTACAATCTTACTATCTCTCAACCGTATGAAGCTCCTGCTAGCTCGATCCAACTCAAACTGGAATCTTAGCCCGTACTTTGGACTGAGGAACTTCACTATCATCCATATCATTTTCAACTGTAAAATATATAAAAAGATTCGCAAGAGTGAGCTAACTAGCTCAGCAAGTCATAATAACGATAACTGAGGTTAAACAATGATCAAATGAGATGATTCAGAGGAATCAAGTTTCTTTTTAGCTAATCATTAGAACTGGATATTCATTTTAAGTTTTTTTAAAAAAACCAAGGTTAGGCTGCTGATCAGTCACGCACTAACCGCGAGCGAAGCACACAGCTCTGCTCTACGAACTGGATCCAAGGTACACATTGGCCTAATTCGACCACGAATCTGGTCTGACCACGAATCTGATCTACATAAAGAAAACTATCCAATTCTACAACAATTCAGTGTAATAAACAATGTAATTCAATAAGCAAGACCATAATCAACAGCGATGAAGCATTGGTATAAAAGCGTAATGCGATTCATGAGTATCACAAAGGTATATCAGGGTATGTATAAGAAACAGTTTTCAGTTTGTAAAAGGATCAGGTATTAGACCAATAATTATTTTTCAAGGTATAGTTCTTTGATGTTATAAAGAATGATTGGATTATAAAATTTTCTGTATTTTCAAATAATTCTCTTCTAGGGTTTGGTGTTTGGTAGTTATACATTTGGGGAGTAGTATCATATTTGGGAGGTTTGGTATCTGAAAATCAACAAAGGATGGTTTACAAAGAATAAGGCTTATGGCTCAAGATCAAGAAAAATCAGGGTTCAAGGTTAAATAGTTTAAAGCACTTGCAATATTAAACCAGGAGTTATTTTGAATAATAGTGACACGTTAGGAAACAGTTCGAAAATATTTGAAGTATATCTTGAAGAAAAGTTCAGAAGTACTTGCCTTACAAGGCTTTACAACTATTACTGATCAATTTTGAGACAACTCTGTCGCTCAGTCTTTATTGTCTATCCACTAGATCTCTCTGGATTCGACCTCAACACTTAAGTCCTTTGATTGGAACCTTACTAAGCTTTTCGACTGACCACCAACTATCTTCCGTCCAATGCCAACTCTCGGGCATTCCGACTAGAACCTACAAGGCCGGAACACCCTAATTTAGACATTCGATTATGCTTGACATATCCTCGCTAACAATCTACCCGTGCGTTAACAAAACTCAACTCGTAATACATACATTATTACAATACGGGCATCAGTTAGGGTTCACGTCCTCATAAATCAATTCGGTGTTCATTTTCAGAAAATACGTATACTCGTCATTTTATGAAATTAGGGTTATTGGTTTTGGCAAAATGTTTCACTACAACATACAATCAGGTTTTGCATAAAACATACGTATATATATTTACTTATACTCGCTCGACGTCCCGATAATCCTAGGATATGCTCCCGTATTTTCGTAGTTCGATTTCCCGGAAATCAGACAGCGTCCCCTTTGTTTATCGGATTACCCGTCGACACATCATCGACGTCAAATCAATCACAACAAGATCTAAACCAACTACAATCCAATTTTCAGAATTCCAGAACCATTCCCATATGAAACTAATTACACGACTCATTTTATTTATTTTATAAAAATTAGGACTCAGAATAAATTCATCACCGTCCACCTTCAGCTCATCGAAATTCATCGCCGACGGCGGTAAAATCCGCGGGTATCTGATAAATCCGGATTTCTGACACAAATTCCACCGTTTAATCGAATTAATTTCCTGCACAATATTTTATTCTCATTACACAATTATCATCAATTATTTACTGCAACAAATCAATTAAAATAATCATAAATAAATGCCTAGAGAACAGCCGAACCAAAACAATCAACACCGAACAGATACGCGCCTACGCGCTGCTCAACCCTCCGGCCGCCGCACCGGACACCGGTGGTAACCGTGAAACCAAATGGGAACAGCAAAGATAATACAAATCTTCACAAGCGGAATGTGCATGTACATACAAAACGTGTATATATATACACAACCCAACCAATCAGTATAACAATCGAGGACACCAAGGGGCCAGAAGAAAAACAAAGCGGCCGACTTACCAGAAAAAGAAGACGAGGAGAAGCCATGGGAATAAAAGAAATAGAGAGTGAACAATAGAGAGAGACAATATTACCAGTTGTGGGTAGTGTGTGTTTGTTATGTTTATTATATTTTTTTCTTTTTTTTATACCAGCCACATCAATATACTTGTAAGGAACGGGAATAGGAAGTAGACACGTAGCTACCAAGTCTCTAAGAATCCAACACGTGTTTATACAATGCACTGTGGGCCTGTTTTTGTTTCGCTAATTTCGCAATTTACCGAGCCAAGTGGCACATAAAATAAATTTAGAAAATTATCAAAATAGTTATAAAATTTTCTAAAAATCCCGGAACTAATAAAATAAAATTTCCATGATTTTTAGAGCACTTTTGAAACGCAACTCGTATCTGCATTTCACAATTAGCTAACCAAGCTGTACTTAAAACAAATTCAGAAAATCGCGAAAATAGTCTTAAAATGTTACAAATATCCCGAAGTTTATAAAAACATAAATTTTGAAATTTTTAAACAATTTCTAAAACGCAACTTGTACCCGCTTTTATCAATTAAACGAATCGACGCGCGGGTGAAACTAACTTAAAAAATTCCCAAAATAATTTTAAAATTCTCAAAATAATACGAACTTAACAAAATATAAGTTTCATGATTTTTGAAGATTTTCATAACTAAACATGGATTTTACCATTAAACACACTCAAAAAATCATTTATAAATAAATAATTAATGAAATATTGATTTCTCAATTTTATAAAATCCTAAAAATAATTAATGTAATTATAAAATCATAAAAACAATTTTAGAGACACTTCAAATATTTATACAAATAAATTTGCATTAAATCCACTTTAAAAGTGAAACAATTCAATACAATTCCTTAATTAATCACGCGGATAACCCGATACATCATAAATCGCACCTAGATAATAATCAAACAACACACAGTGGTCAAAACCAATACACATATTTTATTTGATTATTTCCATAATAATCACATATTTAAATAATTCAAAAATACACGAGTCGTTATAACTGTGACCTCTCCACACACTGACACTGATATAATCAATATGCTTAATTCCATGAACTATGCTCTTTCTACTTCTAAGTTAAGTGATATTAGGAGAATGGGCCTTAGGAAAGAATGGAGTCTTATGTGTGATGTAGTAACAAAGGTCTTTTCAGGTAAAATCAGTAATTTTGATTCTGTAAATATATCTATGCTTAACATGCTCTACATGCTAGTTACAGATAAATTCTATAATTTCAGTGACCTTGTCTTGTTTGAGTTAGGATTTAAATTAGGAGTGTTAAATAAAAGAGATAAAAATGTGTATTATGCTAGATTCTTTATGATATTAGCTAACCACCTCTGTGAAGAGATTGTGCTTGAGAACCCTAACAACAAATTTGATTGTTGGGTTCAAGAGAGAAGGCTCATTGCAGATTTGAATAGGGTCAATCATCACAAGGATGTGCCATTGTTCTATTTTCCTGTAATGCAAGCACCTAAGGTAAGTGAGGTAAGTTCATCTATCCCTACCACTATTCTAACCTCACTAATTTCTTTGAGTTCTAGTGTGGAAATGGCAACTGTGTCAATGACCCAACAGTTGCCTACCCAAGCCACCAAACCTGCAACTATTTCAAAATCCAAATCTAAGAAAGCCCCCTCTGGTATCTCTCAAAAGATGCCAGTTGTAAAATCCACTAAAACCAAATATGTGAGTGTGAATGAGGGAAAGATAGGTGAGGGAAGGGGTGAACATAAAAAAAACCCTAAGGATAAGGATGGAGAGTTGAGTGGATTCCACCCTAGCCACACTGTAGTTTCCCAACAAACTGCAGTGCTTAAAAAGGATAAAAGCTCATTTCTAGCTGCATCCTCCCAAAAGGATGTAGTTATTGAACAAAGCTCTCAACCAAGAGCACAGGCCAAGAGGGTTAGGGACACAAGCTCACCCCAACCTTATTCCAGAAAGAAGAAATCTAAAACCCTTGGGGATGCACAAGATACACACACTGTGCAAACTGGTGCTAAAGACACAGTCACTGCACCTTCACAAATTCAGTTTGATGTGGCTCCAATAAATATGGAGTCACAGCCAAAATCTCTAGTCATAGAAGCACCTCAAACACCAAACTCACCAACAAATTCTCTGGATGTGGATATGATAAACACATCGATTCCTGATTCCCCTTCTTTAACTCTGTTGGGGAAGCCAAAATCTAGTGCAAGTGAGCATCATCTTTTAGATGATTTGTTGGCTCATTTGCCAATTATTTCAGGAACTGTTGTATCATCTGTGCCTAAAATATCTTTAATCAGCACAGAGTAAACAATAGTTTCTTTTCCCAGTTCATTCATTTCTACTCTCTCGATGGATATTGCTCATCCGTCGAGTAGTGATTGTATCCCGACGGATAAGCTTAACAGCAGTTATCCGTCGGATAGCAAAACCACTCACTCGATGGATATCACTCATCCGTCAAGTATCTCTACACAGCTTCAAACTTCATTTATTTCAAGTGCAGAAGATATAGTGGTTGTACAGTCACTCTTAGGATTGAGAGAGAAGAGTGTTTTGAGTGAGAGTCTGGGTTGCTCCCAGGAAAAAGGAGAGGAAATGAAACTATGCAATCCATTTCTTCAGGATTGGCAAAAGAGAGTGAGTGGAGTCCTACCTTAGATGGTGAAGGTGAGGGTGGGGATCCAGGGTGAGACCGCGATGCAACAAAAGAGAGAAAACGAGAGAAATGCAGGTACTGGAGCTATAAGGATGAATGTCATTGCTAGTGAGTTAATGAATGTCTAGGATGCAGACAGGGAGGGACTATCTCAGCATCCTAAAGCTGTTATAGATTCCACCTCCCTTGATGCTGAGGCATTTACTCACCCTGTTCCAGCTTATCAACTTCTAGCTGAACAGGGCAATGATAATGCATAAAGGATGCTCAATCTGGTGCATACCACTCAGTCTATGCTAAGAGCCAGGGATGCCATCACAGCTTCGCCTTCTACAGCTGGTGATGTGGACTATGAAACTGGTGGTTCAGCTGATTTCTTTGGTGATGGGAGTGGGGATAGTGAAGATGAGGAAATGGACATAGGGGGAGAAGTAGGTTCAAGTTCAAGATCTAGTATGCCATCATGGGCATTTTCAAAGCACTGTAATGAGCACTACTTCAAGACAACCCTGATCCAACTAATCAATCAGACAAATATTGCTCTTCAAACCACTACTAATGCCAGTACCAAGAAGCTGCTTCAGGCACATCTAGCCTCCCTGCAACTTCAACAAATCTAAGGCTTCCAATATGCTAGGGATGTAAACACCATGAAGGGTGATATTGAGGAGATGAAGAAGGCCATTTCAGACAAGATGGATTCTAAACTTCCAGAAGCTACAATGCTAGACATCAAGAGGAAATTAAGGAAAAATTATGATCTTGCAACCAAGATAAATGCCTTGGACATAAGAATGTCAGCTATGGAAGCATCTTTAACAGCCATTCATCTTCATCAAGCCTAACAGACAGATTTACTTCAAAAATTGGTGGCTGCTCAAACCTCCTCCTCTACTCAACTTGATGATAACAAAAAGGGGGATAAAGGATCAAGTGAGGAGGAGAGGCTTCAGATTCAAATCAGTAAAGTGATTGTGCCTTCAATTATTATCTCAAAGCCACCAGTTACAGACAGTATAGATCTGATCAATGCAGCAGCAGCCAACATAAAAGCAGCTGATAAGGAGAAGTTGAGTTTAGTTAACTGGGAGAAGATTGATGAGGAAATACAAAAGAAGTTTGAACTTGTCAAGGAGCAAGTTAAGTCAACCATCCATCACTCTCAAGTCAAGAAAATTAGTGTGAATGAGATGATCATGAACTATCTGGAAAGGGGACAGCCATCTTGCATCAAATCTCCAAAGGCTGAAACAATTCTGAAACCAAGGGTCAACTACTCAAAATCATCATTGAAGAACCCTTTGGATACTGTGTATGAGACACCTAAGCCTGATGAAAAGAAGCTTCTGTCAAGATCAATTGCTTTCTACAAAGATCTAGCTGATTCAACTTTTAAAAGAAGAATTGCTAAAATTTTCAGGAATGGGAAAGAAATTTGTGTGGTGACTGGACATCCTCAATTTGCTCAAGCAAAGAGAGAAGAAAAGGCTAGGTTGAAGCAGGAAAAGAAGCAAGCTGCTCTGGATGCTAAAAAGACTAAACAAAAGAAAGAGCAAATTGTTATCTTAGCCAAGCTACATGATGTAAATTCATCACAACAAATTCCTGCTCAGCCATCTGAAGTTATTGAATTAAAGAAGCAAGTTGAACAACAGAAGAAATCTCCAAGAATCAAGGAATTGGCTAAAAGAACTAAAAGGAAACTGGACATTATTGATAAGGAATTGGAGAATCAGTTTTCCAAGGAATCCACTCCAACTACAACTCAAGCATCAAAACCCTCTGTGGTATTTGAAGATATCAAGGTGGTGGATCCTTACAGGAACATCCATGATGAACCTATTGTGCCTAAGGATGAACCAGTAGAATGGGAGAACATACTAATTCCTGACTTCTATTTGCCAATCCTTAACAAGCCAAAGAGAACAAAGTCAAGAGCAGTCAAGAAAGTGAAGCTGTCACCTCTCAAATCCAAATCAGTAGTCAAAGATCAATCTAAAGTCAATAGGGGAGATTACATGTACTTGTGTGACATCAAAGAATTTTCTGATCTAAACCTCTATCTAGATGAACTAGCTGAAGTGAGAGGAATTGATGCATACATAAACCTACCTGAAAGGTTAGTGTTCAAGTACAAAGGAGAAAAGGAGATTCAGTGGCCACTTCACAGGATCCTTCAAGAAAGCTAAGCTGTACTGATTAAAGTTTATTCATCCTTCAAGAAGAACTTTGGGTTCAATATTACTGCAAGAAGATTGGTACTGAAGAAGATTGAAGAGCTAAGGAGTGTTAGAGCTAAATATGCACTCCCAAAGACTATAATCATCCCTTACACAGGGAGAAGAGTGCATCTAAGGCCCTACTGGCTGATGGAGTTCATGGATGACAAAGGAATGAGAAGATTTTTCAGATTAGAAGACCAATTGAGCATCTCTAGCAATGAGACTCTTTTGGAAATGTAAGGAAAGCTAAATCTCTCAGAATCTGATGAACTGGAATTCCACAGGCAGCTCCAAAATCAGATTGAGGAAAATAACAGAAAGCTTGGAAAGAGATCCAGACCTTCAAGAAACTAGATAAATCTGCTCAGGCTAGAGGAGCATCTTGAAAATGACTGTGTGCAAAACTTTGTACATTTTGTTAATTGAAGCACTTTTCAGTATTATCTACTGTCTTTTTAAAGTTGTATTTTTAGGGTGTTTTGTTATCATCAAGTATATCTTAATTTATGGCTACAATTCCAGTAGACATAAATTGGGGGAGATTGTTGTGTATATGTTGTGTACTTGATGATTTCATGAACAAAACACCATGGTAGATATTACTTAGTGAAATTATGTAGCACTCGACGGATAAGGTTTATAGTCCTGACGGATGACTCAATATAGTCCCGACGGATGATGACTTATTATCTATCGAGTGAGTAGCTTATGTAACAATAAGTCTGTAGCACATTTTCGCATACACATTGTTTAAAATCTGTAGTAGTACTTAAGTCATGTTGACTTTAGTTAGATATGCAAAATAGGTTGATTAATTGTACATAGATGATGACTTGTAATTCTGCATAAGTGAAATAAAGTCAAGTGTCTGATTGCTACCCGACGGATAAACAATAATGAATTCGACGGATGATCAACAACCCGACAGATGATCAATAACTCGATGGATGATCATGAACCCGACGGATAAAGAATTCAAATATCTGTTGACAGTGACAACATGATAAGTGGCATTTTATACCACTTAGAACGTCTTATAATGGCTTGAATTGATATCTTGAAATCAAGTATTTTGTGTATTTGATGCGTTTTTCTAGTGTTTGTGCATTTCAGGGTATTACTTGCATTTGTGGAGAGATTTCATCAAGAATAAGCATTACTATATGCTTGGCATTGCAAGTGGGAAGATAGGAGCAGAATACAGTAGAGAACGGGAGTAAAATAATTAATTTTCCAGAAAGGTGTTGGGCGCCCGCTAAGCCTGGCTGAGCGGCCGCTCAGGAAGCTGGGCTTCCGCGCAGGATTGCTGGTCGCCCGCTCAGGGGCGCAAATTAAAATTCTGATTTTTAGAGTTCTTGTTCTGCTGGACTTCTGACTTCTAAGATGGATGGGTTTTGTGGGGCTTCTATATAAGTAGTTTTTAGAGACGTTTCACGTGTGTTGAAACGTGGTATTAATCGAGGAGCAAGGAGATAAGGAAGAAGACCGTTTTAGCACATCGCAACGAAGAGGAAGCATAGTTTCTTGTGATTCTTTTATTCGTTGTAACAGTGGATGCTAGTTTTCTTTACTTTGAACCTATTTACTCTTGTGACGTACTCTGGTTTAATATAAGTAGTTTTATTAATTATTCTCGTGTGTTATTATCATGTTTTCATATGAACCCATGGCGACGATGAGTTCAATCGTGGGCTAATCGTGATCATGGGGTCGTAACGGATTTGCTATGGAATTCTTTAGTTAGTTGTTTAATACCTTAGTGTGTGATGATTGTATGATATCTAGTATTGGTTGTGCTTATTCGTCTTATGTGCGTCGCGAACATATAAGATAGGGTGTTAATCTCTTGTGAAGCGACGGTGGATCTTGAGATTTAGAACTTGTCATGCTAGCATAGGTTCATGTATGTGTATGCATGATTAGTGGGTAACTCTAACCGTTTTACTTGCCCTATGTAATCATAAGGAATAACTTGTGCTTAAATCGTTATGTTGTCAAATTCTGTAGACATATAGGGTCTCAACATAATTGACGACTATTCAACTTCTATCTTAATTGTAGATGCTTGGTAGAATGGTATTGGTACAATGAAAGTTGGCTTTTATCAGTTTAGTGTTGTTCGATTAATATCATCATTGTTACATGCTAAGGGTAATAACAATAGCTATTGAAGGAAGTAGTAATGAAGTTATGATCTCATGTGTGTTAATATTGTTAATTCAGGTGTCAATTAAGTGTTTAATTCTCGTAGTTAATTCTAGTGAATAATTAGTTAATCAATTCTATGTGTTATTGTCTTAACATTGAGAAGTAATCATACATTGGTGAGTGAGTGTTAATTGAACATAATTAGTATTCTATATTACTTGCGAACGCGTATACTTGCGTGTATTATTAGCGCGTGTTTTCGCCCTAACACAACACAGTCACATGCGTCGAGTGGATGCAAATAGAATATGGTATCCTATTCAACTGGATTTTCGAGAACAAAGAAGCATTGCCATTTCCATGCTATTATGAAGATATTCAAAGATGCTGGAATAGAGTAATGAAGTAGCATTGTAATAGACTAGATAGTTTTTATTTTATTATCCTGTCTCATTACTTTAAAATCTTGGTGATATATAAACCAAGAAGTAGCAACTAAGGAAAAATCTAAGAGACACAAGCAGAGAAACATTTGTAAGCAGAATTCTTAGCATTTCTATGCATTCTTAGTTGTTCAATATTTTGTAAGCAGCTGTGAGCATTTTGCACACAGGGTTCTCTCGATATATATTATATATCTCTGGTGGAATCATTCAAATCCACCAAAAAGTTTTTAAAGACTCTTGTTTTTAATTACTTGTGTTTTGATTCATTTAAGTAACTATTCCGCATTGTGCTAATCAATTCACACTTATATATATATTTGAGTTAGAACATTTTTATTTCAAGAATTCCATTCAACCCCCCTTCTATAATTCTTGTCATATTGTTAAGGGACTAACACACAACATCCAGCAATTCATGATATACTAGTGAAGAACTTGATGAGGATGGATTGCAAAGAATGGATACTGATATTATTGAAGACTTGTTTACAGAACGTGATAAAAAGCTAATTTGAAATATCTAGCTAAAAAAGGGCAACAAAGATTCGTGGTACTACACTACACCGTAAAATGGCTATGGAAACCACAAATATTTATTACCTTATGGGCTATTTCTGTTGCAGTAGAATTTATGGCAACAAATATGCAAAATTTTGGCATTGCATCCGATGATGATGCAATGGAGGTCCTATAGCAACAATTTAATTCATGTATTGCAACAAAAAAAATATTGCAATGAACCATATCAAGAAACAAAATGTATTTTACAACAACGCAGTAAAAATCATTATAATAGTTATTTCTGTCAACTAAATAACCACCTTAAGGCAACAATAATTGGTCTAATTATAATAAAATTTTAGGTCAAATTTGACAAATATTGCAACAATTTTGAACCAATTGCAATATTTTATAGATGATGTAATTGTAAATGGAAACATATTTTGTTACGACCGGTATTTCTAAACCCTATCTATATATAATTGTGTGTTTATAATTAAAATTTAAATTGTGTGGAATTATAAATGTGGATGATCTAGATGACTGAGTGCATATAAACTAAGAGTTTAATGTTTTAGTTTATATAAAAAAAATTGAAAAGAAAATCTTATCATTTAGAATTTTTAAATGATAATAAAAAGTACTTCATTTTATATGAAAAAACGATTTTAAAAATCTTTTAACAATAAACTTTCAAATTATATATCAATAAATTTCTAAAATCATAAGCTATTTTATGATATTTATTTTGTGATTTATGGAGGTGCATTTATATTTATAAAAATTATTTTATACAAATTAGTTGATTTTTAAATTGCAAATTACTTAGTTGCCCATGCATGCAAATACCCTCCAATTCAATTTAAAGGGCATAAGAGACAATTCATACCCCACTAACCTTCTTCTATCCACCAAAAGACTAAACTACCCTTGCATGCACTTTTGCTTGGTTATTGGAGAATGACACTTTAGTACATTCCAAATTCCACTATTGAATTAGTGCATGATGAACCATAAAGAGAGGAGTTAACCCAAAACCACACTCCACTCAAGCTCATCATTTTCACTCTCAAATTTTCTCTCCTCCCCCTCTCTTTTTCTTCATCCGACCGAAGCCCTTCCCCCATTCCCTTCAATTTTTCTTCATCAAATCCTTGCCATTCTAGTGTAATTCCATTACCCATTCATATAATATACACTTTACAAGAAGTTCCATGCTTAGGAGATGAAGTTTAATGCTTGCATGTCTTGATTTTATGTGATCTCCAAAGAGAAACTCTTAATTCATGTGGATTAAAGAGTTCTCTATGAGATATACTTTTTATGTGCATAAACTAAGTGTTTTCATGAATAAAACTCTTTTAAAACCTTTGCATGCTACTGATCTTTAGTTGTAAAGTCATATTCTACTTTGCATGTTAGAGATAGGGCATTATTTTCAAGTATAATCAGGTTATATATGCTCTTCTTTTCGAAAATGTACATGCATGCTTAGTTTGTGTTAAATTCGACCTTATATGCGCTTAAAACGAATTGTTTCCTTGATATTATGATTGCTATTAGTTGTTAAAAGGTAGTGTGCATGATCTTTTGAAGTAGTTAAGTATTTTAAGTCGAATTTATGAGCTAATAACCCTCTTGTTTAGTCGAACTTGATTCAATGATCATCTTGAGTTGCATGTTTAGTTTTATTTTGTATTTTGGTACTATAGGGCATGGATGATCTCCATTATTGGTCGAGGCCTTATTTTAGAGTCTTATAGTAGTAAATTTTCCTTGGTTGAGATTTAATTCGTGGTTTTAAAGTGGGAGTTAAGGTGGAAAGGCTAGGATAGAATCCTGAAATTTTTTCCAGATTTGCATGTGAGTTTCGTGTTGATTTTGAATGGGCATTTCTTAGGGATTGTTAGGCCCAAGCCACGGGGAGTTACGACTTGTGGTATAACTGAGTCTAGAAGTCACAAATTAGAGAAACCCAACCATTTAGTGAGGTGCACACACCAAAATTTAGAATCTGTCCAGCAGGGGACAGTTTTGTTGCAACTTAGAAATGAGGAGTTTTGACCATGTCATGGTAGGCCCTCACTAGTCCTTGGTTATCCCTAGTTAGAGGGAGTGTCAGAGGATTTTTTCCAGCCATAGTTCATAGGAATTGAGTTAGAATCATGTGTCATAAGTTAGTGCAAAACTGGACACTTTTATGTCCAGAAAATAGGAGAACATTGGATTTTAAGCTTAGGCCCAGGTAGGCCCAAGCTAGGCCCTCGAGCCACACCAAGTTTGAGAGTTTCCTTATGGTCAGAAGAGTCTATTGTAGAAGTTTGAGAGGTAAACTTGAAGTGTAAGGTTGTCAATTGTACTCATAAACCCATTGGTGTCACCCTGAAATCACTGTAATAAGCAAAATTACTTAACCAATAGTTTTAGGGCACGTATGAGTGAGGCCTAGGTTGACCACCATAGTTGTAAGATAGTATGAGGTCATTAGAGTGTAAGTCCTAAGTCAGGGTCCATAAGAACTTGATGGTTTAGAAAAGGCACTTCAAGTTATGAGGACGATATTAAGAATTTTGGCTAGTTTAGCATAACTAAGTGACTTGAGTAAGTGGAGTAAGATCATCCAAGGCTAGTGATGCAATATAGTGTGTATGTATATATTATTATGTACTTAAATGTCCAATGTGAATATGTGTGGCTATGTGAACTATTATGCTTATAAGGTAATTAGAAGCGTTTATGTGTATATAGGCCTAAGTGTCAATGTGCGTAATTTCGGTTTATAATTAGGTTGAGTTAGTGAGTATATATTATAATGAGGATATTATTATTTTATGTAGGCTCTCGAGACGAGGGTAAACTTTCCATTAAAGTCGAGTGAAGCTCCAGTTGCTCCCACCTGCCAATCAAGTCAATCCTTTCTCAAGGCAAGTGTTTCAACCTACCTTTTTGTTCATACTGCAAGATAGTGTTAGCCCGGCTCTTATATATAATGCGAGTATTCTAATTCACCTTGATATATATGATCTAAGTGGTTTCAAATCTATCTTTCGTATTATATGCAAATGCCATGAACCCTCAAGTATCAATTGCAAGTAGTTTAACTTTGCTTGGAGATTTCTATGCAAGTAATTCAAAAATCATAACATGCTAATATACCTAGTAATTGTGATGTGGAACCCTATGCAAGTTATACTTAGTAACCTTATCTTGATACCTAAAAGTCAGCTATCCCTTAAAAGTCGTTCATGATTGCTTGATAACCCTATTCTTACCCCTAAACATGATACCCTGTTATACTTTGAACTGATGCTCACCTTCTTTATATTTCAATACCTATGTATTATCTGGAACCATTACCTTGAACCTAGTTTGACTTAGTTCCTTCATACTATCCGATAACCCTGCTAAATCTCATTGTCAAATTCCTTGTAAATAGAAACCTTACAATTCCCTTAATAAAGTATAGTCTAGTTGATCATGGCCTTGAAATTTAGTGGACCTATTCCCTGTGCTTCAAAGTTGATCTAGAACCCTTAATAAGATGTTCACTGTTTAAGAAATTAATCGTCACTTGGCATCAGTTTTTAAAATAAAAAGTTAAAATTTAGATTTCCAGTCCCAAAGGGGGACAAATATTTTCTTTAGATAGTGGATCTGGACTGAGACGCAAGTCCTTTCCGCTCTTAATTTGTAGGCTTAAAAGTTGCCTAGGGATCCTATTAATGTTCTCGAACCCAGCGAGGTTCGGGGTTCACTTCGCGGCTGATCACCAACTGTAATCCGTAGCGTTATTAAATGGTTTTTGATAAGGAAATGGTTTTGAATGGTTTTATTATAATAAAAGATGTCATCATCCTGAAAGTTTATCTCTTGATACAATACTGTTGAATCTTTCAATTCCATTGTTAATTTATTATTCTTGTTTATGTATATTATAGCGCTTGTTGAGCATTTTGCTCACAACTTGCTTACCCTGATATTACAGCTAACATAAATGGTTAGATTCAAGCAGACAGCGCGTAAGACTTGTGGTGCCGATTCGTATGTTCGAGCTCAGGTAGTTAGTGATTTTGTGTGTGAGGACTCGATATTAGAATTAGGTTGTAATAGTTAATAGTGTTGGGCTGTTCCAAACCCTAAACTGTAAAGATCTTGGATTCAGATGTATTTACTTCCTTTTGTTAACTAATATAATTACTCGTATATTGTCTTTTGTAAATGTTTGAGGCGTGACATATTTGGACACAATTGTAACAATATTTTTTTTTAAAAAAATTAGTAGGATCTTATTGAAAATAGAGTAAGTCATGCATTTTTATGTCACAAGACCAAAAATTTATGTCATTCATAAGTACCCTAACCAATTCAAAAGCAGCTATAAGGCTTTCCCAACATCTTTATACAAACCCTTCATAATTTAAGTATAAAAGAAAATAATAAAAAATAATCTAGTTATTTATACAAACTTTGAGCTGTAAAATTTTTAGAGAGATCTCCATCAGATTTTATTGAGATTACACATCTGATCATCTACCAAAATGTTCTAGAGTTATTCTCTTGAGGAGATAATTTCCTTTCGGTGGAAGGATGCCATTACACGAACAAGAAGTTTCTGAAGATTAATTTCACGTCTTGCTGATTGATTGATTTGTAATATCACCAGGAGCATCAAGTGATGGCTTTTGCCATGTCTATACATACCATGTATTCAGAGAAAACTAATTGAGTTCTGCAATCACATTCTCCCTAGGAAAATCAAGCAATCTTGCTAGTTTTTCTTCCCCAAAAAGAAATACACAAGTTACCATTTTGACATGTAATAACTCGAATTTTTGAGACTTTGTCAAACGCTTAATGAATAGTAACCCTGACAAGCAGGGAAAACTTTTTAGCCCACACTATGTTGTGCATGAGAAGTTTAGTTTTCGAGTCGATAACATGATTATACGTACCAAATAAGTGTTTGTAAACGCTATTAGTTTTCGAAGAAAAAGAACTTTGAAAAACGATAGTATCTATAAACCGTCAAGGATTACAAGAATCAAAATATAATTACAAATTTAAAATCCTAAAAATTAAAACCACCTACGAGACTTCAAAACGTAAAGGACGTATAAGAAAGGATTTACCCCGCGAACCGTTTACGGAGGTTTATTACGAATATGAATAAGCGACTGAATGAACACGTAAATAAATAAATAAACGTATCAAGCCAAGCTAATCATACAAGCTAACTAGAGTAAGAAACTAACCATGGTTAAAAACAAATAGTAACCTAGCTAATAGAAATGATAACCTAGCTAGTGAATAGTGGTAGAATAGTAACCAAGTACCTAAGCTAGTTTGTAGCTTGGAAACTAGGATAGCCCGCAAAGATTTTTATTGATTTCCTAGTACTAGGTTATATATACAAGATTATATCACAAATCTTTCACAAGAAGCATTCAAGAATACACAAAAATCTCTCTCTTCTCTCTTCCTTAGCTCCATTCGGCAAAACAAGAAAAAAGGGGAGAAATCAATTTCAAAAATCCTACTTCTAGCCATGGCAAAATTCCACAATAAAATCCAAAGCTTCATACCTCCTAAAAAAGGTAAGATAAATTTTTGAGAGCATTCTATTAAGGATTTATGGGTGAAATAAATTCAAGAAAAGTGATAATAAATAGTAATGAATAGTAACTCTTCTTGGTTTCTTGATTTTATGGCTTGATCTAGCTTCCTAAAACTCAACCAAGCATACCCAAGACTCCACCATCAAGAAGAACACATCACAAGATTGCAAGAAAGGTATAAATCCTTGAACAAGCTTTGTTTTAAGGTTTAAGCTTGAAGAAACTTTGAGATCTTAGCTAGAAACCTAGTTTTAGTAGTTGATTTGCTATTATCTTGATGTTTAGTTAGTTAATATTAAGGTTGCTGATTGTTGCCTCAAGAACATGATGTTCTTGAGAGGAGTTAGGTTTGAGATGATGATATGGTGGTTGTTGACGGTTGAATAATAATTTAAGACGTAAACGAAACTCGAATCGTAATTGTAACCTCGTTAAAACGAACAAAACATAACTTAAGTTTTCTGCAGAGGTTCCCGAATGTATAAACTATAGTTTCTTGAAAATTAAGACTAATTTTTGTCTACAATGTTATGAGGATCATTTAGGCGCTTGAATCGCTTAATTTTGATTTATGGATCAAAAGTTATGACCGTTTTAGTAAAAGTGATTTACGCGATAAAAACTGCTACGAATTATAAACTTTGGACATCGATATGATCGACTTAAGAATATTCAAAAATCATGAAATTTTTGCAGAGAGTAAGAAATAGAGTTTCTTAACTGATATAAAAATTTCAAAAGAAAATATATATTTGTTAGGTCACACACACACACCGTAGAAGGGGGTTGAATATAGTGTATAGTACAATCAAATCAAATTAAGAACACAAATATGTAACACAGAATAATCTTATTAATAAAATAGCATTACAATGGAACCGTTCTCTCTCAGTGATGAACAAGTATCACGAGAGCTGTTAGGGTTACAATGAATAATATTCTTGATAACAATAACACTTCTAGTGTAAACCCTATGCTGTGTTTATATACCACACAGTGACAAGATAATCTCTAATTGATATCGAATATAATTATGTATCCTAAAATAAATATCTTCTATTATCTTAAGGTCTGATATCTTAAGTTCTGACTTCAGTATAAGTACTGATTTCCAGTTAAGTCCTGATTTGTCCTGTTAGTCAAGATCTGAAAACTAAACACAAATCATTATTAGACATGACATCACAAATATATCTAACAATCTCCCCCAACTTGTAAATTAGCATAATATACAAGTTCAATAGATATTTGATGATGTCAAAAACATTAAGTACAAATACATATGAGAATTTTACTAGATAACTACAACTCAAAGTCCTTGTAGCTTTTACCATCCTTAAAGTCTGATATAAGCTTTAGCCTGTATATTCTTCAAAATTTAACAGTTGTAGTTCTTGACTTGGCTTCAGTGTTTGATCTCTTGAATGTCAGGAGTTGTTCTGAGATAGTTCTTCAAAAGAGTTCTCTCAGCATATTCAAGTTCATTTATCATCCTCATTTTAACATCTTTAAGTTAAACTGTATTTTCTTCTGTCTGAAAGATAGCAGCCCTGAGATCATTAATCTTTGCTTTCCTTATTTCCTGATCCAGTCTGATCAGATAAGCTTTATCAGACTCCAGATTGAATTCAACACCCTTAATACCCAGAAATGTAGTGATCTTGGCGGTATTAGGCTTCATCTCAACTAATTCACCATTGTGAGCTCTGTACTTTGGATAGTATGGTCTGTCAGACTTTACAGAGTAAAGTTTCTTCTGTCTTTAAATATCAGATTTTAAGTAACTGGCAGTACCATATGTTGACCTGTTCTTCACTTAAAGTAGAAATAAAACATGTTGCAGTTCTTCATAATACTTCAATCAAATTGCATCCTTTCTTATCTGGAATACTCTCCCATCTGTCATAAAATAAAGCATTATGTCTTCTTTCAGCTTGGAATTGTAAACCATCTATACAGACTCCAATTGATTTAGTCTTTTGGGAGTTGTCCCTAATCCTGGTTCAGAAAGAGATGTAGGATCTAAAGTAGAGTTCTTTACTTTCTTCTCATCAGCATTACCCAGTCCTATTTTATCTCTAGCTTCCTTCCCTTGGAGTAATCTACCCTTAAAAACATTTGTTGAAGTCTTCATAGATTGAGCAGATTGTTGAGCTTTAGTAAATCCAGATAGTAGAATTTTTGAAGGTTTAACATGAGCAATGTCAGAGGTTTCCTTTTCTTCTGATGTCAAGACAACTTGAGCTCTGTCAGAGGTTGCTTGAATATTCCTTTTCTCCTTTAAAATCAGAATTGTATCTTCATTAGCATTTACTTCCAGATCCATAGTTGGCATATATATCTTTACAGGGTCATCAACTATTGCCTTACTCTTGAATCTGGGATCAACTTCCACCTGTGATTTAGACTTGGCCTTAGATGCCTCAGTATCTGTCCTCTCTTTGATCACAATGCCCTTAGGCTTAGGTGGTTTCTTTGCTATGACTTGAGCTTTAGACTTTGACTTAGATTTGTCATTTTCAGCTTTCAGTCTAATCTCTTCTTCGTTCAGACTTTCAATATTAATGCCTGGATTGTCCTTTAGGAACAGCCTTTTGGAGATCTCTTCATCAAGTTTCAGAGTTTGTTCATCAGAACTTATCCTTTTACCAGTATCATAACTTGTTCTTTGACTTGTAGTTCTGGCTTTGCTTGATAAAGAACCCCTGCCTTGACTTAGACCTCTACTCCTTTCAGAGTTTCCCTGGTCTTCATTATCATCATCCTTACCCTTCAGTGGTTGATCAGTTTTGCATTTGGACTTAATCACTTTCTCCCCCTTTTTGGCATCATCTGGTAGAAGCAGGGAGACAAGCAATTCCACAGAGTTTTGGATTTCATTGAGTTGGTCTTGTTACGCAGCTTGATTCTTTAAAATATTAGATAGTTGAGCTTGCTGCTTTTCCTGAGTCTTTTCTATATACCCAATGCGGTCAAAGGCTGGCTGAAAAAACCTTTTCTTGTCCAATTTGACATGCATGTCTTCCTGAATCAGTGTTTCTTGAATTTTGTTCACCTTGGCTTGAGTTATTGAGTGTTGACCTTGAAGGTTCCTGGTAATCAATACAGTAACTCTAAGCTGTGCTTTGAAGTCATCATTCATCAGTATCTCATCAGCTTTAGCCAGGTGCTCAGTAAGAATATTTGCATTAGGAACAAAATCAACTTTGTTCCACTCCTTGATCCATTCTCTTCCTCTGGAGGTTTCACTCCAAGGTACTGGTGTATCCTCTCTCACAAACTTTTTAATCAAATCAGCTTTATTAACTGTTTGTAGAGGTGCATGTCCTGAAGGACCAGCTGTATTAGCATTTTCATTTGTAGCAGCTTCACCAGTATTTTCAGCATTTATTTCAACAGAACTTGCAGAATCTTCAATATCAGCATCTTGTGATAGAATAATTGTATGTGAAGCAATAGAAGATTCATCTGCTTTGACATCAGCATCTAATAGTGGAGTTGTTGGTGGAGTTTGCTGAGGAATGGTTGGAGCTTCCAAGTACAGAACCTCAGGCACATTCAAGTTATGAATATCTATTTCAGCACTTGTACCTGGATTATCAGCATGTACTTGATCAATGATAGGAGACACAGGAGGTATAGGCATGTGTTCTTGAGTATTCTCTGGCTCTTGAATAGGAGATTTGTGAGCTTCAGTAAAGTCTGGTTCAGTAGTGGGAAGAGATTCAATCACAATTGGATCTGTTGAGATAAGAAATTCCTGACCTCCTTCCTCAGTTGCTGCTTCCATTCCTTCTTCAGAGATTGATGATTCTACATCCCTCCTTGCTCTTTGCTTTTTAAGTCTCTTAGCTAATGGAGAGACTCTGGGAGCTTGATCATCAGAGTTTAGCTTTCTAAGCCTTTTTAGGGGCCTAGAACTCTAAGTTTCTTGAGCTGTCTGAGAAGAGACTTTCTCAGCTACTTCAGCAACAGGTTCTGATGGTTTAATCTGTACCTCATCATCAGACTCATCTCTTAAAATCATTTTCCTTCTTTTCTGCTGTGACTGAGGTACTGTCTTAGTCCTCTTTGCTCTAGAAGGAGAAGGTTTTACTTGATTATGTGCTGATGGTTGTGGTTGTTGTGTTTGATTAATGGTTGGTTCTGATGGCTGTTGTGTGTTGGTGGGTTGGACATCAGGATATAGCAATGAATAGGTATCATAATCAGCATTTACCAGATCTTGTTTTACTGATAAAGGAATTCTAAGGGTTCTCAAAACTCCCTTCTTGTTGTCAGCAGTTAAGAGATCAGTAAAAGCCCTTTTTGCTAACCTAAAAGATTCTATGAGTTCACTTGCTAGTTGTGGTTCATTTGATGTACAGTAATTGTAAATTAACTGACAGAACATAGCAAAGTAAAATACATTCCTGTCCTCTTTCATTCTATCTCTTATAAAATATAACACAGTCTTTGCATAATCAAAATGAGACTGGTTTAAGAGTGCATACCCAAATTGTTGTGTTAGAATTGGAATGGCATCAAAATTAGAGCACTTGTTGGCAAACGTCTTCGTGATGCAATTGAAGAAGAAGCTCCATTCCCTTCGAATATATGGGCATTTGAGTTGACCCGTCTTAGCCAAACTATTTTCATACCCTAGATTAGCCATCATTTGCTGTAGCAAGGGCTCCTCCACAGCAGAATTGAATTAACAGTTTTCAGGTAGGTGTAGTGCTTTTCGAACTGTTGCCGGAGTAACAACATACTCAACCTCCTTTGATGTAAACACGATGCTTGGAGTCCCATTCTTACCACCATCATCATAAAGTCCCGTTCGCCAGAATGTCAGAACTTGATTTCCAGATAAACTGAATGGTTTCGTCAAAGCGAAACCAATTTCACTATGAGATAAGAAATCCTGAATAAAATGAAGTTCCGAAGGAGCTTCACTCTTAGTGAGAATGGAAGCATAGTTGTTGGGGACGAACTTTGCTCCATTAAAGATTATATCCTTGGGTGCCATTGAAAATGAGTGAGAATTTAGAGTGCCTGAAAGGTGTTTGATAAAATGTCTGTATAGAAAACCGTCAGAGAATATGAGAAAATAAGAAAAAGAGAGAGTATAGAAAGAAATATAAGTAAAAGATTTTAAAATCTTTTATCTCTTTTACTTATACGCTCCACTTGACAGCAGTTATTGAGAAGTGGAACAGACTTTACACCTGTCAACCATGCAGTAGTTAAGACAATAGTTAATGGGCACGGGAAATAAGTAATGATTACTATGCACATGCAGTTTTTTTAAAAAAATTGTTCCCACTAAACAAATGATTATTACTGTCTTTATCTCACTTCAACCAATATTCTGATAAAATATAACCGTTCAAGTATTGACCCAAAAATAAATCAAGGAAATAAATACTGCCACGTAAGCATCAGAACTTGATTATTATCAGAATTTAAAGGTCATCAGAATATGGCTTCTTTACGCAAAAAGTGAATGTTTATTTCTGTAATTCTTCACACAAATACTGATATGGTTTCTGCAGAACTTAATCATTAGAACTTCCATCAGAACTTGTCCTCAGAATTTATGCAACTGACACTTAAACTGTTCATCTAAAACAACATTGATCACCACAGTAATTTTCATCATTCATATGGAGTGTAAGTGTGTGCATTAAGCTAAATATCAGACAAAGAGTAAAGTCTGATTCACTTCAGTACATCGTAGAAATAAGGCATAACTAAGAACTTTGCTCAAAATCTGTCATTAGTCTGAAGTCTACTATAGAATGAGTTCATACATGAGTCCACCTCAACTATTTTGTGCTCATTTTATGCATCTTTTGAAATTCCTTTTTACAGTGGTTTCTCAGTATAAGAGAGTCACGACTGCTTATTGTAATTTATGCTATTATCAGTGTTATGGATAAAAACTAATATATATAATTGCTGTATTTAATACTAAGGAACGTGAGCTGCGAAGCTCGATTTGACTGCTCTTGTGTTTCGTGACTTAATCTGCCTTAACAAGATGCCTAAGTACCTTGCTGATTTCCAAGGATCAAGTCAAAAAACGTAGTTCTGATTTGTGGGGTGAGGCCCCTTATATAGATGTGGGAGTCCTTGAATTGGACTTGGTATAGGAGACTTTGTGGTCAAGCCTCTGAATTAGGATAGACTTAGGAGTCCTAGGAAGTAGGAAGCTGATTCTTTATCCCATGAGGTTCCTTGGAGGCCAATCTACAAGGATTTATATCCCCATTAGGACTTATCTTAATAGATGTTTTTCTCCCTTATTTATTAATTATGAAATTAATAAATAATCAGGGTTTTTGGGCCTTCTTTGTTCCATTAGGCCTGATCTGGTCCATCAGGCCTGATTGACGTGTTAACCTTTCTGGTCTGAATGTCATAAATCTTCTTATTGGGTCTTGCAGCTCAAATTGTAACATTTAATTATGTAATCAGGATTTATTTATCCCTATCATTTGCCCCCCAACTTTTGGGAAACATTTATTGGGTTTCGCAGAAGTTCAGTCTATTCATTCCCTTACAGAGTTTTGTTTTTGCGTAAAGTGTGGAGCGACCTACACATTTACAACGATTTTCCTTTAATTCAGGAATTATCTTAATTTCTAGGAATTTTTCCCTAATTTTCTGGATTTTTCCCTTAATTTCTGGGGTTTTCCCTAATTTTCTGGGATTTATCCTTAATTTCTGGATTTTTCCCTAATTTTCTGGGATTTATCCTTAATTTCTGGATTTTTCCCTAATTTTCTGGGATTTATCCTTAATTTCTGGATTTTTCCCTAATTTTCTGCCTTAAAATCGATCAGGATGTATAAAAAATCGATCAGGATTCCTGACCGATTTCGATCAGGATCCTGATCGAACTAGCTCAGGAAGTAACATTCTGGTCGACGGGATCTTCGATCAGGATCTATGCGGAGTCGATCAGGATTCCTGATCGATTTCGATCAGGACTCTGATCGAACTGGCCTTCAAAGTGACACTCTAGTCGACTGAAACATGGGCTTAATCGACCAGAATTCCTGATCGATTTCGATCAGGATTCTGATCGAACTAGGTGGCTTTCTATCGTTATGATCGAATGAAATATCGATCTGGATCCTCTTCTATGTCGATCAGGACTCTGATCGATCTTAGTGGTTTTCTTCCTTCTTGCTCGAATGAGATATCGATCAGGATCCTTTTTGGGGTCGATCAGGACTCTGATCGAACTTAGGGGATTTCTTTCCTTCTGTTCGAATGAGGTATCGATCAGGCTCTTGTTTGGCGTCGATCAGGACTCTGATCGAACTTAATAGGTTTCTTCCCTCTTGATCGATTGAAGTATCGATTAGGATTTTCTTCTTTGTCGATTAGGACTCTGATCGAACCATTTTAAAATTCTGGTCGATTTTCGACCCTTCATTTTCCACAGGAGCTTCTAGATTATTCCTGATATTTCTGGTAGATGGGCTTTTAGGTTGGGCTTGGCTAAATGGGCCTAAAAACGCCTCGTATTCTGAGCTTTTCGCCTATATAAGTGTAGTGTGAAGTGAGAATCCTCACTTCACTTCACATTTCTCATTTTCTCTCACAAATCTCTCTAGAGTTCTCCCTTTGAGAAGGCGATTTTCGGCGACCTCAGCCACCGCAGCTCCACCTTTCTCAGGTTTTTATGGGTTTCAAGCCTTCAATCGAAGCATATCAATGGCGGATCGTGACTTGGCTCGTTTGCAGAAGATGAATGTCTCTAAGAGAGGTACAAACATTCAAATTCATTCTCTATATACTTCCCTACTTGATATGATTAACTCGAGAGGTGATGAATATCCCTCTCTATCTGAGTTAGATTCGTATAACCATGGTAACACCTTTCATGAGTTAGATGATAGGATAGAGTCCATGAACACCCTGTACAGACTTCCACCCCACCTTAGGATCACTCCAGCCGCCCCTGGGGATAGGACTTGTAATTGGGAGGGGGATATTTTGTTTACTATCGAGGAGCCCTGACCGCGGGTCTTAGGTTCCCATTCCATGAATTTATTCCACGCTTACTTGCCGATGTACAAATCAACCCTTATCAACTCCCTCCTAACGCTTGGAGGAACATTATCTGTTTTATGGTCCTTTGTCTTAGAAACAATTTTCCTCTTTCCGTAGCTGTCTTTAGGAAAGTTTTCCAATTCTATAATAGCTCCATGAGTCAACCAGGTTGGGTTTTAATTCGTCAACGGCCCAAAATCCCTCATATCTTTGATAGTAATTCCATAGTTGAGAACAACCCCAAATGGAGGGACGAGTTTGTGAGGCTGACCTGGGCTGGCGGTGATTGGGCCACACTCTTCCGTAGGCCCTTTTGCAAAGTGTCAGATGGGAGTCCAGGTAGCATCAGATTATCTGATGAGGAGGAGGTGGCCTACCAAGCCTTAATTTTAGATGATGGGAAAACAGACACCTGGACCTTCTTAGAGGAGTTTTCCTTAAAGAAAGTTGGTCTCTCTCAGGCCAGTGATAAGGGTAAATTTATAACTGGATAACCATTTTTCCTTCCCTTTAATTGTAACGTTTTATCTCTCCTGCAATTTAATATTCTTTCTATCTTTCTTTTTCAGCTTGCGAGGCCATCAATAATGTCAACAGGCCCAAGGAAGGGGAGTCAGGCCGCCAGAAGAGGGCCAAGCTAAACAAGGACCCCAGGAGCAAACCTGACGGTCCTTCTTTTCTTAAGCCCCATGTCCCGGTGGTCGAGCTGGGGGATGATGTGGATCCTCCACTTAAGGCACATTCCTTCAGGCCTAACTGGGGCTTCAGGAGGAGCGATACGGTGGTTGGATCCACCAAACACGCTAAGGATTGGTCGTACCATTCCATCACTCCCCACAACTTTTACTGACATTGTTACGGGGAGTGATATCGAGACTATTGAGCTTCTGGGTTCTCAAGCCCAAGCTGCGGTAACTTTCTTTTTTTTCTTTTTCTTTGAATCCCAACTTTCTCATATTTCAACGAACTTGTGCTAACTCATACATATTTCTTTGCAGAGTAATACCTACTTCCAGGCAGCCCTCCATCAGGCTAGGTCCTAGAAGGGTAACTGAGATGGGTTTGAGAAGGAGATGAAGAAATGGGAGGAGAGAGCCAAGGTCCTGGAGAAGAAGCTGGACACGAAGAAAGGGGAGCTGGCTAAGGCTCATTCTGAGCTGGTGAAACTTAGGAGCGATAAGGATAAGCTCATTGATGACTACATGGATTCTGACAAGTTTAAGAATCTCATGTAGATTCATGATGAGGGTCTTTATTCCCTACATTTTACTCAGGGATGGGATGCGGCCGTAAAGGTGGTTTCTGAGAAGCACCCGGGCTTAGTCGACCCTAAGGACTTTATAAGTCCTGAGCAGGCTGAGTCGGAGGACAGCATAGATGCCCTCTTCAACTCCCCTCAGCCAGATGATCGCATCTTGGATCCTAACACTGCTTCTCCTCCCACTTCTCCTGCGAAGGATGCTGAAGGCGCTGATAAGGAGCAAGAGAATGAAGGCTCCCGCATGGAGGAGTAGTTTTTTTATTTTGTAATTTTATCCTTAACTTATGTCTGGACTTTTGTTTGTATTAAAACTTATTACCCTCCGGGGTTATTTTATATGCTACTCTCCCTATTCGCATCTCTCTCCTTTATTTTTCCGATACTTTAATATGCATTCAAACTTGACCTAATGGGCCACACAAGTATTATCACAACTCAAACATCCATAGGTTGAAATAATTTCGAACTCTTCAATTTCAAGTCTGGTTTTCCAAAACCTTACATAATATGGGTTCGACCCTGATCAATAATAGCTAGAAAAAATCCTACGTAAATGAAGCTTCAAGGTGCTTTTAAACCTACTTGTCACATTGACAAGTGAGAATCGTACTTCGACTATCCTACACGTAGTAAACCTTCAGGTTTTGTGCGTGCCAGGTTCTCGGGACTTCAAAACCATCCATAGTCTCCAGCTTGTAGGTTCCTCTACCCTGAACGCTCTTGACTTTGTACGGCCCTTCCCAATTTGGGGCAAGTTTCCCTTTCTATCCTACCCCAGAAGCTTCTATCTTCCTCAAGACTAGGTCACCTTGTTTAAAGAACCTTTCTTTAACCCTTAAGTTGTAGTAGAATGAAGCCTTCTTCTGATACTCTACTATCTTTGCATGTGCTTCATCTCGCACTTCATCGATTAAGTCTAGATCCAACCTTTGTCCTTCCTCATTTTCCTCAGCATTGAAAGCCTGAATCCTTGGAGAGGAATGTGATATCTCCACTAGAACTACTGCTTCTGCCCCATACGCCAACATGAAGGGAGTTGCTCCTGTCGTGACTCTACAGGTAGTCCTATAGGCCCATAATATGGGAAGTATCTCATCCACCCAATTATTTCTTGACTTCTCGATCCTCTTCTTTAGTCCATCCAGGATTATTCGATTTGCTACTTCCGCTTGCCCATTGGCTTGGGGGTGAGCCACGGAGGTGAACCATAACTCAATTTCATTTTCTTCACAATACTTCTTGAATTCCTTGTTGTTAAATTGCGATCCATTGTCAGTGACTAGGACACGGGGAATTCCATATCGGCACATAATGTTTTCCCACAGGAATTGTGCGACCTGTTTAGTTGTGATTTTGGCCAAGGGTTTGGCTTTAATCCACTTAGTGAAATAATCAATGGCTACAATCAGAAACTTCCTTTGTACCGTGACCATAGGGAAAGGCCCTAGAATATCCATCCCCCACATAGCAAAGGGAATAGGCGAGTTGATAGATGTCAGCATCTCGGGACGTTGTCTAATAACAGGTGCATGCTTCTGACAGCGGTCACACTTCTTCACATATTCTTTGGCATCAGCCATCATTTCCGGCCAATAAAAGCCTAGACGAGTTATCTTATGAGCCAAGGCCCTGCCCCCCAAGTGTTGTCCACAAATACCTTCATGAACTTCTTCAAGAGCCAAATGTGCCTCATCGGGCCTGAGACACCTCAAGTAGGGAACCATGAAAGATCTTTTGTAAAGAATCCCATCTATCAAAGAGTACCTTAGTGCTCGAACAATTAACTTCCATGCTTTAGTTGCATCACTTGGCAACCAATCGGTTTGAATATGAGCCTTGATAGGATCAATCCATGACGTCCCCAGGCCTATGGGAGCCACAAGCTTAACATCTATGCTTCGTGTCTTCAAAACACGGAAGTACACACTTCCCGAACTTTCTTCTATCTCAGATGAAGCAAACTTTGATAGCGCATCTGCCTTAGCATTTTCTTCCCTTAGAATGTGTTCAACATGGCATTCATTAAATTGGGTCATCACAGCCCTTACTAGGCGGACATACTTAGCCATCGTATCATCCCTTGCCTCAAATTCTCCCTTTACCTGGGATATGATCAGCTTTGAGTCTCCCCGGACCTTTAAGTTTTTGACTCTAAGTGTCCCAGCTAGACCAAGGCCAGCTATCAGGGCTTCATATTCTGCCTCATTGTTTGTGGTTGGGAAGTCTAGCTTCATAGCATACTCAATTAAGAACCCATCAGGGCTTTGCAAAACCAATCTTGCTCCACTAGAGTTTGTTTTTGATGCTCCATCAAAATAGAGAACCCAATATTCTTTATCATCCTTCTCTTTGCCCCCATTATCGACTCCCTTGTCTTGAGTTATGGCATCTTCCTGCCCCCCGACTTCTTGGTTGGGTATGGTACATTCCACCACAAAGTCAGCTAGTGCCTGGGCTTCTATTGCCGTATGTGGCTTATACTTGAGATCGAACTCTCCCAGCTCTATTACCCACTTAATCAATCTCCCACTTGCCTTGGGATTGTGAATGATATTTCTCAGGGGCTGATTTGTTAGCACCTCAATCTGGTGAGCCAGAAAATAAGGACGCAGCTTTCTCGAAGCCATTACCAAGGCTAAAGCGAATTTCTCAATAGTTGAATAATTCAACTCAGCACCATGCAAAATTTTGCTGACATAGTATACGGGTTTCTGAACTTTCAGTTCCTCCTTAACCAACACCGCGCTCAAGGCGCTCCATGAAACAGCCAAGTACAAGAATAAAACTTCATTCAAAGATGGTTTGGCCAACAACGGGGCCTGAGCCATATACTTCTTTAACTCTTCGAATGCCTTCTGGTTTTCCTCATTCTATACAAAGTCCTTGATGTTCTTTAGTGACTTGAAGAATGATAGGCACTTGTCTCCTGACTTGGAGACGAATCGTCCTAGCGCAGCAACCCTTCCGATAAGTTTCTGAACATCCTTGATAGTTTTTGGTGGTTCCATGTCCAGGATCGCCTTTATTTTGTCGGGGTTAGCCTCAATTCCTCTCTTTGAGACCATTAATCCCAAGAATTTCCCAGATCCTACTCTGAAAGCACACTTCGTAGGATTCAACATCATCTTGTGGTACCTCAGGACCTCAAAAGCTTCCCTCAAATGGGTTATATGATCAGTCTTTACTAGACTCTTGACAAACATGTCATCAACATAGACTTCCATAGTTTTTCCAATAAAGTCCTTAAAAATTTTATTCACCAACCTTTGATAGGTGGCTCCTGCATTCTTGAGACCAAACGCCATAACAAGACAACAATAAACACCAAAGTCAGTGATGAATGATACCTTTGGAATGTCATCCTTATGCATTTTGATCTGGTTGTATCCGCTAAATCCATCCATGAAACTCAGCAACTCATGCCCAGCACTGGCATCAATCAAAGTATCAATCCTTGGCAGCGGAAAACAGTCTTTAGGACATGCATCATTCAGATCAGTAAAGTCTATACACATCCTCCACTTTCCATTAGCCTTCCTCACCATTACAGGGTTTGCTAACCACTCTGGAAATTGGATCTCCTCAATGAAACCAGCCTCTAAGAACTTTTCTACTTCCTGTTTTATAGCCTCTTGTCTTTCCAGGGCAAAATTTCTTTTCTTTTGTTTCACTGTCTTCCGGATTGGATCCACGTTTAACCTGTGAGTAATCAATTCCGGGTCTATGCCTGGCATATCAGCTGCTGACCATGCAAACACATCACTATTTTCTTGCAAAAATTTCACCAACTTCCCTCTAAGGGGCTCCTCTAATGTGGCTCCAATGAAAGTCATCTTCTCAGGATTCTCGGGGTCTAAAGGAACCGAAACCAAGTCTTCTGCTGGCTTTCCTCTCTTCTCATCATTTTCTCAGACATCCATATCTTCAATAGGAAGAACCTGTCCCCCGACTCCATCTGCCCTCAAAGAGGCCACATAACAGCTTCTAGCCATTTTTTCATCTCCCCTCTCTTCTCCAATCCCGTTTCGGGTGGGAAACTTCATAACTGAATGGTAGGAAGAGGGGACTGCCTTAAAGGCATGTATCCCTGTTCTCCCCATGATAGCATTATAAGTTGAACTAGCCTTTACTACCACGAAATCCAACATCTGCGTTGCTTTTCTTGGTTCCGTACCTATGGTGGTTGGCAGTTTGATTATCCCTTCCACATGACATTCTACTCCAGCAAATCCATATATCGGCATGTCAGTTGGTGTCAACTGAGAATCGTTATACCTCATCCTTAGAAAGAAGTCGTGGAGCAATATATCCACAGAAGCACCATTATCCACAAGAACCCTCTTAACTGGGCTATTTCCTATTATTGGTGTTATGACCAACGGGTCGTCATGAGGAAACTTTACGCCCTCTAGGTCAGAATCATCAAAAGCCAATGTTACTTCTGTCCTGGCCCTCTTCGGGGCTTCTCCAACAATATGCATAACCTCTCTAGTATATGCCTTTCTTGAATTTTTGGACAATCCAGCAGCAGTTGGACCTCCAAAGATCGTGTTTATCACAGGTCCTCGAGGGCGTCACGGTCCTCCAAAAATTGCATTTAAAACCGGCCCTCTAGGTTGGGGATTCCGCCCCTGATCGTCTTGGTCCCTCCTACGATCTTCAAAGTTCTTCCTTCCATTATTATTTATGTCCCCTCCATCTCCAGTATACTTGTTCAATCTTCCTTTTCAAATCAAAAACTCAATTTCATCTTTCAATGGCCTACACTCATTGGTGTCATGGCCAACATCCTTGTGAAACCTGTAATACTTGCTCTTATCTAGCTTGGCGGGATCAGCCTTCAAGGGCTTAGCCCAGCGAATATCTCTATCTTTCTCAATCTCCATCAAAATCTGACTTCTAGGAGCATTCAGCTTAGCGTATTCAGTAAACTTTTACCCAGGTCCTCCCTTTTTGGGGGTTGAATCAGGGTTTTGTTCGGTTCTAGGATATTTGTCCTTTGCAATATATTCTAAATCAGTTTTTCGCTTCTTGCCCCCAGTGGGCTCATTACTTACTACGGTCTTCCTCATACTTTCTTCAACCTTGATATACTTCCCTGCCCTCTCTTGGAGCTGCGACATGCTTTTAGGGGGACGTTTGGCCAAGGACATCTTGAAAAACTCGTCCCTAGTTCCTTGTTGCAATGCTATCATGGCTACCTTATCATCAAGGTCCGGGACTTTTAAAGCCTCCTTTGTGAAACGATTCAGGTAATCTCTCAAGGATTCCTTAGCTCCCTGCACAATACTCATAAGAGATGCTGAACTTTTCTCATGGACTCTCCCACTAATGAATTGCTTAATAAAAGCCTGACGAAATCTCCACGGTTGACGAAATCACCTGAGTTGTCCCTGATGGTGTTCCCTCTTCCAGAGCGCTAGTTATTCTCCATGTTCTCGCCATGGGTGTTGTTCACGTCCCACAGACGGCGCCAAATGTTATGGATAAAAACTAATATATATAATTGTTGTATTTAATACTAATGAACGTGAGTTGCGAAGCTCGATTTGACTGCTCTTGTGTTTCATGACTCAATCTGCCTTAACAAGATGCCTACGTACCTTGTTGATTGCCAAGAATCAAGTCAAAAAATGTAGTTCTGATTTGTGGGGTGAGGCCCCTTATATAGATGTGGGAGTCCTTGAATTGGACTTGGTATAGGAGACTTTGTGGTCAAGCCTCTGAATTAGGATAGACTTAGGAGTCCTAGGAAGTAGGAAGCTGATTCCTTATCCCATGAGGTTCCTTGGAGGCTAATCTACAAGGATTTATATCCCCATTAGGACTTATCTTAATAGCTGTTTTTCTCCCTTATTTATTAATTACGAAATTAATAAATAATCAGGGTTTTGGGCCTTCTTTGTTCCATTAGGCCTGATCTGGTCCATCAAGCCTGATCGACGTGTTAACCTTTCTGGTCTGAATGTCATACATCTTCTTATTGGGTCTTGCAGCTCAAACTGTAATATTTAATTATGTAATCAGGATTTATTTATCTCTATCAATCAGAGTATTTCTCCAGTAATCAGAGAATGTGAAAAGTCACCAAGAAAATTTTATTTTGCTTTTCTAATGCATATTACTTAATACCAGCAATATACTTGGGTCTTTTCTTCCACATACATTTTTCTCTAGACCTCAAAGGAGTACCTGTTATTTATTTCTTTCCTTTCCTTTTTCTTTTGATAAGTGAGGCTTATCAGCACTTAGTACATCCATGAGATTTACCAACATTAGAACTTAACAGATAAGAAGCATTATTCTAGTTTTTGACTTAGTAATAAGATACACAAAGTAAACCTAACCAAGCTCAATATCAGAATTTGCTTGTGTTAAAAGATTTCCACATAAACAATTACTTCAAACATGGGATCTTTAGTATAATAGAGACTACTAGGTCAGCATCTAGCACAGTTATCCTCATTGGATTGAATAGTCACAGAAACATTCATATCACTATCAGAGTTTAGAAATTCACATCAGACAACAATCAACACATAGGTAAATTTTAATTTAAGCACATATTACATAAAGATAGTAATATCTTTAAATACTGATTATAAAGTCTGATGTATCAGAACATAAACTAAATAGATTAAGAGAAAGAACCTGAAACCATTCCAAGTTCATTTACCAATCTTGTAAAAGTAGCTTCACATAGTGGTTTTGTGAAGATATCTGCTAGTTGTTGATCTGTTGGAACAAAATGCAATTCCACTGTACCTTTCATCACATGCTCCCTTATGAAGTGGTACCTAATGCTGATGTGCTTTGTCATTGAGTGCTGAACTGGATTACCTCTCATAGCAATAACACTTTGATTATCACAGTAAATGGGTATTTTAGAATATATTAACCCATAATCCAGTAACTGATTCTTCATCCAAAGAATATGTGCACAACAGCTTCCTACAGCAATGTACTCTGCCTCTGCAGTTGACGTGGAAATTGACATTTGTTTCTTTCTAAACCAAGAAACTAATCTGCCTCCAAGAAATTGGCATCTTCCACTTGTGCTTTTCCTGTCAATTTTGCACCCTGCAAAATCTGCATCTGAGTAACCTATTAGCTTAAAGTCTGATTCCCTAAGATACCACAATCCCAAATCAGCTGCACCCTTAAGGTACTTGAAAATTCTTTTCACAACTGTTAAGTGAGGTTCTCTTGGATCTGCTTGAAATCTTGCACAAAGACAGGTAGCATACATGATATCAGGTCTACTTGCAGTTAGATAGAGTAATCAGCCAATCATACCTCTGTAATCAGTAATATCTATTGATGTACCAGTATCCTTATCCAATTTTGTTGCAGTGGCCATAGGAGTGGATGCACTTGAACAGTCTTGCATTCCAAATTTCTTCAACAAATTTCTGGTGTACTTAGATTGACAAATAAAAGTTCCTTCTTCATTCTGCTTGACTTGAAGGCCCAGAAAATAGCTAAGTTCTCCCATCATACTCATTTGATATCTTGACTGCATTTGCTTGGCAAACCTTTTACAAAGTCTGTCATTTGTAGAACCAAAAATGATATCATCAACATATATCTGCACCAAAAGTAAGTCCTTTCCATGGTTGAGATAGAATAAAGTTTTATCAACAGTCCCTATGTTAAATCCACTTTCCAGAAGAAACTGAGCTAATGTCTCATACCATGCACTTGGAGCTTGCTTAAGGCCATAAGTGCTTTATCATGTCTATAGACATGATTAGGAATTTTTTAATCTACAAAACCTGGAGGTTGTTCAACATATACTTCTTCTTCCAATTCTCCATTAAGAAAAGCACTTTTTACATCCATTTGAAAGATTTTAAACTTTTTGTGAGCAACATAAGCCAAAAATATCCTTATGGCTTCTAATCTAGCAACAGGTGCAAATGTTTCATTATAATCAATTCCCTCCTGTTGAGAATATCCTTTAGCAAACAGCCTTGCTTTATTTCTTGTAATTATGCCATCACTATCAGTTTTGTTTCTGAACACCCATTGTGTACCAACAACAGATCCGTTCTTTGGTCTTGGCACTAGGGTCCAGACTTTATTTCTTTCAAATCCATTTAACTCTTCCTGCATTGCTTGCACCCAATCAGCATCTTGAAGAGCTTCTTCCACTTTCTTTGGTTCAGCCTGAGAAAGAAAAGAATGATAGAGACATTCATTTGATGTTGTTGTTCTAGTTCTAATACCTGCTTCAGGATCTCTAATAATCAAGTCAGGTGTATGTGCTTTAGTCCACTTCCTTGCAGATGGAAGGTTATCTGTAGAACTGGATGCTCCCCCATGATCCTTGTTGTCTCCATCAATATTTCTTGATGCTCCCCCTAAAATAATGCTCTCTGAGTTGGATTCTTCAGAATTTGAGTTTCCAGAATTATCAAAACTTTGCCCGTCAGAACTTGATGAATAAGAACTTCAAGAGCATGTTCTAGGTTATGATGCTTCTTGAGATGTGGTTGGATCTTCAATATGCTCCCCCTACACAGGTGCATTTTCCTTTGGCGTAGTCACCACAGTTTCAATAAATCAGAGTTTAACCCATCAGAGTTTGCAGTATCAGGATTTAGACTATCAGAATTTACAGAATCAGAATTTAAAACTTCATTCTCAAATCTCAGCTGATCATGATCATTGAAATCTTAAAGTCCAGTAAGCTTCTTATCATCAAAAGAGACATTGATAGATTCCATGACAATCCTTGTTCTTAAATTGTAAACTCTGAAGGCTTTTGTGGAAAGTGGATATCCAACAAAGATTCTTTCATCAGCTTTTAGATCAAATTTGGATAGCTGTTCCAGGATGAGTCTTAAGAACAAAAGACTTGCATCCAAATACATGAAAGTACTTCAGATTTGGCTTCTTTTTCTGCACCACCTCATATGGTGTCTTTCCATGCTTGTTGATAAGTGTTGCATTCTGAGTAAAACAAGCAGTCTGCACAGCTTCATCCCAAAAGTAGGTTGGTAACTTTGCTTCATCAAGCATAGTTCATGCAGCTTCAATAAGAGTTCTATTCTTTCTTTCAACAACTCCATTTTCCTGTGGAGTTCCAGGAGCAGAGAATTCCTGCTTTATTCCATGGTCTTTTCAGAACTCTTCCATAATTATATTCTTGAACTCAGTGCCATTTTCACTTCTTATGATTTTCACAGAGTCTTTGACCAATTTATCCAGTTGTTTGACATGATCAATCAAGATAGATGCAGTTTCACTTTTTGTATGCAAGAAATACACCCATGTGTATCTGGTAAACTTATCTACTATGACCATAGCATGTTTATTCTTTGCAATAGACATGACATTCACAGGACCAAATAGATCAACATGTAGTAGGGGATAAGGCTCAAGAATTGAAGATTCAGTCTTGCTCTTGAATGAAGATTTTCTTTGTTTTGCCTTTTGACATGAATCACAAAGGCCATCAGGAGCAAATACTGATTTTGGCAAACCTCTCACAAGATCTTTCTTGACTAGTTCATTTATATTGTTAAAATTTTAATGAGAGAGTTTCTTGTGCCAATCTCAGCTTTCTTCAATTGATGCTCTGCTTAACAGACAGATTGCAGAATCATCAGAACTTGTTGAAAGCTTGGCTTCATAAATGTTACCATGCCTGTATCCCTTCAGAACAGCTTTGCCTGTAGATTTGCTTACAACTTCACAGTTTCTTCAAAGAAATCCACATGATAACCTCTATCACAGATTTGACTAACACTCAGCAGATTGTGTTTAAGTCTTGAGACTAGAGCTACTTTTTCAATGATGACATTCCCAAGATTGACATTGCCATATCCCAGAGTTTTTCCCATATTGCCATCTCCATAAGACACTCCTGGGCCAACTTTCTCCACAAAGTCTGATAGCAGGGCTTTATTTCTAGTCATATGTCCTGAACATCCACTATCCAGAACTAGGATGTTTTTCATGTTACACAGTAATCACAAAAACCACTAATGATTAGTTTTAAGGACCCAGACTTGCTTGGATCCTTTGGCCTTATTAAGTTTGTTAGCATTTGCAGCGGATTTAACTTCAGAGTTTATGCTAACATTTTTCATATCAGATTTTACAGTATCAAACTTTGCATCAGAACTTACACTAGAAGGAATAATGCTAACTTTCTTTAAAGAAGGTTTTATTGATAATAATCATAGTACAAACTATGATATTCCTTACAAGTATAAATGGAATGCCATAAACTACCACAATGAAAACAAGGATTTTGTGGTTTAAACCTAACATTCTGACTCTTAACTCCTTATTTAGGAGGTAAAGAATTTATATCCTTATTCTTCCTGCAAAAAGAAGCAAGATGGTTAGTGTTTCCACAGTTATTGCATTTCTTTCTAGGAGCATTAGGAACAGATTTATAATTATTGCTTTTGTTCACACCTTTCTTTCCATTCCTATTTTTCCTAGTTGGCTTTACCTTGTTTACATTCTTAATCTCTTTCAGCTTATACTTAAGCCGCGTCTTTGTCATTAAGCCTATGTTAACTTTAGCTGGTTTATCCTGTTTTAATTTTTCAGAAGTTGACTATGCCTTAACTTCTGTATCAATATCTTTCATCTTTTCAGAATCAGACTTTACAGTTTTAGCTACAAACTTAACAGGATTTACCTTTGGCTTAGTAGTCTGTTTAACAATAATTGGCTTAATTTGTTCAGTTCCTAATTCACTTTTATCATCTCCATAACCTAAGCCCTCTTTCCAGTTTCCACTACTTAGCAAATTCTGAGTTGTTCTGCCAGAGTTAGTCCAAGTCCTGATAATCTGTCTTTCCTTTTCTAACTCAGTTTTTAAAGATTGATTCAATTTTAACACTTCATCTCTAACATAAAAAGCATCATCTCTTTCTTTCTGAGTTTAATGGAAAATAACTAACTCCTTTTCTAAATAGTCATTCCTTTTCTTAAAAGCCATATTTTCAGAAGTTAACCTATCACATGTTAAAGTCTGATCTCTATAGCTAATGAATATGGTTTTAAGATAAGATCTCAACTCAGTAATATCATCAGTATGAAAAGCATAAGTTGTTTGAGGTACCTTTAACTCAGCAGCTTCAGAACTGCTATCAGCATTTGCCATCAAGGCATAGTTCACCTCATCTTCAGAATCTGAAGTGTCTGTCCAGCTTTTCTTCTTTGTGATGAGTGCCTTGCCTTTGTCACTTTTTCCTTTCTTGCAATCAGGATATATGTGGCCTTTCTCAACATAATTGTAGCATTTAACATTTGAGTAATCTCCTCTATCAGACTTTCCTACTTTGCCTTTAGATTTTCTGAATCCCTTCTTATCAGAACTTCCACTTTTGCTGGAAAACTTCTTTCCCCTTCTGAATTTCCTGTAGGCTATCTTTGTGATACCCTTCACCATAAGAGCACACAATCTCATCATCTCTTCATGAGCATCCATCTCAGATAGACTTTTAGTTTTTGAATCCTCATCATCATCATCAGAACTTGATGAATCTGAATCAGACTTTATGATGAGAGCCTTTCCTTTGCCTTTCTTTGAGGCAGCCACTTTGGGGGATTCCTCCTCAGCCTTAAGAGCAATTGCCCTTGACTTTCTCCCATGTCTCTTGCTTCTTTGATCCATCTCAAGTTCATGAGTTTTGAGCATACCATAAATTTCATCAAGAGTAGTTTCATCAAGAGCATAGTTGTCTCTTATAGTAGTTGCCTTCAAATCCCAACTTTCAGGAAGAGCTAAAAGGAATTTAAGATTAGAATCTTCAAGATCATATTCCTTATCCACCAGTGACAGATCATTCAAGAGTTTGAAAAATCTTCATATAAACCAGTTAATGACTCATCGGGTTTTGAGTCAAAGTGCTCATACTCTTGAGTGAGTATAGTCCTCCTGTTCTTCTTAATTGCATCAGTTCCCTGGCATCTTGTTTCCAAGGCATCCCATATCTCCTTTGCAGTCTTGCAGTTAATTACCCTGTTTGACATGACATTATCAATGGCACTATGCATCAAATGCCTTACCTTTGCATCCTTGGCAATAGATGAGATATCTTCAGCTGTATACTCACTTTTCTCCTTTGGTACAGTCTTTGCTGGCTGATCTGCAACTATAAAAGAGAGCTTGGTTGGCTTATGTGGTCCTTCATTAATTATGTCAAGGTTTTCTGGATCTTTAGCTTCTAGAAACATAGCCATCCTCACCTTCCATATGGGATACTCAGAAGGTCTCAGCATGGGAACCCTAATAGTCTCATATCGACTGTGGATTTGAGTCTTTGGAGTTTCTTCAGTTTTGGTGGCCTTGATTGGAGTTTGTTCTTCTTCAGATATAATTGTTTTTGGATCTTTACTGTATATTTGTTAACAGATAGGCTCTGATACCACTTGTTAGGTCACACACACTGTAAAAGGGGGTTGAATACAGTGTATAGTATAATCAAATCGAATTAAGAACACAAATATGTAACACAGAATAATCTTATTAATAAAACAGTATTGTAATGGAACCGTTCTCTCTCAGTGATGAACAAATATCACGAGAGCTGCTAGGGTTACAATGAATAATATTCTCGATAACAATAACACTTCTAGTGTAAACCCTATGCTGTGTTTATATACCACACAGTTACAAGATAATCTCTAATTGATATCGAATATAATTCTGTATCCTAAAATATATCAATTAGTTATCTTTTCCTCCAAGTCTTCCATTCTTCATAGAATTCTTCTCCATGCATATCTTTTCTTATTTTAGTCTTGATCTTCTTTCCTTTCAATCAGCCACCTTCCTTATCTGAAAGTCTTCTTAAGTCTGGATATTATCTTCTAATGAATATCTTCTGATATCTTAAGTTCTGATAACTTAAGTTCTGATATCTTAAGTTCTGACTTCAGTATAAGTACTAATTTCCAGATTAGTCATGTTAGTCAAGATCTGAAAACTAAACACAAATCATTATTAGACATGACATCACAAATATATCTAACAATATTTTTCAATTTTATAAAAATGTCGGAGCCGAGACCGTGCGAGTAGAAACCATTAAGAATCGTGAGCGGAGCCGAGGGTTGGAATGTAAAATGAATAAACGGACATAAGGAATTTCGAAAAGAAAGCGAACATGACAAGTACTTGTACCTATTGGAATAATAATAGTAAAGTGAGTTGCGTGAATGATTAATAAGTATCGCGTATGTACGGGTCACAATAGATACGAACGGGATCTAACGAAACAATAAATGTTTATGATTATAGATTTCTGAGCGGACCCTAGAGTATCCTCCACTTCAAAGTACCCATGCAAGTTTACGAACCCAACTCCATATACTGTTGTGTTGTGAAAAGTTGTTTTACTGTCTTTCGAACAAATGCCATGTTGCCCTGATAATGGAATTGTGAGTTTTACGCTTCAATAGCAAATTATGTTACGATATATATACATGTCGTAGAATATTTTAATGATATAGTAGAGCGTGATGTATAAGTTGTAAGACCGAGAGTCGGTCAGTTTTTATAAAGTATGAACCCGGGAACCATCCCGGATATGTTTTGGATGATTAAAAGTCCGTACTTATTTTATTTCATGGGACTCGATGTCCACTTGCGAAGTATTAAATACCTCAAAGTTATTTAAAACGATTTCCAAAGATCGTATTCCCTCAACTATATTTAATCACTCGAACAATGAATATTATTTTAGATATTCATTTAATACAGGAGAAGTATTCTCTGACGATTAGTTATTTCAAACTCGATTCTTCATATTTATTAAAGATCACTTTAATTATTTAAACATAAATTAGTTGAGGAATATAATTTCAAATATTCTTTAAAAATATAATTATTTGAGGTTTAATTATTTAATAATTATTATTTAATTATTAAATATTTATTAAAATGATTTGATATGATTTAAAAATCATAAAACCTAATTTAAAATATTTTTTAAATTTCAGAAAATCAGTTTAATACTTCCAGATCGTCGAAGAATATTATCTCGACATATTTTAAATACTTGAATATAGTTTCAAAAGAAAATCCCCATTATTTATTTATCTGTTGACAACGGTCAACTCACATTATCTTAGTACTTCCTCCGAAAATTCTCGGAAGTACATATATATATACATATGAGATGAATGTGCCTATCTCCAAGAAAAATGCTTGGAGAATTTCAATGTGGTTTGAGTTCTTGAGATATGATAGGATTTCTTAAAGGACAAGGGAGGGGTAGAGATCCAGTACTTCGTGTATTGGGGAGACTGCCAGTACCGTGGGAGATGGTACTATATGTACCTAAGGACCTGCGAAGTGTGTGTATACCCAAAATGGGACACATAGCCCGTATGCGGCCAGGGTGATAACAAGGAGTTTGGAAGTCATCCTCCTACTTGTAGAAAAGTTTACTAATTTATGTCCTATGACTGATCATTGTAAGCAGCGGCTCCATTGAATGTCCTAAATTCTTCCAATTGGAATTGTGATGCAATACTGTAACCCAAACCTAGGTGCTGGGTTTACTATTAAGGTATTTGCAGGATAATAAGTTAACAAAAGAGTTGTTTTCAAAAGACGCTGTGTATCACCGAGGAAAACTATTTTAAATAAACTTACTTAGCGTATATGGAATCTTTCATGAATTTCTCATACAGTCTTTTCATACTGTACATTATTATGCTGGGAATTATAGCTCACACTTGTTTTCTTAAATTGGCACAACAAAACAATGAATCAAGATGCCTATCATGAAACTCACGTCCAGGAAACGGGTAGGAAATGGCCATGTTGCCCAGTAGTAATACAATTATTTAAGGGGGGTTGGATACAATTGTATAAATGTTTCAAACAAGTATAAAAATATAACAGTTCTTTATATTTCTGATAAAAACTGTTACAAACTCTCTCAAGAAATACTGATATTCTTGAGAGCTGCTAGGTCGTACAATACTCGAGTTAATCACTATGTGATGACCTAAAATGTGTTTATATAATACATAGCTGCTACAAATCAGTCTAAGATATGCATTATCAATTACTAACGGAAAATGATACATATCTTTAACTGAATATATAAAGTCATATCACTCAGAACGTAACAGATATACATCCCTCAAAATAAGGAACATAATCAATCTTCACAACAGACTGCCTTCAGATGCTGATGTTCTGTAGATACTGATGATGCATCAAATCCTGATGACATCCAAACACAGTCAGATCTTGAGCTCCTCCTGATCATTGAGAATCAACACGTAACAATCTCCTCCAATTTATGCTTAATGTAATGAAGCACAAATTCCATTCTCAATGATGCCAAAACCAATTACAAAATGTACAAAGAATAAGACTTACTTCAGTATCCTAAGACAACTCATAGTTGTTTTCAGAAAAAATTTCAGCCTTTCTTCCTCCTTGTCTTGAAGGACTTTGACAAGCTTTTTCTTCAACTCTCTCTTCTCTTCTCTAAGTTGATAAATGGCTGATCTTAATTTAGAAATCGAACTATTAGTTATATCAAGATCACCAATCAACATAAAGCTTAAGCTAACATCTTCATGATCAGGACTGAAAGATAACTGGGGAGTGTTGAGAAAACTTTTAGAATTGCAGCTCCCTTTTCCATCTTCATTTCTTGACCAATATAAGTTTTATACATAGGAACATAATCACCATTGTATTTGTCTTCTTTGTTCATGACTCTTCTTCTGATACTCTCAAGTATTATAAAACACCAGTTTCTAGTGACATTGTCCTCAACTCTAAGAAGATAGTGAATATATTTCAACTCTGTCACAGTCTTCATCAAGAGTTACTGCAATGTAAAGCTTTTCACTTTAACATCTCTCAAGAAGTACATAATCTCTTCTCTGACATCATCAGGATTTATCTTCCTACATACAATCTTTACTGCTTCAACCTTCCCAAGATGTGAAGAAGTAACTCTTTCACCAAGATTGTCAGTCAGAATATCTGTGTCCAGTAAATCAGACCTCAGAGTTTCCATTCCAGAATGACCAATACCACCTCTAGTACGAATTTTGATAAGCTTTAGCTTTTCATTATGTTCCACCCAAGAAGGTTTCTTGATGGACTTATCAATATTCTCCTGTTCTGAAATAGGATCCCTTAGTCCTGCTGACACAAATTCAATATTCTTGAATCCTTTAGGATAACTAAATGAATAAACATCTTTCCATCTTTATCCTTCTTGGTGAGAGGAGCATACCGTGTAGATAAATCATGAATCTTCCCTCTTGTTTTATGCCACAGCTCTCTTCTTGAATTTAGAATTCTTTGCACATAGTCACTGCATGCTTGATCAGCTCTCCTTCTGTCAATTCTTTCTTGTTCATCAAGAATCGATTCATCCAATACTTTGATCACCTTTTCATCAGTGTCAAAATCAGCTATTAGGTTCACAACATCAAGATCTGCTTTTTCCTCAGGATTTTTGTTAGGAATATGTTCAGAACTTGATGATAAATTAAACAGAACACCTTAGTAGATTTAACTTAGTGAATTTTGTAGCACTCGACGGATGATCAAATATAGTCCCGACGGATGATTCAATACAGTCCTGACAGATGATGATTGACATCCATGGAGTGAGTAGCTTATGTAATAATAAGTATTGTAGCACATTTCTGCAAACAACTTTATGTAGATTCTGTAGGAGCATATGAGTCATGTTGACTACTAGTGGATATACAGAATAGGTTGATTAATTGTAAATATGAGATGTCTTGTAATTCTGCATAACTGAAATGGAGTCAAGTGACAAATAGCTACCCGATGGATGACAAGCATGTACCTCACGGATGATCAAATTCAAATATCTGTTAACAGTGACAAAACAATCACATACGTTGGGTGTTTGCAAAAGGAATGTGGTAGCCTCTTAAGCAGGGATTTAAGAACAAAGAAGCATTACCATTTCCATGCTATTGTGAAGATATTCAAAGATGCTGGAATGAAGTAGTGAAGCAGCATGAAGTTAGACTAAATATGTTTTGTTATATTATCTTGTCTTATTTTTGTGTAAACTTGGTGATATATAAACCAAATGTAGCTAGTAGAACAATTATTAAACTAAGCACACACATTTTAGAGAAACATTTTCATGCTGTACTCTGAAGCATTTCTCTATAAGTATAGTTGTTCATACTTGTAAGCAGCTGTGAGCTATTCAAGCTCCACAGGGTTGTCATTCGATCGATATATATATATATATATATATATATGTATATATATCTGGTGGATACTTTCAAATCCACTAGAAAGTTTTAAAATCTTGTGTTTTTATTACTTTGTGTTTTGATTCATATAAAGTACTTATTCTACATTCTGCAAATCAAACACTTATATATTATCAAGTAAGAACTGTTTTAAAAAACTTGAAAAAGAAGCCAGAATTACATTCAACCCCCCTTCTGTAATTCTTGTTGTATTGTTAGGGATTAACAATTGGTATCAGAGCAAGCTCTTGAAGTACAAAGAGTGTAAAGATCACAACAAACAACAAGATGAACAAGAAGGATGTTGGAGTTAAGATTCCTTTTCTGGACAAAGATAATTATCACCACCGGAAGGTGACGACGCACCTACATCTTCTTTCCCAATATGAGGCCTATGTGGATTGCATAAAGAGAGGTCCTCATGTACCAATGAGAGCTGTAACAGGCAATGAGCCATCTGTTCCCAAGCCTAGGCATGAATGGTCAGATCCTAATATTGAGCAAGTCAGGAAAGACAAGAAGGCCATGAATGTATTGTTCAATGGAGTTGGTGGTGATATATTTGATAACATCATTAACTGCAAAACAGCCAAAGAGGTTTGAGACACTATTCAGATTATTTATGATGGTACTCAGCAAGTAAGGGAGAATAAGATGTAGCTGTTAATTCAGCAATATGAGCACTTCCATTATGAAGACAGTGAATCTCTCACTAATATTTTTAGTAGATTTTAAAAAATACTAAATGCTCTGAATTTGCATGGAAGATTCTATCAAACAAAAGACTCTAACCTCAAGTTCCTTAGATCTCTTCCAAAGGAGTGGAAACCAATGACAGTCTCATTGAAAAATTATCAAGATTACAAGGAGTTCACCTTGGAGAGACTGTATGGCATCATGAAAACTTATGAGCTTGAAATAGAGCAAGATGAGAGGATGGAGAAAGGAAGGAAGAAATGAGGGTCCATATCACGGGTTGCTGAGTTAGAGAAAGAAAAATAGATGAAGGTAAAAACTGTTGAGTCTACATCAAAAGTCTGTGAAGGCAAGGGTAAAGGGCTGGTAGCTGAAAATGAAGATCATCTGAGCCAGGATGACATGGATGATAATGATGAACATTTAGCATTCCTTTCCAGAAGATTTTCCAAGCTCAAGTTCAAAAAGAACTTTGGAGTAGCCAAACCAAGTAGAAACATGGTTGATAAATCCAAATTCAAATGTTTCAAATGTGGCTTGGCTGGGCATTTTTCCAGTGAGTGTAGAAAGTCAGACTCTAGCAAGAAGAAGTTTTAGCCTGTTGATTATAAACAGAAATACTTTGAGTTTCTCAAGCAAAAGGAAAGGGCTTTCATTATACAATAAAATGACTGGGCAGCTGATAGATTGGATGAAGATGAAGAAACAAGCTATGTCAACCTAGCCCTGATGGCCAAATCTGATGAAACAGAAACAAGTTCTTCAAGTAATCAGGTAATCACCACTAACCTGGAACATTTATCTAAATCTGAGTGTTATGATGCAATCAATGACATATCCACAGAATTATATCACTTGCGTGTTACACTTAAGTCCCTAACCAAGGAAAATGCTAAAATTAAAGAAAACAATTTGTTCTTAAGTGAGAGGAATAATGTGCTAGAGTCTCAGTTTATTGAATTTGAAAAATTGAGAATTGAATGTAAGATTGCTAAGGATGAATTAACTGAGTCCTTGAAGAAAGAAGAGATTTTAAAGAAGCAGCTTGAACGAGAACAGGAAGTGATTAAAGCATGGAAATCATCTAGAGATGTCCATGCTCAAATCACTAAAGTTCAAGGTATTGAGTCTTTTGTGATGCAGCCAGAAAAAAGAGTAAGGAGAAGCTGGAATCCAACTTGGTTGAAGGATTGTTGACAGATGTAGACTCGATGGATGATGAAAATCATCCGTCGGATAATTAAAAGGATTATCCGTCGAGTGACAAAGAGCCACATCCGTCGGTTGTGAGTAAACCTGTGAGCAAAGCTAATCTTGCTAAGTTGAATGAGAAATATGGATCAATTTCTAAAAACTTTGTTCCAAGAGAATCAAGTCAAGTGAAGAAAGAGAGGAAAGTTAATGTTGGTCATCTGTCCATCAAGCAATTGAATGACAGATTAGAAAAGATTGAGGTTAAAACAGAAACTAAAAAGAAAAACAATAGAAATGGGAAAGTAGGAATTAACAAGCATAACAACTACACACCTGATAAATATGTTAATTGCAAACTTATCTGTTAATTGCAAACTTGCCATGCCTACTCCCATGTCTGTGCCTCCCTCTTTTCCCAACACGACTGCCATGCCTATGAATGCTATGTCTACTCAGAATATGAATGAACAATTTGCTAATATGCCATTTGTACATAATCCTTATTATGTTGCATTTAGTATGCCACAAATGCCATTTAGCATGCCTTACTGGAATAACATGTTTGCAAACATCATGCCCTTTCATGTTAATCAAAATGTGCATGATAATTCTGTTCTAATGAATGGTTTCAAAGGTCAAACTCAAATGACTAAGGATGAATCAGAAATTCCCAAGTCAAATGAAATTAAACCTAAGAAACCAAAGAAGAAAGCTAACAAGGCAGGCCCCAAGGAAACTTGGGGTACCAAAATCAACTTGATTTTGTTTTGATGTGTGCAGGGAAACAGAAATAATCTTTGGTACCTGGATAGTGGTTGTTCAAGGAACATGACTGGAGATTCTACCCTGCTAACAGAGTTCAAGGAAAGAGCTGGCCCAAGTATTACTATTGGAGATGACAACAAGGGCTATACTGTGGGATATGGCTTGATTTCAAAAGAGAATGTCATCATTGAAGAGGTTGCCTTAGTGGATGGTCTCAAGCACAATTTGTTGAGTATCAGCCAGCTTTGTGATAAAGGCAATTCAGTAACCTTCAATTCAGAAGCCTGTGTTGTGACAATCAAAAGAAGCAACAAAGTGGTTCTCACTGGGGTGAGAAAAGGAAATGTGTATCTAGCTGACTTCAACTCATCTAATGCAGAATCTGTAACTTGTCTTCTCAGCAAAGCAAGTCAAGATAAAAGTTGGCTATGGCACAAGAAGCTGTCCCATCTAAACTTCAAGACCATGAATGAGCTTGTCAAGAAAGAACTGGTTAGAGGCATTCCTCAAGTGAAGTTTTCTAAGGATGGATTGTGTGATGCCTGCCATAAAGGAAAGCAGATCAAAGCATCATTCAAAAAGAAGCTTAATTCAACAATTGAAGAACCTTTGCAATTTCTACACATAGATTTATTTGGATCAGTCAATGTGTTGTCCATCTCAAGGAAAAGATTTTTCCTAGTAATTGTGGATGATTTCTCAAAGTTCTCTTTGACATATTTCCTAAAGTCTAAAGATGAAGCTAGTGAAATCTTCATCAATCACATAAGGCAAGTCAACAATCATCCTAATTTTAAAGTAAGAAGAATCAGGAGTGACAATGGAACTGAGTTCAAGAATTCTGTGATAAGATCATTTTTTGAAGAGAATGGGATTATGCATGAGTTTTCTGCAGCAAGAACTCCACAAAAAAATGGAGTAGTGGAAAGAAATAACAGATCTCTTATTGAAGCTGCAAGGACAATGCTTGAAGAATCAAAGTTACCAACATATTTTTTGGGTTGAAGCTGTGAATACTGCCTGCAACACTCAGAATATTTATTTGGTTAATCAAGCAAAGTGTATAACACCCTACCAATTGTTCAAGAACAAGAAACCAACTCTAAATTTTCTTTAAGTCTTTGGCTGCAAATGTTTTATCTTGAGGAATCAAACTAATCAAAATGGGAAGTTTGATGCCAAAGCAGATGAAGGAATTTTTGTTGGATATGCTGTGGGAAAGGCATATAGGGTCTACAATCTAAGAACCAATATTGTTATGGAATCAATACATGTTGTGTTTGATGACAAAAAGATTGAAGGACTACAAGATGGAGATTTCCATGAAAGCCTCAAGTTTGATAATGTGGAGATGGTTAGTGATGATAGTGATGATGAAAGTGATCGAGAAACAGTGAATAAGGATAATGCAGAAAAATATACAACTAATGAAGCACATAATTCAACATCTGTCGACTTGCAAAATGCTTCATCCTCCAGGAGACAATCTGCCTTATCTGTCGGGAGACAATCAGTTTCATCCACCGGGACACAAAGTACATCATCCGTCGGGTCATTAAGAGAAGCTAAAAGTCAGAATAGACCACTTACAGAAAGTTCCCCTTTCTCAAATCAAAGATTCACAAACTCAGGGGGAGTTTCTAATAATCAAAACTCAGTCGCCCATCAAGACAACAATGAGGCCTCTTCATCTAGAGCTAATCTACCTCAACAAAAAAATGGACTAAAGATCACCCTTTTGAGCTCATCATTGGTAATGCATCTTCTAGAGTTCAAACAAGGAGAGCAACTCAAGAAGAATGTCTATATAGTAGCTTCCTATCTAAGAAAGAACCAAAGAAGGTAGAAGAAGCTTTGTTGGATCCTGATTGGATTTTAGCTATGTAGGAGGAGCTAAACCAATTTGAAAGGAACAAGTTATGGAAGCTGGTACCCAAACCTAAAGGAAAGAATCCAATTGACACCAAGTGGGTATTCAGAAACAAGATGGATGAAAATGGCATAGTAATCAGGAACAAAGCTAGATTGGTTGCTAAGGGTTGCTATCAATAAGAAGGAATGGATTTTGATGAAACCTTTGCTCCTGTTGCAAGACTTGAAGCCATCAGAATTTTCTTAGCCTATGCAGCCCATGCTAATTTCAAGGTCTGTCAAATGGATGTCAAAAGTGCTCTTCTGAATGGAGATTTGGAGGAGGAAGTCTATGTTAGTCAGCCTCCTGGTTTTGAAGACCCAAATTTTCCAGAATATGTCTACTATCTTATGAAAGCGCTTTATGGATTGAAGAAAGCACCTAGAGCCTGGTATGACACTTTATCAAAGTTTCTGTTGGAAAATCACTTCACAAGAGGTACTGTTAAATAAAACCTTATTCTTTAGAAATGTTAATGGCTCGAGTATACTTGTTCAAATTTATGTAGATGATATTATATTTGGCTCTACAGATGAAAAACTTTACAAAATGTTTGCCAAATTGATGCAAAGTAAGTATGGAATGAGCATGATGGGAGAACTAACTTACTTTCTTGGTTTACAAGTTAAGCAAGTTAGTGATGGAATATTAATTAGTCAAACTAAATATATTCTTGATCTTTTAAAGAAGTTTGATATAATATATTGCACATCTGCAAAAACTCCTATGGCCACTACAACTAAGCTTGAATTAAAAACTACTGAAAAGTCTGTGGATATTTCAAGCTACAGGGGCATGGTTGGTTCACTTCTGTACTTAACCACTAGTAGGCCAGCTATATTGTTTGTTACTTGTCTTTGTGCTAGATTTCAGGCCGATCCTAGAGAATCTTACTTAGTAGCTATTAAGAGAATTTTCAGATATCTCAAGGGAACACCAAAACTTGGCATTTGGTACCCTAGAGATTATGGTTTTGATCTAACTGGCTATTCAGATGCAGATTATGCAGGTTGTAAAATAGACAAAAAAAGCATAACAGGAACCTGTCAATTTCTAGGGAATAAGCTTGTGTCATGGTTCAGTAAAAAGCAAAATTTAGTTTCTACTTCTACAGCTGAAGCTGAATATATTGCTGCTAGTAGTTGCTGTGCACATATTTTGTGGATGAAAAACCAATTGTTGGACTATGGTCTATAAGTGGATAGAATTCCCATTTTCTGTGATAACACAAGTGCAATTGCCATCACTGAAAATCCAGTGCAGCATTCAAGAACAAAGCACATAGACATCAAGTACCACTTCATTAGGGATCATGTGATGAATGGTACTGTGGAACTTCATTTTGTTCCAAGTGAAAAGCAGCTTGCAGATATATTTACCAAGCCACTTGATGAATCCACCTTTTCAAGGTTGGTAAGTGAGTTAGGTATGCTTAATTATTCTTGAACTATTTCAGATATTTTTGCAAGTTTTAATGCAGCCAGAAAATTAATTGTTTTTCATCTTTGGATGAAATTTTGGCTAAGTCAAAATTTACATCCCGACGGATGCTCAATATCCATCGAGTTTGGTCATCCGTCGGAATGTTAATAGTTAACAAAAATCAATTACTTTTCTGGATTGTTTCATAACTCGACGGATAACTGGTTTATCCTCATCCGTCGAATTGTCTTAATCTTAGCCGTTAAATCTATGCTCATTATCCATCGAGTGTACATACAATTTGTAAGCATGACACGGCGAATAAGTGACATAATTTTTACAGTTTATTTATTTTTAAACGGCTATTTTGGGCTATTTTGATTGGTCACTTTATTTCACTTTATTATTTTTGACAGTTTATTTCTGAGATAGTATAAAAGAAGAATTCATTTTTATTCTACTCATTTGTCATTCTCAATTCAATTGCTCTAACTTCCTTTCTTCTCCAAAGCAAATATTTTCTCTGCAAATTACTCAGTCTCTAACAATGGCACCAGTCGTCAAAATCATGTCTCAAAATGGATATATCCACGAAAAGAACAACTTCACAGCTCTTGTAAACAAGGAGATTCAACAGTCTGGAGAGTTTCACAAACTGATGGATTTTGTGAAAAGCTGTAAACTCAACTATGCGATGCTGGAATCTCCCACAATCTACTGTGAGGTTATAGAGGAGATATGGAAAACTGCAGTGTACAGCTCTACTGACAAGACCATCACTTTCACTCTCAAAGGGAAACAGTTTTGCATTAATAGTGACATTGTCAAAGCATGCTTTAAAATTCCTGATAACACTGCTACAATTCCACACACAGACACATATATAGTTAACATACTAAATTCCATAGGCTATGCACTTTCTACTTCTAAGTTAAGTGAAATCAGGAGGTTAGGTCTTAGAAAGGAATAGAGCTTTTTGTGTGACGTGGTAACTAAGGTATTTTCTGGTAAGATTAGTAACTTTAATTCTGTTAACATTTCTATGCTTACCATGCTTTACATGCTAGTTACTGATAAGTACTTTAATTTTAGTGACTTGGTCTTGTTTGAGTTAGGCTATAAGTTAGGAGAACTGAATAAGACAAGTAAGAGTGTCTACTATGCTAGATTTTTTATGATGTTTGTTAACCACCTCATTGAGAACATTAAAATTGAGAACCCAACCAACAAACTGAATTGTTGGGTTCAAGAAAGGAGGATTATTGCAGATCTCAACAGGACAAATAACCACAAAGAGGTGCCTCTCCTTTATTTTTCAATCATGGAGGGACCTCAGGTAAGTGAGGTAAGTTCTACTGTCTCCACCCTTCCAACCTCATACATTTCTTTGCCTTCTAGTGTAGTAATGTCATATGTGTTAATGACCCAATAGATGCCTACCCAAGCTACCAAGACAACAATTTCTAAACCCAAATCTAAGAAAACCCCCTCTGGTTTCTTTCAAAAAAATCAGTTGCAAAATCCACTAAACACAAAGAGGGGAATGTGAAGATGAATGAGCAAGGTGAGGGACAGGGTGAAAATCAAAGAAACCCTAAAGATAAGGCTGGTGAGTTGAGTGTACCCAAGCCTAGCCACACCATAGCTTCCCAATAAATTGTGGTTGTTAATAAGGAAATTAGCTCATTTCTAGTTTCATCCTCCCAAAAGGATGTTACTATTGAAACAAGCTCCCAACCAGGAGCACAGACCAAGAGGGGTAGGGATACTAGTTCACCACAAACTTATGCTAGAAAGAAAAGATCAAAACCCCTTGGGGATGCACAGGGAATATGCACAGTGCAAACTCGAGCTAAAGACCCAGTCACTGCACCATCTCAAAGTTAGATTGATGTGACTCCAATAAATGTGGAGTCACAGCCAAAATCCTTAACAATTGAAGCACCTGAAACACCAAATTCACCCACAGACTCACTACATGTTGACATGATCAATACATCACTTTCAAATTCTCCATCTTTAACTCTCTTGGAGAAGCCAAAAATCCAAGCAAGTGAGCATCATATTTTAGATGATTTGTTGGCTCACTTACCATTTCTTTCTGAGTCTGTTGAGACATTTGTGCCTAAATTTTCATCAATCTGCACAGAGTCTACAATAGTCTCCACTACAAACTCATTCATTTCTTTTATCTCTATGGATATTCATCATCCGTCGAGTAGTGATTGTATCCCGACGGATAAGCCTAACAACAGTCATCTGTAATAACCCCAATTTTTGAGAAATTTTGAAACCCTTATGAATAGTGTTTTTGCTGAACGAGAAAACTTTTCATGCCACGCTATGTAGGGGTTCTGTTATTGATCTTATGGGATATTATTAGTACTCTATGAAGTATATAAGTGTATGTAAAGATCGTCAGAATCCAATTCCGAACACTTTGGTTTTTCCCGGAAATCCACAAGATACGGAGAGAATTGAGTATAAGGTAACAGAATAAAAAGGATTTAAATTAAAGGATTATAAGAGAGGATCATAAAAGGAATACAATGTATTGAGAAAGGTTAAGGGAACCTAAGTAATAAGATCCCGGGTATGATCCTTCAAACGATAAACGAGAACGAAAGTTAAGCGAACCGTATAACAGATCAGCGGTCATTAGGCAAACGATTAGGAAGTTAATCAAAGGGATTAATGGGAGTGATGTCATCCAACCAATAGAAAGAAGACAAGGAAGGAAGGATGACATCATGTGGATGAGATAAGCATGACATGGGAAGGAGGAGGTGTGGTGGCTTTGTAACCACACAAATCCAAGGGCAAGAAGGTAATTTACTAAATCAAAAACAAAACCAAATCAACCAACCAAAAATCAAGACAAGGCAAAACACAAAATTCTTCTTCTTCTTCATGAAGCTCTCGGGTTCTCTTCTTAAAAAATGGAAGTTCAAGCTCCTCCACTTATTATTTAGCAAGGTAATTATCCTAGCTTCTCCTAGTTAAGTTACATACTTCCTATAAGTTTAAGCTTCTAAATCCAAGCCAATCTTTTTCTATAAATCATCAAAGAAGATGGTGAATAGTGTTTTCAAGAACTAAAATTTGTGTTCTTGAAGTTTTGTTTAGATTAAGCTTGGATAAGGGCTTTAAAGATGATTCCAAGCCATCCCCTTGATTCTCCACTCTCCAAGGAAGGTATAATCTCTTAACCAAGCTTTGTTATTGAAAGTTAAGAGCATAAAATGAGTATTAGAGTTCATGAGAGGCTTGATGATTGTGTATGTAGAGATTAATGGGTTTTGGGTTGTTTTTGAAGTTGTAAATCTTGGTTGTTGATTAATGAACTTAAGTGTAGTTTAAATTCATGATAAAGAATAGTATAAATGGTTAATGTGGATTTGTTGGGATTGTTATGATGTGATAAGGATGGATGTTTGTTGTATGATGGATTTGAGGTTGGATTTGAGGTTGATTTGGAATGGGTTTGAATGGTTTAAATATGGGAAATCGCGTAAACATAGCCGTCGTAACGTCCGATTTTCTTTGGACTGTTTTGTGCATAGCATTAGGACCCGAGGACCCCCTACTAGATTGTGACCACTGCCATGTTTAGATAGCTCATGTTACGAGCTTCGTTTTGATATGTAGTTCGTTCGATTCCGATTTACGGTTTAGGAGAAACGACCGTTTCAAGTAACGGCGTTTCACGAACGAAACTTTTTCCCTCGCCTTACTTTAAAACATAGGTTAAAGACCAAAAAGGGTTAATTAATGTATGAAACATTTATGGTAAGTGTGTTAGGCAGTTGGTAAGACACTCGCGAAGGAATCGCTTTAAAACTCGTAAAGGTTAAATTATTAAAAATGGTGGAGCCGAGGGTACCCGAGTGGCTTAAGCGAATCAGTGAGCGCAAAACAAGCGTTAGAGTCTAAGTTAGTTAAAGTATAGATTTACAAGTGACTTTGGTTTAATTCCAACTTACTTGTTGTTTATAGGTTACCAGACTCGTCCCGAGCCATTCGTAACCCCAGTCGCTCAGGCAAGTTTTCTACCCGTTATACTGTTGTTGTGATGTAAATATATGTATATGCATTATCTTGTGATATTGCATGATTGTTATTAGCAAATTTTGCGATATATTGGAGCATGCTGATATGGTATATATGCATGTCTGTTTCATAATCTGGTTATCTATATGTTGATTTCAATGCTTATAGTTGCATAATACCTATGCTAGAAATAAGCAAGTAGTTGCGTATACCCTTAGTATAGGGGATAAAAGGTGAGCATATTTCTAAACCGGGAGTCGATGTTCCCGAGTATATTATATATATATATTTATTTATATATATATATATGGATATAGTTTTTAAAACTATTAATCGAATAAGGTTTATTCGATAACTTTAACTTTATTTTATTATTGAATATTATTTCGAATATTATTCGAAGGCGTATGACTCCTTTACATTATTTATTGGATATTACTTGGACATTCATTTGAGGATGTATGACTCCTTTATTTTATTTAATGAATATTATTTATAATATTCATTCGAGGTATTATGACTCAGCTTATTTTATTTATTGAATATTATTTGAATATTCATTTGAGGATCTATGACTCCGATTATTTGCTGAGATATATTCTTTATTTTATTAAAGAATAAGGTGTCGATAATCAAACTTATTTTTGATTATTCAAATAAAGATATTACTTTCGTATAAGTATATCTTTGATTATTTGCTATTCATTTCAAGTATAAGTTTTAATACTTCTACTTCAATTATTTTATAAAGATTATTTTTTTATGGGAATATTATTTAAATAATAATATTCAGACATTTTCTAAATATTCTGGGGACTGATTTACTTCATCAAATCAGTTTTACTCCAAACACTCTTTAAAGTGTTTTCGAGTCTTTAAAATGATTTTCAAAAGTTAGAGCGGATCCCAAAACTATTTTTATATTTAAGATCTTCCTTTTAAAAAGGGGATTTAAATACTCGCTCAAAACATGGGGGATCCGGCTCGGTGGTGTGTTTTATATTCGCAACAAGGTTGCTGTCTTGGTAAAAGAGTGTTTGATTACTTACCCAATATTCGGGAAGTAAAATTCTTGGAACAAGTTAATCCATTAACAGGCATCGCCTGGGAAATATCGGTGAGTTTTCCTTTCCAACTAGGTACGACTTCTTGGTGGAGCCGTATCAACAAGTTTCTACTTGGGGAAAGGGGGGAAACGAGCTTTACGTTTCAGAGTCATGGATTTCATCTGAACTAGGAGTGGCGTAAGTGGCCGAGTAGCGCCGGCCCAGCCTTATTATATTGGCCCAAATGGCCTGGAAGTTCCGCTAAGGCGGTCCATTCCTTAGGAGTTCAGTGTTCGGTTGACAAGTAAATCCGACAGGTTCTCCTCTACATGTAGAAAATGGTGGGGTTGTACTACTACGACTGATCATCGTAAGTGGTCTTCCTGGCGCGGCAAACTCCCGTAATGAGTTCATCATCCAATTGGATAATTTCTGCAACACTACCCAGAGCACTTCGATGGAAAGGCTACGGTTGGGCGATTGTTGAGTGTTGGCAGGGTCAAGTTTTCAAAATGATGTTTACATCAAATGAAGTATCTCGTAACTTCATTTTATTTTGATAATATTTTAAAGATTTAATCTATTCAAATCTTGTCTTATAGTCTCATCTATGTGATGAACTTTTGAAGCTAATTTATAACTTGAACGGTGGTAGTTCAAGTAGTATTGGGAAAGATATAAGTATATTGGGGTATCTTGTAACTTCATCTTTTAAACTTATATCTAATTAATAATTGTCTTATGAATGACAAAGATTTTCAGAAAAACGTTGAGACAAGGTTAGATATATGAGATCACCTTGCAACGATATTTTTTATACAGTTATACACTGGGACTTTGTGTATATTATGCATGGAAGAGGACTTCCAATATTTTGAAAAGTATATATGTATATATACTGAATATTTTGCGACTTCATCGCATTAAGATATCAAACTTGGTTCATTTCTTTTGACCAAGACTTTCATGAGTATTATGAGTAGGCTCATACATTGTAAATCATTATATATATTATTTTGGTGGGCTTGCTGCTCACCCTTGCTTTATTTCTTCATCACACAACAACAGTTAGGAAAGATGGCCAGACTCCAGCAGACCCAGCGCAAGCGCGTGGGAAGCATCCCGCGTCTTCCCGATGATGTTGTGGCTGCTATAGCTGCAGAGGTAGATCTATTGGTAGATCAGGCATTCTATTTTTGAGAATCAAATTATGTATAATTATAACTTGTGGCAGATAATGGCAATTAACTGTAAATTTATCAAGTAATCATTTTGGGTTGTAATAACTTTTAAATTGTGGATTCAAAGACTTGTACTTATTTGAATTTCATCTCTGAGACTATAACGGGTTGTGGTGTGTGTTAGTGTGGGGTCACAGCTTAAGGTTATTATTATTAATTAAGTGAAGTGATATTGTGGAAAGAAAGACCGTGACGACCCGGATCCCCGACCCCGGATCTGGGGGTGTTACAGAAATGGTATCAGAGCTAAGCGTTATAAACCTCAGAGATGATGGGACGTTAAGATAATAAGTTCACAAAGATAATAAGAACTCTTGCCAAGTTCATAGTCGGGCTACCTAACGTAGTACTGACAGTTAAAACCCTTATGGGAACCCTTATAAATATCGTGATAGGAGCGTAGTTCGTTATCGTATATGGTAGCGGGACTCCGAACCCTGATGTTGAGGAGCAACATCGCGATGATATTTTATTACTAATTGGAGATCGGATTGTGGATCCGATAGAGTGTCCTAATGCAGGACCGGATGATGTTGATATTGAGGATTTAGCGGTTGAGGATGTTGTCCTAGAAGGGATAGTTGTTGAGGAGGATCCCATGGAGGATCCTGACAGGATTGGATAAAGGACCACTGATGAATTGATGACCATGGTTTGGTCGACTACCAGAGGTAGGATTGGCCGGTCACTACCGGAGGTTCGTTCAAGTTGTAAAGATAGTAGCCCCTTTAACGCGGCTCACTCGTAAGACTGAGAAGTTTGAATGGACAGAGAAATGCGAGAACAGCTTTCAAGAACTGAAGCAAAGATTGGTGATGGCCCCTATGCTGGAGTTGCCGGATGGAAAAGGAGATTTTGTGAAGTATAGTGACGCTTCGCACTAGGGCTTAGGGTGCGTGCTTATGCAGCACGGTAAGGTAATCGCGTACATGTCAAGATAATTAAGGTAATATGAAATTTGATATCCCCGCCCATGAGCTTAGGCTCGTGGCAATAGTTTTGCCCTAAAGGTTTGAGGCACTACTTGTATGGAGAGAAGTATGAGATTCGCAAACCATAAGTACTCTAGTACATTTTCCCATAGAGAGAGCTCAACATATGCCCGAGGAGGCGGTTAGAGCTAATCAAGAATTATGATTGGGAGATTCTTTATCATTCGGGGAAAGCCAATGTGGTGGCTGATGCCCTTAGTAAGAAGGAGAGACTCAAGAGGTTAATGTCTTTGGGAAAGTTGATAAGAGATTTTGAAAAAAAAAAAAAAAAAAAAAAAAAAAAAAAAAAAAAAAAAAAAAAAAATGGAAATAGATATGAAGGTAACCGGAGCCGGTACCGAAAAGCTGTTTGAGATTGCAATACAGTCCGAATTATCGGAAAAGAGCACATTGTACCAGAGAAAGGTGATGAATGAAGGCAGAGAGCCAACAAATAAATATGAGATTAATACCGAGAAAGAGGATAAGGGAATAATGAGGTATTCCTATAGAATTTGGGTTTCGAAAGTTCAAGAGCGTAAGGATGAGAACTTAGATGAGAGCCATAGTTTGAGGAATAAGATTTAGAGCAAACCCTGAACGTGATAGTCAGGGAGGTCGCCATCAAGATAGAAGGAACCCATGACATAATGGAGAGGAAAATGAGGATTTTAAATTAAAAGATGACCCCAATTATGGGGAGTAGGATGAAACATTTCATACTAAGGAAATAGAAAGTCGAGTAAGGAAAGGAGAACCGAGACGGTACTCCTATACGGCAATTCATGGACCTATCTAGACAGAACTTAGACTATTATACCCAACCACCACCCTGAGGGGACAATGCGGCAGGAAATTCTTTCATGACCTTTAAATCGTTAAGCTCTCAGAGTTCCAAGGAACAGGTTGACCTAGTCGAGGCAAGAGCCTGGCTAAAGGAAATATAGGAATCATTTGAGATTCTAAATGATTGACGAATCACAAAAGACTGTTTTTATCACTCACCCTCCTAAGAGAGAGACCACCTGCTGGTGAAAGGCCAAGGAAGGCACGGAGCAAGAGATTATAATAAACTGATTTAAGTCCAGTCAATTGTTTTCGGGAAAGTAATTCCCAAAGATAAGGAGATAGTGTAAAGCTTTAGAGTCAGAACAAAGGCAGACGAGTATGATAAATTATGAATCTAAGTTGTAAAAGTTGTCAAGATTCGTTCTGAAGACGCGAATCCAGAATGACGGGATATTTGAAATCAATGCTTATGTTGTGTTGGTTCATGAAATAATGATAAGAGAAAGGAAAATAAAAAGGAATTGAAGTGGAAAGGAATAAAAAGGCAACAGAGTTTGAGGAATGATAAGGGAGTTGGGTATGAGGAAACCCTAAAGACTCCTATTAATAGAAATAGAAAAGTATATGATCGTCAGGATGAGGGTGATTCACCATGAGTTAAAGTTGACGGTTGAAGGCATAAGAGATGCATATAGTTTATCCCCTGTAAGTTGGGAAGATTCGAGGAAACCTTGAGATAATTCGAAGGATAAATAATGAGACGCGGATAGACTGAGGAGACAAGAAAGTAAGAAATTAAGAAAATTGGATGAAGGAAGTGACCTTCAAGAATGGGAAATGTAAGACCGGTGGCTTGATACCCAGAAAGGGAGACGCCAGGTATGAAAGATATCCCAACATTGAGATGACTGTTGAGATAAACAACAAAAGTAAATAAGGAATTATTAAGAAGAGGTTCACGTTGAACACGACCAATATCTTCCAGAACATCCATGTTATCGTTACCAGATTAGGCAAGAAAAGAGGATAACCGTTGTTATCTTTTGGAGGCCATTTTGATTAACCTCATTTTGTATGCAGATGTTATTGTGAAATTAGGAATATACTATCGAGGTGGGAATGATTGAATAAGATACCCTTATCAGGGATATATGACTTTATTTATCCATGGATGGATGCATGTACCTTTTCAAAGGTGGAATTAAGGATAGAACATCGGTAACTTAAAATGAATCCTAGGGGAATGCATAAAGGTTGGCATTTCACCCTTAATAGGGATAGTATGAGTTTTGACAGTATGAATTGGAAAGGATTAAGGTAACAATAACCTTTAAGAATTAGTGGAGAAATTTTTCAGATGTATATAGACAATGGTTCTAGTAATAGTGAATGGTATTTTGATATGCCCTGTATCTAGGGAATACAGGAGGAACGATTGAAGGATAACCTTAGAGGTTTTACAAGGAGAAAGGTAATATTCAAAATTCTCAAGAATAAAAATGTTGATAAAGGAAATATGACATAATTATAATGATGCCAAGTGGGGCACGTGTTAAACCACGAGAAAGTATGGATCGAACCAGTAAAGGTCGAAATTGTTCAGGGCAATTAGGACCTAAGATAAAAGATGTTCTAAGTATGATTGAGAGTCAGTCGTGACAGTGATTAACCTCTAAAGATTGAGGCAATAACTTATGGAAAAATGGTGATATTTTTTTTTTTCCATCTGATTTTAAGGAAAACATCTTCACTCAATCAGTGATCGGAAATAAGGTAGAAAATTTATTTGGAGGTGGTTAAAATGACATTGACTGTAAGGAAATTTTACTATCAGGAAAGGCCAAAGAGGTGGCCGACACTTTAAGGGTAAGTGGATAATTATAGGCGCGTGTGCCAAAAGAATACAGTGATGATGGTTAAAACTGTGAAGGTTGTATTATGGTTTGGAAGATTGACATTCCTTCTGATGACTGTGCAATACCCAACCGTAATAGTAGTTGGTAAAGGTTTAATTCGTGTAATCGCCATGATCGGGCTATCTATCTTAGAAGGTCCTATCTTGAGAATAATCCAGGACCATGTTTCAAAAAGGACTAGATGAACCCTTGAGTTAATTCTTCTATTTAGGGCGTATGATTAAGAATGGTATTAACCTGCTATCGTTGCTTTGATTGAAACTCTTCTGCACTTTTATCTGCTTCATGTCATGAAAGTACGTCAGAGTTTGGAGTGTTCTTCATGAATTGTGATTGGTGGTTATGTTAACTCCTTAGGAGAATTTGATACGACATGTATGGACTCCGTATGGTTAGCTATTAAGACTTCATGGAAAATGAATGACTACAGTAGGTTAGTAGTGGACCATAGTAATGCAGCAATGATTCTGCGAGTGGTGAGCTGATTACAACCGTGAGAGTTGTATTGGAATGGATGTTGAGGTTGAGTACCACTAATCGGGTCGTGGTAATGTATAAGTTATCATTAATAGACTAATTAAGTAGAGTATCTACCAATTGAATATTTATTCCTTCTTATGAAAAGAGAGTCGTATTACTATATGAGGAAGGTTGCGGTGCAAGCATAGAATTCTAGTAACGATGATGTCTAGAATGAGATCCCAGATTCAATTTTCGATGTCGAGGGAGTTTCAAAGGTGATTGTGTATAAGCTCGAGGAAGAGCATGGGTCCATAGAATGATGGACGGAATGGCAAAAATATTTAGGCATGTGAAATACGATGCTATAACACTTGATGTTGATATAAATATATATGTTTCGTTCTCCTATGACAGACCTCTATAGTTCAGAGGTAGGTTCCAAGCCAGATATTTGGTGGCAGTATATATTTTTTTTTTTTCATATATACAATTCTCTTCAATTTGTTCTTTTCTCTTCTTTTCATTTCATATAAGCTGAGAAGAACAACCCTTCCAGAAGGGGAGGTATTGCCGAATGACTATCTATCTGTGTGATAGAAGCCGAGTAGGATACCAGCTATTGTTTAATTGCTTGTCAAGTACTAAAGGCTGGCCACCTTCTGTACTAACTATGCGATATAACAAGTGTTCATGATCATAGTGATCTCTCAACAAATTCCTTTACTTCTATATGATTAATCAAACTTTGGAAAATAGAAACAACTGAAAAAGGAGTAATAAAGTGGTGGTAGTATGCGGAATGGAAACACATTCGTGATACTAAGGTTGACGTGGTTATTAAAAGGTTATAGAACGCTAACAAGCAAAAGTATAACCCGTATAATATTAGGAACGGAAGGTAGTAGCGATTATGAACTGGAAAAGAATGGGTATTGAGAAGCAAAAGTTCTAATGATTGGAAGCTATGATGAGAGTCTGTGTAATAGACTTGAAAGAATTTGGAATGATCACTTAATTCGGATTGAGTTATCTTACGACAATAGATCATATGTCATTATCGAGATGTCGCCTTATGAGATCCTTGAGGGAAGACAATGTCGATCTCCCTTATGTTAGGATGAAGTTGTAGAGCGCAAGATGCTCGGACCCGCAGTAGTCTAAAGGACCAAGGATATGATAGATCTAATCAGAGGACGGCTGGTAGTAGCCCAAGATGGACATGATAAGTATGTTGATTTGACACGAAAGGATAAAGAGTACGAAATAGGGGACCTAGTAATGTTATAGGTATCCCTTGGAAAGGATTGATGAGATTCGGAAAGAAAGGAAAGCTAAGTCCACCAATTGTTGGACCCTTGGATATATTAAGACGTTTGGGAAGTTAGCATATGAGCTAGCCCTACCCCCGAACCTGTAGCAAGTTCATAACGTGTTCCACGTATTAATGTTAAGGAAGTGTAATTCAGATGCCAGACAAATAGGGGCATATGAGCGCATAGACATGCAACCAGACGTAACCTATATGGAGCAACCAGGAAGGGTTATAGAGTGAAAAGGAACGAGTGCTTAGGAGAAGGGTTATCAAACTAGTAAGAGTTTGATGGGAGAACCACAATGTGGGAAAATTGACTTGAAAGTTAGAAAGTGCAATACTAAGAAAGTATACCCATTTGTTTTCTATCTGATTCCGGGACGGAATCCTTTTAAGGAGGGGAGACTGTAATAACCCCAATTTTTGAGAAATTTTGAAACCCTTATGAATAGTGTTTTTGCTGAACGAGAAAACTTTTCATGCCACGCTATGTAGGGGTTCTGTTATTGATCTTATGGGATATTATTAGTACTCTATGAAGTATATAAGTGTATGTAAAGATCGTCAGAATCCAATTCCGAACACTTTGGTTTTTCCCGGAAATCCACAAGATACGGAGAGAATTGAGTATAAGGTAACAGAATAAAAAGGATTTAAATTAAAGGATTATAAGAGAGGATCATAAAAGGAATACAATGTATTGAGAAAGGTTAAGGGAACCTAAGTAATAAGATCCCGGGTATGATCCTTCAAACGATAAACGAGAACGAAAGTTAAGCGAACCGTATAACAGATCAGCGGTCATTAGGCAAACGATTAGGAAGTTAATCAAAGGGATTAATGGGAGTGATGTCATCCAACCAATAGAAAGAAGACAAGGAAGGAAGGATGACATCATGTGGATGAGATAAGCATGACATGGGAAGGAGGAGGTGTGGTGGCTTTGTAACCACACAAATCCAAGGGCAAGAAGGTAATTTACTAAATCAAAAACAAAACCAAATCAACCAACCAAAAATCAAGACAAGGCAAAACACAAAATTCTTCTTCTTCTTCATGAAGCTCTCGGGTTCTCTTCTTAAAAAATGGAAGTTCAAGCTCCTCCACTTATTATTTAGCAAGGTAATTATCCTAGCTTCTCCTAGTTAAGTTACATACTTCCTATAAGTTTAAGCTTCTAAATCCAAGCCAATCTTTTTCTATAAATCATCAAAGAAGATGGTGAATAGTGTTTTCAAGAACTAAAATTTGTGTTCTTGAAGTTTTGTTTAGATTAAGCTTGGATAAGGGCTTTAAAGATGATTCCAAGCCATCCCCTTGATTCTCCACTCTCCAAGGAAGGTATAATCTCTTAACCAAGCTTTGTTATTGAAAGTTAAGAGCATAAAATGAGTATTAGAGTTCATGAGAGGCTTGATGATTGTGTATGTAGAGATTAATGGGTTTTGGGTTGTTTTTGAAGTTGTAAATCTTGGTTGTTGATTAATGAACTTAAGTGTAGTTTAAATTCATGATAAAGAATAGTATAAATGGTTAATGTGGATTTGTTGGGATTGTTATGATGTGATAAGGATGGATGTTTGTTGTATGATGGATTTGAGGTTGGATTTGAGGTTGATTTGGAATGGGTTTGAATGGTTTAAATATGGGAAATCGCGTAAACATAGCCGTCGTAACGTCCGATTTTCTTTGGACTGTTTTGTGCATAGCATTAGGACCCGAGGACCCCCTACTAGATTGTGACCACTGCCATGTTTAGATAGCTCATGTTACGAGCTTCGTTTTGATATGTAGTTCGTTCGATTCCGATTTACGGTTTAGGAGAAACGACCGTTTCAAGTAACGGCGTTTCACGAACGAAACTTTTTCCCTCGCCTTACTTTAAAACATAGGTTAAAGACCAAAAAGGGTTAATTAATGTATGAAACATTTATGGTAAGTGTGTTAGGCAGTTGGTAAGACACTCGCGAAGGAATCGCTTTAAAACTCGTAAAGGTTAAATTATTAAAAATGGTGGAGCCGAGGGTACCCGAGTGGCTTAAGCGAATCAGTGAGCGCAAAACAAGCGTTAGAGTCTAAGTTAGTTAAAGTATAGATTTACAAGTGACTTTGGTTTAATTCCAACTTACTTGTTGTTTATAGGTTACCAGACTCGTCCCGAGCCATTCGTAACCCCAGTCGCTCAGGCAAGTTTTCTACCCGTTATACTGTTGTTGTGATGTAAATATATGTATATGCATTATCTTGTGATATTGCATGATTGTTATTAGCAAATTTTGCGATATATTGGAGCATGCTGATATGGTATATATGCATGTCTGTTTCATAATCTGGTTATCTATATGTTGATTTCAATGCTTATAGTTGCATAATACCTATGCTAGAAATAAGCAAGTAGTTGCGTATACCCTTAGTATAGGGGATAAAAGGTGAGCATATTTCTAAACCGGGAGTCGATGTTCCCGAGTATATTATATATATATATTTATTTATATATATATATATGGATATAGTTTTTAAAACTATTAATCGAATAAGGTTTATTCGATAACTTTAACTTTATTTTATTATTGAATATTATTTCGAATATTATTCGAAGGCGTATGACTCCTTTACATTATTTATTGGATATTACTTGGACATTCATTTGAGGATGTATGACTCCTTTATTTTATTTAATGAATATTATTTATAATATTCATTCGAGGTATTATGACTCAGCTTATTTTATTTATTGAATATTATTTGAATATTCATTTGAGGATCTATGACTCCGATTATTTGCTGAGATATATTCTTTATTTTATTAAAGAATAAGGTGTCGATAATCAAACTTATTTTTGATTATTCAAATAAAGATATTACTTTCGTATAAGTATATCTTTGATTATTTGCTATTCATTTCAAGTATAAGTTTTAATACTTCTACTTCAATTATTTTATAAAGATTATTTTTTTATGGGAATATTATTTAAATAATAATATTCAGACATTTTCTAAATATTCTGGGGACTGATTTACTTCATCAAATCAGTTTTACTCCAAACACTCTTTAAAGTGTTTTCGAGTCTTTAAAATGATTTTCAAAAGTTAGAGCGGATCCCAAAACTATTTTTATATTTAAGATCTTCCTTTTAAAAAGGGGATTTAAATACTCGCTCAAAACATGGGGGATCCGGCTCGGTGGTGTGTTTTATATTCGCAACAAGGTTGCTGTCTTGGTAAAAGAGTGTTTGATTACTTACCCAATATTCGGGAAGTAAAATTCTTGGAACAAGTTAATCCATTAACAGGCATCGCCTGGGAAATATCGGTGAGTTTTCCTTTCCAACTAGGTACGACTTCTTGGTGGAGCCGTATCAACAAGTTTCTACTTGGGGAAAGGGGGAAACGAGCTTTACGTTTCAGAGTCATGGATTTCATCTGAACTAGGAGTGGCGTAAGTGGCCGAGTAGCGCCGGCCCAGCCTTATTATATTGGCCCAAATGGCCTGGAAGTTCCGCTAAGGCGGTCCATTCCTTAGGAGTTCAGTGTTCGGTTGACAAGTAAATCCGACAGGTTCTCCTCTACATGTAGAAAATGGTGGGGTTGTACTACTACGACTGATCATCGTAAGTGGTCTTCCTGGCGCGGCAAACTCCCGTAATGAGTTCATCATCCAATTGGATAATTTCTGCAACACTACCCAGAGCACTTCGATGGAAAGGCTACGGTTGGGCGATTGTTGAGTGTTGGCAGGGTCAAGTTTTCAAAATGATGTTTACATCAAATGAAGTATCTCGTAACTTCATTTTATTTTGATAATATTTTAAAGATTTAATCTATTCAAATCTTGTCTTATAGTCTCATCTATGTGATGAACTTTTGAAGCTAATTTATAACTTGAACGGTGGTAGTTCAAGTAGTATTGGGAAAGATATAAGTATATTGGGGTATCTTGTAACTTCATCTTTTAAACTTATATCTAATTAATAATTGTCTTATGAATGACAAAGATTTTCAGAAAAACGTTGAGACAAGGTTAGATATATGAGATCACCTTGCAACGATATTTTTTATACAGTTATACACTGGGACTTTGTGTATATTATGCATGGAAGAGGACTTCCAATATTTTGAAAAGTATATATGTATATACTGAATATTTTGCGACTTCATCGCATTAAGATATCAAACTTGGTTCATTTCTTTTGACCAAGACTTTCATGAGTATTATGAGTAGGCTCATACATTGTAAATCATTATATATATTATTTTGGTGGGCTTGCTGCTCACCCTTGCTTTATTTCTTCATCACACAACAACAGTTAGGAAAGATGGCCAGACTCCAGCAGACCCAGCGCAAGCGCGTGGGAAGCATCCCGCGTCTTCCCGATGATGTTGTGGCTGCTATAGCTGCAGAGGTAGATCTATTGGTAGATCAGGCATTCTATTTTTGAGAATCAAATTATGTATAATTATAACTTGTGGCAGATAATGGCAATTAACTGTAAATTTATCAAGTAATCATTTTGGGTTGTAATAACTTTTAAATTGTGGATTCAAAGACTTGTACTTATTTGAATTTCATCTCTGAGACTATAACGGGTTGTGGTGTGTGTTAGTGTGGGGTCACAGCTTAAGGTTATTATTATTAATTAAGTGAAGTGATATTGTGGAAAGAAAGACCGTGACGACCCGGATCCCCGACCCCGGATCTGGGGGTGTTACATCATCCGTCGGATAGCCATACTATTATCCCGATGGATATTCATCATCCGTCGGGTGTTTCTGCATAATTTCAAATTTCTTCAATTCTTTCTTAAGACTGAGGGAAGGGAGTAAATTGAGTGAGAGTCTAGGTTGCTCCGAGGAAAAAGGAGAGAAAATGAGTGATCAAATGCAGACCATTTATTCAGGTCTGGAAAAAGTGAGTGAGAGGAGTCCCACCTTAGATGGTGAAGGTGAAGGTGTGAGGGTGGGAAGCCAAGGGGAGCCCTTGATGCAAGAACAGAGAGATCATGAGAGAAATGCAGGTACAGGAGAAATAAGGGTGGACATCATTGTTAGTGAGTCAATGAAGCAGACAGAGAGGAACTATCTCGACATAGTCAAGCTGTTATAGATTCCACCTCTTTGGATGCTGAGGCATTTACTCATTCTGTTCCAGCATATCAACTTTTGGCTGGACAGGGCAATGAAAATTCATAAATGATGCTAAATTTGGTGCACACTACTCAATCCATGCAAAGAGCAAATGATGCCATCACAACTATGCCTTTTACAGCTGGTGATGATATAGATTATGAGGCTGGTGGGTTAGAAGAATTCTTTTGTAATGAGGATGATGATAGTGAAGGGGAGTCACTGGACATAGGGGGAGAAGTAGGCCCTAGTTCCAGATCCGGTATGCCAACTTGGGCATTTTCAAAGTATGTGATGAACATTATTTTGAGACCAGCCTCATTCAACTCATCAGTTAGACATAATCTGCTCTTTAATCAATAGCAAATGCCAGCACCAAGAAGCTCCTACAAGCACACATTACTTCTCTTCAATTACAATAAATCGAAGGCTTTCAACACAGTCAGAATGTCACTTCTATCAAAAATGAGGTTAATCAAATGAAGAAGAATATTTCTGAAAGATTGAATGCTTAACTTCCAGAAGTAACAAAGTTTGATATTAGAGACAGCTAAGGAAGAAATCTGATCTTGCCACAAAGGTGGAGTCCTTGGACAAAATAATGACTGCTATGGAAGCTTCTCTCACAGCTATACATCTACATCAAGCACAGCAAACTCAACAGTTGCAACAACTAGTGGAAGCACAATCCTCTTCCTCCACTCTACTTGATGATAACAAAAAGGGGGAGAAATCATTATCTCAAGTCAGTCAAGTAGAGCCATCTAGTGAGGGGAAAAGTGGCAAATGGAATCATCCAAGTAATTGTTCCAGAAATTACTCTGCCAAAGCCACCAGTATTGGACAACATTGATCTGATTCACATAGCAGCTGCTAAGCTTGAGTCAAAGTCAACTCCTAAGATACTTGATGTTGCAGCTGTGGAGAAGGAACTAGATGATAAATGGAGAAAGATAGATGCATAAATTCAACAAAAGTTTGGGCAAATTCAGAAGCCAGACAAAACATTCATTCATCACTCTCAAGTCAAGAATATTTTTGTGAATGAAATGAGTATGAATTATCTGGAAAAGGCCAAACATCTTGTATCAAATCTCCAAAGGCAAATCTGATCATGAAGCCTAAAAGGAACTACTCAAAGTTCTCAGAAAAAAAAATCCTATGGATATTGAGTATGAGACACCTAGGCCAGATGAGAAGAAGCTGTTGGCTAGGTCAATTGCATTTTACAAAGATCCATCAGATTCATCAATCAAAAGAATATTAGCCAAGATTTACAGAAATGGTAAGGAAATTTTTATGGTGGTTGGACACCCTATGTTTGTGGATGCTAAAAGGGAAAAGAAGGAAAGAATTAGGCAAGAAAAGAAGCAAGTTGTTCTGGATGCTAAGAAACTCAAACAAAAGAAGAAGCAAGCTGCTATCTTGGCCAGACTTCAAGCTGTAAAAACTACAACTGAATTTCTGCACAACCATCTGTAATTGCTGAACCTCAAGATCAAAAAGTGCAAGATGAACCAGAACAGAAAAGAAGATTCAGATACAAGCTCCACTCCAAAAGAAAATTGGACTTCAATGATGAGGAAATGGAAGACTATATTCCCAAAAAGCCTACAACTTCAACTCAAACATCAAAACCCTCAGTGGTATTTGAAAAATTCAAGGTGGTGGATCCAACTAGGAACATTCATGGTAAACCCATTATTCCTAAGGATGAGCCAGTAGACTGGGATAGTTTGCCAATTCCTGAGCTAAATTTTCCTATCTTCAACAAGCCAAAGAAGACATAGACTAGAGCAAGCAAGAAAGTGAAGCTTGTGACTCTCAGATCCAAGACCCTAACAAAAACCTAATCTACAGTCAACAAGGGAGATTTTTTATACATATGTGACATCAAGGAGTTCTCTAACATAAACCTCTACTTAGATGAATTGGAAGAAGTAAGAGGAATTGATGCTCATAGACATCTTCCTGAAAGGCTGATGTTCAAATATAAGGGAGGAAAAGATATAATATGGCCACTTCACAGGATTCTTCTAGAAAACCAATCAGTTCTAATAAAGATCTACTCATCCTTCAAAAAGAACTTTGGATACAATATGACTGCAAGGAGATTAGTTCTAAAGAAGATTGAGGAGCTGAGTAGTAATAGAGCCAAAGATGCACTACCAAAAACTCTGTCAATTCCCTTCACATGAAAGAGAGTAAATTTGAGGCCCTATTGGCTGATGGAATTCAGGGATGAAAAGGGAGTAAAAAGATTCTTTAGATTGGAGGACCAGTGAGTATCTCTAGAAATGAGACTCTACTGGAAATGCAAGAAATGCTAGATCTCTCAGAAGCTGATGAACTTGAGTTCCACAAACAACTCCAAAATCAGGTTGAAGAGAACAACAGGAGGCTTGGGAAGAAATCCAGACAATCAAGGAAATAGACTTATCTGCTCAGACTAGAGGAGCACCTTGATAATGATTGTAAGCAACTTCTTTGTATACTTTGCTTTATTCAATTTTCAGTAAATATTGGAGCACTTATCAGTTTCATCTACTATTTTTATTCTGTATCTTTTGGATGTTTTGTTATCATCAAGTTTCTCTTAATTTATGCCTACAATTCCAGAAGAGATAAATTAGGGGAGATTATTAGGAATATGTTGTGAACTTGATGATAAATTAAATAGAACACCTTAGTAGATTTAACTTAGTGAATTTTGTAGCACTCGACGGATGATCAAATATAGTCCCGACGGATGATTCAATATAGTCCCGACGGATGATGATTTGACATCCATCGAGTGAGTAGCTTATGTAATAATTAGTATTATAGAACATTTCTGCAAATAACTTTGTGTAGATTCTATAGGAGCATAAGAGTTATGTTGACTACTAGTAGATATGCAGAATAGGTTGATTAATTATAAATATGAGATGTCTTGTAATTCTGCATAAGTGAAATGGAGTCAAGTGACAAATAGCTACCCGACGGATGATCAACAAAGCTACTCGACGGATGATCAACAAAGCTACCCGGCGGATGACAAGCATGTACCTGACGGATGATCAAATTCAATTATTTGTTGACAGTGACAACACAGTCACATGCGTTGGGTGTTTGCAAAAGGAATGTGGCAGCCTGTTAAGCAGGGATTTGAGAATAAAGAAGCATTACCATTTCCATGCTATTATGAAGATATTCAAAGATACTGGAATAGAGTAGTGAAGCAGCATGAAGTTAGACTAGATATGTTTTGTTTTATTATCTTGTCTTATTGTCATGTAAACTTGGTGATATATAAACCAAGTGTAGCTAGTAGAACAATTATCAAACTAAGCACACACATTTTCAGAGAAACATTTTCAAGCTGTATTCTGTAGCATTTCTCTGTAACTTTAGTTGTTCATACTTGTAAGCAGCTGTGAGATATTCAAGCTCCACAGGGTTCTCATTCGATATATATATATATATATATATATATATATATATATATATATATATATATATATGGTGGATACTTTCAAATCCACCAGAAAGTTTTAAAAGCTTGTGTTTTTATTACTTTGTGTTTTGATTCATATAAAGTATTTATTCCGCATTCTGCAAATCAAACACTTATATATTATCAAGTAAGAACTGTTTTAAAAATCTTGAAAAAGAAGTCAGAATTACATTCAACCCCCCCTCCTTCTATAATTCTTGTTCTATTGTTAGGGATTAACAATTTGTGTCTGCTTCAAGAGACACATTTATATTAGTTATATCAACTTGAGCAATGTCAGCGGTTGATTTCTTCTTTTTTTGGATAATCATTTCTTCAGTGTCCTCAACCTCTTCTGCTAAATCTTGTCCTTGTACAGGAACATAACCTTCTCTGAATAGAACATTCAGAAATGCAGAATTAATTGCAGACACTTGACTTAATTTAGAAATTCTTCCTCTCCATCTTCTTCCTCTAGCTCTTGTAGTTCTTCCACCTCTTTTTCCTCTTCCTTTAGAGGTATTTGCTTTAGCTTCCATTTGAGCCATTAACTCCTTCTGTTGCATAACTGCTTCTTCAGTTTTTAGATCAGGAAATTCTTCAGTTATCAATCCAAGAGCACTCCTGGCATTCTTTTGCTCAAACATTTTATCTTTGTAGTACAGAACAATCTCTTCACCTGTTTCATTGTGTCTGTAAGGAAAGAATAATCCTTTAGCATCTGCTAAATTAGAGATTGTAACATCACCAGTTTCAGAACATTAGTCTCATGCTTAACTCCATGAGCACCAGTAGACTTTCCTTGTCCTGAAAAACCAGATCGTTTAGAATGTTGAGGTTGTTGAGCAATAGGAGGAATTTGAACATTTGCAACCAGATTTTTATCACCATCAGTATCTTTATCTTTCAACTGAATAGTGTCATGTGTATATTTTGTGACAGCTATCTTCTCCCCCTTTTTGGCATCACTATTTGAAAGAAGAGAAAATATAACATTCAGTATATCATCCATTGAAGACACTTTATTTTCCAAGGAAGAAAATCAAGAATCCATTCTTTTTTGAGATTGAACCACGGCTTTAACACCCTTTTTCACACTTATGAGTTCAGCTGAAGTAAATGGATTAATCATAATTGTATCAATCTTTTTCTTTAAACTAGTATGAGATTTCTTCATATCAGCAAGTTCAGAGATAATTCCTTTCACAAAAATGGTAGAGGCCTTAAGATGCAATTTAATTTCAGGGTTGTGAAGTTCATTATAGGCCCTGTGAACATGTTGCATACCAACAGCTGAGGAGATAGAAGTATGTGCATCTTTCTATGCAAAATCCCAAAAATGCTCAGCATCAACATTGTAATAAGAAGAATCAACATTGAAATGTGAAGAATAATAAACATTGGACTTCTTAGATGCATCAATAACAATATTAAGCTGAGTTGTGTCAGAATCATCATGATCACTATCTTCATCAGAATCAGAGCTAGACAGACCCTCGGAAGAACTTGCGGAGCTAGGCAGAATTGCTTTGCCTTTAAGAGGATCCTTAGCAATAGGTATTTGTTCAAGTGATATCATCACTTCTCACACAATATATTACTTTTAAGAGCAATATGTTTCTCACATAAGAAAGTTTATAAGTAAAGAAATACTTATAAAAAAAATTTCTCAAATTTACCCCTCCTTTTGCCAGTACAGGAGACTGCCACTCAAAATTTAATTTTTTCACATAGTATTTTCACACAGTCTCACAGAAAAGCACAATCACACATTTTGCAAAGAAATAAGAGATGGCTGAGAGGAGTAGTATGCATCTCATATAAATAGAGGTAAACTCAAACAAAAGACTATTTATAATCATACAAACATGAAGAACAACAGAGGAAAATAAGCAATACTTGAAGGTGAGCCTTAAGTGGAAGTGATGATAGTGGAGGAACAAACAACGCATCAGGATGTTTTATCAAGCTAGTTAGCAGCAAGGAATCATCAGCAGAAGCTGCTTGAATGGATAGTTGATCAACATCAGGATTTGTTGTAGCATCAGGATTTGATTTGTCAGGAGGATGAACTAGGCCAGCATCAATACTTTGAACTAATGGTTCTTGTGGGGCCTGAGGAATATGAGCCGCTTTAGCAAGTATTTTTGAAGGTTCTTGTGTACTCTCCTCAAACACAAGATCATTAATAACTGCATCCACCTCTGAAAATATATCCTAATGAGCCTTCTTTTCTTGCAGCAATTGTTCAAAGTCAGCAAGAAGATCACCTTGAGCAAAGTCAATAATTATTTATGCAGTCTCTTTGTCTGTATCTTCCATTTGAGAAGATGGTTCTTGTGTGATTGGAAGTGCCTCAGTTACTAAATCCCTTTGAGACTTAGGTTCTTCTGGACTGACATCCATAATAGAGAACTGAGCCTTTTTCTTCTTTCTGATGTACCTAACCACATCAACAGCTTTTCTTTTCAACTTGCTCTTGTAAGCTGTCTTGGGCATAACAGTTTCTTTGATTACTGAAATCTGTTTGATCAGAGCACTAGCATCAGTAGTTGGCTCCTTAGTTCCAGTTGTGTCAACAGAGTCATTAGGAATTACAACTGTTGATTTCTTTATCATCACCGTTGGCCCAATGGGCATTTGACCATCAGAGTTAGAATCATCTTGCATGATCAGCCTTCTTTTCCGGATTGGAAAACATTTTTCTTTCTTCTCACTCTCACTCAGTGAGGCCTGTTGAGCTCTCTGTTTAGATTGAACAGATATCTTAACCAGCCTTTTTTTAGTACAACTGATGCCTTTTGGAAGACATCAGAGGAGGTTAATTTAGTAGCTGGATTTGAGTTCTGTTTAGGAGAAGGGATGCTTAGGTTAGAAACAAGATGGGTAGTGTCTTGTTCCATAGTATCAGGAAATTTTACAGAGGTGCCAGCATCAGGATTTGCAGGTACTTGTGAAGGAGTAGGTCTATTTCTCAACAGAAATTGCCTGACCTCCTGAGGCAGGAAGGGAGGACCTGAAAACTTATTCTTTTCATCTCTTTTAATATGATCAGTGATAGCCTTCTCAGAAATTTGAAAAAAGGAAGCAATTCATCATTAGCAAATTAAGCATTAGGGCATAGAAAATTAAAAATCAGTTGAAGAAATCTAGTATACCCTATTACTCCTAATGTATATGTTCTCCTTGCAATTATGAATTGAAGAATAGTGTTACCACAATCAAAATTACCAGAATAGAGAAGAGAGTACCCAATTTTCAGAGAAGTAAACGAAAGAGCATCAAAATTTGTTGTCTTATTTAAGAAACATATGCTGATACAATCAAAGAAGAAATTCCATTCTCTCTTTAATTTTGTCCTTTTTAACTTTCCAATTGTTGTGATGTCACCTTTGCAGTGCAGAGTTCTGAGCATATCAAGCAGCTGCTCAGTTGTATAATTATCAGGAGCACCATCACAAGCAAGCAGCCTAAATGCTTGAACCAGAACAACATCATCAACCCCATTCCTGCGTCCCTTATATTCAAAAGAGAAAGAAGTATTTGTTTCATTAACAAGAGCTGTGTTCCATACCTGCATTACAACCCTTTATGATACCTTAGTAGGATTTGTGAGAGCGTGCCCAATTGGATATTGGAGTAACAAATCATGTATATCATGAAAAGGTTGAGGAAACTGCTGATGTGAAAGCGGAGCGAATTAGTTATTGGTTCCAAAAGTGTTGCCATGAATAATGGTGGTTTGACTGAAGAGAGGTGAAATCTCAGAAGATGACATGATGTTTGTAGGCATTGAGGAAAAATATTCGTTAGATATGAATGGTGAGGCTGTGTGTATGATAATTTGTGTCACATAAGTTCTTGTACAAATATAAGTTTGTTAAGCTTAGTTGAATGTAACATACATGGATAATGAAGCTTAGTGAATTAGACTTCTGATAGAGGGTAATTACAGAAGAACAGGAGTAAAAAGTGGAATAATGTGTGGAATGAGCAACGAAAGACGCACAGCTCTTTCAATAAATTGTTGTGTGAATTTGTTCAATAATTTATCCACTTTTAAACCATAATTAAGAAGACAATCACTTTTCAGCATTAAACAATTCAGAAATCATTTTTTAATAATATTCTAAATTAAAACATATTGACCTGTCATCAGTATATGGAACCTCTTATCAGTCAGGATTTGATAATGTCAGGATTTGTCTATTCAGATTCATCAGTATTTATCAAAACAACTCAAACATATCAGAAAACCACAATTTTAATCTCAAGAATCATTAAAAGATATATGTTAATTGTGTGATTTGGAGATTAACAGGCTACAATTAAGAACAAGCACATTCATACACAACTAAGGAACATAGATTAGGTCTTATAAGCAAAAAAAACAAATTTCATTAATAGTTCAAGAAAGTACATTTCATGAAATTTTTTATTACATGCATAGGTGATTACAAGAGAATCCTAGTCCAAGAGAAGAACATCAACAGCCTTAGTCGAAGAAGCCCGACAAAGCTGATGATGAAGAGAAACAGCCAGTGTAACATCCGGGAAATATCGTATAATTATTTATATCAATATATTACTCTTATATGAATATTATATGAATTTTTGGTGAATTATCTGGTGTTTGATAATAATATTTGGATGTTTGTATGTAATAAAATATGAGTATGTTAATTTTAATATGTCCAGAATAAAATATAGATAATTAAGGTATTTTTCTGGTAATTTTTGGAATATTAGATGATTTTATAATGATTTATGAATTATTAATTATTTTCTGATTAATTATAAAAATTATTTTATAAAGCCGGGAATCATCCGCCTTCAATCGTTCTAACGTTTTTACAACCCGAAACTCTTCCGAAAACTCCTTCCTAACCTAATCTGGTAATTCCGGACATTTTCCGTGTTTTGACTTTTTCGATCTGGATTACGGTTTGACCCATGCGCGGCCCGGTGCAAAATTTTCGATACGATAATCATTTCGGTAAATCAACGAAACCCGTATTTTCAAAAGACGAGATATTATCACATTATTTTTGTATAGAGTATTTTATAAAAGCCCGGTTGAGATAATTATCCAGAATTGATATCAAACTGGATCGTTATTGCAGTTACTTAGCGGCTAAGCAACTAATTTAACGATCCAAAATGATCCAGAACGATCCAATATTCCATAAATATAAATAGCCTATTTCTTATGTTGTTTATTCCGTTTATTCATTTGCAACCAGTAAAAATACCATAAATACAGAGAAAACCCTAGAAAACTGATACGTTTCCGAGAATCAAACACATGAACGAAGGCGTTATCGAACTCCGATTCGGGCGTGCAGCATATCAAAACGAAGCTCTCGAAATCTTCTTTCTGAATCAATCATCAATTTCTGCCCAGAAATCATGGTAATTTTATTATTTATTTAATTATATTCGAATTATTTGATGATTAAATTATGAAAATTTGTTCTTGATGTTATTGATGTGATTTGATGCTTCCATCGTGTAGATAATATTTTTCTGGTCAATTTGGTATATTATACTTCAAAAATAGAGCTCAGTATCATGTAGAAATTAAGGTTTGATTCTCTGAAAATTCTTTGAATATGTGTTCTTGGTGTTCTTGAAGAATTCTAAAAATCAAGGTCAAATTTGAAGGAGATGCAGATTTCAGAATTCGAAGTATGAGTAACCAAAATGTTCAAATTTTCATGCTCTATCTATATATGTCATCAAATCATACAAACGATTGGTAATTTTTCAATTCGTTATTTAGGGTTTATGTTCGAAATTGGGGTTTCTTAATCTATGAATCGTTTGTTGATTTAGATGCTTGGTAAAGCTTTATCATTTAATTTTAAATTGATTGGTATGTAGAATTGATGAATATAACCCCCGTAGTAGTATAAACGACTTCATGAATTTTGGTTTTTACTTTTCGATTTTCTGGGTTGTACACTGATTGTTTGTTGATGTGGTTAGTGTTATTAGATTGTAGGAAATCCCAGCTTTATGTTCATATGTAAATCGTTGTGATTAGTTAAGAAATGAAGCAAATCGTTGCTTCGCCGGAAAAGCTTGATTTCATCGGCTTCAATGGCTTCCAGGCCGATTTTTTTTTTATTCCCGGCATCGTTTAATGACGATATGATGATAGTAAGACAGCTGGGAAGAATAGCGACGAAAGCCAACTAGTAATCAATTGGAAACGAAGTGTTTGGGGAGGTTTTGGGACTAACCAGAACCGGCGACGTCACCGGAAATTTCCCAGATTCCGGTCGGCGTCCGACCCGGTCCGGGGAGTTCTTCAAGACCCAGTTTTTGACCCGGAAAATACCCGGGTTTGATCCTGTTTTCCCAATTCAATTTATGAAAATGTGTTTCTGTATTTGTATTTTTACAAATAAATGAAAAATCTATTATTAATTTCAAAAATTTGATTTTAAAATTCAAAATTCATTAATTATTTTCTGAAAATTATTTTTAATTCCATAATAAATTTTAATTAATTGATTTTAGTTGATAATTAATTATTTAATTAGTCAATTAATTTAAATTTTAATTGATTAATTAATTTAATTAGTTATTAATTAATTTTAATTGATTATTTAATTGGATTTAATTATTTAAATTTAATTTAAAAATTTTGAAAAATAGTATCGAGTTTTAAAATATTAATTTAAATTATTTTCAAAGCTTGATAATTATTTTGAAGTCAAATTCGGGTGTTCGAAGCCTAATATTTAATTATTAAATGATTCGGAGGCCGTTTTAATTCCGAAAAATGTTCAAAAATTCATAATAAATCAACCGTTCATCCGTTTAATACGAAACGAACGCCTCTAGACTCAGAAAAATATTTTGCTTCTATTAAAAGTATTGCCGAGACCTAAATTCTATTGTGTCTAAAGGACGTTTGTTTTATGGATCCTTCTGAGTCGGTTATTGATCAATAAAATATTCTTTTTGACCCGATTTCAATTCTAAATGTATTAAGACCTATCTTTTGCCGATTCAACTTATGTGCTACATGAATTACGTGATTATGTGTTATATGATTACATGCCTTATGTGTACGTATTATGTGAATAATGAGTCTACGTGTCTTCTAAACATTATCTGATTGAGATGTGATCTTTATCTGTTATTATCGGGCGGGTAGACGATAGGTATAAATGTAAACTAGACAATTATATATTGTCGGTTCATTAAATAGTATTATTTGTGATAGATGCACATAGTGCGAGACGTTCAAAGCCAGATAGAGATTGTAGAAGGTAAAGCCTGATTGCGTGTAGATTTGAAACGACTGGATTCAGAATAAAGGTAAACCTAAGAGGGTAAATGATAAGAAAGGTCAAGTAGCCGTCAAGGGTAGTACAGATGCGACATGACTGAGTGATATGGCCGCTAGTTAAAAATCAGGGGGATTCTCAATTGAGGCAAGTATTCCTAACCTTTCTCCTTAAATACTGCAAATATTTATTCGCTCATATTCTAAGTTTAGAATAGTTAACTATTTTATATTTCGCTGCAATTACTCTTATTATGCCAGTTCTTTTAATTATTGTTCCTATAATTCGATTGCTCTCTTGAGCAAATACCCATTCATTCGGGTTATTTGCGAACCCTAATTTGGGATGTTTCGAAATCAAAATGATTTGATATCAAAATACTCTACGGGCTGGATGGTTACTATACGGGCTGGGTTTTACCCAGACCATTGATTAATAGGCCATAGTTGCCTGGGTGCCCCATATGTTGGTTGGGTCTATGCAGTTGGGTATAGATCCGCACTATCTCCTGACTGATCAGCAGGTTATAGTGCATATGTTGGTTTCTAGTGTCCAGTCCAATTTGTTGTTGATCGCCATTAACAGCATTCTCTCTCGAATAATTTTATAATTCCAAATTCGGACAAAATCCTGATTCAGGAAATGAATCGGGAAATCGCTTGGCATTTTTGGATTTTAGTTAAAGGCTGATGACAGCCAATGTTTATTCACTCACTCAGTTAAATTAAATCGAATTGTGTAAACTTGTTTTGAGATGTTGTTCGGAAGTTTTCTTTTGATATTAATGTTTGAAACTCATTATATATATACTTGCTGGGCATTTTTGGCTCACTCTTGCTTTGTCAATTCTTATTTCTGCCAGAAACAGATAAGGATAAAAATGAATAGCTTAGATAGACAGCAGAAGATCGGGGAATCTCCGCTGCGAGAGGTTGAAGAAGTTAGAAAAATATGATTCGAGTGTTAATTCAAAGGTATTTATAATTGTATATTGGTTGTTGTAAGTTGTAAAAGATTAGATTCTTGTTTCATACCATAACCTGTAAACGATCCGTATTTAAGGGGTTATTTATTTATTTATTTTATGTAATGATTGTGTAGTGACACCCAATCCTGACCCTGGATTTGGGGGCGTTACAGCCAGAGGTTGTTTTCCGGGAAGACTAAGGCGGTGGATGATCAGGGCTTCTTCCTGCTTTCAACAGAGAGGATAGCAAGATGAATAATTCTCTCTTGCTGTCGAAGAGTGTAGGGTGAAGATCTTTTTAGAATCCCAGAAGGTCATTTTTGATGACTTCTGGAAGTTGAATCCAGATGTCGTTTGAAATGGCATTGATGTGATATGGAGTTTGCATTTCATCATAAAAAAATGGCACAATATTAGTGAAATGGTTGTAGAATCAGTTGAAATGCGCCATTGTTTGAGAAGAAAGAGATATGATAAATAATAGTGAGGAGAGCGTTTTGTGTTTAGAAAGAGATAATTTGACTCGCAGATGAGTGTTGGTTTAAATAACACAGAGAGAGAGAGAGAGGGGGAATATTAAAAGAATAGGGGTTTGATTAATTATTAAGTGCAGAGTTAACTTAATGATTTAACCAATAAATATATTATTAAAGCGCGTCTCCCTAGACTGATTTGCAATGATAACAATGATATATATTCATAATTGCACATTTAGCAAATAAATTCACTTAATTTATCATGCATATATAAAATACATCAAAAATTCCCCGCTTAATATCTTGAACAACATTTAGGACATATCAGGATTTGATCAGTATACATCAAGATTTGATCAAATATAAATTTAAAAAATTTATCTGTCCCAACTAACCATACCAAGTTCATTGACAAGCTTTGTAAATGTTGCTTCAGGTAATTGCTTTGTGAAGATATCAGCTAGCTGCTGATCAGTAGGAACAAAATGAAGCTCAATCGTTCTTTCCATGACATGCTCTCTTATAAAGTGATATATGATGCTGATATGTTTAGTAAGAGAGTGTTGTACTGGTTTCCTATCATAGCAATAGCACTTTGATTATCACAATAAATAGGAATTTTAGAAAATGATAATCCATAGTCCATGAGCTGGTTTCTCATCCATAACAATTGAGCACAACAACTCCCAGTTGCAATATATTCAGCCTCTGCAATTGAAGTGGAAATGGATTTCTGCTTCTTATTGAACCATGAGACTAGTCTTCCTCCCAAAAATTGACTGCTCCCAGATGTACTCTTCATATCTATCTTGCAGCCATCAAAGTCAGCGTCTGAATATCCCCATAATCCAAAATTAGCTTCCCTTGCATACCAGAGACCAAATAATACAATACCCTTGAGGTATCTGAAGATTCTCTTCACTGTAATAAGATGTGGCTTCCTAGGATTTTCCTGAAATCTTGCACACAAATAGGGGGCAAACATAAAGTCTGGCCTACTAGCCGTTAGGTATAAAAGAGAATCAATCATACCTCTGTAGTTTATGACATCGACTGTTGTACCTTCATGAGGATCAAGCTTTGTAGCAGTTGCCATAGGAGTAGTTGCAGTTGCACTTTCTTGCATATTAAATCTTTTTAACAGATTATTTGTATACTTTGACTGATTAATATAGATACCATTATCAGTCTATTTAATTTACAATCCCAAGAAGTAACTCATCTCTCCCATCATGCTCATTTGATATCTTGATTGCATCAACTTTGAGAACATATCACACAGTTTTTGATTAGTTGATCCAAAACTGATATCATCCACATAAATTTGAACTAAAAGCAGATCTTTACCTTGATTCAGATAAAGTAAAGTTTTATCTATTGTACCTCCTTTGAATCCACTTTTAAGAAGAAACTGAGCAAGGGTCTCATACCATGTCCTAGGTGGTTGCTTTAGTCCATAGAGTGCTTTATCAAGTCTGTAAACATAATCAGGATGTTTAGGATCCACAAAACCCGGTGGGTGTTCAACATAGACTTCCTCTTCAAGTTTTCCATTAAGAAATACACTCTTGACATCCATCTGAAAGACTTTAAATTTCTTGTGTGCAACATATGCCAAGAAAATTCTTATTGCTTCCAGCCTAGCAACAGGAGCAAATATTTCATCAGAGTCAATGCCTTCCTGTTGGGAATATCCTTTAGCCGCCAATCTTGCCTTGTTTCTGATAATGGTTCCATCAGAATCAGTCTTATTTCTGAAGACCCACTTTATGCCTACAATTGACCTGTTTTTAGGTCTAGGCACCATCTTCCAAACTTCATTTCTTTTAAACTCATTCAACTCTTCTTGCATAGCTATGACCCAATCTGCATCCTTGAGTGCATCTTCTACTTTCTTTGGCTCTTCTTTTGAAAGTAGATTGTGATACAAACATTCATTTTGAGTTGCACTCCTTGTCTTTACACCATAAAGATTTCCAATAATCAGATCAGGAGTATGATCTTTAGTCCATTTTCTGGCACTAGGAAATGTCCTTCTGGAGCTAGATGCTCCCCCTGAATTGTATGCCTCATAAAATGTGTGACAATCAGTAAATATTTGAGTTGTTTTATAAGTGCGATGTATATTCGTCAATATTTTGTGTTATAGGGCCGACTATGGGGATTTAATATATATTGTGTATAATTTCCTCGTGTGGCGTTGCGAATGTTGCTGGAATATTTTTAAGCGTATAGCTTTTGAACGCGAGTAAGATATTCATTACGTGATTAAATAAGTAGCGTGATTTGATTAGTTGCTACAACGTGATTAAGTAATAATTGAGATTCTCGCGATTTAGTGATATTTGTATGAGTTATGAATAGACGGATATGGATAAATTATATTCTAATATTGTGGAGTAGAGTCAATTTATTTACAATTGCTTGTGTGATTTTTAATGTGTTAAATTTTATTTTACATGAATTATTTATTAGTGTGATAATGTTAGAAAAATTCTTTTAATATAAAATTTTGGTTCAAAATTTTTGAAAACAATTTTATTAAATTTCTAAAATCTCATAGTATCTATGGTATGAATTTGGTGATTTATGGATTTATATTTTAATTACTAAAACACATTCTTTTTAATTATACTTTTAATAATTATTGAATTACAAGTGTGCCCTTGCATTCAACCTCCATCCAAATAGAGATCAAGGGTAGGACCGTCCTTTTACTCCCCACGAACTCTATTTGACCAAGCAAAAGACCAATAAAACCATGCATGCAAAAGTTGGCTATTAGTGGATGAAGGGCAAAATAGTAAGTTCAAACTCCACTACCATTTTGGTGAGACAAAAAACAAAATTATACACTCTACTCAACTCATTTTTCTTCACCAACACCTCACTCCACTCTCTCCACTCTCTACCCCTCCCTCTCGGCCGCGCCTACACCCCCTCCCCTCTCATTTTTCTTCTTCTTCATTTCTTCATCTTCTTGCATATTTCAACTCCTCTAAGCAAAGGACAATTTCACTTGGTTCTATATCTTCATTCAAGGTTAGTTTCTTAGTTGCATGTAGTTAAATCCAAGGGTTTAACTTTGATTCTTGTGAATCTAGAGTTGAACCTAATGTGGCTCATAAAACTTGAGCAAGAGATGGTCTTGATTAAGTGTTTTGCTTCCATTTTCAAGCCATAATCTTGGCGTCAAGCATTCGGCAATGACTCCCAAGGAGCCGAATGGATTTTTGTTGTTTGTGTGATAGTTTTGTTTGTTTTCAAGAAGAAAGAGACTTTTAATGTGACTTTTAAGAGAACTTATGATCTTATAAGATGTATTTTACCAAGTTTCCATCCTTGCATGCCATGATTTTTACGTTAAAAAGTTGAAGCTATACTTGCATGTGGTAGAATGAGAAGTATTTCGGATAAATGTGCTATGTGATCTAAAATGAGTTTTTATGCAATGCATGCCACAGTTTATGTTCTAAAATGTTAGTATGCTATGTGCCTTGATGAGTTATGATCAAATTTTGTAGCCATCAAGTTGATACCATGTGTTTTTTATTTGAATATTTGCTTAAAATTTTATATATAAAATCTGCTCTGCTATGCCCTCTTTTTTTGCCTCGATAAATGGCTTTTATGGCTAATTTTATGCTCGAATTTTTCCATAGAATGATAGTTAATAGGGTTGTGTACAATGTAGGATAGATTTATGGGCTTGCATGTTGTTTTTATTATTGATATGGGAGTTAAGGTGGAAGGATGTACACTAGACAATTTGTAGCAGAATTTTTCACTGGATAGTGTCAACTTTGAGCAGTGGCCTACAGAAGCCTAGGTGAGGTATTGGCTTGAAATCAAGTCTAAGAGTTAGGTTTAGGTCTTAAGAATCCATGAAAATTGGATTTTCTAGAATGCCCCATGTAGAAGTTGAGATTTTGCCTAAGGAGCACAAGACGTGCAATCTAGTGCTAGCAGAAACCTTAGTGTGAGTATTGATTTTTGTAAGCCTAAGGTGGAGACACCCCATTTCCACCAAGAAACCCGAGAGCACCCTTCGAGTGGTCTTAGGAAAACCTTAGTGGTGTTCATTGTAATTAGGAGTTAGAGGCGAAGAGTCCGAGTGTTGCACATCATCTTTGAGTTTAAGTTAAGGTCAATAATAGTTCTTATGTGTTACTTGCTTATGTGCTTAGGTATTTAGGTGATATTATAGTATAAATAACTAGTAGTACATGCCATGCCATAATGTGATTATGTGACTATGTGGATTACCTGAATTGCATATGATTAAGTTATGTGTATTCTTATAATTATAAGTTCTCGTGTAATAGTAGTTATGATAAAGGTAATAGTGAGTCTAGGATTTTATAGGCTTGTAAGGTGTTAAAGGGTGAATAGTAATGAGGTTAATATAATGTGTAGTTTCCGAAGTGAAGGGGAATACTCGTGCCGTCAAGATCGAATAATCCTAGAACTATTGGAAGGCAAGTTACTACTTTCTTATGCTTATAATTGTTGGCAAGTTACTTACCTCCTTATGCTTATAATTGTTGCAAGTATACATACTTTTTCGTGAATGCTTAGTTGTGATAATCACCATGTCATTAACCAATTCAAATACTTATACCGGCTGTAATCCGTAGCGTCCTAAAATGATTTTGATGATTTGATATTTATAACATGATTGCCCGATGCCATGATACCATATGCCATGTTTCAATTATTATGATTCTACCATGCCTTTATACTATAACATGTTGCTCGATATCATGATTCCATATACCATGTTTCAATTGCTATAATTTTACCATGTCTTCATATTATAACTTCATGTTTCTTATTGTCATTCTTATAAGCATCTATAACCCCTTGATTCATGAACCCATGATAGTGAAATAATGCCTTGTATAATAGAACAGTTAGTACTTGCTGAGCGTACTAGCTCATTTTCTTGTATTTAACCCTGTTCTACAGCTAGTAGTCATGGTTCGTACCAAGCAGACCGCTCGTAAGACAATCGGTAGGCAGGGTGAAGACCATTTGAGCGCGCATGTAGAATATATATAGGAAATATCCACCATCTTATAATTGTGGTATTATTTAGAAGGGTTGTTCCAAACTCTGAACTTGTAAAGATCTCGGGATTACTATTATTTTGGTCGGGTCCGTAATCGTATTATTATTATCTTTTGGACTTATAAGTTTGTAATATAAATATGGTTCACATTAATTTAATGTATGGATGTGTTTGGTTTGGGGTGTGACAGTTTTTGGTATGAGCCTAGGTTTAGAGTCCCTGGACAGCCCAATTAGGACTATAGGGAGTATGAGTATATAATATAATTTTGGGGGTAATAATGCGCGATATTCGAGTAAATCATATCTAACCTTTATATATATATATATTACTTGGCAGCAACGTGCACACTCATCATCTTCAATTCCGCCGAGCGACACAATTGCTTTATCTGTCTATACTGACTTAAGGATGCATCATGACTTTCTCCAAGGAAAGTATGTCAGGATGATGGAACGTCTTGAAGAGCTCTATGCAAGTAAGCAAGAGATGGGTAGCGGACCTAAGGCAAGAACCATTTCGAGGCTCGAATCATTGATCCAGGTGGCCATATCAAGATTGGAGGAGATGCACGTGCATCGCGACCGGACCAGTCAGATTACTGTGCAGACGATAGTGGATGAGATTGGGAGCGTGGTCAATATGCTACGTGAGGACACTACCCCTGATATCGCGAGGACCCGTGATGAGGAGTCTGAGGAGGAACCCGAGGAGGAGTCCGAGGAGGAGGCTTAGGAAGAGTTCTAGGGGACTTGACCTTTAGTTGCTTGGATTAGGTTGTTCCTTTTATTTACCATGTTAGTTGTTTCTGTTTCTAGACTCTCGTACTATTTTAATTCAGATCTATATTTGTATTTGTACCTTGTGATTCGTACCTTTCGACTTGAACCATGTTAAATTCAGTTATGCACTTTCCTTGATTTTTATATTTGCTTTTCTAAATTCTTGCTCATAACCATGCATCACCTTTATTGTTATATTAAAAATTGTATACCATGATGAATGCAAATAATACCCTAGTTTTTGTATCACTCAAACTGCATAACTCTTATTTCAGAAAATGGCACCTAGAAGAGCCCGAGGAAGACCAACAAATACCCAAGAAAATGAAGGAGAAAACTAAAACCCCGATATAGCATAACTTATGGAATTGGTACGTCAGAAAACTGCTACTATAGCCCAACAATAACAACTTCTTCAACAAATACAACCACCTCAACCACCCCCAGCAAACATCACTACTTTCAAAACATTCCAATATGTAAAACCCCCAGAATTTAGAGGAGCTCAAGACCCAGTAGAAGCTCATGCTTTACTCAAGGAGTTGGAAAAAGGATTTTGCCTTAACAAATGTTGGAGATAATCAGAAGGTGCAATATGCCACTTACTTTCTTAAAGGTGAATCGAACTATTGGTGGGAGATAGCGAAGGCTTTAGAAGCTGCTGAAGTCATTACTTGGGATAGGTTTACGAGAATGTTCTTGGATAAGTATTTCCCTCTCTATATGCAAACACAAATGGAGATGAAATCCTTTGAGTTGAAGCAAGACAATATGACAGTTGGATAATATGAGAAGAAGTTTACAGAACTTTCTAGGTTTATAGGAGAGTATGTTGATTCTGAAGAGAAAAGGGCAAAAAGGTTCCAACAGGGATTGAAGCCTTGGATAAGGAGTCGTGTGGCAGCTTTTGAGTTGACTACTTATGCTGAAGTGATTCAGAAAGTGATGGTAATCGAAGGCGAGAGTGAGCGGAATCAAAAGGAGAAAGGCAACAAGAAGAGAAGAGTAGAGAAGTTTCCAATTCGGAAGACATTCCAGTAGTGAGAGATTTCCTAGAAATTTTTCCTGAAGAGCTTCCTGGCTTACCCCCAGACAGACAAATTGAGTTTACAATAGATCTTGCACCCGACACCGAACCTATTTCGAAAACTCCATATAGGATGGCACCAACGGAGATGAAGAAACTAGCAAAGCAAATACAAGAATTACTAGACAAGGGATTTATAAGACCGAGTGTTTCACTGTGGGGCGCGCCAGTTTTGTTTGTGAAGAAAAAGGACGGAAGCATGAGACTTTGTATAGATTATCGAGAATTGAACAAGTTGACGATAAGAATAGATACCCTTTGCCTAGGATTGATGATCTGTTTGACCAACTCAAAGGAGCCTCTTATTTTTCAAAGATTGATCTGCGATCGGGATACCACCAATTGAAAATTAAGTCTGAAGACATACCAAAAACAACTTTTCGAACAAGATATGGACATTACGAATTTCTCGTTATGGCTTTTGGGTTGACAAATGCACCAGATGCTTTCATGGACTTAATGAATCGTGTATTCAAGGAGTACTTGGACAAGTTTGTCATAGTTTTCATCGATGACATTTTAGTATACTCAAAGACAGAAGCTAATCACGCACAACATCTAAGAATAGCTTTGGAAGTATTGCGAAAGGAGAGATTGTATGCCAAGTTCTCTAAATGTGAGTTCTGGTTAACTAAAGTAAGATTTCTAGGGCATATTGTTGGAAGTGAAGAAATTAGAGTAGATCCTGAAAAGATTGAGGCTGTAATGAATTGGGAGAGACCTAAGACGCCAACAGATGTGAGAAGTTTTATGGGACTAGTGGGATACTATAGAAGATTTGTAAAAGATTTTTCGAAGATTGCCGTACCACTGACCAAATTGACAAGGAAGAATGAGAAGTTTGAATGGACGGAGAAGTGTGAAAGTAGTTTTCAAGAATTAAAGAAAATATTGGTAACTGCTCCGGTTTTAGCATTACCAGAAGACAAGGGAGATTTTGTGATATACAGTGATGCCTCTTATAAAGGACTTGGATGCATATTGATGCAACACGGGAAGGTGTTAACGTATGCTTCAAGACAACTTAAACCACATGAACAGAAGTACCCGACTCATGACTTAGAATTAGCTACAATAGTGTTTGCTTTGAAACTATGGAGACACTACTTATATGGGGAAAAGTGCGAGATATACACGGATCATAAAAGTCTGAAGTACCTCTTTACTCAGAAGAAGCTAAATAAGAGATAACGCCGATGGTTGGAATTGATCAAAGACTATGATTGTTCGATACAATATCACCTGGGAAATGCCAACGTGGTAACAGGCGTTCTCAATAGGAAGGAAAAGTTAAATATGATAACAATGCCGAAGGAATTATCTGATGAAGATGAAAAATTTCAATTAGAACTTTGTGAACATGGAGGAGCGGGAGAAATGTGTGATGCCATTACTTTTTAACCAACATTACTAGAGAGGATAAGGAAATGCCATGATGAAGTAATGCCTTAAGAGAATAATCAGTTGACAGGAGAAGAGATATGTACACAAAAAGACGAACAAGGTGTGTTGAGATTTTTGACAAGAATTTGGATTCCAAATGTGACTGAATTGAAGAAGGATATTTTGCAAGTAGCACACAACTCAAGATTTTCGATTCACCCGGGAAGTACCAAAATGTACCATGATTTGATATTATGACCAACATTTTGTGTAATATTATTTGTAAACTCTGTATAATATTAGAGCCGATTATAAATATACTTAATGATTGTACGTTTGTGTGAATGGAAATTTCTGCAGTATAAATTGCTTTATGTAGAATATAATTTTTTCAAAGCAAGAGTTTTATTAATTGCCTTTTTTTTAATTTATAAGGAATATTTTATACCTTGGAAAATTTTCTTTTAAAAATTATTTCATTCACAAATTTCAAAAGTGATCTCATAAAATATCTAAAAATTTAAGTTATTTTATGGTATAAATTTTATAATTTTTGAACTTTTATTTTATTTTATAAAAATAAATCTTTGAAAATTAGTTGCTTAGTAATAATCAAATTACATGGTTACCCTTGCATGCAAATACTCTTCCATTCAACTAAGGGGCAAAGAAGGCATTTCCAATCCCACTCACTTTCATTCTACTAGCCAAGTTACCACTTTGTCCTTGCATGCAAATCTACCTAACTTTAGCTAGAAGGTTACTCTTGTCATTTCCTAAATCCACTCATTTGTGGTCAAATCAAAAGCATAAAAACCAAGAAAATGTGATGATCACTCCACTTTCACTCCACCATTCCACCCCCCTCCTTTCTCCTCCCTCCCATCTTGGCCCTCCTCCCTCTCGGCTCTTTTGGCCGAGCCCCCACCCACTCTTTTCTTTCATTTTTCATTCAAGATTCTATCTCCCATTCAAGTAAATGCTACTTCCTATATCTTGATCATATATAATCCAAAGAGTTTTAAGTGAAAAGTTTAAGTTTTGAGCTTGCATGTCAAAGTTTTAGTTGGAACTCAAAGTACAATCTTGATTCTCATGGATTTAAGGTTGTATTTTGAGGGAACTACAAGGAATGGTGAAATGACAAGTCATGAGAATGAGGCTCTTGATTTTAAATGGTCATTTCCCTTCCATTTCATTCGTCCATGACCTTGAGGGAGCCGAATGAATAGTTCTTGAGGTTGTTTTGTTGCCTTGTTTCATTCCTATGTGTTTTTGGTGGTGATAACATGAATTTTATTTCAAAAACTTTATAAAACCCTTTGCATGTTAAGTGATCATTTAGTTATAGCTTATACTAGGCTTGCATGTTAATTTTTATGATAAAATTTATTTTGGAAACCATATTGTTTTAGTTTGAATATTCCAAAACATGCATGCATGTAAACCACTCATATTTTTCGAAAGTTTTTGATCATTTGGATTGATTCTTGTTAGTAAGCCTTCATTTCAGTAGGGTTAAGATATTAATCTTGATTTGTGCTCCTTAATATTTGATGTTAATTTGTATATATTTATAAAGAAGATATAACTTGTCGTTTTCAAAAACTTGATGACTTGTAATATGTGTAATGTGTTAACTTTTATTTTGTTATGTTGCACCTTAGGTAAGGATGATCTCCACCAAGCTTATTTTGAGTGTAAGAGAGTTAGTTCAGTAGAACACCTTAGTTAAGGTTTGGTTTGGGTTTTTGGTTGTTGTTGGTTGGGTTTGTTAAGTAAGAACCTTGGTGAAAGGAGAGTATTAGTTTCTACAGAAAATCAGTTTGGTACCCTGAGGTTTAGAGTGAGATTTGACCTTGTCATTGTTGTGCACTTTGACGCCGAAACCACCAGAAGCTAGAACTAGGAGTATACAATAGGTTTTAGGTGTTTTTTGGAGGTTTGTAAGACGTTTGGTTAGGTGCACGAGTTGAAACACCAAATCTGTCCAGCAGAGGACAATTTTGTTGCAACTTAGAAATAGGAAATTTTGACCATGTCATAGGTAGGCCCTCATTAGGCCCTGTTGGGCCTTAGTTATAGGTAATGTTAGAGAAGTGTTTCCAGCCATAGTTCATAGTATTTGAGTTAGAATAATGTGTCACAAGTTAGTTCAAGTCAGGACCTTTTCTGCCCAGAATAATAAGGGAGTCATGGACTTTAAGCTTAGGCCTAGGGAGGCCCAATCTAGGCCCTTTAGCCATACTAAGTTTGGGAGTTACCTTATGATCAGAAGAGTCTAGTGTAGAAGTTTTGAATGAAAATTTGAAGTGTAAGAGTGCCAAACGCACCCAAGAAACCTTAGAGGTCATTCTGAAATTTACCATAATGAGCACGTTCACTTACCATATAGTTTTAGAGCACTTATGAGTGAAGCCTAGGTTGACCACCATAGTTGCAAGATAGCATAAAGTCAGTAGAGTGAAAGGCCCAAGTTAGGGTCAATAGGAATTGGATGGTTTAGTAAAGGCACTTCGAGTAGGAAGCCAAAATTTGGAGATTTTGTCTAGCTTAGCGGCCAAGTGACTTAAGTATGTGGAGCGAGATCATCCCAGCGTAGTGTTGCAATATGGCGTGTGTGATATTATTTGGTACTTAAATATGGTATGTGAGCATACTGTCTATCTGTACTATTATGTTATAAGGTGATTGTAAATTGCGTGTATATAGGCCTAAGTGCCATTCTGTTTAATTTCGATTTGCAAATAGGTTGAGTTGGTGAGAATATATTATAATGAGGTTATTATTATTTGTGTACGATCTCAAGACGAGGGTAAACTTGCCATAAAGGTCGAGTAAAGCTTCCAGTTGCTCCTACCTGCCAGTCCAGTCCATCCTTTTTCAAGGCAAGTGATTCAATCTGCCTTTTTTTTTGTTTACACTGCAAGTGTGTGATAACTAGTTCCTATATATGTTGCTAGTATTCTGATTTACCTTGATATACATGAACCAAGTGATTTTCAAATCTATCTTCATATTATATAGAAATATCGTGAACCCTCAAGTGTCTATTGCAAGTAATTTTACCTTATTTGAAGATTGTTATGCAAGTAGATCAAAATGTCATATTATGCTAGTATACCAAAGTAATTGTGATGTTGAACCATGTGTAAGTTATACTCAGTAACCTTAGCTTGAAGCCTAAAAGCCAGTCTTTCCTTAAAGATTGTTAATGATTGTTTGATAACCCTATCCTTATCCTAAAGCGTGATACCCTGTTATACCTTAAGCTGATGATCACTTTCTTTATATTTTTATACCTATATCATACCTGGAACCAGTGATGCTTATCTTTTTGATATTTTAATACCTATACCTTATTTGAAACCACTGCTTTAAGCCTAGTCTGGCATTACTCTTTCATATTATCCGATAGCCTTACTAAATCTCCTTGTCAAAGTCCTTGTAAATAGAAACCTTTCAATTACCCTAATAGAGTGAAGTCTAGTGGATTATGGCCCGAGTGGATATATTCCCAGTGTTTCAAAGTGGATTTATAACCCTTGATAAAGATATTTACTGTTTAAGAAATTAGATGTCAATTGGCATCAGTTTTTGAAATGATTAAAAATTTGGATTTTCAGTCCCAAAGGGGGACAAATGATTTCTTTAAATAGTGGATCTGGACTGAGACGTAAGTCCTTTCCGCACTTAAATTGTAGGCTTAAAAGTTTCCTAGGGATCCCATTAATGTTTTAGAATCCAACGAGGTTCGGGATTACTTCGCGGCTGATCACCGGCTGTAATCTGTAGCGTCATAAAATGGTTTTTGATTAAAAAATGATTTTGGAAATGTTTTGATACAAATAAATGATGCCATCATCCAACAGTCCATCTCTTGTAATTATTAGCTCTATCTTCACATTGTTATTCTTTTATCTTGTTTTATTGTATAGCACTTGTTGAGCATTTGGCTCAGTACTTCTTTTCACCCTGATATTACAGCTAGCAGCTATGGTTAGATTCAAGCAGACAACACGTAAGACTTGTGATGCCGATGCGTATGTTCGAGCTCAGGTAGAATAAGAAATAGTTTGTGTGAGGACTCGATATTAAAAATCAGATTGTAATAGTTAATAGTGTTGGGCTATTCCAAAACCTAAACTGTAAGATCTTGGATTCGGTTGTGTTTACTATCCTTTATTAACTATTGTAATAATACGTATAATATGTATTGTCAAGTTGGGGGCGTGACAGGTTTTGGTATCAGAGCTACAGTTTAGAGTCCCTGGACAGCCCAAATAGGTTATAGGATATATGTATAAGTTATAGATATTATGCGAGAGAGTAGGTTAAGTAATTTATTATTAATATTCCTCTTATATATATCTATGTATGGTTTGTCAGCAAAGGGCGCACTCCTCATCATCCTCGGGGTCGGATGACCCTATTGCTTTCTCCGTGTATACTGAGTTGAGGCGCGAGTTCGACATGCTTTAGGGCAAGTATGATCGACTGTTAGACCGATTGAAGAATGTGTATCCGGACAGCCGAAACTATGAAGGAAAGCCTAAGGAGCAGATGACTGCGAGACTTGAGACTTTGGTTCAGTACGTCAACACTAAGCTTGAGGAGATTCCATCGCACCGAGATTGTACCAGCCAGTATATCATCCAGATGGTGGCGGACGAGCTCCAGAGTATTGTGAAGATGCTTCGAGAGGAGAAGACTACCAAACCCCATTCTGAAAGAGTGGAGCCTTAGTTCTTTCCATTATCTACCTTTCATGATGTTGTATTGTTGGACTTTGTAGAATTCCCTGTTGTTTCCTTTAAATAAGCATGTTATTCCTAGATTCAGACTTTATTCTAACCTTGATGTATCTTGACCTTTAAATTTCAATTAATATGCACTATCGTTCTGTTTGCTTTCAACTCTTATTTTACGCCTTTATATGCATCACCCTATTCGTTTAAATTAAAATTTGACCTCATATGTGAACAAGAATGCCATGTGACACCCTCGAATTACCTCATTGATCATACATGTTTTGACGTAACTTTTATTTCAGGATCATGCCACCCAAAAGGAAGAACCCAACAACCACATCTACCACAAATCCTAATATTCTTCGATTACTGGAAACCTTACAAAAACAAACATATGCTATAGCTCAACAACAACTAACTCTTCAACAACAATTTGAAAACCAAGATAACCGTGAACCACACCAACCACCTGATCCACCAGTACCACCTTGACAAGTTGTTACTTTCAAAGCTTTTCAGAATGTGAATCCACATGCATTTCATGATACCACTGATCCAGTAATAGCTAACACATGGATTAAGGGAATGGAAAGGGCTTTTGAATTGGTACAGTTAGGGGACGATCAGAAGACACCATATGCTACTTACTTCCTGAAGGGCGAAGTCAGCTATTGGTGGGATTCAGTGAAAGCTATGGAAGCAAATCAGCAAATTTCTTGGGAAAGATTTAAGAAGTTATTTCTGGAAAAGTATTACCCTAAGTACATGCAGAATCGGATGGAGCTTAAATTTCTTGAATTGAAGCAAGAGAGTATGTCTGTACTGGAGTATGAGAAGAAGTTTACAGCACTGTCAAGGTTTGTGACAAAGTATACCAGCAGTGAGGAGGAAAAAGCAAAGAGATTTCAACAAGGATTAGAGTCTTGGATCAGAGATAGAGTGGCTATGTTTGAGCTTGATACTTATGCAGGTGTAGTGCAGAAATCTGCTCTGATTGAGAGTAATGGGATGCACTCAAGGAAGGAAAGGGATAACAAGAGGAGGAAGGTTCCATTCTATGGAGAAAAGTCTGAAGCCGGAAATGCACAAGAAAAGAATGTAAAAAGGATTGGATTCCACAAAGGCGGAAATTTTCAGAAGAAGGGAAATTTGAGCAAAAGACAAGAATCAAAGGGGAACAACCAGGCAAGCCAAGGACAAGTCGGAGAAAATAGATTTCAGAGACCAGAATGCAAGCATTTTGGAAGAAGGCACCCCAAAGTGTGTAATAAGCTGAGCATGACATGCTATAGGTGCAACCAGAAGGGACATTTGGCTAACGAGTGTAAGATGCCGAAGCCAGGAGTTACATGCTACAGGTGTTGAAAGACTGGACACATAGCTAGGGAGTGCAAGTCAACCGGATCAGTCAAAGCTCTGATGAACGTGGCAAGTACTAGTGCAAGCATGCCAGCTGAGGTATTGGCCTTACCTCCACCGCCTACAACAACTCCGCAAGCAACAGCGAGGACATTCGATTTAAAAATGAAGGACGCTGTTCATAATTCTGAGGTGATAGCAGGTACACCTTTACTAAATAATGTTGAGGGTAAAGTATTGATTGATTCTGGAGCGACGAGATCTTTCATATCAGAAACTTTTGTTGATAAACTTCAATGTGATAAAATGGTTATGAATGAGGTAGTAAATGTGGTAATTGCGAATCAAGAGAAGATTCATGTGAGTCAACTCTGTCCAAAGTGAGATATTGATATTTCGGGGTATAAATTTTTAGCCGACTTGATACTCTTCAAGTTGGGAGAGTTCGATATAATTTTAGGAATGGATTGGTTAGGGAAGAATAATGTTCAGATTAATTGTAAGTCCAAGAAGGTGTATTTAAAGACGGAGAGTGGAGAGAAAGTAGTATTTAAGAGACAGAGGCAAGAACAACTGTTTCATACAATCGTCATGGCTAAGAAGTTGCTTAGGAAAGGTTGCAAGTCGTTCCTAGATTATGTAGTGGATTCAGAAAGGGATAACCTCAGCATAGAAGATATCCCCGTAGTTAACGAATTACCAGATGTGTTTCCAGACGAACTACCAGGCTTACCTCCAGATCGACAAATCGAGTTCGAGATCAACCTTGCTCCGGGCACGGAACCAGTTTCAAAGGCCCCATATAGGATGGCACCAGCAAAAATGAAAGAGTTGGCGAGCCAGCTACAAGAATTGTTGGATAAAGGAGTGATACGGCCAAGTACGTCGCCATGGGGAGCACCTGTTGTGTTTGTAAAGAAGAAAGATGGAAGTATGCGGTTATGTATAGATTGTCGGGAGTTGAATAAGGTGACGATTAAGAACCGTTACCCGCTACCAAGAATAGATGACCTATTTGATCAGCTAAAAGGAGCAAATTGCTTTTCAAAGATTGAATTAAGATCAGGATACCATCAATTAAAGATCAAAGAAGAAGACATCCCAAAGACAGCATTCAGGATAAGATACGGACATTATGAATTTTTAGTAATGCCTTTTGGTTTGACTAACGCCCCGGCAGCATTTATGGATTTGATGAACCGGGTATTTAAAAAGTATTGGGACAAGTTCATAGTGGTGTTCATTGATGACATCCTTATTTATTCAAAGTCGGAAGAAGAACATAAGCAGCATCTATGGATAGCATTGGAGATACTCCGACAAGAGAAGTTGTATTCCAAGTTTTCTAAGTGTGAGTTTTGGTTAAAGGAGGTTCAATTTTTGGGACATGTTATTGGAGATGAAGGAGTAAAAGTAGATCCGGCAAAGATTGAGGCTATTATGAGTTGGGAGAGGCCAAAGACACCGAGAGAAGTGTAAAGTTTTCTAGTATTGGCAGGATATTATAGAAGATTTGTCAAGGATTTTTCGAAAATCGCCACGCCATTGACTAAGTTAACTAGGAAGAATCAGAAGTTCGAATGGAGTGCAGAATGTGAGGATAGCTTTCAAGAGTTGAAGCAGAGGTTAGTTACAGCTCTGGTGTTAGTACTACCAGACGATCAAGGAAAGTTTGTGATTTTCAATGATGCTTCACATAAAGGATTGGGCTGTGTGCTAATGCAATGCAATAAGGTGATCGCGTATGCATCAAGACAGTTAAAACCGCATGAATTAAAGTACCCTACGCATGACTTGGAACTAGCAGCCATAGTATTCGCACTTAAGATTTGGAGAAATTACCTCTATGGAGAAAAGTGTGAGATCTACACGGATCACAAGAGTTTAAAGTATATTTTCACTCAGAAGGAGCTCAATATGAGGCAAAGGAGATGGTTGGAATTGATTAAGGACTATGATTGCTCGATAAATTATCATTCAGGAAAGGCAAACGTTGTAGCCGATGCTTTGAGTAGGAAGGAAAGATTGAGTATGATAGCAATACCAAAAGAATTGTCGGAAGAGATTAAGAGATTTGGAGGGGAACTTTGTGATTGTGGGATAGTTGAAGAGGTTTGTCGTACAATGACTTTTCAGCCAACATTATTGGAAAAGATAAAGAAATGTCAGGAAGAAGTAATGAAGCAAGAGAAAAATCAGCTAACTGGAGAAGAGATTGGTACTCAAAGGGATGAGCAAGGTATACTAAGGTTCTTCTCAGGAATTTGGATTCCTCATGTACCTGAATTGAAGACTGAGATTTTGCAAGAAGCCCACAATTTAAGATTTTCAATCCATCCGGGAAGCACCAAGATGTATCGAGACTTGAAGCAGAACTTTTGGTGGCAAAATATGAAGCGAGAGGTGGCAGAATGCGTTGCGAAGTGTTATACTTGTTAGTAAGTAAAGGCAGAACATCAAAGACCAAGCGAATTAATTCAGCCCCTAAAGATTCCAGAATGGAAATGGGAAAACATTGCTATGGACTTTATAGTGGGACTACCGCGAATGAAATCCGGATATGACATTATATGGGTTATAGTTGATGACCTTACGAAGTCGGCGCATTTTCTTCCAATTAATGAGAAGTCATCATTGTACATATTGGTTCATCTGTATGTGCGTGAAATCGTACTAAGACACAGCGTGCCCGTATCAAAAATTTCAGACAGAGATCCCCGATTTAGCTCGAGATTCTAGAAGCAATTTCAAGAGAGTCTTGGCACAAAGTTGAACATGAGAACGGCGTATCATCCGCAGACTGATGGTCAGAGCGAAAGGATAATTCAAAAACAGTCGAAGACATGTTGCGCAGTTGTGCAATCGATTTTGCAGGAAGTTGGGACGGCCACTTGCCATTGGTAGAATTCTCCTATAACAACAGCTATCACTCCAGTATTGGCATGCCACCATACGAAGCTTTATACGGACTGGAAATGTAGATCACCGACAAGTTGGGATGAAGTGAGAGAAGGAAAGATTTTAGGCCCAGAATTGGTATAAAAGTTGCACGAGACAGTCAAATTAGTTCAGAAAAGGTTGCTTACTGCTCAAGATAGACAGAGAAAGTATACGGACCCAGCACGAAAGGATGTTAGATTCCAAGTAGGCGAAACCATTTTGCTGAAAGTATCGCCAAGGAAAGGGTTGTCTAGATTTGGTAAAAAGGGGAAGTTAGCACCTAGATATATAGGTCATTTTGAAATTTTGAGTCTAGTGGGGAAGGTGGCTTATGAGTTAGCCTTACGACCTCAGTATCAGCATGTGCATAATGTGTTCCATGTGTCATTTATTAAGAAGTACAATCCTGATGCCAACCATGTGATAGAATATGAACCTATAGAAATTCAGGCAGACCTGTCATTTGTGGAGCAACCTGTCAAATTACTAGACTGGAAAATAAATAGTCTTAGAAATAAGTTGGTAAAGTTAGTAAAAGTACTTTGGAGGAACCCCAAGGTCGAAGAATCAACCTGGGAGTTAGAGTCTGATATGCGTTCCCGGTATCCTCATCTGTTCTCTTAGATTCTGGGGACAGAATCCTTTAAGGGGGAGAGGATGTTACGACCGACATTTTGTGTAATATTATTTGTGAACTCTGTATAATATTAGAGCCGATTATAAATATACTTAATGATTGTACGTTTGTGTGAATGGAAATTTCTGCATTATAAATTGCTTTATGTAGAATATAAATTTTTCAAAGCAAGAGTTTTATTAATTGCCCTTATTTTTGATTTATAAGGAATATTCTATACCTTGGAAATTTTCTTTTAAAAATATTTCATTCACAAATTTCAAAAGTGATCTCATAAAATTTCTAAAAATCCAAGCTTATTTATGGTATAAATTTTATAAATTTTGAACTTTTATTTTATTTTATAAAAATAAATCTTTGAAAATAAGTTGCTTAGTAATTATCAAATTACATGGTTACCCTTGCATGCAAATACTCTTCCATTCAACTAAGGGGCAAAGAAGGCTTTCCAACCCCACTCACTTTCATTCTACTAGCCATGTTACCACTTTGTCCTTGCATGCAAATCTACCTAACTTTAACTAGAAGGTTACTCTTGTCATTTCCTAAATCCACTCACTTGTGGTCAAATCAAAAGCATAAAAACCAATCAAATGTGATGATCACTCCACCTTCACTCCACCATTCCACCCCCCTCCTTTCTCCTCCCTCCCCTCTCGGCCCTCCTCCCTCTCGGCTCTTTTGGCCGAGCCCCACCCCCCCTCTTTTCTTTCATTTTTTATTTAAGCTTCTATTTCCTATTTAAGTAAAGGTTACTACCTATATCTTGATCATATATAATCCAAAGAGTTTTGAGTGAAAAGTTTAAGTTTTGAGTTTGCATGTCAAAGTTTTAGTTGGAACTCAAAGTACAATCTTGATTCTCATGGATTTAAGGTTGTATTTTGAGAGAACTACAAGGAATGGTGAAATGCCAAGTCATGAGAATGAGGCTCTTGATTTTAATGGTCATTTCCCTTCCATTTCATTCGGCCATGACCTTGAGGGAGCCGAATGAATGGTTCTTGAGGTTGTTTTGTTGCCTTGTTTCATTCCTATGTGTTTTTGGTGGTGATAACATGAATTTTATAGCAAAAACTTGATAAAACCTTTTGAATGCAAAGTGATTATTTAGTTATAGCTTATGCTAGGCTTGCATGTTGATTTTTATGATAAAATTTATTTTCGAAACCATATTTTTTTAGTTTGAATATTCGAAGGCATGCATGCATGTAAACCACTCATGTTTTTCGAAAGTTTTTGATCATTTGGTTGATTTTTTTAGTAAGCCTAAATTTCAGTAGGGTTAAGATATTAATCTTGATTTGTGCTCCTTGATATGTGATGTTAATTCGTATATATTTATAAAGAAGATATAACTTGTCGTTTTCAAAAAAACTTGATGACTTGTAATTTGTGTAATGTGTTAACTTTTATTTTGCTATGTTGCACCTTAGGTAAGGATGATCTCCACTAAGTTTATTTTGAGTGTAAGAGAGTTAGTTCAGTAGAACACCTTATTTAAGGTTTGGTTTGGGTTTTTGGTTGTTGTTGGTTGGGTTTGTTAAGTAATAACCTTGGTGAAAGGAGAATATTAGTTTCTGCAGAAAATCAGTTTGGTACCCTGAGGTTTAGAGTGAGATTTGACCTTGTCATTGTTGTGCACTTTGAGGCCCAAGCCACCAGAAGCTAGAACTAGGAGTATAAAATAGGTTTTAGGTGTTTGTTGGAGGTTTGTAAGACTTTGGTCAGGTGCACGAGTGGAAACATCAAATCTTTTCAGCAGGGGACAGTTTTGTTGCAACTTAGAAATGGGAAGTTTTGACCATGTCATAGGTAGGACCTCATTAGGACCTGTTGGGCCTTAATTAGAGAGAATGTCAGAGGAGTTTTTCCAGCCATAGTTCATAGTATTTGAGTTAGAATAATGTGTCACAAGTTAGTTCAAGTCAGGACCTCTTCTGCCAAGAAAAACAGGGGAATCATGGACTTTAAGCTTAGGCCTACGGATGCCCAAGCTAGGCCCTTGAGCCACATCAAGTTTGGGAGTTGCCTTATGATCAGAAGAGTCTAGTGTAGAAGTTTTGAAGGAAAATTTGAAGTGTAAGAATGCCAAATGCACCCAAGAAACCTTAGAGGTCATTCTGAAATTTACCATATAAGCACCTTCACTTACCATATAGTTTTAGAGCACTTATGAGTGAGGCCTAAGTTGACCACCATAGTTGCAAGATAGCATAAAGTCAGTAGAGTGAAAGGCCAATTTAGGGTCAATAGGAATTGGATGGTTTAGTAAAGGCACTTCGAGTAGGAAGCCAAAATTTGGAGATTTTGTCTAGTTTAGCGACCAAGTGACTTAAGTATGTGGAACGAGATCATCGAAGCCTAGTGTTGCAATATGGCGTGTGTGATATTATTTGGTACTTAAATATGATATGTGAGCATATGTGGCTATGTGTACTATTATGTTATAAGGTGATTGTAAATTGCGTGTATATAGGCCTAAGTGCTATTGTGTTTAATTTCGGTTTGCAAATAGGTTGAGTTGGTGAGAATATATTATAATGAGGTTATTATTATTTGTGTAGGATCTAGAGACGAGGGTAAACTTTCCATAAAGGTCGAGTAAAGCTTCCAGTTGCTCCTACCTGCTAGTCCAGTCCAGCCTTTTTCAAGGCAAGTGATTCAACCTGCTTTTCTTCTTGTTTACACTGTAAGTGTGTGATAACTAGTTCCAATATATGATGCGAGTATTCTGATTTACCTTGATATACATGAACCATGTGGTTTTCAATTCTATCTTCGTAATATATAGAAATACCATGAACCCGCAAGTGTCTATTACAAGTAATTTTACCTTATTTGAAGATTGTTATGCAAGTAGATCGAAATGTCATATTATGCTAGTATACCCAAGTAATTGTGATGTTGAACCATTTGTAATTTATACTCAGTAACCTCAGCTTGAAGCCTAAAAGCCAGTCATTCCTTAAAGATTGTTAATGATTGTTTGATAACCCTTTCCTTACCCTAAAGCGTGATACCCTATTATACCTTGAGCTGATGATCACTTTCTTTGTATTTTAATACCTATATCATACCTGGAACCAATGATGCTTATCTTCTCGATATTTTAATACCTATGCCTTATTTGAAACCATTGCTTTAAGCCTAGTCTGGCATTACTCTTTCATATTATCCGATAGCCTTACTAAATCTCCTTGTCAAAGTCCTTGTAAATAAAAACCTTTCAATTACCCTGATAGAGTAAAGTCTAGTGGATCATGGCCCTGTAGGAATTTATACATCACAGAAGCATGGTAAAACAATTTTCTTGATATAAAATCCAAATAAAGGCAAACAAATCATGATTAAATCATATGGGATTGATTATCAACCTTTAAAAGAGATCCAAGAACGAAGAGCGGAGATCCCTATCAGCTGCTCCTCAAGTGTGAAGCACTCCACCGGTATCCACCAAGAGATCAATGTAATGGAGGAGGAAGGGGTGGGAGAATGAGGGTTTTCTTCACTTTTTAGGTTGTGTCAAAATAAGGGTTTATAATAGTATATTTATAGGCAAAATTTTCAGCTGAAAATTTTCCCATAAAATATTATTATTATTAACCCTTTATTCTTATTAACCTATTAACTAATTATTAAAATACCTTTTAATTATTAATCCTTTTTCTAAACACTTTAAAATAATTCTCTCACTTGATTTAATTTCCAAAAATTAAATTCTTAATTAATAATATTAAGAACTTTTTTTTAATTAATTTATAATCAATTAAATCTCATTTAATCAATTATTAAATTTTCCAATTAATTATTTATTACATGAATAAATAATTATCAGCCATTATTAATTAATTCCTCCACCATTAAATCATTCTCTTTTATGGTGTGACCCTGTAGGTTCAATATTAAGCCGGTAGTAGAAATAAATAATAATAAAACTATTTTATCATTATTTATATAAATTCTGTAATTCATTAAATATGATTAATAAATTAATCATATTTATTCTACATCGTGAGTGATACTTCTCAGCATATCGCGACTATCCGAATAATACGAATTCACTGCTTAGAATACCAAGAACCCATTCAGTAAATAGTTACCGTACAATTAATTCCTTCTACCCTGCAATGTCATGATTAAATACAAGGCATGGAACTCGTGTCAAGCCTATCTTATTTAATCATATGCTTTCCTATTCACTATGCTTAGTTCTAATTAATATGAATTAGAAACTCCTTTCTAATTTCATTCACTCTGGCCAGAGATTCTTGAACTAGCATAAGTGGATCAGCATTGAACATTCTCTTCCTTCACTGGAAGGGGTAGATCCTTTATTGATCATACACTATCTTCGTGTACAAATTCCTACACCCAGTAGAGCCCTTATTCTTGTCCCTAGAGACTAAGAACTAACCCAAAATATAGTTCAGTGTACACAATTTGACTATGATGACCTCAAGTCTAAGGATACTTGTACAACTATCACTATGTGAACATCTGCTGACACGTGAGTGAACTCCATCAGTTGTTCAGCTGTGTGAGTCATGTTCAGTGAACTTATTCTATAATAAGCACCTACATACTAGCTATAGTGTCACCACACAAATGTCTATGAGAACAGACAGCCTTCATAATGAAGCAAGCATAGTATATACCGATCTTTATGGATTATTAATTACCAGTTAGTAATCCTACGACCAGGAACTATTTAAGTTTAGAGTTATCATCTTTTAGGTCACATTATTATGATCTCATCACAATCCATAAAAAGTTTTACTCTAAACTATGGTATATCTTATTTAAACACTTAAAATAGATAAAGCCCGCAATAAAAAACAAAACAAGTCTTTTATTAATATCGATGAAATCAAAACAGATTATATAAAAGTTATTCCTAAATCCTCGTACATGATTGGACTTAAGACATATCTCTTTCAATCTCCTACTTGTACTAAAGCCAATCACTCTAGTATCTAATACCCATCTTGTCTTTATGACGATCAAAGTGACTTTGAGAAAGTGGCTTTATTAAAGGGTCTGCTATGTTGTTATGTGTGTCAACTCTCTTGACGTTGACATCTCCTCTTTCATCAATCTCCCTAATCAGATGAAAGCGTCGCAAAACATTTCCTATAAGAAGTACGTCATCCACATACAATACAAGAAATGTTACCGCGCTCCCACTATCCATCTTGTAGACACATGGTTCATCTATGTTTTTTATAAAACCAAACTCTTTGATTGTCTTATCAAAACGGATGTTCCATCTTCGAGAAGCTTGCTTTAAACCATATATGGTTCGCAGCAGCTTACACACTAGGTGTTCATTTCCCTTGGAAAGAAAACCCTCTGGCTGTGTCATATACACTTCCTCTTCAAGTTTCCATTGAGGAAGGCCGTTTTCACGTCCATTTTCCAGATCTAATAGTCGTAGTAAGCAGCAATCGCAAGCAAAATCCGAATTGATTTTAACAGGGCTACATGCGAAAAAGTTTCATCAAAGTCAATCCCTTGCCTTTGTTTGAATCCTTTTGCCACGAGCCTGGCCTTATAGGTCTCCACCTGGCCATCTGCTCCAATCTTTCTTTTGTATACCCACTTGCACCCAATAGGCTGAACACCTTCAGGCGCCTCAACCAGAGTCCATACTTGGTTGGTATACATAGATTCCATTTCGGATTTCATGGCACTATGTCATTTCTCTGAGTCAACACTACTCATAGCTTCATTATAGGTCACAGGGTCGTCATCATCAATGATTGACAACTCATTGTCATTCTCAATGACAAGGCCATAATACCTCTCAGGTTGGCGATACACTCTCCCTGACCTACGAATGGGCTGTTCCACTGAAGGTTATTCAGTCTAAACAGGTGTTTCCACTTGATCCGTAGTAATTTGTGCTTCTTGAACTTCATCAAGTTCAATTTTTCTCCCACTGTTTCCTTAAAGGTAAACTGATTTTCCAAGAAGGTAAAATATCTGGAGATAAACACCCGATGATCGGTGTAAAAGTAATACCCTAAAGTCTCTTTAGGATATCCCACAAAATTACATTTTACGGATCGAGATTCCAGCTTATCTGGGTCAACTTTCTTGACCCAGATAAGCTGAGGTTTCCAATGCATAACCCCACAGGAATATTAGAAGATTCGCATAGCTCATCATGGACCGAACCATGTCTAACAAAGTTTGATTTCTCCTTTCAGATACCCCATTCAACTGTGGAGTATATGGAGGAGTCCACTGGGAGACTATACCATTTTCTTTGAGATAATCTAGAAACTCTCCATTCAAGTATTCACCACCTCGATCTGATCAAAGAGTTACAATACTATGTTTGGTTTGTTTCTCCACTTCATGCTTATATTCTTTGAACTTTTCAAAGGCTTTAGACTTGTTTTTCATCAAATACACATATCTGAATCTAGATCGATCATCTATGAAAGTAATGAAGTATGAAAATCCACCCATGGCTTGCGTAGACATTGGTCCACATACATCTGTGTGTCCCAATCCTAGCAAATCTGCAGCCCTCTCTCCATGTCCACTAAATGGAGATTTGGTCATTTTACCCAATAGACAAGACTCGCATGTAGGATATGATTCAAAATCAAAGGGGTCAAGTAACCCTTCCTTATGCAATGTCCGCAGTCTATTTTCACTAATATGACCAAGTCTGCAGTGCCACAAGAAAGTGAGATTTTCATCATCCCTTTTTCTTTTATTAGTTTGTTCAATCTGAAGTAAATTATGCTCTACGTCATATACATACAGACCATTATTTAAAGTACCACATCCATATAGAACATTATCTCTAAGAATAGAACATTCATTATTCTTAATAATAAATGAAAAAACCATCCAAATCCAACATAGGAATAGAAACAATATTCCTCACAATAGAGGGAACGTAATAACAATTATTCAAAATAATAGTCTTGCCCGTAGGCATATGTAAACTAAATGATCCTACAAATATGGCGGTAACCCTTGCTCCATTGCCCATACGTAGAATCACCTCATCTTCTTCAAGAGTCCTACTTCCCTTTAGTCCCTGCAACGAATTGCAAATATGAGAACCACATGCGGTATCTAATACCCAAGTAGAAATTTAACTTAGTGATATATTAACTTCGATCATGAACATACCTGAATCAGAAGCGGTAGTCTCGCTACCCTTCTTCTTCTTCAATTCTGCAAGGTAAACCTTGCAATTCCTCTTCCAGTGCCCCACCTTGTTATAGTGAAAGCAAACATCTCTGCTCTTGGGGTCTTCAGCTTTTGGTGGAACCGGCTTTTTCTCACCTACTTTCTTCTTCTTGGAAGGGTTCTTCTTCCTTTTCTTAGGATTGGAACCTTCACCAATTAGAAGAACAGAACTCTTCTTAGGGGGAAAATTTGATTCCGCAGTCTTCAACATGTTGTGGAGTTCAGGCAGGCTGACATCCAGCTTATTCATGTGAAAGTTCACAACAAACTACGAGAACGAACTCGGAAGTGATTGCAAGACCAAGTCTTGTCTCAGCTCCCCATCCATGGCAAAACCAAGTTATCCAAGACGTTCAATCAAATTGATCATCTTAAGTACATGGTCATTCACAGATGATCCCTCAGACATCCTACAACCGAACAGCTCCTTCGATATCTCATATCGAGCTGTCCTTCCTGCCACATCATACAACTCTTGTAGATGCATAAGGATAGTGTGAGCATCTATATGCTCATATTACTTCTGTAGCTCAATGTTCATGGAAGCTAGCATGATACATTGAGCAACATTTGCATCATCTATCCACTTACGATACACAATATGTTCATCATTATGTGCATCGCTAGCAGGTTCAGTAGGCTTAGGTGAGTCAATCACATATTCCAGTTTCGCAGCCCTGAGAACAATTCTCAAGTTTCGAAGCTAGTCAGCAAAATTAGGACCAGTCAACTTGTGAGCATCTAGTATACTCCGGAGTGATAGTGCAGAAGACATAACGTATATAGTAAATCTGTAAATGATGAACACATAACAACAATTAGAAAATATTCAATTTCATTTCAAAATACTATATGAATCGGGTCTTTATTCATAAGTGGCTCCCACTAGTTTATCTAATTTATACAACCCCTAAGTGAAAATTACGCATTCATAATGCTAGTTGGAATATGGATCCTACATTCCATCACACAACCTCGGCTGTAGCACGAAATGTCATGTGATGTTCAATAGGCAGACAACTCTTGTCAATTATATCTTATGTTATTCCCTAATAAAACTTTAGCCTCTTGAATAATTGAGTCACGGCTGTAGCACGACAGACTCAATATTCTAAGTCAAGTCTAACCCAACATTTCGTACAATTGAATCAGTCTCCAACGGCCCACGGCTACAGCACGTAACGACCTTTAGATTCTAATTCAATGCACATATCTCTATGTAATAGACAAGTATTTCTTATTTCGAAATCAAAGCCCTCGGCTGTAGCACGAAACGACAATGATTCAAAAATAAGAACTACTTTCTACCATGTTGGAAGGCTTTGACCGACACAAGCCTGTTGTGTCATTGGCCAATTACTACTTGATATTATTTAATTTTAGAGGGATTATATTACGTTACAATCATAATCATATTATAAAGAGATTCTTCCTTTTAAATTAAATATTTCAATCAATAATCGATAATCAGATGATTCCCAGATCGGGGGGAGCATTGTCAAGAGGCGTCACTTAATACCCCTTTCTTACAGATAGAAATCTTCTTTTGACAGAATCATCCTTTTTCTCAATATTGAAAATTCATATTTAATTACGTGTTTCATAAACACAAGAATCTCATGATTGTATTCATAATATTATTGTTAAGGCAAGAAACGATTCCTATTCTAGATTTTCTAGAGCACGCCTTATATTGATTTAAGTTCACCTAAATCTATCATCGCATGGTAAACATAGGCATATATCTCATATATAAAAATAAATAAACAAGTAAACATGCAAGCAATATCATGTCACATATTGATATAATGATGTATGAATTTATTATAGCATTTAAAAGCAATTAAAACAATTAAAACATGCTTTAAAATACTTTCGGAAATATAAACAGTTCAAAAATTTTATATAAAAAATATTTAACCAATCCATTAGATCCGTCTCGGAAAAACGAATCCAACGACATATTACACGCCCAAAACAGAGTTACGAAACTCCCAGAAAATCAAATTTAATGTGGACAGTCGGGATGTAACGCATTACAGGAACGCGTTACAAGGGCTGTAACGGATTCCGGTAATGCGTTACAATATATTTGAGCCTTTAATGCGTGTAACGCATTTCGTAAATGCGCGACACTATGTAACGCATTCACGGAATGCGCGACACCCCCCCCAGCGACTGCCCTACACGCGCTTAGCACAGCAGATCGTTGAAAAAAAATTCAGCTTGTCTGCTTTCTCTTCTGCGCGCCTGTCAGCTTCTTTACACCGAACGTCGTGCCAAACCCCATTAACACCAACTTTTGAATTTAGCAGGATTCAATATACATATATATACATATTGTATTACGAATTTTAATTAAAACAACTTCAAAAAATCATAATTATTAATCCACTCATCAGAAAATTATGAAAAAATACCCAGACGATCTACAACATTTGTAGAACCCAGATCTACAGTCAAAAATTTTTGAGAAACAATTTCTAATCAATCATAATTAATCCATGATATAACTTCAAAAAATCATAATAAATTCATACAAACTCATAAAATTCTGAAATTTTTATCACAGATCTATATGCATACAACCTAAGCTCTAATACCATTGTAGGAATTTATACATTACAGAAGTATGGTAAAACATTTTTCTTGATATAAAAGCCAAATAAAGGCATACAAATCGTGATTAAATCATATGGGATCGATTTATAAACATTAAAAGCGATCCAAAAACGAAGAGCGGAGATCCCTAGCAGCTGCTCCTCAAGTGTGAAGCACTCCACCTGTATCCACCAAGAGATCAATGTAATGGAGGAGGAAGGGGTGGGAGAATTAGGGTTTTCTTCACTTTTTAGGTTGTGTCAAAATAAGGGTTTATAATAGTATATTTATAGGCAAAATTTTCAGCTGAAAATTTTCCCATAAAATATTATTATTATTAACCCTTTATTCTTATTTACCTATTAACTAATAATTAAAACACCTTTTAATTGTTAATCCTTTTTCTAAACACTTTAGAAATAATTCTCTCACTTGATTTAATTTCCAAAAATTAAATTCTTAATTAATAATATTAAGAACTTTTTCTTAATTAATTTATAATCAATTAAATCTCATTTAATCAATTATTAAATTTGCCAATTAATTATTTATTACATGAATAAATAATTATCAGCCGTTATTAATTAATTCCTCCACCATTAAATCATTCTCTTTTATGGTGTGACCCTGTAGGTTCAATTTTAAGCCGGTAGTAGAAATAAATAATAATAAAACTATTTTATCATTATTTATATAAATTCTCTAATTCATTAAGTATGATTAATTAATTAATCATATTTATTCTACATCGTGAGGGATACTTCTCAGCATATCGCGACTATCCGGATAATACGAATTCACTGCTTAGAATACCAAGAACCCATTCAGTGAATAATTACCGTATAATTAATTCTTTCTACCCTGCAATGTCATGATTAAATACAAGGGATGAAACTCGTGTGAAGTCTATCTTATTTAATCATATGCTTTCCCATTCACTATGCTTAGTTCTAATTAATATGAATTAGAAACTCCTTTCTAATTTCATTTACTCAGGCCAGAGATTCCTGAACTAGCATAAGTGGATCAGCATTGAACATTCTCTTCCTTCACTGGAAGGGGTAGATCCTTTATTGATCATATACTATCTTCGTGTACAAATTCCTACACCCAGTAGAGCCCTTATTATTTTCCCTAGAGACTAAGAACTAAACCAAAGTATAGTTCAGTGTACACAAGATGACTATGATGACCTCAAGTCTAAGGATACTTGTACAACTATCACTATGTGAACATCTGCTGACACGTGAGTGAACTCCATCAGTTGTTCAGCTGTGTGAGTCATGTTCAGTGAACTTATTATATAATAAGCACCTACATACTAGCTATAATGTCACCACACAAATGTCTATGAGAACAGATAGCCTTCATAATGAAGCAAGCATAGTATGTATCGATCTTTACGGATTATTAATTACCAGTTAGTAATCCTACAACCAGGAACTATTTATGTTTAGAGTTTTCATCTTTTAGGTCTCATTATTATGATCTCATCACAATTCATAAAAAGCTTTACTCTAAACTGTGGTATATCTTATTTAAACACTTAAAATAGATAAAGCCCGCGATAAAAAACAAAACAAGTCTTTTATTAATATCAATGAAATCAAAACAGATTACATAAAAGTTATTCCTAAATCCTCATACATGATTGCACTTAGGACATATCTCTTTCAGGCCCTAGTGGATATATTCCCAGTATTTCATAGTGGATTTATAACCCTTGATAACGATATTTACTGTTTAAGAAATTAATTGTCAATTGGCATCAGTTTTTGAAATGATTAAAAATTTGGATTTTCAGTCCCAAAGGGGGACAAATGATTTCTTTAAATAGTGGATCTGGACTGAGACGCAAGTCCTTTCCACACTTAAATTGTAGGCTTAAAAGTTGCCTAGGGATCTCATTAATATTTTAGAACCCAGCGAGGTTCGGGATTATTTCGCGGCTGATCACCGGCTGTAATCCGTAGCGTCATAAAATGGTTTTTGATTAAGAAATGATTTTGGAAATGTTTTGATACAAACAATGTCACACCCCAACTTAACTAGCAGATTAAATATAACTATTACAACATTTTAAAAAAAGAAGTATACACAACCAACTCCAAGATCTTACAGTTTAGGGTTTGGAACAGCCCAACACTACCAACTATTACATCTGATTTTAAATACCGAGTCCTCACACAAACTACTATCACTTATTCTACCTGAGCTCGAACATAAGCATCAGCATCACAGGTCTTACGGGCAGTCTGCTTGAATCTAACCATAGCTGCTAGCTGAAATATCAGGGTAAAGCAATGAGTGAGCCAAATGTTCAACAAGTGCTAACAGTATGATACAAAACATAAATCGAGATATACATTAAAAAATGACAATAAAAAGACATAACCAATGATAACGAGGGATAAAACTATGAGTGATGGCATCATTTTTACTTGTATCAAAATAATTTCAAAATCATGTCTTAATCAAAATCATTTTATGACGCTACGGATTATAGCCGGTGATCAGCCGCGAAGTAATCCCGAACCTCGCTGGGTTCTAAAACATTAATGGGAATTCCTAGGCAACTTTTAAGCCTAATATAAGTGTGGAAAGGACTCGCGTCTCAGTCCAGATCCACCATTCAAAGAAAACATTTATCCCCCTTTGGGACTGAAAACCCACATTTTATTTATTTCAAAAACTGATGCCGAATTATAACTAAAATCTCTTTTTACAGTAAACATTTTTATCAAGGGATTATAGATTAACTCGAAACACGGGGAAAATGGTACTAACTCTCAGAGCCATGAATTACAAACTATACTCTATTAGGGTAACTGAATGGTTATCAAATATCAAAGTTTGGACAAGGGAATTTAGTGAGGCTATTGGATATCATGAAGGGAAATGCCAAATTGGGCTTAAAGCAATGGTTTCTCATCAAGGTTCAAGTGCTGGATCATGAATACTAAGGGTGTTAGGGTATGCAGAAATGATCTTTAACTCAGGATATATCAGAATTGTCAAGCTTTAGGATAAGAAAGAGGGTATCAATCAATGAGGAATCACGTTGGTAAGTATCTGACTATCAGAGTTCAAGGTAAGGTTCTATAGGGTTTCAATTTTCAGGGTGAGGTATTAATACTTAGGAATCATTAGCATGTTAATCAAGAGGATCAATCAAGTATTATAACAACTCTTTATTTTATCATGGCATTCAACTATCATGAAAAGACTTTTGAACTACTTGTAATACGTACTCGAGGGTTCATGACATCTTTATATAATTCAAAGATAACATAAGATACGCTTGATTTAATATATGAAATGACACATGATAGTTGTAGCAATGTATGAACTATTAGCAGTAAATACGAAGGTCAAGTTGAATCACTTGCCTTGAGAAAGGCTGGTCTGGTCTGACTGGTAGGAGCAATTGGAGCTTCACTCGACCTTTACGGCAAGTTTTCCCTCACCTCGAGATCCTACATAAATAATAATAATCCTCATTATAATATATTCTTACCAACTTAACCTATTTACAACCCGAAATTAAACACGGATGGCACTTAGGCCTATATGCACTAAATTTTATAATCACTTTTAAATTACAAAAGTACACACATAGCCACATAATCATATATCATATATTAATACCAAAATAACTCCATATACACCATAATGCAACACTAGGTTTGGATGATCTCGACTCACAACTTATGTCACTTGATCGCTAAACTAGACAAAGTCTTCTAATTTTGGCTTCCTAACTTGATGTGCCATTACTAAACTATCCAAGACCTATTGACCTCACTTATGCCTTTTACTCTACTGACCTTATACTATCTTACAACTATGGTGGTCAACCTAAATCTCACTCCTAAATATTCTAAAACTATGTGATAAGTGAAAGTGCTCACTGGTGCAAATTTCAGAATGACAACTATGGTTTCTTGAGTGTATTAGACACTCTTAAACTACAAGTTTCCCTTCAAAACTTTTACAAAAGACTCTTCTGACCTAAGGGCATCTCACAAACTTGATGTGGCTCAAGGGCCTGGCTTGGGCCTTCTTCGGCCTAAGCTAAAAGTCCAAGGTTCCCCTGTTTTTCTGGGCAGAAAATGCCCTGACTTGAATTAACTTGTGACACATGGTTCTAACTCATATCCTATGAAATATGGTTTAAAAAACTTCTATGACACTCCCTCTAACTAAGGCCCAACAGGGCCTAATGAGGGCCTACCCATGACATGGTCAAATCTCCCTATTTCTAAGTTGCAACAAAATTATCCCCTGCTGGACAGATTTTGTTATTCTACTTGTGCACCTAACCAAATGACATGCAAACCTCCAACCAACACCTAAAACCTTTTATATACTCCCAATACTAACTTCTGGTGGATTGGGCCTCAAAGTGCACATCAATGACATGGTCAAAACTCACTCTAAACCTCAGGGTACTAAACTGATTTTCTGCAGAAACTATAACTCTCCTTTCTCCAAAGTCTTGACTTGACAAACTCAACTACCAACAACCCAATACTCAAACCAAGACTTAAACATGGTAATCTACTGAACTAACTCCCTTATTCTCAAAATAACCTTGGGTGAGATCATCCTTTACCTAAGGTACAATTATGGCAAAACAAAAGAAACTACACTTCTCAATTCACAAATCATCAAGTTTTTGAAACAACAAGATATGCATTTTTATGAAAGATAACCACGAATTATTACCATGCATCAAGGAGCATTAATCAATATTAACACCTTATTTCTACTAAGATTAAATCTCACTAATAAAATCTTTCCAAATGATCAAAATCTTATAATCATTCTAAGAGAAATCCACATGCATGCATGTTTTCGGGTTTTGCAAACCAAAACAACATATTTTCTACATATATTCTATCATTTAATTGACATGCAAGCCAAGAATAAGCTATACCTAGATGATCACTTAGCATGCAAATAGTTTTATGAAATTTTCACCATAAAATTCAAGCCATTATCACATAAACATGCAAAAATTGAATTAAGCAACAAGAATAGTCTTAAGGACTATTCATTCGGCTCCCATATGGTCATGGCCGAATGAAATAGAAGGGAATGGCAATTTAATCATCAAGAGTTTCCCTATCAAGACTTGGCACTTCTCCATTCCTTGTAGTCCTCTCAAAAATAACCCTAAACTCACAAGAATCAAGGTTGTACTTTGAGTTTCAACTAAAACCTTTACATGCAACCTTTAAACTTAAACTTTCTACTCAAAACTCTTTGAAATATGAGTGATCATGGAAGGGAAAGTAACATTTACTTGTATAAAGAGTGGAAGCTTGGTTGAGGATTGAAGAAAAAAAATGGGGAGGGGGGTTTCGGCTAAAAGCCGAGAGTGAAGGAGAGAGGAGGGAGAGAAGAATGACTGTGGTGGTGAGTGATGTATGAAATGATCATGACTTTGCTTTTTTTATGGTTTTTGTGTTGCCAAATGTGAGTGGAATTAGGAATTGACATGATTAGCCTTTCCACTTGAACTTGGTTCAATTTGCATGCAAGGGTAAAGAAGGTATTTGGCTAGGAAATAAGAGTTAGTGGGGTGGTTATTGACTCTTTAGCCCTTTTGGAATGTATAGAAGGGATTTGCATGCAAGGATAACTATGTAATTTGCTAATTATAACAATTAACATTTATAAAGAATTATTTTTATAAAATAAAACACAAGTTCAAAAATTATAAAATTTATACCATAAAATAACTTGGATTTTTAGAAATTTTATAAAACTACTTTTGAATTTTGTGAACAAATAACTTTTAACAAGATATTTATTCAAGGTTTAAAAATATTCCTTATAAATCAAAAATGAAAGAAAGAAATAAATTTTTTTTGCTTTGAAAATTCATATACCACATAATGAAAATTTAAGACGCAGAAATTCTCATTCACACAAGCATACAATAGTTGAATATATTTGCATTCGGCTTTATAATTACACCAAATTTACAATTAATATTACACAAAAATGCCGGTTGTAACATCCTCTCCCCCTTAAGGGATTCTGTCCCCAGAATCTAAGAGAACAGATGAAGATACCGGGAACGCATATCAGACTCTAACTCCCAAGTCGATTCTTCGACCTTAGGGTTCCTCCGAAGTACTTTTACTAACTTTACTGACTTATTTCTAAGGCTCTTCTCTTGCCGGTCGAGTATTTTAACCGGTTGCTCCACAAATGACAGGTCTGCCTGAATTTCTACAGGTTCATATTCTATCACATGACTAACGTCAGGATTATACTTCTTAAGTAACGAGACATGGAACACATTATGCACATGCTGATACTGAGGTGGTAAGGCCAACTCGTAGGCCACCTTTCCCACTTGACTCAATATTTCAAAAGGACCTATATATCTAGGTGCTAACTTCCCTTTCTTGCCAAATCTCATCAACCCTTTTCTAGGTGACACCTTCAACAAAATAGCTTCGCCAATTTGGAATTGAACATCCTTACGCGCTGGATCCGCATACTTCCTCTGTCTATCTTGAGCAGCAAGCAACCTTTTTTGAATTAACTTGACTGAATCATGCAACTGTTGTACCAATTCCGAGCCGATAATTCTTCCTTCTCCTACTTCATCCCAACTTGTTGGTGATCTATATTTTCGCCCGTACAAAGCTTCGTATGGTGGCATGCCGATACTGGAATGATAGCTATTGTTGTAAGAGAATTCAATCAACGGCAAGTGATCGTCCCAACTTCCTGTAAAATCGATTGCACAACTGCGCAACATGTCCTCGATTGTTTGAATTGTCCTTTCGCTCTGACCATCAGTCTTCGGGTGGTATGCCGTGCTCATATTCAACTTCGTGCCAAGACATTCCTGAAATTGCTTCCAGAATCTCGAGTTAAATCGGGAATCTCTATCTGAAACTATTGATACGGGTACTCCATGCCTCAGTACGATTTCACGCACATACAGATGAAGCAATTTGTCCAATGACGACTTCTCGTTAATGGGAAGGAAATGCGCTGACTTCGTAAGACGATCAACTATAACCCATATTGCGTCATGCCCGGATTTCGTTCGCGGTAGTCCTACTATAAAGTCCATAGCGATATTTTCCCATTTCCATTCTGGAATCTTCAGGGGCTGAATTAATCCGCTTGGTCGTTGATGTTCTGCCTTCACTTTCTGACAAGTATAACACTTCGCAACCCATTCTGCCACATCTCGCTTCATATTTGGCCACCAAAAGTTCTTCTTTAAGTCTCGATACATCTTGGTACTTCTCGGGTAGATTGAAAATTTCGAATTATGGGCTTCATGGAGGATCTCATTCTTTAATTCAGGTACATGAGGAATCCATATTCTGGAAGAGAACCTTAGTATCCCTTGCTCATCCCTTTGAGTATTAATCTCCTCTCCAGATAACTGATTCTTCTCTTTCTCCATTACTTCTTCTTGACATTTCTTTATCTTTTCCACTAGTGTTGGCTGAAAAGTCATTGCGCGACAAACTTCCTCAACTTTTCCACGATCACAAAGTTCCAGTTTAAATCTCTTGATTTCTTCAGATAATTCCTTTGGTTTTGTCATCTTATTCAGTCTCTCTTTCCTACTTAGAGCATCGGCCACAATATTCGCCTTTCCAGGATGGTAATTTATCGAGCAGTCATAGTCCTTGATCAATTCCATCCATCTCCTCTGCCTCATATTGAGCTCCTTCTGAGTGAAAATGTACTTTAAACTCTTGTGATCCGTGTATATTTCACACTTCTCTCCGTAGAGGTAATGTCTCCAAATCTTAAGTGTGAACACTATGGCGGCTAGTTCCAAGTCATGCGTCGGGTACTTTAACTCATGCGGTTTCAACTATCTTGACGCATATGCGATCACTTTACTGTGTTGCATCAACACACAACCCAAACCCTTATGTGAAGCGTCGCTGAATATTACAAAGTTCCCTTGATCGTCTGGAAGTACTAACACCGGAGCTGTTACCAATTTCTGCTTCAACTCTTGAAAGCTATCCTCACATTCTGCACTTCATTCAAACTTTTGATTCTTTCTGGTTAACTTGGTCAATGGCGTGGCGATTTTCGAGAAATCCTTGATGAACCTTCTATAGTATCCGGCCAATCCTAGAAAACTTCGCACTTCCGTAGGAGTCTTTGGCCTTTCCCAACTCATAACTGCCTCAATCTTTGCCGGATCCACTTTAACTCCTTCATTTCCAATGACATGCCCCAAAAATTGAACTTCCCTTAACCAAAACTCACATTTGGTAAACTTGGCAAACAACTTTTCTTGACGAAGTATCTCTAATACTATCCAGAGGTGTTGCTTATGTTCTTCTTCCGACTTAGAATAAATAAGGATGTCATCAATGAACACCACGACAAACTTGTCTAAATACTTCTTAAATACTCGATTCATCAGATCCATAAATGCGGCCGGAGCATTGATCAATCCAAACGGCATTACTAGGAATTCATAATGCCCATATCTGCTCCTAAATGCGGTCTTGGGAATATCTCCTTCCTTGATCTTTAATTGATGGTATCCCGATCTCAAATCGATCTTTGAAAAGCATTTTGCTCCCTTCAGCTGATCAAAAAGGTCATCTATTCTTGGTAGCGGGTAGCGGTTCTTGATCGTCACCTTATTCAACTCCCGATAATCTATGTATAGCCGTATACTCCCATCTTTCTTTTTGACAAACAGAACAGGTGCTCCCCATGGCGACGTACTTGGCCGTATCACTCCTTTATCTAACAATTCTTATAGCTGGCTCGCCAACTCTTTCATTTCTGCTGGGGCCATCCTATATGGGGCCTTTGAACTTGGTTCCGTGCCTGGAGCAAGGTTGATCTCGAACTCGATTTGTCGATCTGGTGGTAAGCCTGGTAGTTCGTCGGGAAACACATCGGGAAACTCGTTAACTACGGGGATATCTTCTATGCTGGGACTGCCTTTTTTTGAATCCACTACATACGCTAGAAACGACTCACAACCTTTTCTAAGTAGCTTCTTAGCCTGAACAATTGTAAGAAATAGTTGCTCTTGCCTCTGCCTCTTGAATACTACCTTCTTTCCATTCTTCGTCTTTAAATACACCTTCTTGGTCTTACAATTAATCTGAGCACTATTTTCTCCTAACCAATACATGCCTAAAATTATGTCAAACTCTCCCAACTTGAAGAGTATCAAGTCGGCTGAAAACTTATACCCCGAAATATCGATCTCACACTTTGGACAAAATTGATTCACAGGAATCTTTTCTTGGTTCGCAATTACCACATTTACTATCTCACTCATAATCATTTTATCACATTGAAACTTATCAACAAAAGTTTCTGATACGAAAGATCTTGTTGCTCCCGAATCAATCAATACTTTAGCTTTGACATTATTGAGTAAAAGTGTACATGCTATCACCTCAGAATTCTGAACAGCATCCTTCATCTTCAGATCAAATGTCCTTGTTGTTGCTTGCGGGGTTGGTGCGGGTGGTGGAGGTAATGCTAATACCTCGGCTGGCACGCTTGCACTGGTACTTGCCACGTTCATCAGAGCTTTGACTGGTCCGGTTGCCTTGCACTCCCTAGCTATGTGTCCAGTTCTCCCACACTTGTAACACGTAACTCCTGGCTTCGGCATCTTGCACTCATTTGCCATATGTCCCTTCTGATTGCACCTATAACATGTCATGCTCAACTTATTACACAGTCCGGGGTGCCTTCTTCCACAGTGCTTGCATTCCGGTCTCTGGAACCTGTTTTCTCCAACTTGCCCTTGGCTTGCCTGATTGTTCCCCTTCGATTCTTGCCTTTTACCCAAATTTCCTTTCTTTTGAAAATTTCCGCCCTTCTGGAATCCGATCCTCTTTACATTCCGATCTTGTGAACTTCCCACTTCAGACTTTTCTCCATAAAATGGAACCTTCCTCTTCTTGTTATCCCTCTCCTTCCTTGACAGCATCCCATTATTCTCAATCAGAGCAGCTTTCTGTACTACTCCCGCATAAGTATCAAGCTCAAACATAGCCACTCTATCTCTGATCCAAGGCTCCAATCCTTGTTAAAATTTCTTTGCTTTTTCCTCCTCAGTGCTGGTATACTTCGTCACAAACCTTGACAACTCAGTAAACTTTTTCTCATACTCCAGTATAGTCATGTTCCCATGCTTCAACTCAAGAAATTTAAGCTCCATCTGATTCTGCATGTACTTAGGGTAATACTTGTCCAGAAATAATTTCTTAAATCTCTCCCAAGAAACCTGCTGAGTGACTTCCATAGATTTTACTGACTCCCACCAATAGATGACTTAGTAAGTAGCATACAGCGTCTTCTGATCGTCCCCTAACTGTACCAACTCAAAAGCCCTTTCCATCTCCTTGATCCATGTGTTAGCTATCACTGGATCAGTGGTATCATGAAATGCAGGTGGATTCACACTCTGAAAAGCCTTGAAAGTGACAATTTGTCTAGGTGGTACTGGTGGTTCAGGTGGTTGGTGTGGTTCACGGTTATCTTGGTTTTCAATTCGTTGTTGAAGAGTTAGTTGTTGTTGAGCTATAACATTGGTTTGATGTTGCAAAGTTTCCCGTAGTCGAAGAATATTTGGGTCTGTGGGGGATGTGGTTGTTGGGTTCTTCTTTTTGGGAGGCATGATCCTGAAATAAGAGTTATGTTAAAACAGATATGAATGATAAAATGATTCGAGGGTATCGCATGGCATTCTTATTTACATATGAGGTCAAGTTTCCAAATTAAGCAGATATGGTGATGCATATAAAAATGTAAAATAACAGTTGAGAGCAAATGGAACGATAGAACATAATTATTGAAATTTTAAAGGTCACAATACATAGGATTAGGACAAAGTCTGATTCTAGGAATCACAGGCTTATTTTAAGGAAACAACGGAAACAACTGGGGATTCCACAGAGTCTGATAGTACAACAACATGAAAGGTAAATGGAAAGAACTAAGGCTCCACTCCATCTGGACGGGGCTTGGTAGTCTTTTCCTCTCGAAGCGTCTTCACAATGCTCTGGAGCTCATCCGCCACCATCTGAATGACATACTGGCTGGTACGGTCCCGGTGCGCTGGCATCTCCTCAAGCTTAGTGTTGACGTACTGAACCAAGGTCTCAAGTCTCGCAGTCATCTGCTCCTTGGGCTTCACTTCGTAGTTTCGGCTGTCCGGATACACGTTCTTCAGTCGGTCTATCAGTCGGTCGTACTTGCCCTGAAGCATGTCGAACTCGCGCCTCAACTCAGCATACACCGTGAAAGCAATAGTGTCGTCCGACCCAGAGGATGATGAGGAATGTGCCCTTTGCTGACAACCAATAAAAGGAGTATTAATAATAAATTTACTTAACCTACTCTCTCGCATAATATCTATAACCTACACACATATCCTATAACCTATTTGGGCTGTCCAGGGACTATAAACCGTAGCTCTGATACCAAAATCTGTCACACCCCAACTTAACCAGCAGATTAAATATAACTATTACAACATTTTAAAAAAAGAAGTATACACAACCAACTCCGAGATCTTACAGTTTAGGGTTTGGAACAGCCCAACACTATCAACTATTACATATGATTTTAAATACTGAGTCCTCACACAAACTACTATCACTTATTCTACCTGAGCTCGAACATAAGCATCAGCATCACAGGTCTTACGGGCAGTCTGCTTGAATCTAACCATAGCTGCTAGCTGAAATATCAGGGTAAATCAAGGAGTGAGCCAAATGCTCAACAAGTGCTAACAGTACGATACAAAACATAAATTGAGATATACATTAAAAAATGACAATGGAAAGACATAACCAATGATAACGAGGGATAAAACTATGAGTGATGGCATCATTTTTACTTGTATCAAAACAATTTCAAAATCATGTCCTAATCAAAATCATTTTATGACGCTACGGATTACAGCCGGTGATCATCCGCGAAGTAATCCCGAACCTCGCTGGGTTCTAAAACATTAATGGGAATTTCTAGGCAACTTTTAAGCCTAATATAAGTGTGGAAAGGACTCGCGTCTCAGTCCAGATCCACCATTCAAAGAAAACATTTATCCCCCTTTGGGACTGAAAACCCACATTTTATTTATTTCAAAAACTGATGCCGAATTATAACTAAAATCTCTTTTTACAGTAAACATTTTTATCAAGGGATTATAGATTAACTCGAAACACGGGGAAAATGGTACTAACTCTCAGAGCCATGAATTACAAACTATACTCTATTAGGGTAACTGAATGGTTTTCAAATATCAAAGTTTGGACAAGGGAATTTAGTGAGGCTATTGGATATCATGAAGGGAAATGCCAAATTGGGCTTAAAGCAATGGTTTCTCATCAAGGTTCAAGTGCTGGATCATCAAGGAGGTAAGCTTCATGAATACTAAGGGTGTTAGGGTATGCAGAAATGATCTTTAACTCAGGATATATCAGAATTATCAAGCTTTAGGATAAGAAGGAGGGTATCAATCAATGAGGAATCACGTTGGTAAGTATCTGACTATCAGAGTTCAAGGTAAGATTCTATAGGGTTTCAAGTTTCAGGGTGAGGTATTAATACTTAGGAATCATTAGCATGTTAATCAAGAGGATCAATCAAGTATTATAATAACTCTTTATTTTATCATGGCATTCAACTATCATGAAAAGACTTTTGAACTACTTGCAATACGTACTCGAGGGTTCATGACATCTTTATATAATTCAAAGATAACATAAGATACGCTTGATTTAATATATGAAATGACACGGGATAGTTGTAGCAATGTATGAACTATTAGCAGTAAATACGAAGGTCAAGTTGAATCACTTGCCTTGAGAAAGGCTGGTCTGGTCTGACTGGTAGGAGCAACTGGAGCTTCACTCGACCTTTACGGAAAGTTTTCCCTCGCCTCGAGATCCTACATAAATAATAATAATCCTCATTATAATATATTTTCACAAACTTAACCTATTTACAACCCGAAATTAAACACGGATGGCACTTAGGCCTATATGCACTAAATTTTATATTCACTTTTAAATTACAAAAGTACACACATAGCCACATAATCACATATCATATATTAATACCAAAATAACTCCATATACACCATAATGCAACACTAGGCTTGGATGATCTTGACTCACAACTTATGTCACTTGGTCGCTAAACTAGACAAAGTCTTCTAATTTTGGCTTCCTAACTTGATGTGCCTTTACTAAACTATCCAAGACCCATTGACCCTCACTTGTGCCTTTTACTCTACTGACCTTATACTATCTTACAACTATGGTGGTCAACCTAAATCTCACTCCTAAATATTCTAAAACTATGTGATAAGTGAAAGTGCTCACTGGTGCAAATTTCAGAATGACAACTATGGTTTCTTGAGTGCATTAGACACTCTTAAACTACAAGTTTCCCTTCAAAACTTTTACACAAGACTCTCCTGACCTAAGGGCATCTCAAAAACTTGATGTGGCTCAAGGTCCTGGCTTGGGCCTTCTTTGGCCTAAGCTAAAAGTCCAAGGTTCCCCTGTTTTTCTGGGCAGAAAACGCCCTGACTTGAATTAACTTGTGACACATGGTTCTAACTCATATCCTATGAAATATGGTTGGAAAAACTTCTTTGACACTCCCTCTAACTAAGGCCCAACAGGGCCTAATGAGGGCCTACCCATGACATGGTCAAATCTCCCTATTTCTAAGTTGCAACAAAACTGTCCCCTGCTGGACAGATTTTGTTATTCTACTTGTGCACCTAACCAAATGACATGCAAACCTCCAACCAACACCTAAAACCTTTTATATACTCCCAATACTAACTTCTGGTGGCTTGGTCCTCAAAGTGCACATCAATGAAATGGTCAAAACTCACTCTAAACCTCAGGGTACTAAACTGATTTTCTGCAGAAACTATAACTCTCCTTTCTCCAAAGTCTTGACTTGACAAACTCAACTACCAACAACCCAATACTCAAACCAAGACTTAAACATGGTAATCTACTGAAATAACTCCCTTATTCTCAAAATAACCTTGGGTGAGATCATCCTTTACCTAAGGTACAATTATGGCAAAACAAAAGAAACTACACTTCTCAATTCACAAATCATCAAGTTTTTGAAACAACAAGATATGCATTTTTATGAAAGATAACCACGAATTATTACCATGCATCAAGGAGCATTAATCAATATTAACACCTTATTTCTACTTAGATTAAAGCTCACTAACAAAATCTTTCCAAATGATCAAAATCTTATAATCATTCTAAGAGAAATCCACATGCATGCATGTCTTCGGGTTTTGCAAACCAAAACAACATATTTTCTACATATATTATATCATAAAATTGACATGAAAGCCTAGCATAAGCTATACCTAGATGATCACTTAGCATGCAAAGAGTTTTATCAAATTTTCACCATAAAATTCAAGCCATTATCACATAAACATGCAAAATTAAGCAACAAGAATAGTCTTAAGGACCATTCATTCGGCTCCCATATGGTCATGGCCGGATGAAATGGAAGGGAATGGCCATTTAATCATCAAGAGTTTCCCTCTCAAGACTTGGCACTTCTCCATTCCTTGTAGTCCTCTCAAAAACAACCCTAACTCACAAGAATCAAGGTTGTACTTTGAGTTTCAACTAAAACCTTTACATGCAACCTTTAAACTTAAACTTTCTACTCAAAACTCTTTAAAATATGAGTGATCATGGAAGGGAAAGTAACATTTACTTGTATAAAGAGTGGAAGCTTGGTTGAGGATTGAAGAAAAAAAATGGGGAGGGGGGTTTCGGCTAAAAGCTGAGAGTGAAGGAGAGAGGAGGGAGAGAAGAATGAGTGTGGTGGTGAGTGATGTATGAAATGATCATGACTTTGCTTGTTTTATGGTTTTTGTGTTGCCAAATATGAGTGGAATTAGGAATTAACATGATTAGCCTTTCCACTTGAACTTGGTTCAATTTGCATGCAAGGGTAAAGAAGGTATTTGGCTAGGAAGTAAGAGTTAGTGGGGTGGTTATTGACTCTTTAGCCCTTTTGGAATGTATAGAAGGGATTTGCATGCAAGGATAACTATGTAATTTGCTAATTATAACAATTAACATTTATAAAGATTTATTTTTATAAAATAAAACACAAGTTCAAAAATTATAAAATTTATACCATAAAATAACTTGGATTTTTAGAAATTTTATAAAACTACTTTTGAATTTTGTGAACAAATAACTTTTAACAATATATTTATTCAAGGTTTAAAAATATTCCTTATAAATCAAAAATGAAAGAAATAAATAATTTTTTTTTGCTTTGAAAATTCATATACCACATAATGAAAATTTAAGACGCAGAAATTCTCATTCACACAAGCATACAATAGTTGATTATATTTGCATTCGGCTTTATAATTACACCAAATTTACAATTAATCTTACACAAAAATGCCGGTTGTAACAAACAAATGATGCTGTCACCCAACAGTCCATCTCTTGTAATTATTAGCTCTATCTTCACATTGTTATTCTTTTATCTCGTTTTATTGTATAGCACTTGTTGAGCATTTGGCTCACTACTTGTTTTCACCCAGATATTATAGCTAGCAGCTATGGTTAGATTCAAGCAGACAGCACGTAAGACTTGTGATGCCGATGCGTATGTTCGAGCTTAGGTATATTAAGAATTAGTTTGTGTGAGGACTCGATATTAAAAATCGGATTGTAATAGTTAATAGTGTTGGGCTGTTCCAAACCCTAAACTGTAAGATCTTGGATTCGGTTGTGTTTACTATCTTTTTTTAACTATTTTAATAATTTGTATATATGTATTATCAAGTTGGGGGCGTGACATAAATCTTCTGGCTCAAATCCAAGTCATTCTAGAAAAGCAAGTGGCAGTGAGGTGGATGACAAGAAGAAATTGAAGGAGGATAAGAAGGGAAAGGATGATGAGAAGAAAAAAAAGGATGGAGAAGGAGGAGATAAGATTCAAAATGTACCAGAAATTCATATATGAAAAACTCTACCAACCCAAACACCTAAACCTAGACAAACAAAAACTTAATCTATCCAAACCCCTAAGCCTAATTACCTATACAGGCCAACTGCTAATTCTCTTCTCAAGATCCCTGTCACAGCTAGCCAAACCTCACTAAATAAAATATCTAAACCACCTTCATTCAAACCTCCAACTAGAACTCACTTCATGACTGCAGGAAGAAAGACAAGAAAAAATCAAGCTAAAGTTGGTGCTCTTTGAAATTACTTCAATCAGGATGACTTTCTACCAATCTCTAAAAACATATCAGATGGTGATAATCACCAACAATTAGCTGGGAAGATAGTCAAAGTTTGTGTTGTTACTCTAGGAGAAGTCATGATTTACTACAAAGATGACACCTTCATTTTGCTGAATAGAGAAGTAATTGAGACATTTTCAATTGCAGAATTGGAGAGAGTGATTAGTTTAATGAATGCAAGGGATTCATGTACAAGAATGAGGAAGGCTGTATTGGCTGAGAGGTTGAGAGAGAAAATATAAGGAATGCAAGGTAAAAGGCTGAAAGGGAGGAAAGATAAAGGAAACATGCTAAGGAGATTGAAATGTTTGGGAAAAGGTCAAATGAACTAAAGGCAAGGTGTTTGAGCAGGGTATCTAAAGATGGACATTTTCTGAACACAAAGAATAATAAGTTTTCAAGGTACATGATTCATTTGCTAAACAGTTACTCATTAGCTGAATGGCTCAAGCTGGTGGAAGCTCTAAGAGGGACTGAGATTATTGAAGAATTTGAAGTATTAGGCAAACTCAAGGATCTTATTAGAAAAGAACCTGGTTATGAGAAATTCATATAAGTTTTGTAACTTTGACTGATGTAACTTCAAGATGTATTGTATTTTGTTAATTTGTCGGTTTTATTATAATTCATTTTAGCTTGGGGTTAGTCTTGTTATTTTTTAACAGGCATGTATTTGTGATAAGTGATCTTCTCACAAATTGGGGGAGATTGTTGTGCAAGACATGCCTGCATGTAACAAGACTAAGTCATATTGACAATCCTAAGGATAAGTTATATGATAATCTAAATTTGTATTTTGTAATTATATTCCTTGGGTCTGTAAAAATGGTAAGTAGATTAGAATAGAAGATTTTTCTGTGAACAACCTTCAAGCTAAAAAATAAACTCTGGAAGAAGATCAATCCTGATCATGCCTCAGAGAAAAGTGTAGTAGCTTGGATTTGAATAATACTGTTCTAGGAAAAATATAAGAAGTTAAATATCGACAAGTCATTGATCAAGGGATATCCAGTAATATGTCAAAAAATCCAAAATGACTTGTAGAGAAGTCCCATGAGATATCGACAATTCAATATGCATGTAGAGATCTCAGATATCAACAAGTCAAAAAGTCTATGTAGATTACTGGAGATATTGACAAGTCATTTCTTCATGTAGAGATCTAGAGATATCGACAGTCAAATCTTCATTTAGAGAACTAGAGATATCGATAAGTCAAAAACACATGTAGAGAACTCAAGATATCGATAAGTCATTATACTTATTGATATATGACATCTCTACAGAACAAAAAAGATCTCAACAAACTATCTCGAAATTCAGAATAAAGACAAGTTCAAGATTCAATATTATCAGTCAACATATAACTCATCCATTAAATTGGAAAGTCTACTAAAGCAGCTTGAAGAATACAAGATCAAGGGCCAATATTCACTGGGCAAAGAATGGTCACAGACGTACTATATTTTGCACAGATTTGCTAACAACAAAAATAGAAATAGACAAGATAGCTTTAGAAAATGTGTTAGTACATTTTAGTGCAAGTTTTGTGAACCCGTGATGTTGGTCTATAAAGCATGCACGGGTCCTTACTTTAGAAGTAATGAAACTGATCTAGAAAAATCTTATATTATCTCTCAAGATTTGTAGCTGATTTCTTATTTATAAGAACACGGATTTGTAGCAAAACAAATTTTATTAATATAATCAAGTGAGTTTTTTATATCGTGTTTTGTGTGTTTACTGTCAAACAATTTATCTCTGCAAGATCATATCTGCTTTGTTCAATTTAAGCCAAATATTTTTAAAGTTATTTAAAGTTCAAAGAAACACATTCACCCCCTCTCTGTTATATTTCACTGCACTCAATATCTAGCAAGTATTACCACAAATTCTTTATAAATCTCGCAATGTTTCCCATTTTAGTTGCGTTAGTGAAATAATTTGCATATAGAGAAAGCAGGTATGCATCCCTGAGACCTGCATTGAGAACCACATAGTAGGCCATACTTTATATTAAAGAAGATAATTGAAATCAAATTGGATATAATTTAACCTTAGCTTCATAAGTTGTGACCTCTAAACTATGTTTTGCTTCTTCTGATGATATTATCCCCCCTCACTATTAAATAATAAATTCCCCTTCCTAAAACTAGAAAAATTAAGGATGATCAATGTAAAATGTCTATTAAATCATAAGAAATGACAGCTAAAAGATATATCAAAGCTATCTACATAGTTTGATTGTTTAGAAGTATCAATTAAAAGAGTATGTATTTGTCGAGAACATTTAAATTTCCATTGTGACTAACTTAATAGAGAAAAAGAATAACATGTATCTGAAATTATTTATCATATCAGTTTAGTTGCATATAAATTACCTTTCTATACTCTTTAGGCAACAGACCCCATCAGTAACCTTCAGTCCTAAATAACTTTATTTGAAAAGATATACATATTAATACCAAAAAATGTAAAATGTTCTAATAATCCCAAGAGTTTTTTCTATATGAACCAAGAGTTGAAAAATATCTAAAACTTAGTAAAATCCTTCATTCTTGGTAGATGATACAACACATTCAACATAAGAATCCACTCTTGTTAGTGTCTGGACCACTACATCATCTCTCGACCCGAGTTCAGAAAGAAGGAAAACCTCAAATTAATTTTTACAGTGTAAACTAAAAAGTATTAATCCATATAGGTCCATATTCTTACACAAATAAAGTAGTGTCACCATCTATTATTTATTAAATCTATCTCCTGCTTACACACAACTATATTGATCATCAGCATAATTATTAACCAAATTAATACAAAGTGACAAACATGTTCAAATTAAACTAATTTAGTTTTTTCCAAGTCCAACTCAAAAAATCAATCAAGTCCATGACCGAACCTAAAAAGTCAAACAAAAAACACGATGCGTGTGTGCGAATAATAGATTAATAAACTGCGAAAAATAAACAAAGGATATGACGTAGACATTCTCGATCCAGTCGTATAACTGTCTCCTTAAAGTTATTACGGCCCTCACCGTATGTGCGAGTCGCTAGCCTCCCAGGATAAAATGAGAAGACAACGGTGTTGTATAAACAGCGCCTTCGGCGAACTAGAACGGAGTAAGAAACTATCACCGGAACAGAGAGAGTAGGAATTGTGTTTAGGAGGCGGTTGTGTTTTGTATATCGAATGAATACCTAACCCTAAGCCTAATACGATATTATATAGGCTCGTGGGAAATGTGTGCGCTACTTGACGCGTAACTAAATAAAACGCGTTAATTAATAATCAAATCCGTAATTGAATCAGATTATTATTACGTCAAATCAATTATAATAATTCGTAATAAAAAACAAATTAACAATTTAAAAGCCCAATTCCAGTGGAAACTAAATTTAGCAAAACTAGTCCGTAGTTATTCGGGCCAATTTTCCGCTACATTCGTGTCCGCACATTGAACATACGGGCAAGCTCGAAGGCTTCGCAAGCCTCAGATTTCCCCTCAAAAGCTCATGATTTTCACCCCCCTGCGCGCGCATGTAGGTGTTGGAGCAATACATAAGTAACACATTTGAACACTACATAAGTGTTTTGCTATATAAGCTATGTATGCTCTTTTGCAAAATCAATGTGGGACTTTCTTTTCTTTCACAAATGTCCACTACTAAGAGACCAACTTTGATGATCATATCTCATCCATCTCTTAGTCATTTTGAGTGATTCAAAGTGCCTCAGAAAGCTCTCTCGGAGGAGAACGCATTCCAAGTGTCACTCATTGCGCGAACACAACATTTGTCCACTCAAATTATTTCTCAAATTTACTTGACAATGTGGGATTACATCTCATATTTTCCAACAATACCCCACATGGATGAGATTGACATTTCAATAGTACACACCGGATAGACAGACACGGAGTTTGACTTGGTGATAGTTTCTTCAATCAGATATAGCTTAAAATAGGTAGACAATGCTCCTTGAACCTTCGCTCGAATAAGCATACCAACTTTACTGGTAGACAGTAGACGCGCTTGCCCTTGAACTGTTCGACCATTTGTGTAAACGATGATATACTTATCATTATATCTTTTCTGATTCGTTCAGTTCTCATGAGTATGTCCATTTTGGCCATGGAACATCATCCTGGTTCTACAGGAGTTTCTAAAGAATTTTGCCTCGCAATTCTCCTTTGAAGCGGCCCCACTTCTCTCCCATATAGGTGATCTTTATCCTATAGAGTAACCCGCATTTACTCAACTGAATTCCATGTTTTCATTCCTGAACTCCATGTATTCTCCAAAAGATCATTAAAATCTCAAAAGTTTAACCTCATACTATACGAGTCTCACTGTTTCCTCATCATATAAATAGGCCAGGGGTTTCCCCCACAGTAATTTGGTCATCATGATTTAGTTGGCCCATTGAAACAAGTTCTTGGGATCTCTAGTCAGCATTGGTTGGGTGTCCACCATGACGCCGTTAAGCAACAGGCTTAAGGCCCATCCCTGAAAATGATTTCTCAACCATTTCCCATGATAACCCTTTGGTTAGTGGATCCAGAATATTATCCTTTGACGGTATATAGTCAATAGTGATAATTCCAGTTGAGATCAATTTTCTAATGGAACTATGTCGTCTTCGTATGTGACGAGACTTTCCATTATACATCATGCTCTATGCTCTACCAATAACGGATTGATTGTCATAATGTATCCCTATTGCAGTCACATGCTTTTCCTATCTTGGAATATCCTCTAAAAATTGGAGTAGATATTCAGCCTCTTCGACGCATTTATCTAGTGCCACGAACTCAGCTTCCATCTTGGAATGAGTTATCACAGTATGCTTTGAGGATTTCCATAAAATTTCCGCTTCAGCTAGTGTAAACACATAGCCACTCGTAGACTCTAGCGCCTTCTTATATCCGATTTGCGTCAGTATATCCCTCTAATACTGCTGTATATCTTCCATAGTGCAGTCCATAGTCTCGAGTTCCTCTCAAGTACCTCAGTACCCTTATGATCGCTTTCCAGTGATCAACTCCTGGATTACTCGTAAACTACTAAACTTGATTGAGTATGCAATGTCTTGTATTATACAACTCATTAGGTACATCAGACTCCCAATTATCCTAGAGTATTCCAACTGGGAAATCACTACACCTTTGTTCTTGGATAGATGTAAAGTCATATCCACAGGTGTCCTAGCTTTCTCAAAGTCATCCTTAAGAAACTTCTCAAGGATCTTGTCAACATAATGAGGTTGACTCAATGCGAGTCCTTCTGATGTTCTAGAAATTTGGATTCCTAGAATCACATTTGCTAGTCCCATATATTTCATGTCAAATCTTTCCTTTAACATGTCATTTGTAGATTTGATCACTTAATCATTGCTTCCGTAATAAGTAGATCGTCTACATATAATGTCATCATGACATAACCATTGTCATTGTCCTTGACATAACTGCTTTCATTATCTTTGTAATAGGCACAACTATCACATTCATTGATCTTGAAGCCATTGGCCAGCACGACTTCATCAAATTTCCCATACCATTTCATAGGTGCTTGTTTCAAGCCATACATTGACTTCACTAGTCTACAAACTTTCCTCTCTTATCCAGGGACAACGAACCCTTTAGGTTGTTCCATATAGATTTCCTCATCTATATCTCCATTTAAGAAAGCTGTTTTCACATCCATTTGATATACTGCTAAATTTCACATTGCATCGATAGCAAATGTCATCCTTATAGACGTTATTCTCGTTACTGGAGAATATGTGTCAAAGTGATCAAGACATTTTTATTTCTTGTATCCTTTAATTAAAAGTCTTGCCTTGTACTTGTCGATAGTACCATCAGTTTTCAACTTCTTTTTAAAAACTCACTTGCTTCCTAACGATTTAAAACCGTTTGGCAAATCAACTAATTCCCAAGTATGATTCTGCAGAATTGAATCAACTCCATTTTTTATAGCCTCTTTCCACATGGGGCCATCGGGTGAGGTAACTGCTTCCTTGTAAATTTTCGGGTTACCTTCCTCGAGCAAATAAGTCATAAAGTCAGACCCATAGGATTATTCTGTATGTTTTCTTTTGCTTATTATCACTACTGCCATATTCTCGTCCTCACTTTCTTCATGCTCATTATTGTCATCTATAGACTCATGAGTTCGTTTAGACGTTGTAGGAGGTTCGTTTCCTGGATTCCAGGGAAACGTCATCTTAAAAAATGAGGCGTTCCTAGATTCCATAATGGTACTCATCTGAATGTCAGGAATCTTGAAATCATACACGAGAAATCGATATACAGTGTTATGTGGTGGATATCCGATGAAGATACAATCCACAATCTTTGGACCAATCTTCACTTTATTAGGTGTAGGGATCAGTACCTTTTCCAGGCACCCCCACACTTTCAGGTGTTGGTAACTTGGTTTCTTTTTCTTCCATATTTCATAAGAATTTACATCCTTATTCTTGCGCATAGTAATATTTAAAATATTATTTGCGCTTAAGATGCCCCCCCCATATTGACTTCGGAAGTCCAGAGCTTAGCAACATCGCATTCATCATCTCTTTCAGAGTGCGATTCTTCCTCTCAGCCACTCCATTTGATTGAGGGGAGTATGGTGCATTGACCTCATGGATTATACCACGTTGTGAATATAATTTCCTAAAGGGTTCAACAATTCACCTCCACGATCACTTTATATCGTTTTGATTTTCTCAGATTGTTGTGCCTCAACTTCTTCCTTATAGATTTTAAATTTATTTATAGCCCCGTCTTTGCTTTTCAGCAAATATACATAGCAGTATTTTGTACAGTTATCTATGAATGTAATAAAATACTTGTTTCCTCCTCTTGTTGGAGCGAATTTTAAATCACATCTATCACTATGTATTAGGTCTAGCATTTTGGTGTTTCTTTTTACACGTTTAAATGATGATCTCGTTAATTTTGCCTCAACACAAGTATGACACTTATGTTTTGAATCAATTGTTAATTTTGGTATGTATTCTTTTACACTTAACCTTCGTAAAGTGTCATAATTAACATGTCCTAATCTAGCATGCCATAAATTAGGAGACTCAAGCAAGTAAGCACAAAAATTCTTCATTTTATTATCATCCTTAATGGACATAACATTGAGCTTAAAAATCCCATCGGCTACATAGCCCTTTCCTACAAACATACCACTCTTAGACAAAACAACTTTAACTGACTAAATTAAAATACGAAGCCATGCTTATTCAACAAAGAACCATACACAAGGTTTTTACGAATATCAGGCATATACAGTACATTCTTTAAAGTCAGATTCTTCCTAGAGATCATCTTTAGAATCACCGTACCTTCACCTTCAATGGTGGAAGTCGTTGAATTCCCCATGTAAAGTTTCTCACCAGCATCGGAAGCTTTGAGGCTAGAGAAAATCGCCTTGTCTGAGCGAACATGCCTAATAGCACCAGTATCAATCCACCACTCACGCGGATTGGAGCCGACCGGGTTCACTTCAGAGATCGTAGCACAAAGGTCGTCACCTATCTCCTTGGACATGTGATCGACCATGTTTGCTTCTTTCTTCTTGTTGGCCTTTTTGGGCTTCTTACAGTCAAAAGACCTATGACCCACTTTATCACAGTTGTAGCACTTCTCTTGGAATTTCGATTTCGAAATCCCTTCCTTGGGTGCAAGTTTTGCCCCTTTACCAGAATTGGCCTTCTTTGGTTTGGAGATTTTAACATGCTCCACCATGTTTGCCTTCTCAGTGGAAACATTTATCTTTTTCTCAGATCCTCTATTTTCTTCTTCAATACGAAGTCTGAGAATCAGATCCTCCATTATCATCTCCTTTCGCTTGTGCTTGAGGTAGTTCTTGAACATTTTCCATGCAGGTGACAGCTTTTCAATCATAGCAGCAACTTGAAAAGATTAACTAATGATCATTCCTTCAGCATGGATTTCATGAATGATCATATGTAGTTCTTGCATCTAACTGACCACAATCTTCGAGCTATACACGTTATACAATGACTCAGCCAGAAAATTAAGCACATAATTCCGACATATGTAGTCGGAGTTCTTCCAAGCATCCATAGCATACAAAGTCTGCGTGTTGCTCTCACCAATGAGCAATGGCACCTCTTCCTTAATGAAGCGATCCAGACGCAACGTGGTTAGATAAAAGTGCATCTTTTGCTGCCAACGTTTGAAGTTCATTCTATTGAACTTCTTGGGTTTATTACCGTGTGTGGCAGGCACAATTGGCATAACAGGGGCAACATGCACCGCAGGTGTGACAGTTGGTACGTGCGTCTGTACGACAGGTGTATGTACACCAGTAGGCACCGCATGTACAATCGGAGGAGCGAATCTTGCCGATATCTGTCCAAGAAGCACAGTAAACTGTCCAATGACAGTGTGTCCCACAGGCACATGTCCCGAGGGAAAATGCCTAACAGGTGTCTGACCCCCATCAGATATTACGATCTGTGCGTTAGGGTTAGGCGCCTGCTGGTGATCCCCATCAGATCCAGCGATTTGTGCGTTGGGATCAGCCGCCGCGTTCATCATATTGTTCACAATATTATTGTCTATAGATCTATTACTCAACACAAACAGGCAGAGACAGATGTATTAGTCACAAATAATAAATAATAATAGCTTTAAGATTGTTATCATAATCTGCGATTAATACAAACAATATAAGTGTGTGTGTGTGTGTGTGAATAACTGATTAATAAACTGCGAAAAATAAACAAAGGATATGATGGAGACGTTCTCGAGTCCAGTCATATAACTGTCTCCTTAAAGCTATTACGACCCTCACTGTATGTGTGAATCGCTAGCCTCCCAGGATAAAATGAGAAGATGACGGTTTGTACGAATAGCGCCTTCGGCGGACTAGAACTGTGGCGCCCTCCAAACCCGGGTCAGAAGTTTGGGGTCCACACACACACCTTAATTATAACCTGCTTATAACAATAATAAAGATAATAATAATATATGCAGTGACCCTACTTACCAACCACCACGGACTGCAACAGGTTAAAGTATGCACACAAGCCAAACACACTAATATATTACAAATCGTTCAAATCCCAACTATTCAAACTCAAACTGAGTATTAAACATTATTACAAACTTTTACAAACTTAAATTATTCCAAAAGAAGCATACTAGCTCAGCTTTCTCAACCTGAACCCCTAGCTCTCGCGCTGGACTGGGGATCCTCTTTACCAACTGGTTCCTTTTTAACTGGAAAGAATATAAACAACATCGAACAAATGAGCTAACTAGCTCAGCAAGTCACAATGACAAAACTGAGAATAATGATCATCAGGTGAATATGTTTATGATATCACGTGAACAATGGATTATGATTTAGAATTGGATATTATACTTTTAATTTAAAAACCAAGGTTAGGCTGCTGATCAGTCACGCACTAACCCCGAGCAAGGCACACAGCATTGCTCTAACTACTGGATCCAAGGCACACATTGGCCTAACTTGACCATTATATGGTCTGACCACGAATCTGGTCCACAATTTTATAAAAACAATCCAATTCTAACATAATAACAGAATATGCAATAATAAACAATAATCGAAATCAATAACAACAATAAATGTTTAACAATGAAAGGGTTTCAATCCTTGTAAGGATCAATAAGGCAATTTAAAAGCTTGGATGCTGGGTAATGAAAGAATTGAATAACAAAGTAATCAATATTTCAGGGTTTCAAAGATTTAGGCTTTCAAAGCATAGGATACAATGATTGAATATACAAGTAATTCAGTTCAGTGTTTGGGATTTTGCTTGCATGTATTTGTGGAGTAGTATCGTATACTTGAGATTTGTGTTTAGGTATACAACAATCAATGGTCTAGAAGAATAAGGTTTATGGCTCAAAAACAATAACTGAAATCAGGATTTAGGTTTATGTACTTCAAAGCACTTGCAATATCACAAGATTATCAAGTACTACAATATCTCGAGAAAGTTCAAAACACTTGCCTGGTATTAGCTTACTACACTGCACTCGCTTCCAATCACAACCATTTTACTCCTCAACTACCTGTTTCCCTTTCCTACGTCTTGCCTCTTCTGCTCACATATCATAAGCATCTATCAATAATTTACTCATGGAATTCTATTCAACACATACTTCTATCTACCCTTCGTTTTACCCAAATCCGATTAACGGATTGAAAGTTATGCAATAATTAAGTAAACACCAAATATATAGACCGATAGTCAATTAACAAGTCACATATAGCACATAATACATCACGTAATCAATGATATATTATTTATAAAGAAGTCTCGGGTCATAAATAGGCTTTCTGGTATTTAAAATGATTTTTAAAACATTTTTCGGAATTAAAACGGGTCGTTGGATCAATTTCGGGTTAATAAACAGGGTTCGGTTGGCCCATTCCGGCTCCGAAATAATTTTAGAATAATTATCGAGCCTTGGAAATAATTTAGAATAATATTTTAAAGCTCGAAACTATTTTTCAGAATTTTTAAATCATTTTTAAATAATTAAATCTAATTAAATAATTAATTAAAATCAATTAATAATTAATTAAATCAATTAATCAATTAATTTTCGAATTAATTGACCAATTAATCAATTATAAATTAACTGAAATTAATTAACTAATTAATTTAGATTTATTTGTGAATTAAAAATAATTTTCGGAATTAAAATAATAATTTTTAGAATTTTCAGAATTTAAAAATGAATTTTTATAATAAAAATAAATAGGAAATATGATTTTTAAACATTTTATAAACAGGAATCCTAAATTTGCAAAGTCTGGAAACTTCAGGGACTTAACTGCATCGTTTTCAAAAGTTGGGGTACTAAACTGTAATTTTCCAGCTCTTCGCCGAAAAACAGTCGGGCTCGCCGGAGAACACGTTCCCGACGTCCTCACCCCACCAACACCTCCAGATCACATCTACACAACATCAGGAACACAACCATGCAATCAATTCATCCTAACAATCCCTGAGTTGGCCGGAATTTGGCCGTGAAGTTTTCCAGTTTCCTGCGAACATCGGAAAACTTCAAAACACAACTCCCTTCTCTACAGACCTCGTTGGTTCATGAAACTTATACGACTAGATTGCAAATTTCACAGAGAACACAACCCACTATAACACAACATCACTCTATCACAGAATAAGAAACCCCCAAATTTCAATTAAGAACATTCATACGGGTTATAAACCCTAATTTTAAAATTCGAAAATCAAACTCAAATTTGAACATGTTATTGAACTCCAAATCAGACGTATGACATATGAAAATCATCAGGAAAACAAGCTCTACAACATGCAATCATCAAATCATACAAACAATCATCCGAACAAAAATTCATATTTTTAATAAAATAAATTTGAAAATAAATAAATTTTTAGAAAAATAACCTTGATTTCTGCAGTGACACAAAGCTCAGAATCTGATAGAACACTTCAATTCCTTCATTTTGGTTACTCAAGCTTTGAAAACAGAGATCGGGAACGCCTTCGTTTTGCTGTTTGATTATTTGAACAGTTTTAGGAAATTAGGGCTTTTCTCTGAAAATTATATAATTAACTATCTGCAAATGATTTTGATACGAAATATAATACGGTAAAAGACTATTTATAATTACGAAAAATTTGTATCCCGTTGGATCATTCCGGATATAAAACGGTACGTTTATTTGTAAAAACTGATCCAAACGGTATCGGTTTTCGGGATAATTATCCAAATCAGTACAATTTGTACTGTGGTCTTGGTCTCAGCGCCTGGTTACACGTATTACGGAGTGATAATTGGGATAGTTTAATAAAAAGCTCCCGTTTATCGAAAATACGGGTTTTATTGATTTACCGAAACGAATATTGTATCGAAAACGTTGCGCCAGGACCCGCGCAGGACAAACCGTACGCCGGATCGAAAAAGTCGAAACATGGAATATGCTCGGAATATTACAATTAGGTTAGGAAGGAGTTCTCGAAAGAGTTTCGGGTTCCAAAAACGTAACAACGGTTGACGTCGGTTGGTTCCCGTTTTTATAAAATAGATTTTAATTACCCGGAAAAAGATTTTAGAAATTTCATATGATTCTTATAAATCCATAAACCAACATAAAAATAATTAGGAAGATATAACAATTATCTATATTTTATTTTGGACATATAAAAATTAAAATACTCAATTAATATTATTTTCGCCAATCTTCTGGTTTGCAGACCATGGGTAAACTAAACCTTATAGGTAAATCGGATGCGGGGATTTTGCAGTGTACGTAATAAGGTTTAGCTAAATAAAATTCTCCATTTTTCTTACGGATGGGTTCATCTTCAATATTCCCAATAGTCGATATTTCTAACAAATCCCTTATTTCCAAGAATGAAGCTAATTCATTACCAAAATGAAAGGTCCTTTTCGGCGACTCATTAACATTCGGTTTCGGAGCACCAGCTTTAGCAGTAGATATGGATTGTTCATACCTAGATTTGCGATTCTTTAATAATTGGATCTGAGACGAATATTCAAGTACATATAACACTTAACAATTAGCTCACAGAATAGATACTGAACACACATAATAATAATAGCAAAAATAATTACACGATATATCCTGGATATTACAAGAACGGAGCAAGAAACTATCACCGGAATAGACAAATAACAGGGTTTGTGTTTAGGAGGCGGCTGTGTTTTGTATATCGAATGAATACCTAACCCTAAGCCTAATACGATTTTATATAGGCTCGAGGAAAACGAGTGCACTACTTCACGCGTTAATTAATAATCAAATCTGTAACTGAATCAGATTATTATTACGCCAAATCAATTATAACTGATTATTATTACGCCAAATCAATTATAATAATTCGTAATAAAAAATGAATTAAGAATTTAAAAGCCCAAACCCAGTGGAAATTAAATTTAGCAAAACTAGTCCGTAAATTATTCGGCTACATTCGTGTCCGCACGTCGCACACGCGGGCAAACTCGAAGGCTTCGCAAGCCTCAGATTGCCGCTCGAAAGCCCATGATTTGCACCCCCTGCGCGCGCACATAGGTATTGGAATAATACATAATTAACACATTTGAACACTAGATAAGTGTTTTCCTATATAAAGTTATCTGTGCTCCTTTGCAAAATCAATTTGGGACTTTCTTTTCTTCCACAAATTTCCACTACTAAGAGACCAACTTTGGATGATCATATCTCATCCATCTCTTAGTCATTTCGAGTGATTCAAACTGCCTCGGAAAGCTCTCTCAGAGGAGAACACATTCCAAGTGTCGCTCGTTACGCGCACACAACATTCGCCCGCACACAACATTCGCCCACTCAAATTATGACTCAAATTAACTTAACAAGGTGGGACTACATCCCACATTTTCCAATATACTGATCATCAGCATAATTATTAACCAAATTAGAACAAAGTGACAAACATGTTCAAATCAAACTAAAAACCAAGTCCTACTCAATCAAAATCAATCTAGTCCATGACCGAACCTAAAAAGTCAAACAAAAACACTCTTACGCTTTCAACCTCAGTCAAATAAACATAATCCCTGAGATTAACCAAAGCCCTAAGAATGGGGATAAAAATATCACTGACATGCTGGAACGATGCAATCACCTGCAAATAAAAGAAATAAACATACTTAAATATCAACAGAATAATAAATAGTTACCAGTATAAAGTCCCTTTCTCATCACCACAGATCTTATCTTTACGAATTGTAGAAAAATCATATCCAGTTTTTATGGCATGATTAACATAAGACACGACATTACCTTGCTGAGAGCTCGAAGAAATGGTGATATCACTAAATAGATAAACTATTCAACTGAATAACACAATTACATCAAGTAATAAATCAAAGTCAAAGAACAGGATAATTAGGTACAATACTTTAAGTTGGATCTCATAGAGCCCTTTAAGTACCACTAGACGGGTTGTTGGTTCAAGTTCTTTGTATTCAAAAATCTCCTTCCTTCAACAAAACATAGCATTGCGGCAACAAATATTTCAGACCAACTGTTGCTGATGACAAGATAAGTAGGAAGATGTATGAAAAACTTATTACCCTTTATTTACAGTAAGAGGATTCTCGTCAACAACCTTCCAAGAACAAGGGAAATGAAAATTAAAATAGTGGCATAACAAGAATAATGTGAATATAGAGAGCAAGGAGTACACCCCAATCGTACATGTTTAACTTACTCATGGCAACCAATTAGATAATTTCTTACAGAGTGCAGTCCCAAGCAACAATATAGTCTAAAATTTTACTTACTAGTGGTATACCATGCATATATTTAATTTGGATCAAATCCCAAACAATGCATGTCTGGGGAATTACATGTATTCAACAATAATATTATAAGAAATAAAGCATCGAATAAATAGGTATTTTAATATAACAAGTAGTCGTAAAGACACCCTTTTTGCACTAATCTAAATATTTAAAAAAACCTCAAAACTTTTAATAAGCATTGTTTATCATGCACTCACCACAATATCTTTATCTAACATATTCACTTCAATTATAGTATCTGTTTGCAGGAATGTAAGACAATATGGTGAATAAAAATTTGGACAGCACTTCCCTCCCTAAACACCTTAAAATATTTAAATAATTTTTCGAGGATAAATTTCGGCGGAGCTTTGTCTTGAATGTGAATGCTGAGACAAGTAGCTTGAAGGGGGGACACCAAACGAGGATGCATGATAACCATATATTTGATGTAACATATCAGTCGCACATCGAGAAAAATTGTGATTTTTCAGTTTATAATAAGATAAAGTACTACTATTAAGTGCATCAATAAATTACAATCTTTTGAGGTATATGATGGGTTTGTTATTTACTCAAATTGACTGTATTTGGTTCATTAATTTTTAGCTTATAAATGACTCAAAATCGGGACTTGACCCGATTTTAAAAAAGGCTCGGAATTTAACACGGGCTATAAGATACCTTTTAATTTATTGTTTTGAAAAAAATGAAATACTTATCTACTGAATCATAAGAAATAATATTTATATAACAGTAAAACTTATTTTTCAAATAGCTTATTCCAGGTACTCTCACATGTTCGGAATGATTAGGCTAGCTTATACACCTTACAAATTAAGCACATGTAACCAAATTAAACACACGAGACTAATTTACCTGCTATTAGAATCTAAAGTAAACAAGTCAAGCGATCAAGTCAGCGTCGGCCTGTTTTCCTTCCTATGCGCCGTGACTCAAGTGTATAAGATTGTGTTATGTTATTAAGCTCCTTGTCAAAATAATATAATAAAGTTAATATACAAGTCAAGCTATCAAGGTAATATCCGGGATATATCGTATAATTATTTTTATCAGTAAATAATTATTATGTGATTATTATATTAATTTTGGTGAATTATTTGATGATTGGTATTGATAATTAGATGTATATATGTAATAAAATGAGAGTATGTTAATTTTATTATGTCTAGAATAAAATATGGATAATTATGATATTTTTCTTGTAATATTTGGATTGTTATATGATTTTATAATGATTAATTAATTAATTAATTAAATTATGTATAATTACAAAAATATTTTATAAACCTGAGAATCATCCAACTTTAACCGTTTTTACATTTTTACAACCCGAAACTCTTCGGAAAACTCCTTCCTAACCTAATCTAATTATTCTGAAAATTTTCCGTGTTTTAACTTTTTCAATCCGGAGTACGGTTTAACCCGTACGAGTCCCAATACAAAATTTACGATACGATAATCATTTTGATAGATCAATAAAACCCGTATTCTCGAATGACGGGATATTATTACATTATCTTCGTATGAAATGTTTTATAAGAAGCTCGATTTAATTATTCAAAACGGGTATCAAATCGGATCGTTTTTGCAGTTACTTATTTTTCGATCCAATACGATTCAACGGGTTTTAATATTCCATAAATATAAATAGCTTTTTTTCTTATTTCATTTTATTCGTAAAATCATAATCGAGTAGTAAAAACTGAGAAATTACAGAGAAAAACCCGTAAAATCGTTGTATTCTTGAGAATCGAACTTAAAAACGAAAGCGTTATCGAACTCGGAATCAAGCGTGCCATATACCGAATCGAAGCTCTCAAAAAGTTCTTTTAGAATCAATCATCACTTTCAGTACAGAAATCAAGGTTCTGTTCTTATTTAATTATTTTATTTCGAATCAAATAAAGATTAATTTATGAAATTTTGATTTTGATGTTGTTGATATAATTTGATGCTTGAATGTTGCAGATAATTTTATCCTGGTCATTTTGGTATATTATATGATGAATTTGGAGTTCAAAAATATGTAGAAAAGTAGGTTTAATCTTCAAATTAATAAAATTAGGGGTTATAGCTATGAATGTTTTCAATTGGAATTTAGGCGTTTATTTGTTAGGGGTTATTAGGTCAAATTGATTATACCAATGTGTAATTCGGGAGCGTTTTCAGGCCGCCGGAAAAGCTCCATGGAGGCGGCCATGGAATTCCGGCTGTCGCTGAGGAAGGAGATAGATAAGGGGAAAATTTCAGTTTCCCCCCGTGTGTTTTGCAGAATATACAAATTTGATAATTCTGTTTCAAAAATTTTTAAAAATTATATTTCTGTTTTCAAAATTCCAAATATCATATTTCTTTTTATATTATTTTCAGAAAATTATTTTTATTATTTTAAAAATTCAAAATTCATTATTTATTATTCTGAAATTTATTTTTAATTTGAAAATAAATCTTGAATATTTAATTAATTAATTTTAGTTGATAATTAATTATTTAATTAGTCAAATAATTTAAATATTAATTAGGTAATTAATTTAATTAGTTATTAATTAATTTTAATTGATTATTTAATTAGATTTAATTATTTATTTTGATTTAAAAATTCTGAAAAATAGTTTCAAGCTTTAAAATATTATTTTAAATTATTTTCAAAGCTCGATAATTATTATTAAATCATTTTAAAGTTAGATTCGGGCGTTCGAACCATATTATTTAATTATAAAATGATTTGAAGACCCGTTTTATTTCCGAAAAATGTTCAAAAATTCGTATTAATACCAGAAAAATCATTTTAACCTCGAATTTTCTTTAAATAATTATTTTAATTGAATATCGTAAGTGCTACGTGTTATATGTGATCTGATTGATGTATAACATGCCTATATCTGCATTGTTTGACGGTTTTATTCGTAATTTTCAATCCGTAAGTCGGATTTGAGTGAAACGAAGGGTAGATAGGAGCTTGTAATGAATATAATGAGATGAGAATATGTATTGATAAATATATGTGATGTTTAACAGAGGAAGCGAGACGTAAAAAGGGAAAACAAGTGGCGAGTGAGCGAGAATCAGTAAACGAGTACAAGTAAAGTAAAAGCGGATTGACAAGGCAAGTGCTTCTGCTCTTTCTTGTAATGTATTGCAAGTATTTTTGAACTGTCTTCATTATGTTGCAATTATCCCAAATAGTTCTTATTCTATATTGCAAGTACTTTGAAGTACTTAACTTTAAACCCTGATTATTGTTATTGATCTTGAGTCGTAAGCCTTATCCTTCATAAACCATTGATTGTTGAATTCTCAGATACAAACCATACATATACGATACTACTCCACAAATACATATATACCATATACTGATTCTTGATATGGAATTGCTTAATATACGAACCTTTATGCCTTGTGTAACAGAAGACCAATCCTTGTAACTATTGAACCCTTGGTCTTCTACTTTCTGATTCTTTTCTTGGTTGAAAATTAATCTCCCTGTTTACCTTGTTATACCTTCAGGGTATTATGAATCATCCTATGCTTCGAGATGAATGTTGTTTATGATTCAGCTTATTTATTTACATTATTTATTATGTTGATATTATGGAATTGTATTGTTTTTAAATATGGACCAGATTTGTGGTCGGACCAGATTCGTGGTCATGATAGGCCAATGTGTGCCTTGGATCCAGTATATAGAGCAAAGCTGGAAGCCTTGCTTGGGGTTAGTGCATGACTGATCAGCAACCTAACATTGGTTTTTAAAAATGAAAGTGGATATCCAATTCTAATCATTGCTTATTAGGAAACTTAATTCCTTATATCATTTCAATTGATCATTGTTTAATCTCAGTGTTGTCATTATGACTTGCTGAGCTAGTTAGCTCACTCTTGAAATCTGTTTATGTTCTTTTCCAGTTAAAAAGGAAATTGGTGGTAGCGAGGATCCCTGTTAGGTCACACAACACTGTAGAAGGGGGTTGAATACAATGTTTATACAATCAAATCGATTTAACACAAGTATGTAACAAAGATCAAGTATATTGAATAAACTCTATTACAATAAGAACTATTGTTCAATCTCAGTGATGAACAAATATCCTAAGAGCTTCTAGGTTACTGATAAGGATAAATAAATCCTGATTGTGTAATTAAATATTACACAAATTATACATGATTTGGGCTGCTAGGCCCAATAAGGAGATGTATGACATTCAGACCAAAAAGGTTAACACAGTGATCAGGCCTGATGGACCAGATCAGGCCTGATGGAACAAAGAAGGTTAAAAAACCTTGAATATTAATTAATTTCGCAATTAATTAATAAGGGAAAAATTAGCTATTGAGAGGAGTCCCGATAAGGACATAAATCCTTGCAGATTAGCCTCAAAGGGACCTAGAAGGATAAGGAATTAGTTTCCTAATATTTAGGACTCCAAAGTCCATTCTAATTTTGAGACTTGGCTACCAAGTCTCCAATACCAAGTCTAATTCAAGGACCACCAACATCTATATAAGGGGTCTCACCCCACAAATCAGAACTACATTTTTGGCTTGATTCTCTAATTCTCAGAGATACGTAGGCATCTCGTAAAGGTAGAATTAAGCTACGAAACACGAGAGCAGCCATTAAAGGCCTTGAGCTCTCGAACCTTAGTAATAAATATAACAAATAATAACCTTAGTTTTTTACCCATAACATTTGGCGCCGTCTGTGGGAATCGAACCCACGACAATAACCATGGCGAGAACACGGAGAACAGTTAGAACCCTTGGAGGAGGAACACCAACGGGGACAACCCAAGTGATTTCTTGAACTGTGGAGGTGCCTCCTCACTCAACCTATGCGACCACGCAAGGAGAAGCCCAGATAGGGGCAACTGAACCTCAGCCACAAGGGACGATCCCCTCGTAATGAGCCCACTGGAGGCAAGAAGCGGAAAACTAATCTGGAGTATATCGCCAAGGACAAGTATCCTAGAACCTAGCAAAACCCTGATTCAAACCCCAAGAAGGGAGGAACTGGGCAAAAGTTCACCGAATACGCTAAGCTGAATGCTCCTAGAAGCCAGATCCTGATGAAAATCGAAAAAGATCGAGATATTCGTTGGCCTGAGCCCTTGAAGGCTGATCCTGCCAAGCTAGATAAGAGCAAGTCTTGCAGATTTCAAAAATATGTTTGTCATGACACCGATGAGTGTAGACAGCTGAAAGACGAAATTGAGTTCCTCATTCGAAAAGGAAGATTGAACAAATACACTAGAGAAGGAGGGGATAGAAGCAACAACGTGAGAAGAAACTTTGATGACTGAAGGAGAGATCAAGAAGATCAGGGGCGAAATCCCTAGCCTAGAGGACCGGTTATAAATATAATCTTCAGAGGACCTCGCCCCCGAGGTCCTGTGATCAACACAATTTTTGGAGGACCAACTGCTGCTGGGTTATCCAAGAACTCCAGGAAAGCATATGCTCGAGAAGTTATGCATATTATTGGGGAAGCTCCGAAGAGGGCCAGAACGAGAGTAACAATGACTTTTGATGATGCTGATATGGAAGGTATGAAATTTCCCCATGACGACCCGTTGGTCATAACCCCGATTATAGGGAACAGCCCGGTAAGAAGAGTCCTTGTAGATAATGGTGCTTTAGTGGATATTTTGCTCCATGACACCTTTTTGAGGATGGGATATAATGACTCCCAATTGACCCCAACCGACATGCCGATATATGGATTCGCTGGAGTGGAATGCCCCGTAGAAGGAATAATCAAGTTGCCAACAACCATAGGACATGAACCAAGGCAAGCAACTCAGATGTTGGACTTTGTGGTGGTGAAGGCTAGTTCGACCTACAACGCTATCATGGGAAGAACAGGGATACACGCCTTCAAGGAAGTCCCTTCTTCTTATCATTCAGTTATGAAGTTTCCGACTCGAGATGGAATTGGAGAAGAAAGAGGAGATCAAAAAATGGCTAGAAGCTGTTATGTGGCCTCTTTGAGGGCAGATGGAGTTGGGGGGCAGGTTCTTCCTATTGAAGATCTGGATATCCGAGAGAATGATGAGAAAAGGGGAAAGCCAGCAGAAGACTTGGTTTCAATTCCTTTGGCCCCCATAGATCCTGGGAAGGTGACTTTTATTGGAGCAACGCTCGAGGAGCCCCTTAGAGGGAAGTTGGTGAAATTTTTGCAAGAAAATAGTGAAGTTTTTGCATGGTCAGCAGCTGATATGCTAGGCATAGAACCGAAACTGATTACTCACAAGCTGAATGTGGACCCAAATCGGAAGACGATAAAACAAAAGAAAAGAAGTTTTGCTCCAGAAAGGCAAGAAGCTATAAAACAGGAAGTGGAGAAGCTCTTGGAGGCTGGTTTCATTGAGGAGATTCAATTTCCAGAGTGGTTAGCAAACCCTGTAGTGGTGAAGAAGGCTAATGGAAAATGGAGGATGTGTGTGGACTTCACTGATCTAAATGATGCCTGTCCTAAGGACTGTTTTCCGTTACCAAGGATCGATACTTTGATAGATGCCACAGCTGGGCATGAAATGTTGAGCTTCATGGATGGATTTAGTGGATACAATCAGATCAAGATGCATAAGGATGACATTCCAAAGGTATCATTCATCACCGACTTTGGTGTTTATTGTTATCTTGTTATGGCGTTTGGTCTCAAGAATGCAGGAGCCACCTATCAAAGGTTGGTAAATAAAATTTTTAAGGATCTTATTGACAAGACTATGGAAGTTTATGTCGATGACATGTTAGTCAAGAGTCTAGTAAAGACTGATCATATAGCCCATTTAAGGGAAGCTTTTGAGGTCCTGAGGTACCATAAAATGATGTTAAATCCTACAAAGTGTGCATTCAGAGTAGGATCTGAAATTTTTTTGGGATTGATGGTCTCCAAGAGAGGGATCAAGGCTAACCCCGATAAAATAAAGGCAATCCTGGACATGGAACCACCAAAAACTATCAAGGATGTTCAGAAGCTCACAAGAAGGGTTGCTGCATTGGGACGGTTCATCTCCAAGTCAGGAGACAAGTGCCTATCATTCTTCAAGTCACTAAAAAACATTAAAGACTTTGTATGGAGTGAGGAAAACCAGAGGGCTTTCGAAGAATTGAAGAAATATATGGCGCAGGCCCCGTTGTTGGCAAAGCCAGTTTTGAATGAAGTTTTATTCTTGTACTTAGCTGTTTCAGAGAGTGCCTTGAGCGCTGTATTGGTTAAGGAGGAACTGAAAGTCCAGAAACCCGTATACTATATCAGCAAAATTCTGCATGGTGCTGAGTTGAATTATTCAACTATTGAGAAATTTGCTTTGGCCTTGGTAATGGCTTCGAGAAAGCTGCGTCCTTACTTTCAGGCTCATCAGATTGAGGTGGTAACGAATCAGCCCCTGAGAAATATCATTCACAGTCCCAAGGTAAGTGGGAGATTGATCAAGTGTGCAATAGAGCTGGGAGAGTTCGATCTCAAGTATAAGCCAGGAACGGCAATAAAAGCCCAGGCACTAGCTGACTTCGTGGTAGAATGTACCATACCCAACCAAGAAGTCGGGGGCAGGAAGATAATATACCTCAAGACAAGGAAGTTGATAAGGGGGATAAAGAGAAGGTTAATAAGGAAAAAGAATACTGGGTTCTTTATTTTGATGGAGCATCAAAAACGAATTCAAGTGGAGAAGGTTTGGTTTTACAAAGCCCTGATGGGTTCTTAATTGAGTATGCCATGAAGATAGACTTCCCAACCACAAATAATGAGGTAGAATATGAAGCTCTGATAGTTGGTCTTGGCTTAGTAGGGACACTTAGAGTCAAGAACTTAAAAGTCTGTGGAGACTCGAAGTTGGTCATCTCCCAGGTGAAGGGAGAGTTTGAGGCAAGGGATGAGACGATGGCTAAGTATGTCCGCCTAGTAAGGGCCGTGATGACCCAATTTGATGAATGCCATGTTGAGCACATTCCAAGGGAGGAAAATGCTAAGGCAGATGCGTTGTCAAAATTTGCTTCATCTGAGATGGAAGAAAGTTCTGGAAGTGTATACTATCGCGTTTTGAAAACACGGAGCATTGATGTTAAGCTTGTGGCTCCTATAGGCCTGGGGAGGTCATGGATTGATCCCATTAAGGCTCACATTCAAACCAGCTGGTTACCAAACGATGCTACTAAAGCACGAAAATTGGCTGTTCAAGCACTAAGATACTCTTTGATAGATGGAATTCTGTATAAAAGATCTTTCGTAGTTCCCTACTTAAGATGTCTCAGGCCTGATGAGGCTCGCTTGGCTCTTGAAGAAGTACATGAAGGCATATGCGGGAAATACTTGGGTGCAGGGCTTTGGCTCATAAGATACCCCGTTTAGGCTTCTATTGGCCAGAAATGATGGCCGATGCCAAAGAATATGTGAAAAAATGTGATCGTTGTCAGAAGCACGCACCAGTTGTTAGACAACCCCCCGAGATGCTGATCTCTATCAACTCGCCTATCCCCTTTGCTATGTGGGGAATGGATATATTAGGGCCTTTCCCCATGGCCACGACACAAAGGAAGTTTCTGATTGTGGCCATTGATTATTTCACCAAGTGGATTGAAGCCAAACCCTTGGCCAAGATCACAACTAAGCAGGTTGCACAATTCCTGTGGGAAAGTATTATGTGCCGGTATGGAATTCCCCGCATCCTAGTCACTGACAATAGAACACAGTTTAACAACGAGGAGTTCAAGAAGTATTGTGAGAAAATGAAATTGAGTTACGATTCACATCTGTGGCTCACCCGCAAGCCAATGGGCAAGCGGAAGTGGCAAATCGAATAATCCTGGATGGACTAAAGAAGAGGATCGAGAAGTCAAGGAATAACTGGGTGGATGAAATACTCCCCATACTATGGGCTTATAGGACTACCTGTAGAGTCAAGATTGGAGCGACTCCCTTCATGTTAGCATACGGTGCAGAAGCAGTTATTCCTATAGAGATATCACATTCCTCCCCCAGGATTCAAGCTTTCCATGCTGAGGAAAATGAAGAAGGGCAAAGGTTATCCCTGGATCTAATTGATGAATTACGAGATGAGGCACATGCAAAGATAGTGGAATATCAGAAAAAAGCTTCGTTCTACTACAACCTAAGTGTTAAAGAAAGATTTTTCAAACAAGGTGATTTAGTTTTGAGGAAAGTGGAAGCTTCTGGTGTAGGGCAGAAAGGGAAACTTGCCCCAAATTGGGAAGGGCCGTACAAAGTCAAGAGCGTTCAGGGTAGAGGAACCTACAAACTGGAGACGATGGATGGTTTTGAAGTCCCGAGAACTTGGCATGCACAAAACCTGAAGGTTTACTATGTGTAAAATAGTTAAAGTACGACTCTCACTTGTCAGAATGACAAGTAGGTTTAAAAGCACCTTGAAGCTTTGCTTGCTTAGGATTTTTTTATATAGAAGATATGTTTAGATTTTATCAGGATTGAACCCATTTCATGTAAGGTATCCAGAATACCAAGTTATAGTATAAAACCTTCAACTTAATCTTGGCCTATTAGATTGATTGCATTATGAAAGATTAAACCTGAAAGAGATATGTCCTAAGTCCAATCATGTATGAGGATTTAGGAATAACTTTTATGTAATCTGTTTTGATTTCATTGATATTAATAAAAGACTTATTTTGTTTTTATTGCGGGCTCTATCTATTTAAATGTTTAAATAAGATATACCACAGTTTAGAGTAAAACTTTTTATGGATTGTGATGATATCATAATAATGAGACCTAAAAGATGATAACTCTAAACTTAAGTAGTTCCTGGTCGTAGGATTACTAATTGGTAATTAATAATCCGCAAAGATCGGTACATACTATGCTTGCTTCATTATGAAGGATGTCTGTTCTCATAGACATTTGTGTGGTGACACTATAGCTAGTATGTAGGTGCTTATTATAGAATAAGTTCACTGAACATGACTCACACAGCTGAACAACTGATGGAGTTCACTCACGTGTCTGCAGTTTTTCACATAGTGATAGTTGTTGTAACACCCCCAGATTCGGGGTCGGGAATCCGGGTTGTCACGGTCTTTCTTTCCACAATATCACTTTACTTAATTAATAATAAATACCCTCATGCTGTGACCCCACACTAACACACACCACAACTCGTTATAGTCTCAGAGATGAAATTGAAATAAGTACAAGTCTTTGAATCCACAATTTAAAATTATTACAACCCAAAATGATTACTTGATAATTTACAGTTAATTGCCATTATCTGCCACAAGTTATAATTATACATAATTGGATTCTCAAAAGTAGATGGTCTAAACTACAATGGATCTACCTCTGCAGCTATAGCAGCTACAATATCAGCGGGAAGACGCGGGACGCTTCCCACGCGCTTGCGCTGGGTCTGCTGGAGTCTGGCCATCTCTCCTAACTGTTGTTGTGTGATGAAGAAATAAAGCAAGAGTGAGCCTTACAGCTCGCAAGATAATATATACAGTGATATCAATAATATAAGTATCTAAAAGGATACTTAATAGCATCTCTATCATATGCAAGATAATTACTTGCTAGATATAAGTAAAAACAAGGAATGAAGCTACCAGTACTTCACCACACTTATATCATATAAAGTTACTTGAACTACCACTTTTCAAAGTATTATAAGTTTTAAGAAAAACATCCCATAGATGAGACCACAAGTTAAGACTTGAATAGATTCAATCTTTGAAATATTATTGAATAAAAAAAGTTATGAGATACTTTATTTAGTCCCGATATATATATATATATATATATCCATATATATATATATCCCGAAAACATTTCCTGGAACCTCTGTTATGTGAAGTATGAACAGAGTTCGAAACATCCAATGAATTTTTGGAAAGGAAAAGAAAACATTTGGCATAAACCCGATATCTTGCTGATCAGGCACAGATACCAATAAGTAACCTTTTCTACTGTAGATGGATGAATTCCTCACCGGTCATCACCCTGGTCATAATTAAGACCTCGCGCTCGACCGTACCCCGGCCCCTCACGCGTTGATGGACTGCCACCCAGCCACTTACACAATATTAGACCGTACCCCGGCCTGTCGCTTATGCCGACTCAATTAGATGGGCTTACTTCCCGAACATTGGGCAAGTAATCAATTCATTTACCAAATCTGCAACCTCGTTGCGAATATAAAATACACCACAGAGCCGGATTCCCCAGGTTTTGAGCGAGTATTTAAATCCCCTTTAAAAAGGAAGATCTTAAATATAAAAATGAGTTTTGGGATCCGCTCTGACTTTTTAAAAATCATTTTGAAGACTCGAAAACACTTTAAAGAGTGTTTGGTAGTAAGGCTGATTTAATGAAGTAAATCAGTCCCCAGAATATTAGAAAATATCTGAATATTATTAATTAAATAATATTCCCATAAAGAATAATCTTTATCAAAATAATTGAAGTAGAAGTATTAAAATTTACACTTGAAACGAGTATTAAATAACCAAAGATATCCTTATATGAAAGTATTATCTTTATTTGAATAATCGAAAATAAGTTTGATTATTTACACCTTATTCTTTAATAAAATAAAGAATATACCTCAGCAAATAATCGGAGTCATAGATCCTCAAATGAAAATTCAAATAATATTCAATAAATAAAATAAGCTGAGTCATAATACCTCGAATGAATATTATAAATAATATTCATTAAATAAAATAAAGGAGTCATACATCCTCAAATGAATATTCAAATAATATTCAATAAATAATATAAAAGAGTCATAAGTCCTCGAATGAATACTCAAATAATATTCAATAATAAATAAAGTTTAAAGTTATCGAATAAACCTTATTCGATTAATAGTTTGGAAAACTATAACCATATATATATAAATATATATATGTATATATCCATATCCATATATATACAAAATCTACTCGGGATCCTCGACTCCCGGTTTTAGAAAATATTTTCACCTTTGGGTCCCTATACTAAGGGTATAGGCAAGATACCGCTATCCTCTAGCATAGGTATTATCAACTGAACCAACAGATATATATTTCAAGAATATGAAACAGGCATGCATATATACCATATCACATGCTACAATATATCGCAAGAATTTGCTAAATAACCAACATGCATCTATCGCAAGATAATGCATATACAAGTGTATACATCACAACAACAGTATAACGGATAGAATACTTGCCTGAGCGACTTGGGGGTGAGAAAGGCTCGGGGCGAGTCTGGTAACCTATAAACAACAAGTAAGTTGGAATTAAACCAAAATCACTTGTAAATCTATGCTTTAACTAACTTAGACTCTAACGCTTGTTTTACGCTCACCGATTTGCTTAAGTCACTCGGGTACCCTCGGCTCCACCATTTTTAATAATTTAACCTTTACGAGTTTTAAAGCGATTCCTTCGCGAATGACTTACCAACTGCCTAACACACTTACCATAAATGTTTCACACATTAATTAATCCTTTTTGGTCTTTAACCTACATTCCAAAGTAAGGCGAGGGAAAAAGTTTCGTTCGTGAAACGCCGTTACCTGAAACGGTCGTTTCTCCTAAACCGTAAATCGGAATCGGACGAACTACATATCAAAACGAAGCTCGTAACATGAGCTATCTAAACATGGCAGTGGTCACAATTTAACAGGGGGTTCTCGGGTCCTAATGCTATGCACAAAACAGTCCAAAGAAAATCGGACATTACGACGGCTATGTTTACGCGATTTCCCATTTTTAAAACTACCCACAATCATCACAAACCATCCTCAAATCCACACACATCAAACACCCATCCTTACCACATCATAACAATCCCAAACAATTCAATATTACTCATTCATACATATGCTTAACCTAACTTTAATCATGCTTTAAGTTTCTTTAAATCAAAACCACTAAATTATCATTTCATTTCACCACCATTCCAAATCTCAACTCTAAACATAACAACAAGATACCATAACATCTTACTCATCAAAATCACTTTATAATATATATGAACCTAGGGTTTGAAAGTGGTATACCTTCCTTGGATTGGTGGGTGAAGCTAGGAAGCCTTAATAAGCTTGGAGTAGTCTTAAGAAAGCTTGGATCTTCAAGAAAACAAGAAAAAAAACTCAAGTTAAAACTTGAAAACACTATTCATTGTCTTCTCCAATGATTAAATCAAGAAGCTAGAGAAAGAATTTGTGGCTTAAACTTATGATATAGCCATTACTAAGCATAAAGAAGGTTAGGGAATTTTCTTACCAATTAAGGATGCTTGGATCTTGATTTTGGAAATTTTTAGCTTTGAAAATGCAAGAAAGCCGAGAGCAAAGTGAAGACAATGCCTTGGTTGATTTTTTTGATTTTGATGAAATGAATTGCTAGTTGGTTGGCTTGTTTTTGTTTTCCATTTAGCAAATTACCACCTTGTCCTTGCATTTGTGTGGTCCTAAATCAACCACACCTCCTTCCTTCCATGTCATGCTTATGTCACCCCTATGATGTCATCCTCCCTTCCTTGTCTCCTTTCTATTGGTTGGATGACATCACTCCCCTTAAACCCTTTGATTAACTCCCTAATCGTTTGCCTAATGACCGCTGATCTGTTGTACGGTTCGCTTAACTTTCGTTCTCGTTTATCGTTTGAAGGATCATACCCGGGATCTTATTACTTAGGTTCCCTTAACCTTTCTCAATACATTATATTCCTTTTTATGATCCTCTATTATAATCCTTTAATTTAAATCCTTTTTATTTTGTTACCTTATACTCAATTCTCTCCGTACCTTGTGGATTTCCGGGAAAAACCAAAGTGTTCGGAATTGGATTCTGACGATCTTTACATACACTTATATACTTCATAGAGTACTAATAATATCCCAGAATATCCATAACAGAATCCCTACATAGTGTGGCGCGAAAAGTTTTCTCATTCAGCTAAAACACTATTCATAAGGGTTACAAAAAGTTGAAAATTTTGGGGTTATTACAGTCTCCCCTCCTTAAAAGGATTCCGTCCCGGAATCAAACAGAAAACAAATGGGGGTACTTTTCTAGCATTGCGCTCTCTAGTTCCCAAGTCGATTCTTCCACATTATGATTCTGCCATAGTACTCTGACTAGCTTGATCACCTTGTTCCGAAGCACCTGCTCCTTCTTATCCATAATCCTTACTGGCTTTTCCACGTAAGTTAGATCTGGCTGCATATCCACCTGCTCGTACTCCACTATGTGCCTGGCATCCCGATGATACCTCCTTAGCATTGACACATGGAACACATTATGAACTTGTTGCAAATTAGGGGGTAGGGCTAGCTCGTAAGCTAACTTCCCAATCCGTCTTAATATCTCAAAGGGTCCAATGTATCTTGGGCTTAGTTTTCCCTTCTTTCCGAACCTCATTAATCCCTTCCAAGGGGATACTTTCAACAGTACTAAGTCCCCTACTTCATATTCCTTGTCCTTTCGGGCTAGGTCTGCATATTTCTTCTGTCTGTCTTGGGCTGCTACAAGTCGCCCTCTGATAAGATCCACTATATCTTTGGTCCTTTGGACCATTTCGGGTCCGAGCATCTTCCGCTCTCCTACTTCATCCCAGTATAAGGGAGATCGACACCTTCTTCCGTACAAGGCCTCATAAGGCGGCATTCCGATGCTAGCATGAAAGCTATTGTTATAAGAAAACTCGATCAACGGCAGGTGATCATCCCAACTTCCTTTAAGGTCTATTGCACAGACTCTCAACATATCCTCTAGTGTCTGGATGGTCCTTTCACTCTGTCCATCCGTCTGGGGATGGTACGCGGTACTCATATTTAACTTGGTCCCCGCACATTCCTGAAAGCTCCTCCAAAATCTGGAGTTGAACCTTGGGTCTCGGTCTGAGACAATGGACGCTGGGACTCCATGTCGCGTCACTATTTCCTTAAGGTAAATGTCCACCAGTCTATCGACTGTATATCTCTCATTAATAGGAATGAAATGAGCTGACTTTGTCAATCGGTCTATAATTACCCAAATAGCGTCGTGATTGGCTTTCGTCCTTGGTAAGCCTACAACAAAATCCATCGCTATCTGTTCCCATTTCCATTCGGGAATCTCCAGGGGTCGCAAAAGTCCACTGGGTCTCTGGTGCTCTGCCTTTACTCTTTGGCAAGTCAAACACTTGTTCACCCATTCTGCTACGTCCCTCTTCATGTTGGGCCACCAGTAATATTCCTTCAAGTCCCTATACATCTTGGTACTTCCTGGGTGAATGGAATACCTTGAACTATGGCTTTCATCCAAAATCTCATCTTTAAGTTCTTGAACATTCGGAACCCAAATTCGGTAGGAGTACCTCATTATCCCTTTATCATCTTTCTCAGTATGGATCTCTTCTCCAGTCATTGACTCTCTGTCTTCATTCATTGTTTTCTCCTGGCACAATCTGATCTTTTCCAATAATTCTGGCTGCATTGAGATCTCAAAAAGCTTTTCAGTTCCGGTTCCGGTTACCTTTACCTCTATTTCCATTTTCTCAAAATCCTTTATCAATTCTTCCGAAGTCGTTATCATTCTGAGTCTTTCCTTTCTACTAAGGGCATCAGCCACCACATTGGCTTTCCCTGGATGATAGAGAATCTCACAATCGTAGTCCTTGATTAGTTCTAACCATCTCCTCTGGCGCATGTTGAGCTCTTTCTGCGTAAATATGTACTTGAGGCTCTTATGGTCTGTGAAAATCTCGCACTTCTCTCCATACAAGTAGTGCCTCCAAATTTTTAAAGCAAAAACTATTGCTGCGAGCTCAAGGTCATGAGTAGGATATCTAACCTCGTATTCCTTCAATTGTCTTGACGCATACGCAATAACTTTTCCGTGCTGCATAAGCACACATCCTAATCCTTTGTGCGACGCGTCACTATATATCACAAAATCTCCTTTTCCATCCGGCAATGCCAATACCGGAGCCGTTATCAACCTTTTCTTTAATTCCTGAAAACTGTTCTCGCATTTCTCCGTCCATTCAAACTTCTCTGTCTTACGAGTAAGTCGTGTCAAAGGGGCTGCGATCTTCGCAAAGTCCTGTACAAATCTACGATAGTAGCCGGCCAATCCTATGAAACTTCTTACCTCTGTGGGTGTGGTTGGCCTTTCCCAATTTGAGACCGCCTCTATCTTGGAGGGGTCGACCAATACTCCTTCTTTATTGATCACATGTCCTAAAAACTGTACTTCCTTCCGCCAGAATTCACATTTCGAGAATTTGGCATATAACTGCTCCTCTCTGAGTATTCCTAGAGCTATCCTCAAATGCTCTGCATGTTCTGCCTCAGTCCTTGAGTAGATCAAAATATCATCGATAAAAACTATCACACACTTGTCCAAGTACTTCTTAAATACTCTATTCATTAAATCCATGAAGGCCGCTGGGGCGTTGGTTAATCCAAAGGACATTACCAAGAACTCATAGTGCCCATACCTGGTACGGAATGCTGTCTTGGAAATATCTTCGGGCTTAATCTTTAGTTGGTAATATCCAGTTCTCAGGTCAATCTTGGAAAAATAAACAGCATCCTTTAGCTGGTCGAACAGATCGTCTATTCTAGGTAATGGGTACCTGTTCTTTATGGTTAGCTTGTTCAACTCTCGATAGTCTATGCACAACCTCATGCTCCCATCTTTCTTTTTAACAAATAAAACTGGTGCTCCCCACGGAGACACACTGGGTCTTATCATACCCTTATCCAAGAGTTCCTGCAATTGGATAGCTAATTCTTTCATTTCTAACGGGGCTAACCGGTAAGGTGCTTTTGAAACTGGCGCCGCCCCTGGGGCCAACTCAATAGCGAACTCAATCACTCTATCGGGTGGTAATCCCGGAAGGTCTTGGGGGAATACATCTTCAAATTCATTGACTACTGGAATGTCTTGTAAGTTGGGCACCTCCTTCTGTGTGTCCACCACATAGGCTAGGTAGGCCTCACTTCCTTTTCGTAGCATCCTTTTGGCCTGAGCCATAGTCAAAAATTTCTGCGTCTGCCTCTTTCCTCTAAATATAACTTCTTTCTTCCCGGGGATATTTAACTTAACTTTCTTCCCTTTACAGTCTATCTGAGCATTGTTGCTAGATAGCCAGTCCATTCCCAAAATCACATCAAACTCCCCTAATTTAAAAGGAATCAGATCAATACTGAAAGATTGCTCCCCTATGCCTATCTCGCAGGCGGGGTGAATCTGGCTAACAGGAATAATTTCATGATTGGCTATTTCCACTTGTAAGGGTTCTATCAAAGGTTTAGCCTTAAGTCTTAACTTACGAGCAAAGTCCTTAGATATAAAAGATTTAGTTGCTCCCGAATCAAATAAAACAATTGCACTGACTGAATTTAGAGAAAGGGTACCTGCTATCACATCTGAATCTTTCATAGCATCCTGGACTGTCATGTTGAAAGTCCTCGCAGTAGGTGGCTTATTAGAAGCAGCCCTGCTTGCTCCCGAAGCTGCTGGTTTGCTCATTGGGCAATCCTTCTTCCAATGACCTGGGCGTCCACACTGATGACAATTGGTGGTTGGAACGACGGCAGGGGTTGATGATGGGCACTTATTTGCATAGTGGCCCTCCCGACCGCACTTAAAACAGGTTACTGGCCTTCCTCTACACTCCCCAGTGTGATTCCTTCCACATATGTTACAGGCTGGCAATGGGGGTCGAGATTGGTTGGAATAGGACATTCTTGACTTCTGGCCGCCCTGGCTCACATTCACACTCATTGGCCGCTTAAACCCAGTGTTCCTTCCTGGTAGGGACACTGCTCCTCGATTAAATCTAGTTGGGAAGCTCCTTCCTGCGGAACCTCCACCCATGCTCATACTTTTCCTCTTTATTCCTTTCTCCTCTCTTTCCTTCTGTATCTGTTCACTTCCAACTTCTACAATCGTTGCCTTTTGCACCAGAGTGGCATAGTCCGTAAGCTCAAGGATTGCCACCCTATTCTGAATCCATGGTTTCAGTCCCTGCTGAAACCTCCTAGCTTTCTTTTCCTCGGTGCTCACAAACTCCGGCACAAACCTTGATAACTCAGTAAATTTCGCTTCGTACTCTGCTACAGACAAGTTATTCTGCTTTAGCTCTAAGAACTTGAGCTCCATCTGGTTTTCCATAAACCTCGGGAAATACTTCCCTAGAAACAACTGACTAAATCTCTCCCAGGTTATTATAGCATCTGTCTCCATGTTTTTCTTGGCCTCCCACCAGTAGTTAGCTTCTCCTTTCAGAAGGTAGGTAGCAAATACAGTTTTCTGTGCCTCATCGATACTCAAAATCTCAAAAGATTTATCCATTTCCTTTAACCATGCCCTTGCCTCAACTGGGTCGGCTGATCCGTGGAACTCAGGGGGCTTAAGGGACTTAAAAGCCCTGAAAGAGTTTGCCACTGCATTGTTATTTCCTTGAGGGGGTGGGTTGGGTTGACGTTCCAAATTCTGTCTTAGGAGTTGCATAAACTGATCCATGGGATCCATGCCTGGGTTTGGTACTGGTTGCTCAACCTCGGTTTCTCCTTCTTCAGCCTCTATCTCAAATCCCTCAACATCATATGTTTCCTCTTCCTCTTCATACAGGGGGTCATCCTGTTCCACATAATCCTCATCTTCCTCTTCACTGTGTTCTTGGTTTCTATTGTCCTGATTATGGCTTCCCTGGTCCTTAGACCCAGGGTTCGCCCTAGTTCCAATCTTTCTTGGCGGCATGATTCTGATAATAATAAAAACAATTATTGAGAAAATTCACGTTAGGTCACAATCATATACAACATTGTGCCTTGCACCGCTCTTACAATGGGGAGAACGTATAACGCAGTTCTATTATTTTAAGAAAGTTCTAATACGAAGTGCAGTAATAATAATAATAAAACAGTGATCACGCCACTAAGGAACTGAACCGAAAGGAAACAAATATATACATAATGCGAGAATACATAGTTCGATCTGGTCAAAAGTACAACAGTGCTACAGTCATCTGTCCCAAAAGTGATACACAAGAGTCTATCTGTCTAGTCAGAAAAAGGGATGCTATATACAAGTCAACTATCCCGGAAAATTGGCTCTTACTAAGGCCTCGGCTGACTAGACAACTAGACTATTCCATCATCAATCCTGAATCACACACCCGAACGGGTCAGCTCCCAAACCCTTTCCATCGCACGACGGAAGATATAGTCGGCCTGCCGCCTGGAGATCCTACCATGCCTGTCCCCCTGGAGAGATCTGAGTCTCGCTCGGGACGTGAGCTCTATCCCCGTAAGCTCCCTCCTCAAGGATCGGGGTATAGAAGCCCTGGTCTCATAAGCTCGGGTACGCCTACCCGCCCTCTCTGCATCCAACTCCCTCCTGGCCTCATCCAGTCGGGCCTCGGCAACAGCCACTCGGGTCCTCAAAACATCCTGAACATATCCATGAGCTAACGAAGACTGCCTCTGGGCAGGGTCAAGGGGTGGTGAATCCGGAGCCGCTGAGGGTGCCTCCTCGGTCTGCCTAGGCTCGGAAGTATGGGTCTCTGAGCTGTCATCATCAGGAATCCAAGATAGTGGTGGAGGGGTAGGGGCTCTGACCACCGGAAGTGTGGGTAAAGGGATACCATCATACACTACCATAGATCCAACACGCTCCTCAGCTACTGGGACCTCATCCGGGTCCTCCTCATCTGGAATAGCAATAACCTCTGCCTCTGACTCCTCTGAGGGGTCCTCCTCATCTGAAACAGCAATGACCTCCGTCTCAGGCTCCTCTGGGGGGTCCTCCTCATCCTCCTCCATCTCAGGCTCCTCCTGATCCTCAACATCCAGCAATGCCTCATCATGCTCACGCTCGTACATCTCAGGGTCCTCCATCTCAGGCGCCTACACATTAAACGAGCTAAGTTACTATCATGATACTTATAAGGGTTCCCGTAAGGGTTTTAGCTGTCAGTACTACTTTAAGTAGTCCGACCATGAACTTGGCAAGAGTTCTTATTATCTTTGTGAGTTTATTATTTTATCGTCGCATCATCTCTGAGATTTATAACGCTTAGCTCTGATACCATTTCTGTAACACCCCCAGATTCGGGGTCGGGAATCCGGGTTGTCACGGTCTTTCTTTCCACAATATCACTTTACTTAATTAATAATAAATACCCTCATGATGTGACCCCACACTAACACACACCACAACTCGTTATAGTCTCAGAGATGAAATTGAAATAAGTACAAGTCTTTGAATCCACAATTTAAAATTATTACAACCCAAAATGATTACTTGATAATTTACAGTTAATTGCCATTATCTGCCACAAGTTATAATTATACATAATTGGATTCTCAAAAGTAGATGGTCTAAACTACAATGGATCTACCTCTGCAGCTATAGCAGCTACAATATCAGCGGGAAGACGCGGGACGCTTCCCACGCGCTTGCGCTGGGTCTGCTGGAGTCTGGCCATCTCTCCTAACTGTTGTTGTGTGATGAAGAAATAAAGCAAGAGTGAGCCTTACAGCTCGCAAGATAATATATACAGTGATATCAATAATATAAGTATCTAAAAGGATACTTAATAGCATCTCTATCATATGCAAGATAATTACTTGCTAGATATAAGTAAAAACAAGGAATGAAGCTACCAGTACTTCACCACACTTATATCATATAAAGTTACTTGAACTACCACTTTTCAAAGTATTATAAGTTTTAAGAAAAACATCCCATAGATGAGACCACAAGTTAAGACTTGAATAGATTCAATCTTTGAAATATTATTGAATAAAAAAAGTTATGAGATACTTTATTTAGTCCCGATATATATATATATATATCCATATATATATATATCCCGAAAACATTTCCTGGAACCTCTGTTATGTGAAGTATGAACAGAGTTCGAAACATCCAATGAATTTTTGGAAAGGAAAAGAAAACATTTGGCATAAACCCGATATCTTGCTGATCAGGCACAGATACCAATAAGTAACCTTTTCTACTGTAGATGGATGAATTCCTCACCGGTCATCACCCTGGTCATAATTAAGACCTCGCGCTCGACCGTACCCCGGCCCCTCACGCGTTGATGGACTGCCACCCAGCCACTTACACAATATTAGACCGTACCCCGGCCTGTCGCTTATGCCGACTCAATTAGATGGGCTTACTTCCCGAACATTGGGCAAGTAATCAATTCATTTACCAAATCTGCAACCTCGTTGCGAATATAAAATACACCACAGAGCCGGATTCCCCAGGTTTTGAGCGAGTATTTAAATCCCCTTTAAAAAGGAAGATCTTAAATATAAAAATGAGTTTTGGGATCCGCTCTGACTTTTTAAAAATCATTTTGAAGACTCGAAAACACTTTAAAGAGTGTTTGGTAGTAAGGCTGATTTAATGAAGTAAATCAGTCCCCAGAATATTAGAAAATATCTGAATATTATTAATTAAATAATATTCCCATAAAGAATAATCTTTATCAAAATAATTGAAGTAGAAGTATTAAAATTTACACTTGAAACGAGTATTAAATAACCAAAGATATCCTTATATGAAAGTATTATCTTTATTTGAATAATCGAAAATAAGTTTGATTATTTACACCTTATTCTTTAATAAAATAAAGAATATACCTCAGCAAATAATCGGAGTCATAGATCCTCAAATGAAAATTCAAATAATATTCAATAAATAAAATAAGCTGAGTCATAATACCTCGAATGAATATTATAAATAATATTCATTAAATAAAATAAAGGAGTCATACATCCTCAAATGAATATTCAAATAATATTCAATAAATAATATAAAAGAGTCATAAGTCCTCGAATGAATACTCAAATAATATTCAATAATAAATAAAGTTTAAAGTTATCGAATAAACCTTATTCGATTAATAGTTTGGAAAACTATAACCATATATATATAAATATATATATGTATATATCCATATCCATATATATACAAAATCTACTCGGGATCCTCGACTCCCGGTTTTAGAAAATATTTTCACCTTTGGGTCCCTATACTAAGGGTATAGGCAAGATACCGCTATCCTCTAGCATAGGTATTATCAACTGAACCAACAGATATATATTTCAAGAATATGAAACAGGCATGCATATATACCATATCACATGCTACAATATATCGCAAGAATTTGCTAAATAACCAACATGCATCTATCGCAAGATAATGCATATACAAGTGTATACATCACAACAACAGTATAACGGATAGAATACTTGCCTGAGCGACTTGGGGGTGAGAAAGGCTCGGGGCGAGTCTGGTAACCTATAAACAACAAGTAAGTTGGAATTAAACCAAAATCACTTGTAAATCTATGCTTTAACTAACTTAGACTCTAACGCTTGTTTTACGCTCACCGATTTGCTTAAGTCACTCGGGTACCCTCGGCTCCACCATTTTTAATAATTTAACCTTTACGAGTTTTAAAGCGATTCCTTCGCGAATGACTTACCAACTGCCTAACACACTTACCATAAATGTTTCACACATTAATTAATCCTTTTTGGTCTTTAACCTACATTCCAAAGTAAGGCGAGGGAAAAAGTTTCGTTCGTGAAACGCCGTTACCTGAAACGGTCGTTTCTCCTAAACCGTAAATCGGAATCGGACGAACTACATATCAAAACGAAGCTCGTAACATGAGCTATCTAAACATGGCAGTGGTCACAATTTAACAGGGGGTTCTCGGGTCCTAATGCTATGCACAAAACAGTCCAAAGAAAATCGGACATTACGACGGCTATGTTTACGCGATTTCCCATTTTTAAAACTACCCACAATCATCACAAACCATCCTCAAATCCACACACATCAAACACCCATCCTTACCACATCATAACAATCCCAAACAATTCAATATTACTCATTCATACATATGCTTAACCTAACTTTAATCATGCTTTAAGTTTCTTTAAATCAAAACCACTAAATTATCATTTCATTTCACCACCATTCCAAATCTCAACTCTAAACATAACAACAAGATACCATAACATCTTACTCATCAAAATCACTTTATAATATATATGAACCTAGGGTTTGAAAGTGGTATACCTTCCTTGGATTGGTGGGTGAAGCTAGGAAGCCTTAATAAGCTTGGAGTAGTCTTAAGAAAGCTTGGATCTTCAAGAAAACAAGAAAAAAAACTCAAGTTAAAACTTGAAAACACTATTCATTGTCTTCTCCAATGATTAAATCAAGAAGCTAGAGAAAGAATTTGTGGCTTAAACTTATGATATAGCCATTACTAAGCATAAAGAAGGTTAGGGAATTTTCTTACCAATTAAGGATGCTTGGATCTTGATTTTGGAAATTTTTAGCTTTGAAAATGCAAGAAAGCCGAGAGCAAAGTGAAGACAATGCCTTGGTTGATTTTTTTGATTTTGATGAAATGAATTGCTAGTTGGTTGGCTTGTTTTTGTTTTCCATTTAGCAAATTACCACCTTGTCCTTGCATTTGTGTGGTCCTAAATCAACCACACCTCCTTCCTTCCATGTCATGCTTATGTCACCCCTATGATGTCATCCTCCCTTCCTTGTCTCCTTTCTATTGGTTGGATGACATCACTCCCCTTAAACCCTTTGATTAACTCCCTAATCGTTTGCCTAATGACCGCTGATCTGTTGTACGGTTCGCTTAACTTTCGTTCTCGTTTATCGTTTGAAGGATCATACCCGGGATCTTATTACTTAGGTTCCCTTAACCTTTCTCAATACATTATATTCCTTTTTATGATCCTCTATTATAATCCTTTAATTTAAATCCTTTTTATTTTGTTACCTTATACTCAATTCTCTCCGTACCTTGTGGATTTCCGGGAAAAACCAAAGTGTTCGGAATTGGATTCTGACGATCTTTACATACACTTATATACTTCATAGAGTACTAATAATATCCCAGAATATCCATAACAGAATCCCTACATAGTGTGGCGCGAAAAGTTTTCTCATTCAGCTAAAACACTATTCATAAGGGTTACAAAAAGTTGAAAATTTTGGGGTTATTACAGTTGTACAAGTATCCTTAGACTTGAGGTCATCATAGTCATCTTGTGTACATTGAACTATGTTTTAGTTTAGTTCTTAGTCTCAAGGGACAATTATAAGGGCTTTACTGGGTATAAGAATTTGTACACGAAGATAGTGTATGATCAATAAAGGATCTACCCCTTCCAGTAAAGGAAGAGAATGTTCAATGCTGATCCACTTATGCTAGTTCAGGAATCTCTGGCCAGAGTGAATGAAATTAGAAAGGAGTTTCTAATTTACATTAAATAGAACTAAGCAAATTGAATGGGAAATAAAGTGATTAAATAAGATAGGCTTGACACAAGTTCCATGCCTTGTATTTAATCGTGACATTGCAGGGTAGAAGGAATTGATTGTACGGTAACTACTCACTGAATAGGTTCTTGGTATTCTAAGCAGTGAATTCGTATTAATTGGCAAATTTAATAATTGATTAAATGAGATTTAATTGATTATAAATTAATTAAGAAAAGTTTCTTAATATTATTAATTAAGAATTTAATTTTTGGAAATGAAATCAAGTGAGAGAATTATTTCTAAAGAGTTTAGAAAAAGGATTAATAATTAAATTTAATTATTAGTGAGAATAATTAAGGGTTAATAATAATAATATTTTATGGGAAAATTTTCAGCTGAAAATTTTGCCTATAAATATACTATTATAGACCCTATTTTTGCCTCAACTAAAAAGATTTACAAAAGCCTAATTCTCTCCATCTCCTCCTCCTTCATTACATCGTTTTCTTGGTGGATACCGGTGGAGTGCTTCACATTTGAGGAGCAGCTGCTAAGGATCTCCGTTCATCATTTTTTTGGATCACCATTAAAGACCTCCATCTTTCCATTAACGTAAATCTTCTTAAGGTAAACATACTGAACTACGAATTAAATATTATTTTTTTCGCAAGGATCCTGCGGAGAGTTTCGTTTTTTTTAAGATTTAAATTTACGTTTTCGCTGCGTTTATGTGCTAAAAACCCTTCAATGGCATCAGAGCTACTTGCCAAAAGTTTTTAATTCGTTTATGTGTTTAACTGTTTTCGATATACGAGCATGTACGTGATTCGGCATGATTTGATGTTGATATAATATGGTTATATATGTATGGTTTTGAATATATGATATTCATGTGAGTTGTATAATCATAAGATGATTATGTAATCTGTATATATACATGATTTATGTTTGTTCTAATTATGAGAATCATATTAGATACGGATTCTGAATTGGCTGCTGCAGATTTGCTAGAATCTGGGTCTGGTGTCTGATTTACGCAAACGAATACCCTATTCCATAGGTAAATGAGTGTCTGAACAAAACTGATAGCCAATGCTATCGACGACTCATCTGTAAGGCGTTTGACGTCGTTTACTGCCCGTAAACAGTGATTCTTGTTTTTCTGATTTGATTCTGATTTTTCTGATTTTTGTCATATTTTCTTTTTATGATCAGATCATGGATAATATGATATGTTAAGATCAGATTATGTGTTTTAACATGCTTTTATGTGTTGTATGAGCATGGTGGATGGTTATGGCCTTTCGACCTTAGTGTAATGGTTTTGGTTTTGGTTTTAAATACGACTTGCATGTCGTCAATCTTTGTAATCATAAATCTTGAATGTAACTTGAGTTATTCTTGTAAGTTCATTAGATTAGTTTTACTTTCAATCATGTAATGTAATTGAAGACTCAAGAAGGCTATCCAATGGAGGTGATACAAAGAATAAGACGAGGCATACAAGAAGTCTAAACAAAGAAGAAAGGGTTATTAAGTGACGCCTCTTGACAATGCTCCACCCGATCTGGGAATCATCTAATTATCGATTATTGATTTGAAATATTTAATTTAAAAGGAAGAATCTCTTTATAATATGATTATGATTGTAACGTAATATAATCCCTCTAAAATTAAATAATATCAAGTAGTAATTGGCCAATGACACAACGGGCTTGTGTCGGTCATAGCCTTCCAACATGGTAGAAAGTGGTTCTTATTTTTAAATCATTGTCGTTTCGTGCTACAGCCGAGGGCTTTGATTTCGAAATAAGAAATACTTGTCTATTACATAGAGATGTGTATATTGAATTAGAATCTAAAGGTCGGTACGTGCTACAGCCGTGGGCCGTTGGAGACTGATTCAATTGTACGAAATGTTGGGTTAGACTTGACTTAGAATATTGAGTTTGTCGTGCCACAACCGTGACTCAATTATTCAAGAGGCTAAACTTATATTAGGGAATAACATAAGATGTAATTGACAATAGTTGTCTGTCTATTGAACATCACATGACGTTTCGTGCCACAGCCGAGGTTTTGTAATGGAATGTAGGATCCCTATTCCCACTAGCATTATGAATGCTTAATTTTCACTTGGGGGTTGAAAAAATTAGATAAACTAGTGGGAGACACTTATGAATAAAGACCCGATTCATATAGTGTTTTGAAATGAAATTGAATATTTGCTAAGTGTTGTTATGTGTTTATCATTTACAGATTTACTATATTCGTCATGTCTTCTACACTATCACTCGGGAGCATACTAGATGCTCACAAGTTGACTGGTCCTAATTTAGCTGTTTGTTTTCACTGTAACAAGTTGGGGCACTGGAAGAGGAACTGCAAGGTTTACCTTGCATAATTGAAGAAGAAGGGTGGTGAGACTACCGCTTCTGATTCAGGCATGTTCATATTTGCAATTCGTTGCAAGGACTAAAGGGAAGTAGGACTCTTGAAAAAGATGAGGTGATTCTACGTATAGGCAATGGAGCAAGGGTTGCGGCCATATCTGTAGGATCATTTAGTTTACATATGCCTACGGGTAAGACTATTATTTTGAATAATTGTTATTACGTTCCCTCTATTGTGAGGAATATTGTTTCTATTCCTATGTTGGATGTGGATGGTTGTTCATTTATTATTAAGAATAATGAATGTTCTATCCTTAGAGATAATTTTCTTTTTGGACGTGGCATTTTAAATAATGGTCTGTATGTATGTGATGTAGAGCATGATATACTTCAGATTGAACAAACTAATAAAAGAAAACGAGATGATGAAAATCTGACCTATTTATGGCACTGTAGGCTAGGTCATATTAGTGAAAATAGACTGCGGACATTGCATAAGGAAGGGTTACTTGACCCCTTTGATTTTGAATCATATCCTACATGTGAGTCTTGTCTATTGGGTAAAATGACCAAATCTCCATTTAATGGACATGGAGAGAGGGCTGCAGATTTGCTAGGATTGGTACACACAGATGTATGTGGACCAATGTCTACGCAAGCCACAGGTGGATATTCGTACTTCATTACTTTCATAGATGATAGATCTAGATTCGGATATGTATATTTGATGAAACACAAGTCTGAAGCCTTTGAAAAGTTCAAAGAATATAAACATGAAGTGGAGAAACAAACCAAACACAGTATTATAACTCTTCGATCAGATCGAGGTGGTGAATATTTGAATGGAGAGTTTCTAGATTATCTCAAAGAAAATGGTATAGTCTCCCAGTGGACTCCTCCATATACTCCACAGTTAAATGGGGTATCTGAAAGGAGAAATCGAACTTTGTTAGACATGGTTCGGTCCATGATGAGCTATGTGAATCTTCCAGTATTCCTATGGGGTTATGCATTGGAAACCTCAGCATATTTATTGAATAAGGTGCCTTCTAAATCTTTTCCTCAAACACCATATGAGATATGGAAAGAAAGGAAACCGAGTCTTAAACACGTTAAGATTTGGGGATGTCCAGCTTATGTCAAGAAAGTTGACCCAGATAAGTTGGAATCTCGATCCGTAAAATGTAATTTTGTGGGATATCCTAAAGAGACTTTGGGGTATTACTTTTACACCGATCATCGGGTGTTTGTCTCCAGACATGCTACCTTCTTGGAAAAGGAGTTTATCCTTGAAGGAAATAGTGGGAGCAAAATTGAACTTGATGAAGTTCAAGAAGCACAAACTACTACGGATCAAGTGGAAACACCTGTTTAGACTGAACAAACTTCTGTGGAACAGCCCATTCGTAAGACAGGGAGAGTGTCTCGCCAACCTGAGAGGTATTATGGCCTTGTCATTGAAAATGACAATGAGTTTTCAATCATTGATGATGACGACCCTGTGACCTATAATGAGGCTATGAGTATTGTTGACTCAGAGAAATGACATAGTGCCATGAGATCCGAGATGGAATCTATGTATACCAACCAAGTATGGACTCTGGTTGAGGCGCCTGAAGGTGTTAATCCTATTGGGTGCAAGTGGGTATACAAGAGAAATATTGGAGCAGATGGCCAGGTGGAGACCTATAAGGCCAGGCTCATGGCAAAAGGATTCAAACAAAGGCAAGGGATTGACTTTGATGAAACTTTTTCTCCTGTAGCCCTATTAAAATCAATTCGGATTTTGCTTGCGATTGCTGCTTACTACGACTATGAGATCTGGGAAATGGAAGTGAAAACGGCCTTCCTCAATGGGGAACTTGAGGAGGAAGTGTATATGACACAGCCAGAGGGTTTTCTTTCCAAGGGAAATGAACACCTAGTGTGTAAGCTGCTGCGAACCATATATGGTTTAAGGCAAGCTTCTGGTAGATGGAACATCCGTTTTGATGAGACAATCAAAGAGTTTGGTTTTATCAAAAACATAGATGAACCACGTGTCTATAAGAAGATTAGTGGGAGCGCGGTAACATTTCTTGTATTGTATGTGGATGACATACTTTTTATAGAAAATGATATACAGATGCTACAATTAGTCAAAGTATGGCTATCAAAGAACTTCACCCTGAAGGACTTGGGAGAAGCATCCTACATTCTCGGTATGAAGATCTATAGAGATAGATCTAGAAGAATGATAGGTCTTACCCAGGGTACATACATCCAGAAAGTTCTTAAAAGGTTTAGCATGGAAAACTCGAAAAGAGGTCTCATACCGATGAGCCAGGAAGTGTCCCTTTCCGAAAAATGTCTCCTAAGACACCTGAGGAAAGAGAGCGTATGAGTAAGATTCCTTATGCTTCAGCAATAGGATCTATCATGTATGCGATGTTGTGTACAAGGCCTGATGTTGCTTATTCAATTAGTGTGACGAGCAGATATTAGTCCAATCCAGGTGAAGACCACTGGAAAGCAGTGAAAAACATCATTAAGTACTTGCGAAGGACTCAGGACATTTTTCTTGTTTTTGGTGGTGAATCTGAGTTGAAAATAGAGGGTTATACTGACTCTAGTTTTCAAATCAGAAAGTGATAGCAAATCCATGTCAGGGTACGTGTTTACTCTGAATGGTGGTGTGATTAGTTGGAAGAGTTCCAAACAGTCTACAACGGCTGACTCCACAGCGGAAGCAGAATATATAGCTGCAAGTGAGGCTGCAAAAGAAGCCGTTTGGATGAGGAAATTTGTTTCTGAGTTGGGAGTTGTTCCTAGCGTTGAAGAGCCTATTTTATTGTATTGTGATAACAATGCAGCAATAGCACAAGCCAAGGAACCTAGGTCTCATAGAAATTCCAAACATGTCCTGCGGCGCTTTCATCTGATTAGGGAGATTGTTGAAAGAGGAGATGTCAACGTCGAGAGAGTTGACACACATAACAACGTAGCAGACCCACTCACAAAGCCACTTTCTCAGAGTCACTTTGATCTTCCTAAAGACAAGATGGGTATTAGATACCAGAGTGATTTGCTTTAATACAAGTGGGAGATTGAAAGAGATATGTCCTCAGTCCAATCATGTATGAGGATTTAGGAATAACTTTTATATAATCTGTTTTGATTTCATTGATATTAATAAAAGACTTGTTTTGTTTTTATTGCGGGCTCTATCTATTTAAATGTTTAAATAAGATATACCACAGTTTAGAGTAAAGCTTTTTATGGATTGTGATGAGATCATAATAATGAGACCTAAAAGATGATAACTCTAAACTTAAATAGTTCTTGGTCGTAGGATTACTAACTGGTAATTAATAATCCGCAAAGATCGGTACATACTATGCTTGCTTCATTATGAAGGATGTCTGTTCTCATAGACATTTATGTGGTGACACTATAACTAGTATGTAGGTGCTTATTATAGAATAAGTTCACTGAACATGACTCACACAGCTGAACAACTGATGGAGTTCACTCACGTATTAGCAGTTGTTCACATAGTGATAGTTGTACAAGTATCCTTAGACTTGAGGTCATCATAGTCATCTTGTGTACACTGAACTATGCTTTGGTTTAGTTCTTAGTCTCAAGGGATAATTATAAGGGCTCTACTGGGTATAGGAATTTGTACACGAAGATAGTGTATGATCAATAAATGATCTACCCCTTCCAGTGAAGGAAGAGAATGTTCAATGCTGATCCACTTATGCTAGTTCATGAATCTCTGGCCAGAGTGAATGAAATTAGAAAGGAGTTTCTAATTTACATTAAATAGAACCAAGCATAGTGAATGGGAAAGCAAGTGATTAAATAAGATAGGCTTGACACAAGTTCCATGCCTTGTATTTAATCGTGACATTGCAGGGTAGAAGGAATTGATTGTAAGGTAACTACTCACTGAATAGGTTCTTGGTATTCTAAGCAGGGAATTCGTATTATCCGGATAGTCGCGATATGCTGAGAAGTATCCCTCACGATGTAGAATAAATATGATTAATTAATTAATCATATTTAATGAATTAGAGAATTTATATAAATAATGATAAAATAGTTTTATTATTATTTATTTCTACTACCGGCTTAATATTGAACGTACAGGGTCACACCATAAAAGAGAATGATTTAATGGTGGAGGAATTAATTAATAATGGCTGATAATTATTTATTTATGAAATAAATAATTAATTGGCAAATTTAATAATTGATTAAATGAGATTTAATTGATTATAAATTAATTAAGAAAAGGTTCTTAATATTATTAATTAAGAATTTAATTTTTGGAAATTAAATCAAGTGAGAGAATTATTTCTAAAGAGTTTAGAAAAAGGATTAATAATTAAAAGGTGTTTTAATTATTAGTGAGAATAATAAAGGGTTAATAATAATAATATTTTATGGGAAAATTTTCAGCTGAAAATTTTGCCTATAAATATACTATTATAGACCCTATTTTTGCCTCAACTAAAAAGATTTACAAAACCCTAATTCTCTCCATCTCCTCCTCCTTCATTACATCGTTTTCTTGGTGGATACCGGTGGAGTGCTTCACACTTGAGGAGCAGCTGCTAAGGATCTCCGTTCATCATTTTTTTGGATCGCCATTAAAGACCTCCATCTTTCCATTAACGTAAAGCTTCTTAAGGTGAACATACTGAACTACGAATTAAATATTATTTTTCGCATGGATCCTGTGGAGGGTTTCGGTTTTTTTTTAAGATTTAAATTTACGTTTTCACTGCGTTTATGTGCTAAAAACCCTTCAAAACCAAGTTATAAACTTGAGTTTGAAAATCAAGAGAGAAATACGACTGAAAACAATAAAAGTCAATTACAAAGTTCAAATATTGTCTAATAAAGAAGAAATACATAAAAAACTTAGGCCTTGGAAGGCTGGGATTCTTCGGAACCACTATCTGAAGTCTCCTCCGATGTCTCAGTCATCCCATCGGATGTCTCAGTCGTCCCCGCGGAAGTCTCCGCAGAGGTTCCCTCGGAACTACCTTCGGACGCTTTGGATGCTGCAGAATGCGCTGCCTTTGGAGGCTCTTCTACCCTGGCCTTCTTTATAACGGGTTCAGGCTCCCCCTCAGAAGAAGTTTCCTCCTCTTCAGAGCTGGACTCGAGCTCCTTCCTCTTTTGGCCTTGGCCTTGACTCCCCGATGGGCCGTCCTTGATCAAATCAGCAAGCTTGTCTGTAACACCCCCAAGTGCTGGAACTCGCACAGGGCAGGGGAAGGAGGACTGTTCGAAGACTTCTGGAAATTCATCCTGAATGGCCTCCACAGCGGCATCCCAGCCTTCCTTATAGGTGACTGGATGAAGGAGGGCATCATGCTCCACCATTAAATCTTTGAACTCCTGAGTGTCCATCCAGCTGTCAAAGGCTTTATCCTTTTGAGCCTTGAGGATAACATTTTCAGCCTGGGCCGTTTCCGAATCCGAAGTAGATGAGGCAAGTTGGGCTTCAAAGGCCTCTATTCTTTGGTTGGCCTGCTCCAGCTTCTTGTTCGCGTCCTCCAGGCCAACCTTCCAAGCCTTGGCTTGGTGAATCGCCCCTTGAAAATGGGCGTTCGCCTACAAGAAACACAGCAAAATTAAGAGACAGGAAAATAAAAAAAAGGCAACTATGAAGGGCTAAGGAAAAAGACGTACCGTCGCCAAAGCCTGAGCTCCGAAAAGCTCGTTCCCCACCAAGTCCTGTTGAAGGACAAAGTCTTGATGGTCAACCGGGGAGATGGAATGCTTAGACCATTCATTGGCAAGCGCTGTGCTGTCGACAATCGAATCCTTGCCCTGGATTCCCCAAGCAGGTTGAAAGTAAGACCCTGGATTTTGCTTGGTACGTAAAACTTGGTTGGGGCCTTCTTCACCTGGTTCCATTGCTTGGAGTAGGAACTCCGGGAAGCGATCCCCAAGGCGCGGGTCTTTAAAGACCTTTCCAGCACGCTTCATCCTGGTCATCTCCAGGTCTTTAGGCTTTGTAGCCTCCTCAATTTTCTCGGCCACTATAACAAATGAGATAAGTAAGTTGAGGAATTAGCAAAATAGAAAATGAAGGAAATAAAAAGAACTAGATAAGGAAGGAACCGTACTCTTTTTAGGGACGGGAGAAAGGCCGCGTTCTACAAGAACGGTCTCCCTGATAAGATCCCAAGAATGGGAAGTCTCATTATCTTGTGTCAGGAGGTTGAAAGCTCTGGTCTCCTCCTCAGATAAAATTATATCGTTTGGGCTCCCATCTATGGCTAGCCCAAAAGATGAGCGAAATAGGGTGCCCCAATCGCCACCCTCCCAAACGACGAACAAAAAATCCTTCTTCCACCCCAAATTGCTGTCAGGGATGGATTTCCCGTTCACTATGTGGGGAATAGTTGGGCGCTGGTTTAAAGAAACCCAACCCGGATTCTTGTCAGGTCTGTTTTTGAACTGAAAAATCTTTCTGAAAACAACAACAGAAGTAGGGACATTGTGATTGGCGTATTGTGACAGATATCACATAATGAGCCTTCAAGAGTTAGGAGGGAGTTGGCAAGGGCTGATGCCCACATCAGCTAGCAGAACAGGGATGAACGGGTGAAAGGGGAGTCTGATACCTGCCCTTGGAGTATCCCTATAGACGCATAATGCGTCCTTCCTCCACTGACAGGCCCTGTCGGCCGGACCTGCAAGAACCAGTTTGAAAGGATCCTTGATTCTGAAACAGCTACTCAACTTTTCCAGCTCCTTTGGATCCCCCAAGGCACTAATATGGTCGTGCGCGTCCAGATGCGCATCAGATGGGTACTCGTCCCCTCGGGTGTTGATCATATCGATCAAGGAAGTGTACCTTGATCCAATAGGGAATTCATTGGACTTTCTGGCCACATTCATCTTGGCCAAACGAGTCATTTTCTTATCAGCCATCTGAAAAAGGGCACATAAAGAGATAATTTTAAAAGCGCAAACTATGCAAAAACAAGCACAAGAAGTAAAGGGAGAAATTTTACCAGAAGTAATGCTCCTAAAAATGGCTTTGGGGCTTAAGATACTCCGACTTACTGTTATTGCTCTGAGATTCTTAATAGAAGAAGAATTTAGAAATGAGACAGTGAGGAGCAGTAGACTCTACTCACTCCTTTATATAGGAGGAAAAGTGAAGTTGAAGGGACAAAAAGCCCAGTAAGGATAGAGGCCCAAAGAAAAAATCCCAGAAAATGGAACATTCCAGAATATTCCAAGGGAATTCGAAAGAAATTAAATAAAATTCCTGAGAATTCTAAAGAATTCTAACAGGGTATTTTGATATATTAAGCCCTGATTAATAAGAGGCCCAATAAGAGTTAAAAAACCCATAACCAATTAAGATTTGGAAGATAGAAGGCCCAAATCCAATTAGGATTTGGAAAAATACAAAGCCCAAATCGAAGCCCTAAAAAATATAAGGCCCAAAAAGAAGATAAGGCCCAAACAAGGGCCCAATCCAAATTGGATTAGAAGGAAGCCCAAAAAGACCAGGATTGAGGTTGAAATTCAAGTCGTAAATTCTGCTCGAAATCTTTCGAACAGACACCCGAAAATAACGGGTATAAAAGACCAGGATTCAGGTCGAATTTCAAGTCATGAATTCTGCTCGAAATCTATCGAACAGACACCCGAAAATTACGGGTACAATAGAACTGGATTGAGGTCGAAACCCAGACCAGGATCGAGGTCGAATCAAGGAAAACATTTTTCAAGTATGGGGTAGAGAAACCTAGACTTAAATCCAAGTCGAAGAATCGACTAGGATCCTAGTCGAAGCCCGGGTCGTGAATCCTAGTCGAAATCTAACGACCAGAAAGCGAATAAGCAGAGAAGTCTCGACTTAGATCCAGGTCGAAGGTTCGACTAGGATCCTGGTCAAAATCCAGGTCGTGAATCCTAGTCGAAACCTTACGACCAGGAATCAAAACAAGGATAAATTTTCGACCTAGATCCAGGTCAAAGGTTCGACTAGGGTCCTGGTCGAAATCCAGGTCGTGGATCCTAGTCGAAGTCCTTCGACCAGGATTGCAAAGCTGGCCCAAAATTCGACTAGGATCCAGGTCGAAATTTTGACTAGGATCCTGGTCGAAAAAGGGCTGGAAATTTGAAAATATTTGTGGAAAATTACAGAAAATTTGGAAAAATCCCAGGAAAAAGGGAAAATTCCTGAAAAAATACCAGAAAATCCCTAAAAATAGGGAGTAGGTGAGAAAATAAAAAAGGGGGGGAAGTTTTTAAACGACCTTGAAGCCGCGTACAAGGCAAATCATTGTAAACGTGTAGGTCGCTCCACACTTTACGTAAAACGGTACCCTGAAAGGGAACGAACGAACTTAACTTTTGCGAAATCTTATACGGTTTCCCAAAAGTTGGGGGGAAAATGATAGGGATATATAAATCCTGATTATGTAATTAAATATTACACAAATTATACATGATTTGGGCTGCTAGGCCCAATAAGGAGATGTATGACATTCAGACCAAAAATGTTAACACAGTGATCAGGCCTGATGGACCAGATCATGCTTGATGGACCAAAGAAGGCCCAAAAACCCTGAATTTTAATTAATTTCGTAATTAATTAATAAGGGAAAAATCAGCTATTGAGAGGAGTCCCGATAAGGACATAAATCCTTGCAGATTAGCCTCAAAGGGACCTATAAGGATAAGGAATCAGTTTCCTACTATTTAGGACTCCAAAGTCCATTCTAATTCTGAGACTTGGCTACCAAGTCTCCTATACCAAGTCCAATTCAAGGACCACCAATATCTATATAAGGGGTCTCACCCCACAAATCAGAACTACGTTTTTGGCTTGATTCTCTAATTCTCAGCGATACGTAGGCATCTCGTAAATGCAGAATTAAGCTACGAAACACGAGAGCAGCCATTAAAGGCCTTGAGCTCCCGAACCTTAGTAATAAATACGGCAAATAATAACCTTAGTTTTTTACCCATAACAGTTACAATGTATAATCTTCTCGATAATGATAACACATATAGTGTAAACCCTAAGTCTGTGTTTATATATTACACAGTTACAAGATAACTTCTAATTGATATGGAATATAATTATGTCTCCTAAAATATATCAATCAGATATCTTCTACAAGTCTTCCAGTCTTCTAACTCTTTCCATGGATATCTTCTTTTGTTTTAGTCTCGATCTTCTACTGTAAATCAGCTTCCTTCCTTATATGAAAGTCTTTCCGCACTTAAGTTCTGATATGACCTTAAGTTCTGATATTAAGTTCTGACTTCAAGTAAGTCCCGATTCAGTAAATCCTGATATGTCCTGTTTGTTAAGATCTGAAAACTAAACATGAATCATATTAGACATGACATCTCAAATATATCTAACAATCTCCCCCAACTTGTAAATTATGCAAAATATACAAGTTAAGAGATTTGATGATGTCAAAAACATTTAAGTACAAATACAATAAGAGTTTTACTAGATAACTAACTATAACTTACAGTCCTTGTAGTTTTTACCAATCTCACTGAGTCAATCTGAATCCAAAGTGATTCTTTACAAAGTTTGATATCGGTTTTTCTTCTTTAATCCTCAGGACATAAGACATTGTAGTCTTGACTTGCTTCATCTCTTCATGTTGACTTCCAATCTGGTAGATTCCAGTCCTTAAAGCAGAGATATGGTTTCTTTCTAAACCATCATTCAGTCTTATTACCCTAGGATGAAAAGAATCTTCATTGTAGCATAGATATTTCTCATTCAGTAACACTTCAAGCTTAGCAGAATCCTTCTTCATTGGAGTTTCAGTTCCATCATTTTTAACAATATTAGGAATGAATTTTGTAATCCTTGAACCATAAATTCTTGCTTTATCTCTGATGGTGTAACGACTGTAAATATTATGATATTATAAATTCTATGATGTGGCATTTATGTACATTACTGTGAGTACATAAGTTTCTAAATATTATTTTCCAGTGATTATGTGCAGTAAGTAAATACGAATATATTTTCTTTCGTGACGATTCGAATCTTCGTACAAATATTTGGATATGGAAATTCTGTGCTTAGACGATTAGATAAATTGGTATAATGCTAGATTATATTTTTTTTACAACTTTATTTACATTAAAATCTAATTAAATTGTATTTTTATGTAGTTTATTATAGAAGTATTATTATAAAGAAAATTCTTGTGAAAATTATTTTTATTCAAATTTCTTGAAAATACTCTTATAAAATTTCTAAAATTTTAAAGTAAATTATGGTATAATTTTTTTGATTTATGGAATTGTACTTTATTTACTAAAATTCATTTTTTTAAGCATATTTTTAATTCTAGAAAAATGATTACTAGATTACTAATGTGCCCTTGCATGCAAAATTCTTTATAAAAGAGACCAAGGATATGATTGCCATTTCCAACCCCACTCACTCATTTTGACCAAGTAAAATACTCATGTGCCCTTGCATGCAATAGTGTTTAAGCTTATAAAAAGGGCATAGGAGTCATTTCTCCATTCCACTACCATTTTAACACAACAAAATCCAAAACACAAGTCACATTCTCTCATTTTGCACACCACTTCACTCCCTCCCTCCCCTTTTTCCTCCCTCCCGGCCGAAGCCTCCCCACCACCTCTTTTTTCATTTTTTTTCCTTTCCTTTTCAAACACTTTGATCAATGAGCTAATTCACTCATATTCTCACCTTTATACTTGAATATCTAGCTCATAAAAGGTATGTTTAACTATGTGTTGATGTGTTTTTATAGCCAAGATTTAGGCCTTGAATTCTCATGGATTTAAGGACTAAAATCATAAGGGCTTAAAGATATGGACTTGATATGATCTTGGAGGAGTATTTTTACTTCAATATTCCAAGTCATAATCTTGTTCATAGCATTTGGCAATGATTTATTAAAAGAGCCGAATGTATATGGTTGATTCTTTAGAAATTTCTATGAACATGTTGCTTATAAACCATTTTGCTTCAAAAATGATGAGATATGATGTTTAAACTCTTGAATGCTATGCATATCTCAAAGTATATTAAGTTTTAGGACATGCATGTTAATTATATTCCTTGCATGTTGAAATTTGCCTTTGCATGTTGATTTACAAGTATTTTTAGACTAGGAACCATACTTGCTTACTATGAGCTTTGATACTTGATTTTTATGAGATGCATGCCACAAATTTTATTTTAAAATGATAAATTAATTATTTCATGGCTATAAGAGATTAAAATCAGTAGAGATCAAGTATTTAACCCAAGTATATAACTCGAATTTTTGGCTTAAAACCCGAGATCATGATAGTAGTATTGTAGTTGATCTTTTAACCTCTTGATACTTGATTTTTGTGAGTTGCATGCCATGTTTCCCTTGATTAAATGCTAGTTTAAAATGTATATGATGATAGGAGCATAAAATCAGTAGGTGTCATGATGTTTCCATGCATGTGTAGTTTGAATTATTGCTTTAAAAATGACTAAGCAATGGCTTGTCTTGTAGGTGTTACTTTGCATGTCCTTATAATTGATTGCTTGATAAATAAATTTGTAAATCAACCTTGTGCACTATAGGTCAGTAGGTGTTAGCATGATCTTAGGCTTGGTTGTTGGTTTGTTCATTGGTTTGATGGTTAAAAAGGAAGTTAAGGTGGAAGGAATGCATTAGTCCTATTTGGACAGATTTTAGCACTAGAAGTGTAGGTCATTTTAGGTATGCATTGGTGAGGCCTTGGTAGGCCCAAGTTCAGTGGAGTTAGGACTTGGTATGTAATTGAGTCCAGAAGTTTTAGATTGGGTAGAATCATGTATTTGGTTAGGTGCACATGCACAAAACCGAGAGGAACTCAGAACAGGGCAGATTTGGTACAAGTCCATATTTGACCCATTATAACCATGTTTTAGGATAAGTATTCATTGGTACTTGGTTTATAATAGTATAAAGAAGTCCTAGGAAGCTTAAAAAGTCATTAAAATCAATAATTGAACAATTTAAGTGAGTTTTAAGTTGGTAAAAATAGGGCAGTTTGGAAACCAGGGAAGGCAGATTTATGTCAACTTTCACTTGAGGCCTAGGGAGGCCCAAGTGAGGTTTTTGAGTCATTCTAACTCTAAGAGTTAGTTTAGAGTCTTAGGAACCTCAGAGAGTTGGTTTGGAGTGAAGGCCCAAGGTGGAGATACCTCATTTCCACCGAAATACCCGAGAGTCACCATAAGAGTTGCATTAGGAAGCCTATGAGGAATGCATTGTGTTTAAGTACTTTATGAGTGAGGCCTTGATGTCAAGTCAAGTTTTGGAGTTGCATTATGTCATAAGAGTCTGTAGCAATCATAATTAAGTGAAGGCCCAAGGTAGAAATGTATATTTGTGCCAAGGCACATAAGTGGTGCCAAGGCATGCATCCGGGAAGAGTTTAGAGTATGCATTAGTTTTTGAGTCTTGTGAGGTGAAGCACAAGTGTGCCATACTGAATTTAGATTGTGTTGAGGTCTGTAAAGGAGGATTAAGAATAACGGTCTTGTTAATTATTTATTAAAAGGATAATTGCTTGAGTGATTAGGATCTAAGTGTACTATTTCCATGCCTTTTCTTGCTATGTGTTATGTGAATTATGTGAAGCATATTTACTTGAAATTAAGTGTATTAAGTGTATATATATATTTATATGTATGTGTATATATATAATGTACGCGAAAGGGTAGTTAGCAAAAGTTGTGACGAGGATACTATTTATTATAGGTTCAAGTAGGAGGCCAGGAAAGGAGCCCCTAGACGATCCCATTCAAGTACTCAGTAAGCGTAGTTCAGGTAAGTGACCCTCTTTCATACTTATTTATGCAAGTGAACTCTCAAATTATCTTTATAATTCTGTTTCTTGTGATTGAACACCCTGTGAATGTATGACTATCATTTGATAATATTGATGAGTCCCTAATATAATTCAATAATTGGATCTTGAACTTAGTTAATCGCTTCCATACTTGAATTGACCCTTTTCCTCATATATTACTTGGTATCTCTATGAATACCCCCTACAAATAGTTCTTTAAAATATCCAATAAAACCTAAAACCCTCATACATCAGATTCATTTCCTTTGGAAACCCAAACACTATTATCATCCTCTCATTCGAACTTTGTTATTTCTCTTGTTATATTATCCTTGATCAAGAACCCCTTTTTAAATTGAAATAAGTCATTTAAAAGGAATTGAATGAAATAATAAGACTGAGGCGTCAGTCACTGTTAAAGTTTTAAAACCTCAGTAGCAGGGAGCCTAATGGTTTTATATGGCCAATGTGTGCCGAGGATCCTCAATGGTTGTGAATCACTTGTTCTGTGGTTCGGAGCTTTGATGTGGACTGATCACCCGTCATTGCTCATAGCGCTATGTGTTTTCAATTCCATTTACTTGTTAAAATCTTGAACTTTACTTGACAAATTTATATTGTTGATTTACATTCTGTTATTGTTTTATTGAGCATATGATGAACTGTTGTACCCTATTATTCACTTGCTGAGCGTTTTGCTCATTAATATTGCTATTGATGTTATCACTTCAGTTAAGCCCGAAGATGCCTCGTTTCAAGCAGACCGCGCGTAGGAATTGTGGTGGTTCAGGGTATGCATACCGTCAGATGTTGGAGCAGGTAGGGAACTGGTTGTTCCCTAAGGTTTAGAGAACTTTTGGGAATTTAAAATTTGTAGATGTATTTGATCTTGGATATTAGACTTTTGTATTATTAGTTGTTTAGATGTTGTTCAAACTCTTACCTGTGGATTCGGGGACTTGGAATTTATGGTTCTGTAATATTAACTAGCCGTAATCCTTTACTGCTTTATTTATCTTCATTACTATTATGGTTAGATAGTATTAGTGGGTCCGTCATGGTTTTGGTATCAGAGCCACAGGTTTGAGTCACTGAACAACATAGGATAAATGAATATAACATAGGAATTTTGAAAATAGGATGAACTTAGATCATTTGGGTTTTGGGGCATTAGAATCTATAGGTTTTCCGACCCTTTTATTTATAACCGCATATATACATATAATTAATTGTCAGGCTTCATCCTCATCGACTCCAGGATTCCCTTCTACTGTGCCATTCTCCCTGTACGAGCAGATGGTACTTATGGTTGATCGACTGGAAGGTGAAAACGCGAATCTTCGGCGTAGGGTGGACCAGTTGTACCGCGAGAGCTTTGATAACGAGCCCAACCGACGCCGACTGATAGCCAGACTTAAGGAGATCATCCAGATGGCTGAGGACCGATTGGCATTGATGATTCCACACCGTGAGAGAGAGAGAGTCAGATTTCTCTTACCGCCATTGCCGACGAGCTCCGCCGAGTGATTAGCCATCTCTGTGCCCCTGTTCCCCCATCACCATCCCCTTAGACTATCATATAGTCTACCTATCTCTAGCGTTGTTATTGATTAGTACTTTGATTTCCATTTATACCTTGTACCCGGATTGTTTCAGGATGACTTTATTTGCACTTTATTTCCTATTGTACTCTATTTCACACTTTTCATTCGAACTACTGTTAACTTCGCACTTTGATTATCCCTATGATGTTGCCATCTCATTACCATATTATATACTTGCTTAGATTAAAATTGTTGAGTAAATTTTGTTGACCTCTTTTAATGTCTAATCTTTTTCCTAAGATATCTCATGAATAACATCTCAGTGCTTAATATTTACCCTTGCTATAACTTGTCTATGCAATTATTGAACTATGAATAAACCTTTCTTGTCTATATTCAGAATCATGCCTCCTCGTAGAGCCTGCAACACCAATACCAGGGATCATGAAGATCCACCACCCAACTTGGCTCAACTTATGCAAATACTTCACCAATAGTCTGTTACCCTTGCTCAACAATAATAACTTCTTCAGCAACAACTTCAACAACCACCTCCACCACCAATCCCTACGACTTTCAAATCGTTCCAAGCTATGAAACCCCAAAAGTTTTGTGGAACTCAAGACCTTGTAGAAGCTCAATCTTGGCTTAAAGAGATGGAGAAAGCCTTCATACTAACTGTTGTTAGGGAAGAAACAAAGGTCGATTACGCGTCTTATTTTCTGAAAGGCGAAGCGCACTATTGGTGGGAGTCAGCCCGTGCTCTAGAAGAAGAAGAAGTTATTTCTTGGGATAGATTCAAGAAGATTTTCCTAGATAAGTATTTCCCGAGGTATATGCAGACTCAAATGGAATTGAATTTCTTTGAATTGAAGCAAGAAGGAATGACTGTAGGAGAGTACGAGAAGAAATTTACCGAATTGGCTAGGTTTGTTGGAGATTATGTGGACACGGATGAGAAGAGAGCAAAAAGATTTCAACAAGGATTAAAGCCTTGGCTACGAAGCAGAGTGGATGCTTTTGAATTGGCCACATATGCTGAAGTGGTTCAGAAGGAAATGGTGATTGAAGGAGAAAGTGACCAAAATTTAAAGGAAAAAGAGAGTAAGAAAAGAAAGTTTGGAAGTAGTGGAGAAGGATCGGCTCAAGGAAGCCAAAGTGGAAAGAATTTCAAGAAGTTTGGATTCCAGAACCAAGGAAGATCCCAAAGCTTTAAGAAAAGTGATAGTAAGAGTCAGAGGAATAGGATTCAAGGGCAGATATTCCAGCAAGCAACAAATCCGGAGTGTAAATTCTGTAATAAGAGACACACGGGCAACTGCAATAAGGCTGACATCGTCTATTACAAGTGTAATATGAAAGGTCATTACCTAAATGATTGCCGGAACCCGAAGCCTTCCGTTACATGCTTTAAATGTGGAAAGACTGGTCACATGTCGAGGGATTGCAAGACCCCCGGAAACAACAAGTTGATGCGATTGACGGCCGCTCCTTTCAATCAAGCAATGACATCTTCTGTTCCAATTCTTCAACTTCCTTCAAATCAACCTTCTCAATCTGCAACTCCAGTATTTCCTCCCTCTTATCCTGCTCAGGCCCGAACATTCAATATGAACATCAAGGATGCTGTTCAGAGTTCTGAAGTTATGGCAGGTACGCTTCTGGTCAACAACATCAATGCTAAAGTGCTATTTGATTCCGAAGATACTAGATCTTTCATATCTGAATCTTTTATTGGCAAGTTGAATTGTGAAATTGAACTGTTAGTTGAACCCTTATCTATCATTTTGGCTAATCAAGAACAAGTATCTGTTAAAGATGTTTTCCCTTGGTGTAAAGTAGAGATTTCAGGCTATAGTTTCCCTGCTTCCCTCATACCTTTTGTGGCGCCCTCCAAACCCGGGTCAGAAGTTTGGGGTCCACACACACACCTTCTTTATAACCTGCTTATAACAATAATAAAGATAATAATAATATATGCAGTGACCCTACTTATCAATCACCACGGACCACAACAGGTTAAAGTATGCACACAAGCCAAACACACTAATATATTACAAACCGTTCAAATCCCAATCATTGAAACTCAAACTGAGTATTAAACTTTATTACAACTTTTACAAACTTAAACTATCCTAGCTCTCGCACTGGACTGGGGATCCGCAGTACCAACTGGTTCCTTCTTAACTAGAAAAGAACAGAAACAATATCACACAAATGAGCTAACTAGCTCAGCAAGTCACAATAACAAAACTGAGAATAATGATCACCAGGTGAACATGATTATGATATCAAGTGAACAATGGATTATGATTTAGAATTGGATATTATACTTTTAATTTAAAAATCAAGGTTAGGCTGCTGATCAGTCACGCACTAACCCTGAGCAAGGCACACAACATTGCTCTAACTACTGGATCCAAGGAACACATTGGCCTAACTTGACCATTATATGGCCTGACCACGAATCTGGTCCACAATTTTATAAAAACAATCCAATTCTAACATAATAACAGAATAAGAAATAATAAACAATAACCAGAATCATTAACAATAATAAGTGTTTAACAATGAAAGGGTTTCAATCCTTGTAAAGATCAATAAGATAATTTCAAAGCTTGGATGCTGGGTAATGAAAGAATTGGATAATAAAGGAATCAACATTTCAGGGTTTCAAGATTTGGGCTTTCAAAGCATAGGATACAATGTTTGAGTATATAAGTAATTCATTTCAGTGTTTGGGATTTTGTTTGCATGTATTTGTGGAGTAGTATCGTATACTTGAAGTTCGTGTTCGGGTATACAACAATCAATGGTCTAGAAAGAATCAGGTTACGGCTCAAGATCAATAACTGGAATTAAGGTTTAGGGTACAGTGCTTCAAAGCACTTGCAATATCAACAAGACTATCAAGTACTACAATATCTCGAGAAAATTCAGAACACTTGCCTGGTATTAGCTTACTACACTGCACTCGCTTCCAATCACAACCGTTTTACTCCTCAACTACCTGTTTCCCTTTCCTACGCCTTGCCTCTTCTACTCACATATTATAAGCATCTATCAATAATCGACTCATAGAGTTCTATTCAACACATACTTCTATCTACCCCTCGTTTTACCCAAATCCGATTAACGGATTGAAAGTTATGCAATAATCAAGTAAACACTGAATATATAGACCGATAGTCAATCAACAAGTCACGTATAGCACATAATACATCACGTAATCAATGATATGTCGTTAATAAAGAAGTCTCGGGTCATAAATAGGCTTTCGGGTATTTAAAATGATTTTTAAAACATTTTTCGTAATTAAAACGGGTCGTTGGATCAATTTCGGAATAATAAACAGTGTTCGGTTGGTCAGTTCTGGCTCCGAAATAATTTTATAATAATTATCGAGCCTTGGAAATAATTTAGAATAATATTTTAAAGCTCGAAACTATTTTTTGGAATTTTTAAATCATTTTTAAGTAATTAAATCTAATAAATAATTAATTAAAATCAATTAATAATTAATTAAATCAATTAATCAATTAATTTCCAATTTAATTGACCAATTAATCAATTAAAAATTTACTGAAATTAATTATCTAATTAATTCAGATTTAATTCTGAATTAAAAATAATTTTTGGAATTAAAATACTAATTTTTTAGAATTTTCAGAAATTAAAAATGAATTTTTATAAAAAAAATAAATAGGAAATATGATTTTTAAACATTTTTAAAACATGAATCCAATTTTTGCAAAGTCTGGAAACCTGGGGGACCAAACTTCATCATTTTCAAAAGTACAAGGACCAATCTGCAATTTCGCAGTTCCAGTCGCGGGAAAAGTCGGGGGTGGCCGGAGAACTCACCTCCGGCATCCTCCCACCACCATCACTTCCAGAATTAAACTACAGATTACCAGGAACATATTCATGCAAACAAATCATTCTAATCATCCCTGTTCTGGCCGGAAATTGGCCAAGAACATCGCCAGTTTTCGGCGAACATCGGGAATTTTAAAAACATAACTCCCTACGATTCAAGCATCCTCTGTTAACGAGCTATATATCAATCGATTGCAAATTTCATAAGGAACACAACCCACTATAAATCAACAGTTAATAATCCCTGAATCAAAAACCCCCAAATTTCAATTGAAAACATTCATACGGGTTATAAACCCTAATTTTGAAATTCGAAAATTAAACCCACTTTTGAGCATGTTATTGAACTCCAAATCAGACGTATGACATATGAAAATCATTAGGAAAACAAGCTCTACAACATGAAATCATCAAATCATACAAACAATCATCCGAACAAAAATTCATATTTTTAATAAAATAAATTCGAAAATTAATAAATTTCCAGAAAATAAACCTTTGATTCTGCAGGTATATGGATTACAGATTCTGATAGAACTTTTCAAGACCTTCAAATCCAGTACTCGAGCTTTTCAAACAAAGATCAATAACACCTTCAAAAGTTGATTTGATTCTTGGAACAGTTTATGAATATATGATTTTTCTCTGTAAAATTATATATTTATATGTCTGTAAATGATTTTGATAAGAAATAAAATACGGTAGAAGGCTATTTTTATTTATAGAAAATTAGTATCCCGTTGGATCAAAACGGTACATTTATTTATAAAAACTGATCCAAACGGTATCGGTTTTCGGGATAATTATCCAAACCAGTACAATTTGTACTGCGGTATTGGTCTCATCGCCTGGTTACACGTATTACGAAGTGATAATTGGGATAGTTTAATAAAAAGCTCCTATTTATCCAAAATACGGGTTTTATTGATTTACCGAAACGAATATTGTATCGAAAATGTTGCACCGGGACCCGCGCAGAACAAACCGTACGCCGGATCGAAAAAGTCGAAACATGTAATATACTCGCAATATTACAATTAGGTTAGGAAGGAGTTCTCGGAAGAGTTTCGGGTTCCAAAAACGTAAGAACGGGTGACATCGGTTGGTTCCCGTTTTTATAAAATAGATTTTAATTACCCGGAAAAAAAATTTAGAAATTTCATATGATTCTTATAAATCCATAAATCAACATCAAAATCATTAGGAAGATATGACAATTATCTATATTTTATTTTGGACATATAAAAATTAAAATACTCAATTAATATTATTTTTGAATATCCAAGTACAGATAACACTTAACAATTATCTCACAAAATAGATACTGAACACACATAATAATTATTTAATATCAAAAATAATTACACGATATATCCCGGATATTACATCCTTCCCCCTTAAAAGGATTATGTCCTCAGAATCTCCTAAGAAAACAAATGAGGGTACTTTTCTCTCATATCACTTTCTAACTCCCAGGTTGACTCTTCAACCTTTGGGTTTCTCCACAATACTCTTACTAACTTTACCACTTTATTTCTCAATACTTTCTCTCTCTCCTCTAGAATCTCTATCGGACTCTCTATATATGACAAATCTGCCTGAAGCTCTATTGGCTCATATTCTATTACATGCCTGGAGTCTGGATTATATTTCTTGAGCATCGATACGTGAAAAATATTGTGAATATGCTCCATGTGTGGTGGTAACGCCAACTCGTAAGCTACTTTACCAACGCGCTTTAGGATCTCAAAAGGTCCGACATATCTTGGACTCAGCTTTCCTTTCTTTCCAAACCTCGTTAGTCCTTTCCATGGTGATACTTTCAGTAATATCAAGCTTCCTTCTTCAAATTCCATGTCTTTCCTTAACTGATCTGCATATTTCCTCTGACGATCTTGCGCGACTATCAATCTCTTCTGGATAATTTCAACAATTCCCTTTTTCTGCTGTTCCAGTTCAGGTCCAAGTATTTTACGTTCTCCTACTTCGTCCCAATATATTGGAGATCTACATTTACGTCCATAAAGGGCTTCATAGGGTGGCATCCCAATGCTGGCATGATAACTATTATTGTAAGCAAACTCTACCAAAGGTAAATGTTCGTCCCAACTTCCTTTAAAATCAATAGCACAAACACGCAACATGTCCTCGATTGTCTGGATCGTTCTTTCACTTTGGCCATCCGTCTGGGGGTCATAGGCCGTACTCATATTTAGTTTTGTTCCCAAACATTCTTGAAAACTCTTCCAAAATCTTAAATTAAACCTTGGGTCTCGATCAGATACAATAGACACAGGAACTCCATGACGAACTACAATTTCCTTCAAGTACATATGGACCGGCTTGTCGAGCGAAAATCTTTCATTTATAGGCAGAAAATGAGCTGACTTGGTAAGTCTATCCACTATAACCCAAATGGCATCATGATTAACCCTTGTCCTTGGTAATCCAACTATGAAATCCATGGTAATATGTTCCCACTTCCACTCTGGAATCTCCAATGGCTGTAACAATCCACTTGGTCTCTGATGCTCTGCTTTAACTCTCTGACAAGTATAACATTTGCTAACCCATTTCACAATTTCCTTCTTCATGTCTGGCCACCAATAATTCTTCTTTAAATCTCTGTACATTTTGGTACTCCCTGGATGGATAGAATATCTTGAACTATGTGCCTCTTGTAAAATTTCATTCTTCAGCTCCGTCACTGGTGGAATCCAAATTCTTGAAGAAAACCTAAGAATACCTTGATCATCCTTCTGCGTGCATAATTCCTCACATATCAAACGATTTATATCTTGATCCATTATATTTTCCTGACACTTCTTTATTTTCTCCAACAACTCCGGCTAGAAAGTCAAACTGTATACTTTCTCTTCCTCAGGCTTGCAAACTCTAATTTCCAATTCCAATTTCTGAAATTCCTTATATATATCTTCGGGTACTGATAATATATTCAACCTTTCCTTCCGACTCAATGCGTCTACCACAACGTTAGCCTTATCAGGATGATAATTAATCGAGCAATCATAGTCTTTGATCAACTCTAACCATCTCCTTTGCCTCATATTAAGTTCCTTCTGTGTGAATATGTACTTTAAGCTTTTGTGATCCGTGAAAATCTCACACTTTTCTCCATACAAATAATGTCTCCAAATATTCAAAGCGAAAACTATGGCTGCTAGCTCCAAATCATGAGTAGGATACTTTTGTTCGTGTGGTTTTAATTGCCTTGACGCATACGCAATCACCTTTTCGTGTTGCATTAAAACACATCCTAGTCCTTTGTGAGAAGCATCGCTATAAATTACGAAATTCCCTTGATCATCTGAAAGTGATAAAACAGGTGTTGTGATTAATCTCCGCTTCAACTTCTGAAAACTTTCTTCGCACTTGTCGTTCCATATAAACTTTTCAATCTTGCGTGTAAGCTTTGTCAATGGTGTTGCAATCCTTGAGAAATTCTGAACAAATCGTCGATAATATCCGGCCAATCCCAAGAAACTTCTTACCTCAGTGGGTGTTCTCGGTCTCTCCCAATTCGTAATTGCCTCGATCTTTGCCGGGTCCACTTTGATCCCTTCGTTACTGACTATGTGTCCTAAGAACTGAACTTCCTGTAGCCAAAACTCACACTTCGAGAATTTAGCGTATAATTTCTTTTTCCTTAAAATCTCCAAAGCCGTTCTCACATATTCCGCATGATCCTCTTCCGTCTTTGAATAGATTAAAATATCGTCTATAAACACAATAACAAACTTATCCAAATACTCCTTGAAAATTCTATTCATCAGGTCCATAAACGTTGCCGGGGCATTGATCAACCCAAAAGACATCACTAAAAACTCGTAATGTTCATACCTTGTTCTGAAAGCTGTCTTTGGTATATCTTCTGGCTTGATCTTTAGTTGATGATATCCTGATCTTAAATCAATTTTGGAGAAATACTTGGCTCCCTTCAACTGATCGAACATATCATCAATTCTGGGTAACGGATACTTGTTCTTGATCGTAAGCTTGTTGAGCTCCCTGTAGTCGATACACAGTCTCATGCTTCCATCTTTCTTCTTGACAAATAATACCGGGGCTCCCCACGGGGATACACTGGGTCTGATTACTCCTTTCTCTAACAACTCCTGCAATTGCTTTGCTAGCTCTTTCATCTCGACAGACGCCATTCTATACGGGGCCTTGATACTGGTTCTGTTCCAGGTGCTAAGTCGATCGCAAATTCAATTTCTCTATCTGGAGGAAGTCCTGGTAATTCGTCGGGAAATACGTCTGGAAATTCATTCACAACTGGAATATCTTCAAGTTTTGTTGGTTCTTGACTTCTGTCAATCACATATGCCATGAAATGCTCACATACTTGTCATAGTAACTTCTGGGCTTGAATCATCGTTAAGAACTTCTTTACTTGTTTTTGACCCTTGAATGTTACTATCCTTTCGTCTGGCGTTTTCACCATTACCTTCTTATTTCGACAATCTATCTGGGCATCGTGCCTAGATAACCAATCCATCCCTAATATAACGTCAAACTCTCCTAACTTAAATGGTATCAAATCTACATAAAACTTACTACCAGAAATCTCAACCTCACAATTCCCACAAACTTGATTCACAGATACACGTTCTTGATTTGCTAATTCCACAGTCATTATTTCATTTAAACATTCAACTGGACAATTTAACTTACTAACAAAATCTTGTGAAACAAATGATCGAGTTGCTCCCGAATCTATTAACACTTTGGCACATAAAGAATTCACATTAAGCGTACCTGCCACGACATCCGTATCCTGGATCGCATCCTTCACCGACATGTCAAAAACTCTAGCCCTTGAAGTCTCATTCACTGTTGGGGTAGATCCCATAATCCTTAATGCATTACTGACTGGGGCTGATGTCTTGCAATCCCTGGCCATATGTCATGGCTTTCCATATTTAAAGCACGTAAATCCAATGGCTGGAACCTTTACTGCTGGATTCCGGATAGGCTGACCCTTACTTGCTGGTTCTCTTGCTGGCTGATTTCGGCACTCCCTCGAATAGTGCCCTTTCTGATTGCATTTGAAACATACCACATTCAACTTGTTACAAACTCCTCCATGCTTCTTTCCACATACTTGACAATCTGGAAAAGTTAATCTCAATTGATTCGGCTGATTCGCATTAACTGGACGGTTGCCCTGGCCTCCGTCTCCTGCATTCTGTTTCCTGAAATTAAAATTTCTCCCTGGCTGAAACTTGCCCTTCTTAAAATTTGGAAATTTCCCTGGTTGTGACTGACCCTCACTTCCCTCAACTTTCCTTTTCTTGCTTTCTTTCTCCTTCTGGAACATCTCACTCTCTGTCTCTGCGATCATAGCCTTTTGTACACTCCTGCATATGTATCTAATTTAAAAATGGCTACCTTCCCTCTGATCCATGGTTTCAAACCTTGCTGGAATATTTTAGCCTTCTTCCTGTCAGTATCAACATACGACGGCACATACCTTGACAATTCTTCAAACTTACCCTCATAATCTGTTACCGACATATTCCCTTGCTTTAATTCTAAAAACATCAGCTCCATTTGATCTTGAACAAACTGAGGAAAATACTTTTCTAAAAACAATTCCTTAAACCTTTCCCAAGTAATAATATATGTACCTTCCAATGTCTTCACCATCTCCCACCAATAGGTGGCCTCATTCTTCAGATAGTAACTTGCAAACTTAACCTTCTGTTCTTCCTTTACTTTCACTAAGGCAAATGCCTTCTCTATTTCCTTTAACCAAACATTTGCTTCAATTGGCTCTAAGGAACCCTTAAATTCTGGTGGGTTTACTGCTTGAAAAGTTTTAAAAGTTACCTGGGGGTTGGTCTGTCTTTGTTATTGTTGTACCAAGTGAACTGTTTGTTGGGCCAAGATTTGAAAAATCTGGGCTATTGCTGGGTCCATGGGTCCTGGGTTCACATTCGGGTTTGTATCATCTTGGTTGTTGTTATTATTGGTTTCTTCATTCTGGGTGTTGGTGCGGGTATTTCTTCTGGGAGGCATTTTCTGTAAAGAATCAATCAACTTATTTAGCTTTTGAATCAATCTTTTGCATAAAAGAATAGTTTTGAAAAACAGAAATATCTCTTTTTTGAAAACAGTTGTAACTAAGTAAATTGCATGCTTCTTTACAGAATATAAATAGTTATATAAAACAGGATACATGGTATCACAGGGTATAACTGGTGCAATAAAGTAAATGACAGTAATGGGAAGGAAAAATGTGCTGATATATATAGATCAAAGGTTTTAGGTAGTACAAGCGTAAAGATACTTCAGAAGTAAAAGTAAAAGGGTACAACATCCTACTCACTAGTCAGCATAGCTAGTCTATAAATACAACTCAAAAGTCTACTGATACACACTACACACTACTGTACATACTACATAACCATAACAACACTGCTCAGAATCTCCATCTCTGAATCTCTGGCTCATGGCAAATCTGGACCTCCTATCTCCTCAAACTCCTCTAGAACCCACTTAGCCCACTCCACTAGGAAATCAGGGGTGATGTCCTCATGTGTAGCCTCAGCAATCCTCACAGCAGCTGCTCTACAAAACGCCTAGAGCCTCTCCCTAAGTCGCCTCTCAGCACTCCTCATCTCTCTGGTACGCATGATATGCAATAACTCCTGGATCTGACCCTGTAGGAATCGCTGCTCCATAAGGCAAGCCTCAAACTGATGATATGGGACAGGATAAGAAGAGAACTGGAAAGGCACTCCTGTGACTTTATGACTAGTAAAGCCTGAATCAGCAGGTGGGGGTCCTCTGATAGGTGGCCTCATGCCTGGAGGTGGAATAGCCTGCAGTGGTATGGGCTGCAACACAGGTGGAGGTAATATAACTAACACTGGTGGAACTACAGGACGTGGATCCGAAGACGGCACTCCAACTGAAGGCTCTGAGTGATCAGCTGATACGGGAATAAAAGAGTCGGCCATCGCTGCTATCTGAAATTATATCGCAATATAAGAATCTCGAACCACTACGCGAATTATACTACTACTGGTTATACCGTAACACTCAACCTCTCGACATTCTATCATTCTATTCCTTACTTCTAATCCTAACCCTCTACCCATTCTCGTCAACCTAGGCTTGTGTCAGTGACTTATAACCTGTAGCTCTGATACCAAACCTGCGGCGCCCTCCAAACCCGGGTCAGAAGTTTGGGGTCCACACTCACACCTTCTTTATAACCTGCTTATAACAATAATAAAGATAATAATAATATATGCAGTGACCCTGCTTACCAATCACCACGGACCGCAACAGGTTAAAATATGCACACAAGCCAAACACACTAATATATTACAAACCGTTCAAATCCCAATCATTCAAACTCAAACTGAGTATTAAACTTTATTACAACTTTTACAAACTTAAGCTATCCCAAAAGAAGCCTACTAACTCCGCTCAATCAACCTGAACCCCTAGCTCTCGCACTGGACTGGGGATCCGTGAAACCAACTGGTTCCTTTTTAACTGGAAAAGAATAGAAACAATATCGCACAAATGAGCTAACTAGCTCAGCAAGTCACAATGACAAAACTGAGAATAATGATAATCAGGTGAACATGATTATGATATCAAGTGAACAATAGATTATGATTTAGAATTGGATATTATACTTTTAATTTAAAAATCAAGGTTAGGCTGCTGATCAGTCACGCACTAATCTGAGCAAGGCACACAACATTGCTCTAACTACTGGATCCAAGGCACACATTGGCCTAACTTGACCATTATATGGTCTGACCACGAATCTGGTCCACAATTTTATAAAAACAATCCAATTCTAACATAATAACAGAATAAGAAATAATAAACAATAACCAGAATCATTAACAACAATAAGTGTTTAACAATGAAAGGGTTTCAATACTTGTAAAGATCAATAAGATAATTTCAAAGCTTGGATGCTGGGTAATGAAAGAATTGGATAACAAAGGAATCAACATTTCAGGTTTTCAAGATTTGGGCTTTCAAAGTATAGGATACAATGTTTGAGTATATAAGTAATTCAGTTCAATGTTTGGGATTTTGTTTGCATGTATTTGTGGAGTAGTATCGTGTACTTAAAGTTCGTGTTCGGGTATACAACAATCAATGGTCTAGAAAGAATCAGGTTACGGCTCAAGATCAATAACTGGAATTAAGGTTTAGGGTACAGTGCTTCAAAGCACTTGCAATATCAACAAGACTGTCAAGTACTACAATATCTCGAGAAAATTCAGAACACTTTCCTGGTATTAGCTTACTACACTGCACTCGCTTCCAATCACAACCGTTTTACTCCTCAACTACCTGTTTCCCTTTCCTACGCCTTGCCTCTTCTGCTCACATATCATAAGCATCTATCAATAATTGACTCATAGAGTTCTATTCAACACATACTTCTATCTACCCCTCGTTTTACCCAAATCCGATTAACGGATTGAAAGTTATGCAATAATCAAGTAAACACCGAATATATAGACCGATAGTCAATCAACAAGTCACGTATGGCACATAATATATCACGTAATCAATGATATGTCATTTATAAAGAAGTCTCGGGTCATAAATAGGCTTTCGGGTATTTAAAATGATTTTTAAAACATTTTTCGTAATTAAAACGGGTCGTTGGATCAATTTCCGAATAATAAACAGTGTTCGGTTGGTCAGTTCTGGCTCCGAAACAATTTTATAATAATTATCGAGCCTTGGAAATAATTTAGAATAATATTTTAAAGCTCGAAACTATTTTTCGGAATTTTTAAATCATTTTAAGTAATTAAATCTAATTAAATAATTAATTAAGATCAATTAACAATTAATTAAATCAATTAATCAATTAATTTCCAATTTAATTGACAAATTAATCAATTAAATATTTACTGAAATTAATTAACTAATTAATTCGGATTTAATTCTGAATTAAAAATAATTTTTGGAATTAAAATACTAATTTTTTAGAATTTTCAGAAATTAAAAATGAATTTTTATAATAAAAATAAATAGGAAATATGATTTTTAAACATTTTTAAAACAGGAATCCAATTTTTGCAAAGTCTGGAAACCTGGGGTACCAAACTTCATCGTTTTCAAAAGTACAAGGACCAATCTGCAATTTCGCAGTTCCAGTCGCCGGAAAAGTCGGGGGTGGCCGGAGAACTCACCTCCGGCATCCTCCCACCACCATCACCTCCAGAATTAAATTACAGATTACCAGGAACATATCCATGCAAACAAATCATTCTAATCATCCCTGTTCTGGCCGGAAATTGGCCAAGAACATCGCCGGTTTCCGGCGAACATCGGGAATTTTAAAAACACAACTCCCTACGATTCAAGCACCCTCTGTTAACGAGCTATATATCAATCGATTGAAAATTTCATAAGGAACACAACCCACTATAAATGAACAGTTAATAACCCCTGAATCAAAAACCCCCAAATTTCAATTGAAAACATTCATACGGGTTATAAACCCTAATTTTGAAATTCGAAAATTAAACCCACTTTTGAGCATGTTATTGAACTCCAAATCAGACGTATGACATATGAAAATCATCAGGAAAACAAGCTTTACAACATGAAATCATCAAATCATACAAACAATCATCCGAACAAAAATTCATATTTTTAATAAAATAATTTCGAAAATAAATAAATTTCCAGAAAATAAACCTTTGATTCTGCAGGTATATGGATTACATTTTCTGATAGAACTTTTCAAGACCTTCAAATCCAGTACTCGAGCTTTCCAAACAAAGATCAATAACACCTTCAAAAGTTGATTTGATTCTTGGAACAGTTTATGAATATATGATTTTTCTCTGTAAAATTATATATTTATCTGTCTGCAAATAATTTTAATACGAACTAAAATACGGTAGAAGGCTATTTATATTTATAGAAAATTAGTATCCCGTTGGATCAAAACGGTACATTTATTTATAAAAACTGATCCAAACGGTATCGGTTTTCGGGATAATTATCCAAACCAGTACAATTTGTACTGCGGTCTTGGTCTCAGCGCCTGGTTACATGTATTACGAAGTGATAATTGGGATAGTTTAATAAAAAGCTCATGTTTATCAAAAATACGGGTTTTACTGATTTACCGAAACGAATATTGTATCGAAAATGTTACGTCGGAATCCGCGCAGAACAAACCGTACGCCGGATCGAAAAAGTCGAAACATGGAATATGCTCAGAATACTACAATTAGGTTAGGAAGTAGTTCTCGGAAGAGTTTCGGGTTCCAAAAACGTAACAACGGGTGACGTCGGTTGGTTCCCGTTTTTATAAAACAAATTTTAATTACCCGGAAAAAATTTTTAGAAATTTCATATGATTCTTATAAATCCATAAATCAACATCAAAATCATTAGGAAGATATGACAATTATCTATATTTTATTTTGGACATATAAAAATTAAAATACTCAATTAATATTATTTTTGAATATCCAAGTACAGATAACACCTAACAATTATCTCACATAATAGATATTGAACACACATAATAATGATTTAATAGCAAAAATAATTACACAATATATCCCGGATATTACACCTTTCCAATTAGGAGAATTTGACGTTATATTAGGAATGGATTGGTTTGCAGAGCATGGTGCTCAGATAGATTGTAAGAAGAAGAAGGTGATTCTTAATTCCCCTCAAGGAAAAGAGAGTAGAGTTTAAAGGGCAGAAGCAAGTTAAGATATTTTTGACAATGATTCAAGCTTAAAGACTGTTAAGACAAGGGTGTGAAGGGTATTTGGCTCACGTAATTGATAGATCTAAGGAGATGCCAAATATAGGAAATATTCCGATAGTTAGCAAATTTCCCGATGTATTTCCTGACAAACTTCCTGGATTGCCGCCTGACCGTCAAATCGAATTTTCTATCGACTTTGCGCCCGGCGTGGAACCGGTATTGAAGGCACCTTATCGTATGGCACCAGCAGAAATGAAGGAATTGGCCAAGTAATTACAAGAACTATTGGATAACGGAATTATAAGGCCGAGTGTATCTCCATAGGGTGCTCTAGTTTTGTTTGTGAAAAAGAAGGACGGAAGTATGAGATTGTGTATCGACTATAGAGAATTGAACAAATTGACCATCAAGAATAAGTATCTGTTACCTCGTATTGATGACTTGTTTGACCAACTTAAAGGAGCGACTTATTTTTCAAAGATTGACTTGCGATCGGGATATCATCAGTTGAAGATTAAGCCGGAAGACATACCAAAGACTGCTTTCAGAACCAGATACAGACATTACGAGTTTCTAGTTATGGCATTCGGATTGACAAATGCGCCAGCCGCCTTTATGGATTTGATCAATCGAGTATTCAAGGAATATTTGGATAAGTTTGTCATTGTGTTTATCGACGACATTCTAATATACTCAAAGACCGAGGAAGAATATGCCGAACATCTGAGAATAGCTTTAGAGACTTTAAGAAAAGAGAAGTTATATGCAAAATTTTCGAAGTGTGAATTTTGGTTACGAGAAGTTCAGTTCTAGGACACATTGTTAGTAGGGAAGGGATTCGAGTTGATCCAGCAAAGATATAAGCTGTAATGAACTGGGAGAGGCCGAAGACCCCAACTGAAGTCAGAAGTTTCATGGGATTGGCCAGATACTATCGAAGATTTTTGAAGGATTTTTCTAAGATTGCGGTAAAATTGACCCGAAAGAATGCGAAGTTTGAATGGACGGAGAAATATGAAAGGAGTTTTCAAGAGTTAAAGCAAAAGTTGGTTACTGCTCCAGTTTTAGCTCTGCCAGATGATATAGGAGATTTTGTGATATTCAGTGATGCGTCACACAAAGGATTGGGCTGTGTTTTAATGCAACATGGGAAGGTGATAGCCTACGCGTCAAGACAGCTTAAGCCTCACGAACAAAGGTACCCAACTCACGACTTGGAACTGGATGCAATTGTATTTGCCTTGAAGGTGTGGAGACATTATCTATATGGAGAAAAATGTGAGATATATACGGATCACAAGAGCCTGAAGTACATTTTCACTCAGAAGGAATTAAACATGAGGCAACGAAGATGGTTGGAGTTGATTGAGGACTACGATTGCCCAATCAATTATCATCCCGAAAAAGCGAACGTAGTAGCGGATGCTTTGAGCCGCAAGGAGAGACTGAATATATTGACCATGGCCCAAGAGTTATCAAAGGAATTTGAGAAGATGGAAATTGAGATTCGAGCTCCAAGCGCACCTATAAAAATGATCTGTACATTGACTTTTCAACCAGAATTATTAGGAAAGATCAAGAAGTGTCAAGAAGAAGTGATGAATCAAAAGATGAATGAGGTGACCCGGGAAGAGATTTGCACTCAAAAAGATAACCAAGGAATTCTAAGATTCTCATCAAGAATTTGGATACCGAATGTGGAAGAATTGAAGAACGAGATTTTGAAGGATGCTCACAACTCAGAATTTTCTATTCACCCAGGAAGCACAAAAATGTACCAAGATTTGAAACAGAACTTTTGGTGGCCGGATATGAAAAAGGAGATTGATCAATGAATTAGTAGATGCTACACTTGTCAAAGGGTAAAAGCCGAACATCAGAAACCGAGTGGACTACTTCAGCCCTTAGAAATACCTGAATGGAAGTGGGAGCACATTGTAATGGACTTTATAGTTGGATTACCAAAGACAAAATCTAATCATAACGCTATTTGGGTAATAATCGATCGATTGACTAAGTTAGCTCATTTTCTACCGATCAACGAGAGATTCTCAATGGACAAGTTGATTCATATGTATCTTAAGGAAATTGTTACTCGCTATAGAGTTCCAGTATCTATCGTGTCGGATAGAGACCCTCGTTTCAACTCTAGATTTTGGAAGCAATTCCAAGAACATTTGGGAACTCGACTCAGGATGAGCACTGCCTATCACCCACAGACGGATGGACAGAGTGAGCGCACGATCCAGACCATAGAAGACATGTTGAGATCTTGTGCCTTAGACTTTAAAGGAAATTAGGACGATCACCTACCTTTAGTAGAGTTTTCATATAACAATAGCTTTTATGCCAGTATTGGAATGCCCCCGTACGAAGCTCTTTATAGAAGAAAGTGTAGATCACCCATATGTTGGGATGAAGTCGGAGAGCGAAAGGTAATTGGACCCGAACTGATTCAGCAAATGAAAGAAGCGGTAGATTTGATTCAAAATCGATTGATCGCAGCTCAGGATAGACAACGAAAGTATGTTGATCCACGCAGAAGGAATGTAGAGTATGAAATAGGAGATATCGTTCTGTTAAAAGTATCGCCATGGAAAGGGATAACTAGATTTGGAAAGAAAGGAAAGTTGAGTCCAAGATTTGTCGGACCTTTTGAGATTTTGGGTAAAGTTAGAAAAGTGGCGTACGAGTTGGCTTTACCACCTCAAATGCAGCAAATTCACAACGTTTTTCACGTATCATTGCTTAAGAAGTTCAACCCTGACACCAAATGTATCATAGAGAATGAACCAGTGGAGATTGAGCCAGATTTATCTTATGTCGAGCAACCTGTTAGCATTCTAGATAGAAAGGATAAAGTGTTAAGGAATAAGATAGTTCCTTTAGTTAAAGTTTTATGGAGAAATCCCAAAGTTGAAGAGTCAACATGGGAATTAGAAAGTGATATGATAGATAAGTATCCTCATCGGTTTGCTTAGATTCTGGGGACAGAATCCTTAAAGGGGGGAAGGTTGTAACGACTGTAAATATTATGATATTATAAATTCTATGATGTGGCATTTCTGTGCATTACAGTGAGTACGTAAGTTTCTAAATATTGTTTTCCAGTGATTATGTGCAGTAAGTAAATACAAATATATTTTCTTTCGTGACGATTCGAATCTTCGTATAAATATTTGGATATGAAAATTATGTGCTTAGACGATTAGATAAATTGGTATAATGCTAGATTATATTTTTTTTACAACTTTATTTGCATTAAAATCTAATTAAATTGTATTTTTTATGTGGTTTGTTATAGAATTATTATTATAAATAAAATTCTTGTGAAAATTATTTTTATTCAAATTTCTTGAAAATACTCTTATAAAATTTCTAAAACTTTAAAGTAAATTATGGTATAATTTTTGTGATTTATGGAATTGTACTTTATTTATTAAAATTCATTCTTTTTAAGCATATTTTTAATTCTAGAAAAATGATTACTAGATTATTAATGTGCCCTTACATGCAAAATTCTTTATAAAAGAGACCAAGGATAGGATTGCCATTTCCAACCCCACTCACTAATTTTGACCAAGTAAAATACCCATGTGCCCTTGCATGCAATAGTGTTTAAGCTTATAGAAAGGGCATAGGAGTCAATTCTCCATTCCACTACCATTTTAACACAACAAAATCCAAAACACAAGTCACATTCTCTCATTTTGCACACCACTTCACTCCCTCCCTCCCCTTTTTCCTCCCTCTCGGCCGAAGCCTCCCCACAACCTCTTCTTTTATTTTTTTACTTTCCTTTTTAAACACTTTGATCAAGGAGCTAATTCACTCATATTGTCACCTTTATACTTGAATATTTAGCTCATAAAAGGTATGTTTAACTATGTGTTGATGTGTTTTTATAGCCAAGATTTAGGCCTTGAATTCTCATGGATTTAGGACTAAAATCATAAGGGCTTAAAGATATGAACTTGATACGATCTTGGAAGAGTATTTTTACTTCAATATTCCAAGTCAAAATCTTGTTCATAGTATTTGGAAATGATTTATTAAAAGATCCGAATGTATATGGTTGATTTTTTAGAAATTTTTATGAAAATGACTTTGCATGTTGCTTATAAACCATTTTGCTTCAAAAATGATGAGATATGATGTTTAAAGTGTTGAATGCTATGCATATATTCAAGTATATTAAGTTTTAAGACTTGCATGTTAATTATAGCCCTTGCATGTTGAAATTTGCCTTTGCATGTTGATTTACAAGTATTTTTGGACTAGGAACCATACTTGCTTGCTATGAGCTTTGATACTTGATTTTTATGAGATGCATGCAACGAATTTTATGTTAAAATGATAGATTAATTATTTCATGGCTAGAAGAGATTAAAATCAGTAGGGATCAAGTATTTAACTCAAGTATATAACTCGAGTTTTTGGCTTAAAACCCGAGATCATGATAGTAGTATTGTAGTTGATCTTTTAACCTTTTGATACTTTATTTTTGTGAGTTGCATGCCATGTTTGCCTTGATTAAATGCTAGTTTAAAATTTATATGATGATAGGAGCATAAAATCAGTAGGTGTCTTGATGTTTCCATGCATGTGTAGTTTGAATTATTGCTTTAAAAATGACTAAGCAATGACTTGTCTTGTAGGTGTTACTTTGCATGTCCTTATAATTGATTGCTTGTTAAATAAATTTGTAAATCAACCTTGTGCACTATAGGTCAGTAGGTGTTAGCATGATCTTAGGCTTGGTTGTTGGTTTGTTCATTGCTTTGATGGTTAAAAAGGAAGTTAAGGGGGAAGGAATGCATTAGTCCTATTTGGACAGATTTTAGCACTAGAACTGTAGGTCATTTTAGGTATGCATTTGTGAGGCCTTGTTAGGGCCAAGTTCAGTGGAGTTATAATTGGTATTTACTTGAGTCCAGAAGCTTTAGACTGGGTAGAATCATGCATTTGGTTAGGTGCACATGCACAAAACCGAGAGGAACTCAGAACAGGGCATATTTGGTACAAGTCCATATTTGACCCATTATAACCATGTTTTAGGATAAGTATTCATTGGTACTTGGTTTATAATAGTATAAAGAAGTCCTAGGAAGCTTAACAAGTCATTAAAATCAATAATTGAACAAATTAAGTGAGTTTTAAGTTGGTAAAAATAGGGCTGTTTGGAAACCAGGGAAGGAAAATTTATGTCAACTTCCACTTGAGGCCTAGGAAGGCCCAAGTGAGGTTTTTGAGTCATTCCAACTCTAAGAGTTAGTTTAGAGTCTTAGGAACCTCAAAGAGTTAGTTTGGAGTGAAGGGCCAAGGTGGAGATACCTCATTTCCACCAAAATACCCGAGAGTCACCATAAGAGTTGCATTAGGAAGCTTATGAGGAATGCATTGTGTTTAAGTACTTTATGAGTGAGGCCTTGATGTCAAGTCAAGTTTGGGAGTTGTATTATATCATAAGAGTCTGTAGAAATCATAATTAAGTGAAGGCCCAAGGTAGAAATGTATATTTGTGCCAAGGCACATAAGTGGTGCCAAGGCATGCCTTTGGGAAGAGTTTAGAGTATGCATTTGTTTTGTGAGTCTTGTGAGGTGAGGCACAAGTGTGCCTTACTGAATTTAGATTGTGTTGAGGTCTGTAAATGAGGATTAAGAATAATGGTCTTGTTAATTATTTGTTAAAAGGATAATTGCTTGAGTGATTAGGATCTAAGTGTACTATTGCCATGCCTTTTCTTGCTATGTGTTATGTGAATTATGTGAAGCATATATTACTTGAAATTAAGTGTGTTAAGTGTATATATATATGTGTGTGTATATATATAATGTACGCGAAAGGGTAGTTATCAAAAGTTGTGACGAGGATACTATTTATTATAGGTTCAAGTAGGAGGCCAGGAAAGGAGCCCCTAGATGATCCCATTCAAGTACTCAGTAAGCGTAGTTCAGGCAAGTGACCCTCTTTCATACTTATTTATGCAAGTGAACTCTCAACTTATCTTTATAATTCTGTTTCTTGTGATTGAACACCCTGTAAATGTATGACTATCATTTAATAACATAGATGAGTCCCTGACATCATTCAATAATTGGATCTTGAACTTAGTTAATCGCTTCCATACTTGAATTGACCCATTTTCCTCATATATTACTTCGTATCTCTGTGAATACCCCCTACAAATAGTTCCTTAATATATCCAGTGGAACCTAAAACCCTCATATATCATATTCATTTCCTTTGGAAACCCAAACACTATTATCATCCTCTCATTCGAACTTTGTTATTTCTCTTGTTATATTATCCTTGATCAAGAACCCCTTTTGAAATTGAAATGAGTCATTAAAAAGGAATTGAATGAAATAATAAGACTGAGGCGCCAATCACTGTTAAAGTTTTAAAACCTCAGTAGCAGGGAGCCTGATGGTTTTATATGGCCAATGTGTGTCGAGGATCCTCAATGGTTGTGAATCACTTGTTGTATGGTTCGGAGCTTTGATGTGGGATGGTCACCCCTCATTGCTTATAGCGTTGTGTGATTTTAATTCCATTCAGTTGTTAAAATCTTGAACTTTACTTGACACATTTATATTGTTGATTTACCTTCTGTTATTGTTTTATTGAGCATATGATGAACTGTTATACCCTATTATTCGATTGCTGAGCGTTTTGCTCATTAATATTGCTATTGATGTTATCACTTCAGTTAAGCCCGAAGATGCCTCGTTTCAAGCAGACTACGCGTAAGAATTGTGGTGGTTCAGGGTATGCATACCGTTAGATGTTGGAGCAGTTAGGGAACTGGTTGTTCCCTAAGGTTTAGAGAACTTTTGGGAACTTAAAATTTGTAGATTTATTTGACCTTGGATATTAGACTTTTGTATTATAAGTTGTTTAGATGTTGTTCAAACTCTTACCTGTGGATTCGGGGACTTGGAATTTATGGTTCTGTAATATTAACTAGCTGTAATCCTTTACTGCTTTATTTATCTTCATTACTATTATGGTTAGATAGTATTAGTGGGCCCGTCACAGATGGTCTTCAATATGAAGTTTGACCATCCCCTGGTAATATCAGACTTCACCTCTAAAAGGTAATGAAAGAATTGAAGTTCTTTCAGTGATTTGTTTAGCACATCTGATTCTGACATTTGATATGTCCTTCCATCTTCAAGAAATAGAATCAGATTTTCCTTGACATTGTGCTTGTCATGAGCATCCAGTACCAAACTCCGAATCATTCTCTTGAAGCTCAGAATCAGATGTGCTAAACAAATCACTGAAAGAACTTCAATTCTTTCATTACCTTTTAGAGGTGAAGTCTGATATTTGATATGTCCTTCCATCTTCAAGAAATAGAATCAGATTTTCCTTGACATTGTGCTTGTCATGAGTATCCAGTACCACTTGAACAGAGATAACCTTATCAAGGTGTTTCTGTGTAACATCTTCAAGAGGTCTGTCAGTCAATAAAAATGGATCTCTAGTAGCAACTTCATGTCCTGTCATGATTTTAGCTTCATCAGAACCTAGCCCAGCCCCATCTCTTGGTTCTCTAGCATTTAACCCAATAGTCATGAAAGTAGACAACAATTGGCTTTTCTTTGAATCTGATGGTTTGACATTTTTCTACAGAAGTTTCTTTTTATCAGCTACTTCCATCTTGTCTAAATCAACTTGAGCACTGTCAGAGGTTGATGTCTTGATGACTTTATCAAAACTTGCTGTTTCTGTTGTAGCTTACAATTCTTCACTCTGAACAACTTGAGCCTTGTCATAGGTTGTCTTTGATTCTTCAGAAATATTCCTTCTTTTCAGAGTTTAAACATCTTTATCTTCAGCAAGATTATCATCATTAACTTGAACCTTTTTGCACACTGGCTTTATCAGAATTTGAGGAATTTTCATCTCCAGTGGCTTAGTTGGTTCATCAACTTTTCCTTTCCCTTTGTCTTTGGGATCAATCCCAGATTGTGATCTTGTTTTGGGCTTTTATACCTCAGTATGTGACTTCTCCTTGATCATAATGCCTTTTACCTTAGGTCTTGGAGGTTTCTTTGTAACAGAAGCTTTTGGCTTTAGATTTGTCTTTTCAACTTTAAATCTAGCTTCTTCCTCCTTGAGATTTTCTAAATCCATTCCAGGATTATGCTTCAGAAATAATCTTCTAGCAATTTCCTCATCAAGTGTCTGAATCTTGGGATCCTTGTAGTAGACAGTAGTCTGCTTTCCCTTGAGCTTCAGAATTTGTATACACCTTTGAGAATCTTGACCTCCACCTTGTATCAGTACATCAGGCTTTGTCATCAGACTTTGCTCATCAGAACTTGATATCAGATTTTGAGTATCAGTACTTGCTATCAAATTTTAAGTTTGAGCAGCTTCAGAACTTGTCTTCTTTTGAATAGAAGATTTGCTTGCTTCAGTAATTAGTTTCCTTGAAGAAACCTTCCTGCTCTGCCCTTTACTTTGAACTTAACCTCTACCCTTGCTAGGGTTTCCCTAGTCATCAGCTTCATCATCTTTCTTCTTCAGTATTTGATCATTAGAGCATTTGGACTTAACTATCTTCTCCCCCTTTTTGGCATCATCTGATAGTAGGACTGAGAGAAGAAGTTCAACTGAAGATTGGATCTCATCCAATTGAGCCTGTTGAGAAGCTTGATTAGCCAGGACCTCAGAAATTTGGGCATGTTGCTTCTCTTGAGCTTTCTCAATTGCTTTTACCTTTTCAAGTATAACTCAGGATATGTCGATTCAAATTCAACATTTGTTTGTCAAATCATCACAAATGATTAGTAACCACAATTTTAATCAAAACATTCATCAAGAAATACAGTTCATGTAGATGAAGTAAAGATTAACAGGCTTCAATGAGAACATTCACATGCACATTATACGAGATAAACAAAGACTAAATCTTGTAATCAAAAGAAAATTCATTAAAATATCAAAAGAGAACATTTTATGAAATTTGTAGATTACTTGCAAAAGATTACAAGATAATCCTATTCTAAGATGGTGAACATTAACAGCCTTGGTCTAAGAAGGAAAGCTAATGATTAGTTCCTCCTGCTGTTAACAACTAGCACTGCAAGACGGATGATCTGTTCTTTCTGAAGAAGAGCCTCTCTCCGTTCTTCTTCCAAGCGATCAAGATGGAGTTGATAGTCCATCTCAAAGAACAAGAGATTTGTCCGAACCTCATGTGGAACCAAGTTCCATATCTCATCAGGAATGGCAGTGACGTGCCATTCCTGTTCCCAGTCACCACAACTGAACTCGACGTTGAAGTTTTCATAGTTCATAAACATGTTTACAAGAACCATTTTTATGAAGAAGGAAAGTAGTGAGAATTAAAAGAGAGAGAATGATTATGTGTGAGAATAGAAGATGATTTGTCCGAGGTGAAATGTCGGTTAAATAGCCAATGGAATATCAAGGGACTAGAGGACTGATTAATGATTAAGTGTAGAGTTAACTTAATGAGCGTCTCCCTAGACCGATGTGTAATGATTTAGGCAATATGTGAACAGTCAATAGTTAAAGCAGGAGTTAATGGGCACGGGAAATTAGTAATAATTACTGTGCACATGCAGTTTTTCAAGACAAACACGTTCACCACTAACCCAAATGATTATGACTGTTTTTATCTCACCTAATTATATTCTGATTAAATATGACCGTTTTAGTATTTACCACAAATAAGTCAAGTAAAAAATAATGCCACGTAAGCATCAGAGTTCCCATCAGAATTTAATATCAGAACTTGACTATTATCATATTTTAACAGTCATCAGAACATGGCTTCTGTACTCAAAAAGGGAATGTTTGTATCTGTGATTCTTCATACAAATACTGACTTGTTTCTTCAGAGTTTAATCATCAGAACCTCCATCAGAACTTGTCCTCAGAATTTATGCAAATAACACTTAACTGTTTATCAAAAACAACTTAATCACCACAGTAATTTTCATTATTCATATGGAGTGAGAGTGTGTGCATTAGCAGAATATCAGATAAAGATTAAAGTCTGATAAAATTCAGTACATCTTAGAAATAAGGCATAACTAAGAAAAGTGCTTAAAATATGTCAAGGATAATGAAGTCTACTATAGGATAAATTTGTGCATGAGTCCACCTCAACTGTTTGTGCTGATTTTATGCATCTTTTAGAATTCTTTTTTACAGTGGCTTCTCAGTGTAAATGAGTCAAAACTGCTATCAGAATTTATGCTATTATCAGAGTATTTTTCCAGTAATCAGAGAATGTGAAAAGTCACCAAAAAAAAATTATTTGCTTTTCTAATGCATATTACTTAATACCAGCAATGCACTTGGGTCTTCCCTTCCACATATTTACTCTAGATCTCAAAGGAGTACCTGACTTTAATTTTCTTTTCTTTTCTTTTCTTTAGATAAGTGAGGCTTATCAACATTTAGTGTATCCTTAAGATTTACTGACATCAGAATTTGACAGATAAGAAGCAAGAATCTAGTTTGTGACATGGTAATAAGATACACAAAGTAAATTTGACTAAGCTCAAAATTAGAATTTGCTTGTGTTAATGAATTTCCACATAAACAACTAATTCAAACATGGGATTTCTAGTATGTTAAAGACTACTAGGTTAGCATCTAGCACAGTTATCCTCATTGGATTGAATAGTCACAAAACATTCAAATCACTATCAGGGTATATAGATCCACATAAGATAACAATCAACATTTAATGTATTTCAATTAAAGCACATATTACATGAAGATAAGACAATCTGTAAACACTGATCATAAAGTCTGATGCATGAGAACAAAAACTAAGCAGATTTAGAGAAAGAACCTGAAACCATTCCAAGTTCATTTACCAGTCTTGTAAAAGTAGCTTTACATAATGGTTTTGTGAAGATATCTGCTAGTTGTTAATCTGTTGAAACAAAATGTAATTCCACTGTACCTTCCATCACATATTCCCTTATGAAATGGTACCTAATGCTGATGTGCTTTGTCATTGAGTGTTGAACTGGATTACCTGTCATAGCAATAGCATTTTGATTATCACAGTAGATAGGTATTTTAGAAAATTCTAACCCATAATCCAGTAACTGATTCTTCATCCAAAGAATTTGTGCACAATAGCTTCCTGCAGTAATATATTCTGCTTCTGTAGTTAATGTGGAAATTGATTTATGTTTCTTGCTAAACCAAGAAACCAATCTGCCTCCAAGAAATTGGCAGCTTCCACTAGTGCTTTTCCTGTCTATTTTATATCCTGCAAAATCTGCATCTGAGTAACCTATTAGCTTAAAATCTGATTCTCTAGGATACCATAATCCTAGATCAGCTGTACCCTTGAGGTACTTAAAAATTCTTTTCACAGCTATTAGATGAGGTTCTCTTGGATCATCCTGAAATCTTGCACAAAGACAGGTAGCATACATGATATCAGGTCTACTTGCTGTTAAATAGAGTAAAGAGCCAATCATATCTCCGTAGTTAGTAATATCTACTGATGAACCAGTATCTTTATCTAACTTGGTTGCAGTGGCCATGGGAGTAGATGCAGTTGAACAGTCTTGCATTCCAAATTTCTTGAGTAAATTTATGGTGTACTTGGATTGATTGATAAAAGTACCTTCTTCATTTTGCTTGACTTGAAGTCCCAGAAAATAGCTAAGTCCTCCCATCATACTCATTTGATATCTTAACTGTATTAGCTTTGCAAATCTTTCATAGAGCTTGGCATTTGTAGAACCAAATATGATATCATCAATATATATCTGTACCAACAGTAAGGCATTTCCATGGTTGAGGTAGAACAGTGTTTTATCAATTGTACCTCTGTGAAATCCACTTTCCAGAAGAAATTGAGCTAAAGTCTCATACCATGCTCTTGGAACTTGCTTAAGGCCACAAAGTGCTTTGTCTAATCTGTAGACATGATTTAGAAATTTTGGATCTTCGAATCCTGGAGGTTGTTCAACATATACCTCTTCTTCCAATTCTCCATTGAGAAAAACACTTTTCACATCCATTTGAAAGACTTTAAACTTTTTGTGAGCAGCATAAGCCAAAAAGATTCTTATGGCTTTCAATTTAGTAACTGGTGCAAATGTTTCATCATAATCAACACCCTCCTGTTGAGAGTAGCCTTTAGCAACCGGCCTTGCTTTGTTCCTTGTAATTATGCCATCACTGTCAGTTTTAAATCTGAACACCCATTTTGTGCCAACAATGGACCTGTTCTTTGGTCTTGGCACTAGGGTCCAGACTTTATTTCTTTCAAATTCATTTAACTCTTCCTGCATTGCTTGCACCCAATCAGCATCTTGAAGAGCTTCTTCCACTTTCTTTGGTTCAGTCTGAGATAGAAAAGAATGATAGAGACATTCATTTGATGTTGCAGTTCTTGTTCTGACACATGCTTTAGGATCTCCAATTATCAAGTCATGGTGTATGTGATTTGGTCCACTTCCTTGCAGATGGAAGTAGATTTATAGAACTGGATCCTCCCCCATGATCCATGCTATCTCCATCAGCATTTTCTGATGCTCCCCTGTAGTTATGCTCTCTAAGACTTCAGAATTTGAGTTAGATCCTTTAGGATTTGAAGAATCAGAGTTTCCAGAATTATCAGAATTTGGCCCATCAGAACTTGAAGAGCCAGTGACAGATTCTGATGCTTCTTGAGAGTCTTGAGTTGTGGTAGGATCTTCAGCTTGCTCCCCCTGGACAGGTGCATTTTCCTTTGGAGTTGTTACCACAGTTTCAATGACATCAGAACTTAACTCGTCAGAACTTACAGGATCAGAGTTTAAGTCATCAGAATTTACAGAATCAGAATTTAAATCTTCATTTTCAAATCTCAGTTGATCACGATCATTGAAATCTTCAAGTCCAGTAATCTTCTTATCATCAAAAGATACATTGTTAGATTCCATGACAGCCCTTGTTCTTAAATTATAGACTCTGAATGCTTTTGTGGAAAGTGGATATCCAACAAAAATTCCTTCATCAGCTTTTAGATCAAATTTTGACAGCTGTTCAGGATGAGTCTTAAGAACAAAACACTTAAAACCAAATACATGAAAATATTTAAGATTTAGCTTCTTTTTCTTCACCATCTCATACGGTATTTTTCCATGCTTGTTTATTAGTGTTGCATTCTATGTAAAACAAGCAGTCTGCACAGCTTCAGCCCAAAAGTAGGTTGGTAGCTTTGCTTCATCAAGCATAGTTCGTGCAGCTTTTATGAGAGTCCTGTTCTTTCTTTCTACAACTCCATTTTGCTGTGGAGTTCCAGGTGCAGAAAATTCCTGTTTAATTCCATGCTCCTTGCAGAACTCTTTCATGATTGAATTCTTAAACTCAGTGCCATTATCACTTCTTATAATTTTAACAGAATCTTTGACCAACTTATCCAGCAGTCTAACATGATCAGTTAGAGTAGATGCAGTTTCATTCTTCTTGTGCAAGAAATACACCCAAGTGTACCTTGTGAACTCATCCACTATAACCATAGCATATTTCTTCTTTGCAATAGACATGACATTGACTGGACCAAATAGATCAACATGTAGTAGGTGATAAGGCTCAAGAATTGAAGATTCGCTTTTGCTCTTGAAAGAAGATTTTCTTTGTTTTGCCTTTTGACAAGAATCACAAAGGCCATCAGGAGAAAATACTGATTTTGGCAGTCCTCTCACAAGATCTTTCTTTACTAGCTCATTTCTGTTGTTGAAATTCAAATGAGAGGGTCTTTTGTGCCAATTCCAGCTTTCTTCAATTGATGCTCTACTTAACAGATAGATTGCAGAACCATCAGAACTTGTTGAAAGTCTGGCTTCATAAATGTTACCATGCCTGTAACCTTTTAGAACCATTTTTCCTGTAGAATTGCTTACAACTTTACAGTGTTCTTCCAAGAAATCCACATGATAACCTCTGCCACAGATTTGACTCACACTTAGGAGATTGTGTTTAAGTCCTGAGACAAGAGCTACTATTTCAATGATGACATTCCCAAGATTGATATTGCCATATCCCAGAGTTTTTCCCATGTTGCCATCTCCATAAGAAACTTCTGGGCCAGCTTTCTCCACAAAGTATGATAGTAGGGCTTTATTTCCAGTCATATGTCCTGAACATCCACTGTCCAGCACTAGAATGTTTTTCCTGATGCCCTGCAATCACAAAGACCACTAATGGTTAGTTTTAAGGACCCAGACTTGCTTGGATCCTTTGGCCTTTTTAAGTTTGTTAGCATTTGCAGCGGATTTAATTTCAGAATTTATGCTAACATTCTGTTTATCAGAGTTTATATCAGACTTTGCATCAGACTTTACACTAGAAGGAATTAAAGTAACTTTCTTCAAAGAAGGTTTTATTTGATAATAGTCATAGTACAGACTATGATATTCCTTACAAGTATAAATGGAATTCCATAAACTACCAGAATGAAAACAAGGATTTTGTGGTTTAAACCTAACAGACTGACTCTGAACTCCTGATCTAGGAGGTAAAGAGTTTATATCTTTATTCTTCCTGCAAAAAGAAGCAAGATGGTTAGAGTTTCCACAGTTATATCATTTCTTTCTGGGAGCATTAGGAACAGGCATATAATTATTGCTTTTGTTCACACCTTCCTTTCCATTCCTATTTTTCCTAGCTTTATTTACCTTGTTGACATTCCTAATCTCTTTCAGCTTATGCTTAAGCTGCTTCTTTCTCATTAAGCCTATGTTTACTTCAGCTGGTTTATCCTGTTTTAATTTGTCAGAAGTTGACGTTTCCTTAACTTCTGTCACAGTCTCTTTCATCTTTTCAGAATCAAACTTTACAGTTTTTGCTACAAATTTAATAGGATTTACCTTTGGCTTAGCAGTCTGTTTAACAACAATTGGCTCAATTTATTCAATTCCTTTCTCACTTTTATCATCTCCATAACCTAAGCCCTTTTTCCAATTTCCACTACTTAATAAATTCTGAGTTGTTCTACCAGAGTTAGTCCAAGTTCTCATAATCTCTCTTTCCTTTCCTAAGTCAGCTTTTAGAGATTCATTCAATTTTAACACTTCATCTCTAACATATAAAGCATCATCTTTTTCTTCTTTAGTATGATGAAGAAAAGAACTAACTCCTTTTCTAAATAATTATTTCTCTTTTTATAAGCAAGATTTTCAGATGTTAATCTTTCACATGTTAAAGTCTGATCTCTATAACTAATAAACATGGTTTTAAGATATAATCTCAACTCAGTAATATCATCAGTATGAAAGGCATAAGTTATTTGAGGTACCTTCAATTCAGCAGTTTCAGGACTGCTATCAGCATTTTCCATCAGGGCATAGTTCACCTCATGTTCAGAATCTGAAGTGTATGTCCAGCTTTTCTTCTTTGTGACAAGTGCCTTGCCTTTGTCCTTTTTTCCTTTCTTACAGTCAGGAGATATGTGGCCTCTTTCACCACAGTTGTAGCATTTGACATTGTCTCCTCTGTCAGACTTTCCTCCCTTGCCTTCAGACTTTCTGAACCCTTTCTTATCATAACTTCCACTTTTCTTGTAAAACTTCTTGCCTTTTCTGAATTTCCTGTAGGCTATCTTTGTGATACCCTTTACCATAAGAGCACACAATTTCATCATATCTTCATCATCATCTATTTCAGGTAACCTTTTAGTTTCTGAATCATCATCATCAGAATATGATGACTCTGAATCAGACTTTATGATGAGAGCCTTTCCTTTGCCCCTTTTTGAGGCAGCCATTTTAGGAGATTCCTCCTCATCCTTAAGAGCAACTGTCCTTGACTTTCTTCCATGCCTCTTGCTCCTTTGATCCATTTCAAGTTCATAAGTCTTGAGCATACCATAAATTTCATCAAGAGTAGTTTCAGTAAGGTCATAGTTGTCTCTTATGGTAGTAGACTTCAAATCCCAATTTTCAGGAAGAGCTAAAAGGAATTTTAGATTTGAATCTTCAAGATCATATTCCTTGTCCACCAGTGATAGATCATTCAAGAGTTTGACAAATCTGTCATATAAGTCAGTTTAAGACTCATCAGCTTTTGAGTCAAAGTGCTCATACTCTTGAGTGAGTATAGTCCTCCTATTCTTCTTGATTGCATCAGTTCCCTAACATCTTGTCTCCAAAGCATCCTATATCTCCTTTGCAGTTTTGCAATTAATTACCCTGTTTAACATGACATTATCAATGTCACTATGCAACAAATGCCTTATCCTTGCATCCTTGGCAATAGATGAGATGTCTTCAGCTGTGTACTCGCCTTTCTCCTTTGGTATGGTCTTTGCTGGTGATCAACAACTACAACAGAGAGCTTGGTAGGCTTATGTGGTCCTTCATTAATTCTATCAAGGTATTCTGGATCTGTAGCTTTCAGAAATATAGCCATCTTCACTTTCCATATGGGATACTCAGAAGGTCTCAGTATGGGAACCCTAATAGTCTCATATCGATTGTGGGTTTGAGTCTTTTGAGTTTCTTCAGTTTTGGTGGGCTTGGTTGGAGTTTGTGCTTCTTCAGACATGATTGTTTGGATCTTTACTGTATGTGTGTTAACAGAAAAGCTCTGATATAAATTATTAGGTCACACAACACTATAGAAGGGGGTTGAATACAGTGTTTATACAATCAAATCGATTTAACACAAGTATGTAACAAAGATCAAGTATATTGAATAAACTCTGTTACAATAAGAACTGTTGTTCTCTCTCAGTGATGAACAAATATCACTAAGAGCTGCTAGGTTACAATGTATAATCTTCTCGATAATGATAACACATATAATGTAAACCCTAAGTCTGTGTTTATATATTACACAGTTACAAGATAACTTCTAATTGATATGGAATATAATTCTGTCTCCTAAAATATATCAATCGAATATCTTCTACAAGTCTTCCAGTCTTCTAACTCTTTCCATGCATATCTTCTTTTGTTTTATTCTCGATCTTCTACTGTAAATCAACTTCCTTCCTTATATGAAAGTCTTCCCGCACTTAAGTTCTGATATGACCTTAAGTTCTGATATTAAATTCTGACTTCCAGTAAGTCCTGATTTCAGTAAGTCCTGATATGTCCTGTTTGTTAAGATCTGAAAACTAAACATGAATCATATTAGACATGGCATCTCAAATATATCTAACAATCCCCAGACAAGTGTGCAAGCTAGGTTTCCAGGTTGAAATGGAATAAGCTAACGAAAGATATTTGGCTTAGTTTGTGTTAAAAGTTGTAAGACTGTTTTAACTTCAGTTGTAAGATAAATAAATTGGGATTTGGTACGTTGTAATATAAATAAGGTTGTGGCTTGTGGGCATACTTTAAACTGTTGTGATCCATGGATTGTGGTACGTAGGGTCATTGCATATATATTATTTTCATAAACAGGTTTTATATATGGGGTGTGTGTGTGTTATGGACCCCAAACTTCTGACCCGGGTTTGGAGGGCGCCCCAGCTGGCCTGTTTTCCTCCCTTTGCACAGCGACTCAACTCTAGGATTGTGTTGTGTTATTAGGCTCCTTGTCCAAATAATATAATAAAATTTATATATAACCCCACATATTCTCCGATTATTAGAATTTAATGTAAGTAATTATAAGATCCGTCTCCTTTTCTAATTAATAAATAGAATTCAATCACTCGTTCTAGTTCTAATTCCAACTCTTTTAAATTATTATTATTATTGTGACGGCCTCAACCCCGGGGTCCGGAGTTGACGTCACTAAATATAACAAACCACAATTATGAACTACGAGATTATTATTATTACAATAACAAAACCCCAAAACCAAGATCCGCTCTAGGTTCAAGTATGATTTAAGCTACTCACTATTACACAACCAATTATTAATAGTCTAACACACTAACTTATTCAGCAACTCATCAGACCGCACATGGTCTGATACAAACTACCCGAGAGGAGCCGGGCCGAAAGGGGATGAAACTCTGTTAAGACCAGGTCTGATAGATCGTCTAGGCATCTGTGATATATATATATATATGTATATATATAACAGGTTGCAAGGGTGAACATATAATCTCTCAGTAGTACCAACATATGAATAGCAGAGTAAAAATAGTTAATCTGGACAGTTATAGGAACAGAACTATGAAATAGTATAAAAATAATAACCTGTAAATCATTTCAAATCTCTGTCAAGATAATAACATTTAAAACCTATATCACTGATTATCATGCTCTTAATAAAATAACGTAGTTGTGTGCTGTTTAAATACCATAGTCCAATTTTAGCATGATATTCATATTTATAATTCAACTGTATAAACCACTTATTTCGTTACGGGAAGCACAAAGCCAAATAAGATACGTAGTGGATATGTGAAGACAGCTGATCAGGCTATCAACACCAGACAACTCCATCTGTCATCCCATAAACCTGTTCCGGAACTCAGAGACTAGCTAGGTCTCTGACCTGCTGGACTAATCGGTTATGTAGTGTGTGCCACTGAGTTAGCCGCTTACGCAACCTCAATAGGCCACTTTGGCCCCTATGTATCCAATATCTGATTATTTTTATCAAGTTTTCAAATTACTTGTACCTATCCCAGTTTAAAACCGTTCATTTAACAGCACGCATAATTGGTTCACAAATCATTTTCATCGGGATGGGTACCTTTTCGAAGTTACTTTTCCCCAAAAACATGTTATAAACAATTAGTTATAACTACAGGGGATACATAATTTAAAACATTTATGTTCCTGTTCGAAAATAAAGCAACGGTTTATTCATATATATACTGAACCATATATGTATGGTCAGGGTACTTGCCTTGCAAGGATTTCTCGGGATTCCTAGGGTAGCTGCGCTCGACTGGCTTTAGTCCTCGCGAACTTTGACTGGGATCTATAGTAACAGAATACCCTAATTAGTTATACCGACATGCTTGACATCCTCGAACCTAATTATCCCAATCCGATAACTCGACTCGTATATATACACACATATTCACCTCATCGATATTCACAATAAGGGTAAAACAATTTATATCGTATAATACACTTCTCGTATTTAAAATAATTTTTAGAAAAATTTGGACAGCGACTCTTCTATTTATTGGACTACCCGTCGAAACATAATCGACGTCCACAATACAACAATGACAATTCTACTTTCGAATCTCAATACGACTTTTAAACTAAATAATTATTTACGTTCCGAAAACTAATTTTATGAACTAATTTATTTGTTTTATAAATTTAGGACTCGAATTAAAATCATCACCGTCCACCGTCGACTCGCCGAAACTCATCGGTGACGGCGGCAAAATTTATTTGTGCCCGATAATATTCGGGTGTCCAAATATATTCTGCTGATTAAATCATATTTTTCCTGCTCGAAAAATATATTTTTATTCGCAAAAATTAGTCATAATTTCCTGCAAAATAATAAAAAATATTTCAATCACACACGAATGCATAACACAGCCGAACCAAAACACAACAACCAACACTACACATCACGCGCACACACGCCACCCCCAAACACAAACACTCGCGTAACACACACACATCACCCACAAATCACACACATATACACAGGTATATATATATATATCTATGCACAACAACAACAATCACATAGCCGAAGTACCGATCGGCACCAACCGACCGGAAAAACTCACGGGAGAAACGCGGCGGCGGCGGCAACAAGAAACGGGGGAAACATGGGAGAGACACGGGGAAGAAGGAGAGGAACGGGAGAGAGCGAAGAAAGAGAGAGTCGAGAGAGATAATTGAGAGAGAGAGAGAGAAGAGAGTTCAGATAGAACAGTGAGATCAAGAGGAGAGAGGAAAGATTGAGAGAGACGGGAGTGAAGCAGGGGGTGGGGGTTTGGTTTTGTGTTTTTATTTTATTATTATTTTTTTTCTTTAGCAACAATTGCAACACGTAGAAACACAACCTTATAAAAAACTGACACATAGTTATAAGGATAAATACGGACTTTTCTATAGCCCGGTATATCCCGCAATTTGATTTTAACGAATAAACTTTCGGGCGAAAATAACCCAAAAAATTGCCAAACTAATTTTAAAATTCCCGAAATAAATAAAAACTAATCAAATAAAGTTTTTATAATTTTTAAACATTTTTGGAAAGCAACTCGTACTCGCATTTAACAATTTAACAAACAAACGTGCGGGTGAATTTGATCAGAAAAATTCCCAAAGCAATTTTAAAATTCTCGAAATATTCCGAACTTAATAAAATATGAATTTCATAATTTTTGAAGCATTTTGGAATTAAATACTGAATTTACACATAACTGAAATCAGAAAATTATTTAAGGCTAAATAATTAATGAAATATTGATTTCTAAATTTTATAAAATCCTAAAAATAATTATTGAAATTATAAAATCATTAAGATCATTTTAGAGACAATCCAAATATTTATGAAAGTAAATCTACAATAAAACTACTTTTAAAAATAAAAACAAAACAATACGGCTCAATAATAAATTATACAAATATTCTCTGTACACCAATAATCACACATAAATAACAATATGACAACACACATTTGACAGAACTAAGACACATATTTTATTTACTCAATTATTTAATAATTACATATTTAAATAATACAAAAATATACGAGTCGTTATAATACTAATTATTATTATTATTAAAAAATTACAAATATTACAATTATGACGTGACCAAAGAAACACGCATTGGTCATGTAATATTCATCTTATAAAACATATTTTTACATACAAAAATTATGTAATACATATTTTTCAAATACATATTTTATAATAATAATAAGCACATAATTGTAATTTGCAAAAATTCTAGATGTTACATATATTTTATTATAATCTATAATTCATATTTGTCGCATACTATGTAATAAGTTTATCAAATTATGAAATTTCGGTTTATCGTAAAAGAAATTAAATCCAAAATATTGCAATGGGATGAGATTATTTTCAGTAGTGATAGATATTTCAAAAAAATAGATTTGTCCTGAAATTCTCGTAACGCGATAAATGACGAGATTTAATTTTTTGGCGTGTATATTTATACGTGGAATCCGATATTGTTATTTGAAAAGTTGACAAGTGTGTAGATATTTGAATTTGTTTGGGAATTTTTAACATTTTCCGATTATTTTAGTAATTGAAACATCCTAAAATAAATAGTTGAACCTCTGTTGGTGAGGGCGTAGCTGTATGAACAATATATATGATAACTCAATACTAGAATATGACAGGTAAATAATACTATGTCTACACAAAAGATCAGGAAGAAATGGAGACAAGGCAGATACAAAGAATCAAAAGATTAGAAGAAGGCTTGAAGTCTGTTTACAGGTCACTGAAAGAAGTTCATTAATATGTTCATGCCTCACTGGATAATAAAGGTTAAAGACTTTCAGGGTTTCAGAAATGTTGAAGATTCAGTGTATAAGTGCCACCAGAAGTTTTCAGTATATCAGCATTGATTGAAGATAGACAGTGTTCGAAGTATAGGAATCTAAAGAATTTAAGACATGACACATGAAGAGGTTAAAGAAGACAACTCCATTCTTGAAGTTATACTCACTGAAAGGATTTCATTTATATGTTCAAGCGTCAGTGTATAACTGTGACGGCCTCAACCCCGGGGTCAGGAGTTGACGTCACCAAACACAGCAAACCATAAATATAAACTATAAGATTATTATTATTATTATTATTAACACGACCCCAAAGCCAAGATCCACTCCAGGTTCAAGTATGACTTAAGTTACTCATTATTACAAATCATTTCTTAGAAGTATGACACACTAAACTTAATCATCAACTCATCAGACCGCACATGGTCTGATACTAACTACCTCAGAGGAGCCAGGTCCAGAAGGGGCTGAGACACTGTTCTGCCAAGGCCGGAGGGGTCTTCTAGATATCTGCGATATATATATAACATGTTGCAAGGGTGAGCATATAATCGCTCAGAAGTACCAACATATGAGTATCCAGATAAAAACAGTAAAGTAAACAGTTATAGGAACAGAACTATAAATCAACATGAAACCAATAATCTGCAAATCATTTTGAACAACAGTAATTAAAAGAAACTGGATATCACTGACTAGCATGCTCTTAATAAAAAAAATGTAGTTGTGTGCTTTGTACGTACTAGAGTCCAATTTTAGTATGCTATTCACATTTTTTATTCAACTGTATCAATCACTTATTCCTTTACGGGAATCTCAAAGACAAATCAGATATGTAATGGATATGTGAAGACAGCTGATCAGGCTATCAACACCAGACGGCTCCAACTGCCATCCCACAAACCTGTTCCGGAACTCAGAGACTAGCTAGGTATCTGACCTGCTGGACTAATCGGTTATGTAACGCGCGCAACTGAGTTAGCCTCCTACGCAACCTCACTAGGACACTCTGGCCCCCTATGTATCCCATATCTGATCATTTTATCCATTTTTAAAACACTCGTACCTATCTGATTTTAAAAACCGTTTATTTAACAGCACACGTAAAACTGGTTCACAAATCATTTTCATTCGAGATAGGTACCATTCGAAGTTACTTTACCCCAAAACAGGTTTTAAAAAATTATTTATAACTACAGGGGATACGTAACTTAAAACGTTTCTGTTTCTGTACAAGAATAAGATAACAATTTATTCATATGTACTGAACCATAAAAAGAAATGGTCAGGGGTACTTGCCTTGCAACGCTTTACAGAAACCCTAGGTAGCTTTCACGCTGACTTCGGTTCTTGCGAGACTCGACTGGGATCTACATAACAAGATACCCTAATTAGTTATACTGACATGCTTGATATCCTCAAACTTAACAACCCAATTCGATAACCTGACTCGTATAACGGATATATACATAATCACGTAATCAGTATTCATATAAGGGTAACACGTTTTAAATTATAAAGTACATTTCTCATATTTTTAAAATAAATTTTAGAAACATTTTGACAGAGACACTTCTGTTTATAAGCCTAGCCGTCAAAACATCATCGACGTTAATCCCAACAATTCATAATTCACAATTCACGTCACTATACAATTTTCACAATTACACACTATTTACGTACGAAACCAATCATACGAACCATTTTATTTATTTTATAAATTTAGGACTCAGAATTAATTCATCACCGTCCATCGTTGACTCACCAAAGTTCATCGTCAACGGCGGTAAAATTTGTCGGTGCCCGATAAATTGGGGTTTTCATACGAATTTCACCGATTACAAAAAAAATTCCCGTACAAAAATTATTAATATCATGAATACTTAATCAAATAATAATTGCATAAGAAGGAATTAAAAATTAGTAAAAATAGAAAATCAATTCAGCAACACAGACTGCACAAACACACACACACACTCGCGTGTTTAAGTCATGCCACCAGAATCAACAACCGAAGCACAACAACAACACAGCCAACCACACACACTCACACATATATCACACACACAGATATATACACACATACGTATATGCATATATCAGAGAGACAATAACTAGGAAGCCAGAAAATACACCGGAAAATGGCGGAAAAATACAGGGCAGGAACATCCGAAGAAAGGAAGGAAGGAAGAAGACGGGAGAAAAAGAAAAAAAAAAGAGAACAGAGGAGTAGGAAGTGAGAAATCGAGAGATTGCTAGAGAGAGACAAGATCGAGAGTCCAGCCGAGAGAGATAAAGAGAAATTGATGTTTATTTTCCCCAAATTTAGACTGCAGACATGTATCCTTAATTGTGATACGTGTCGTTCTCTTATTCTACTGCAATTTCACATTCTGCGGGTTTAATTTCACCCCGAGTTTACTTTTTACGAATCAAGTTACGGATAAAACAAACTCAAGAACTTACCAAAATAGTTTTAAAATTTTATAAATATCTCGAAATAATAAATCATAAGTTTCATAATTTTTAAACCATTTTTGGAGCGCAACTTATACTCGCATTTAACGATTAAACGAATCAACGCGCGGGTGAAGTTAATCCCAAAATTTTCAGAAATTATTTTAAAAATTCTGAGAATATTATAAACTACATAAAATATGAGTTTCTTAATTTTTGAAGTATTTTTTTAATTTAATATTGATTTTACAAATAAATGAAATCAGAAAATCATTTAAAGATAAATAATTAATGAAATATTGATTTCTCAATTTTATAAAATCCAAAAATATATTTATTGAAATTATAATATCATAAATTTTTTTTAGAGATAATTCAAATATTTATGAAAATAAAATTGCAATAAAAGCACTTTTAAAAGTGAAACAAAATAATACAACTCGATAATTAATTATACAATTCAACCCTACACGCCAATAAATCACACATATATAATAGTGAATAACACACAGCTGACATAACCAACACACATATTTTATTTAATTAATTATTTAATAATTACACTTTTAAGATAATACAAAATATACGAGTCGTTGTATCCTTCCCCCTTAAAAAGATTCTTTCCTCAGAATCTGATTTAACTAAACAAATGAGTATATCTATCAAGTATGTTTGACTTTAGCTCCCAAGTAGACTCTTCTACTTGAGAATTTTTCCAAAGTACTTTCACTATGGGGATTGACTTATTTCTAAGGACTCGCTCTTTCCGATCTAAAATTTGGATTGGTTGTTCCACATAGGAAAATTTTGGTCGAAGCTCAATTGGTTCATACTCTATAATTAGATTTGAATCAGGAATATATGACTTCAACATGGATACGTGGAACACATTATGAATATGCTGCAACTGCGGCGGCAATGCTATCTCGTAAGCGATTTTCCTTATTTTCTTCAAAACCTCAAATGGTCCTATAAATCTGGGGCTAAGCTTACCTTTTTGACCAAATCGGACTAATCCTTTACAAGGTGATACTTTTAGCAATACCAGTGACCCTACCTCGAAGCTCATATATTTTCGATGCAAATCCGCATTCTTTCTTTGTCTATCCTGGGCTGCTTCCAACCTTTTCCGAATCAATACCACTGCATCTTTGGTCTGCTGAACTAGCTCAGGACCTAACATTTTCTTCTCTCCTACTTTATCCCAATACAATGGTGATCTACACTTGCGCCCATACAAGGCTTCGTAAAGCGGAATCCCAATGTTGGCATAATAGCTATTGTTGTACGAAAATTCAATAAAAGGTAAGTGTTCATCCCAATTTCCCTTGAAATCCAAAGTACCAAACTCTTAACATATCTTTTATGGTCTTAATTGTGCTCTCACTTTGACTGTCTGTCTGATGATGATAAGCGATACTCATATTCAACTTGGTTCCTAGATATTCTTGGAACTTGATCCAAAACCTTGAATTAAATCTCGGGTCTCGATCTGATATAATGGACACAGGAACTCCATGCTTGGTCACTATTTCATCCAAATACAACTTAACTAGCTTTTCCAAAGAATACCTTCCGTTAATTGGGAGGAAATGTGATGACTTTGTCAATCTGTCAATGATTACCCAAATAGCGTCATGATTAGCTCTCATCTTTGGCAATCCCACCATAAAATCCATTGCAATCTCTTCCCACTTCCACTGGGGAATCTCCAAAGGTTGTAATAATCCACTTGGCCTTTGATGTTCTTCTTTTACCGTTTGGCACACGTGGCATTTGCTAACCCAATTTGCAATATCCTTCTTAATTTCGGGCCACCAGAAGTTTTTCTTCAAATCTTGGTACATCGTAGTGCTACCAGGGTGGATAGAAAACAGAGAATTATGTGCTTCATGTAAAACTTCATTCTTCAGTTCCGTCACATTTGGGATCCAAATTCTAGAAGAGAATCTAAGCATAGCTTGGCTATCCTATTGGGTGCATAGTTCTTCTCCTGTCAGGTTATCCAATTCTTGCTCCATAACTCCCTCTTGACATCTTTTAATCTTATCCATTAGTGCTGGTTGGAAGGTAATCTCGTATAGTTCCTCTGTACCTTCTCTTGGTACCCGAACTTTAATTTCCATCTTTTCTAAGTCTCGTGCTAATCCTTCCGCAATCTGAACCATATTCAGTTTCTCTTTTCTGCTCAAGGCATCAACCACCACATTGGCCTTACCTGGGTGATAGTTAATGGAACAGTCGTAATCCTTGATTAACTCCAGCCATCTTCTCTGTCTCATGTTCAAATCCTTTGGAGTGAACATATACTTTAAGCTCTTGTGATCCGTGTAAATATCACACTTTTTTCCATACAGGTAATATCTCCACAGTTTCAAAACAAAGATTATAGCTGCCAACTCGAGATCATGGACTGGATACTTCTGCTCATGAGGTTTCAATTGTCTGGAGGCATTAGCGATGACTTTGTCGTGTTGCATCAGTACACAACCTAAACCTTTCAAAGAAACATCACTATAAATCACAAAATTTCCCGTCTCATCTGGTAATGCTAGTATTGGGCTGACACTAGTCTATTCTTCAGTTCTTGGAAGCTTTCTTCACACTTCTCTGTCCAATTGAATTTCTCATTCTTCTTAGTTAACTTGGTTAATGGAGATGCTATCTTAGAGAAATCCTTTACAAATCTTCGATAATATCCTAGTAGCCCAAGAAATTACTTCTGTCAGAGTTTTTGGTTGCTCCCTTTTCGATACGGCTTCAATCTTCACATGGTCTACTTTGATACCTTCTTTACTTACCACATGTCCAATAAAATGTACCTCTGTCAACCAAAACTCACACTTGGAAAACTTCGCATACAGTTATTTTTCTCTTAACCTTTGAAGGGCAATCCTTAGGTACATTGCGTGATCTTCTGGATTTTTTGAACAAATGAGGATGTCATCAATAAATACAATAATAAACTTATCCAAGTACTCCTTATACACCCGATTCATTAAATACATAAAAGTCATCGGTGCATTAATCCAAATGACATCACTAAGAACTCATAATGGCTATACCTCGTTCTGAATGCAGTCTTGGGTATATCTTCAGTTGGTGGTAGCCAGATCTTAAGTCGATCTTTGAAAAATAGCATGCTCCTTTAAGCTGATCAAATAAATCGTCAATTCTCGGCAAAGGATACTTGTTCTTTATTGTCAACTTGTTCAGCTCCCTATAATCAATGCATAACCTCAAACTTCCGTCCTTCTTCTTTACGAATAACACTGGAGCACCCCTCGGAGAAACACTTGGTCGGATGACTCCTTTATCTAATAGTTCCTGAAGTTGCTTGGCCAATTCCTTCATTTCCATTGGAGCCATTCAGTATGGAGCTTTGGAAACTGGTTCACCTCCTGGTATCAAATCAATGGAGAACTCTATTTCTCGATCAGGTGGTAATCCCGAAAATTCTTCCGAAAAGACGTCAGGATAATCTCTTACTATGGGAATCTTATCCAAGGTATGGGTCTCTTTCTTAGTGTCCACCACATGAGCCAAATATGCTTCACATCCTTGCCACAACAATTTCTTTGCTTGCAGTACTGAAAGAAACTTCTTATCCTGCTTCTGTCCTTGATAGCTTATCCTTACATTATTTGTTGTATACATAACAACTCTCTTTTTGTTGCAGTCAATAGTTGCCTTATACTGAGACAACCAATCCATGCCTAGAATAACATCGAATTCTCCTAACACAAAAGGTATTAGGTCAACAGGAAAAGAATGTCATGAAATCTCTATGGAGCATTTAGGACAAAATTGACTTACATGCACTTTATCTTATTAGCCACCTCTATGGTCAAAAGTTCATCTAAGTCTTCCAACATTAATTGCATTTTATTCACACAGTTCATGGATATTAAAGATTTAGATGCTCCCGAATCAAATAGAACATTAACAGGTATGAAATTAAGAGAAAGCGTACTTGCAACTACTAATTCTGAGCCGGAGATTTCGTAGTCATCTTAAAGGTTCTAGCTCTGGAGGTACTTGTTGCTGGTCCCTGAGATGCACTTCTCCCTACGCTGTCCTGGGTAACTGATCTGCAATTCTAAGCAATATGCCCTACTTTGCCGCAGCTAAAACAAGTTACTCTTTGGTTCTCAAATTTGCACTTGGTGGAGTAATGACCCTTCTGGCCACACTTGAAACAGTTGACGTTCTCTCTGCATTGACCAATGTGCTTTTTTCCACATGTCTTCAGTCGATCACCGGCTTGTTGGACTTTGTTGGCGTAGAACTGATGAAGGTAGTACTGGGCCTAGCATGTGGGAAATTCTGTCTCCAGAACTTCCTGTCTCTATTCCTTCCAAATCGTCGCTGAAACTTCTGACTTACTCCTTCTTGTTCTGACTTTGCGGGACCACCTTCAAACTTTCTTTTCTTCTCACCTTTTTCCTTAGCAGCTAACCTCTGGTCAATTTCTATTACTAAGTCAGCCTGAACTATCGAAATATACGTCTTGAGTTGTAAGGCTACAACTCCACTCCTAATCTCTGGCTTCAATCCTTGTTGAAACCGCTTCGCTCTTTGAGCTTCCGAACTTAAATACTCTGGTTCTATACGAGCCAACTCCGTGAATTTGGATTCATACTCTGTGACGCTTCTGTCCCCTTAATTCAACTCTAAAAATTCCATCTCCATCTGACTCTGGAGATAATCCGGGAAATATTTTTCCAAGAACAGTTCTGTAAATCGGGTCTAGGGAAGAGGACCTACTCCTTCTAACGCTCGTGTAGACTCCCACCAATAGTTTGAACCATTTTTCAGGAAATAACTAGCATAATATGTCTTTAAATCCTCACTCATCTTGGTGAGTGGAAAAGACTTCTCCATTTCCTTCAACCAGATCCTGTCAGCAACAGGATCCACTTCACCTTTAAATTCCTGGGGTTACACAGCCTGGAAAGACTTAAAACTAATAGCTTGGGTCGCCCCCCTCATCTGGTGCTGTTGTTGGATCTGTAGTTGCTGCTGTTGGATATGTTGTTATTGTTGTTGTTGTTGTATGAGCTGATGTTGTTGTTATTGTTGTTGCTGAAATTGTTGTTATTGGAATTGTTGTTGATGTTGGGCCAGCTGAGTAGACTGCTGACACAACAAATCTATCAATTAACTAATGGAGGGATCCCTAGCATGTCCGTTGTTGGGTAGAGGATTCTTCTTTGGTGGAATTCTCCTGAAACATAGCAGTCATACATAAGAAAAGGGATTGCTCCACATAGTTTATACATATGTATCAGGAGAACCTGTGACGCCCTCCAAACCCAGGTCAGAAGTTTGGGGTTCACAACACACACACACAATTTATATAAACCTGTATATAAAATATTATATGCATTGACCCTTCTTTACACAACTACGGATCACAATAGGTTAAAGTATGAAAATAAGCCACAACCTTAACTTTTATTACATCGTACCCAATCCCAACTAGTTCAACTTATAACTAATAGTGATGTCATTCTTATAATCTTTCATAACTCATACATAATAATAAGTTCCTGCTAGCTCGATCCAACTTAACCTGAAATCCTAGCTCGCATACTGGACTAGGAATCCTCGTTACCAACAACTTCCTTTTCAACTATTGAAAATATAAAAAGGTTTGCAAGACTGAGCTAACTAGCTCACAAAGTCATAATAGCAATAACTGAGGTTAAACAATGACCAATTGAAATGATTCAAAAGAATCAAGTTTCTGGATAAGCAATGATTAGAATTGGATATTCACTTTTTATTTTAAAAACCAAGGTTAGGCTGCTGATCAGTCACGCACTAACCCCGAGCAAGGCACACAACTCTTCTCTCTATACTGGATCCAATGCACGCATTGGTCTATTATGACCACGAATCTGGTCTGACCACGAATCTGGTCTGACCACGAATCTGGTCCACATTTACAAAACCGTCCAATTCTAAAATAATTCAATATGATAACCTTTGTAATTTAATAAAAACAGAATTATCATTAACATTGATAAAGCATTTATCTCAGAGCATAAAACATTTCACAGGTATCACCAGGGTATATCAAGGTGTAAATATGAAGAATGACTTCAAGCCTGATGAAGAATCAATTATCTGATGAACAATGGTTCAATGATAATACAGGGTATAGATTTTTGATGTCATGGGGTATTCCAGGGTGTATAAGTTTCTGTATGCTCAAGAAATTCTGTTGTAATAATTTGTTTATGGTGTGTATGTATTTGTGGAATAGTATTGTATTTGTATGGTTTAATATCTGGGAAATCAACCGTTGGTTATTTACAAGAAATAAAGCTTACAACTCAAATTTAATGATATGATCAGGGTTCAAGATTGAATAGTTTAAAGCGCTTGCAATATAAAACATGATTTATTTTGAATACTAGCAACATGTTATGAGAAAGTTCGAAAACATTTGCAATATATCTTGAAGAAGGTTCAGAAGTACTTGCCTTATCACAGTTGATTTCCAACTTTACTTGTACTCATCTAACAGTTTTACTTTTCAAACACTTTCCTTCTTTTTCTATGCCTTACTTCTATTCATCAATCACTTGCCTTCTCCTTCTACGCTTCAGTTCTATTTACGGATCACTAGCTTTCTTTTTCTATGCCTCGCTTACTCTGCTAGGCATCACAAGTATCTTTCAGTATTCAATCTCATATTATTTTAATCGTCATATAGACGTCACAAGCTTCTATCTACCCTTCGTTTTACCCAAATCCGATTTACGGATTGAAAGTTACAGCAAAAATCATCAAACAATAACCACATAGGCATATAACACATTAATCAGATAGCACGTAACACATAGCACGCATTATATTCGATCAAAATAATTTTTCTAATAAGATTCAGGGTAAAAATGATTTTTCAGGTATTTAATACGAATTTTTGAATATTTTTCGGAATTAAAACAAGTCTCCAAATTATTTTATAATTAAATAATAGGGTTCGAACACCCGAATCTGACCTTAAACTAATTTTATAATAATTATCGAGTTTTGAAAATAATTTAAAATAATATTTTAAAACTCGAAATTATTTTTCAAAATTTTCAAATCAAATTAAATTATTAAATCTAATTATTAAATCAATTAAAGTTAATTAGTAATTAATTAAATTAATTAATCAATAAATACTAGATTAATCGATTAATTAAAATGTTTTAAAACTATTTAAAATTAATTAATTAAATAATTCAGATTTTTTTATAAATAAATAATTAAAATAATTTTCTGGATTTAAAACAAATAAAATGATTTGTAAAATAATAAAAATATCATTTTTAAAATAATTTAAAACAGAAATCCATTTTTTATAAATTTTTAAAACAGGAGGGACTAAACTATAAGTTTGGATAAACTATAGGGGTAGTTCTGTAAATTTGTCATCCCCGTCGCCGGTTGCCGTCAGAACGCCATTAACGGCGATCTGAGCTTTTCTGGCGACGTTCAAAATCACTTTGAACATTATCAAATTATGCAGGTCATCAGTTCCTTATACCAGGAACCTATTTGTACCAAAAACGTGATCAAACACGTAGTGAATCAACCGGAAATTCCATCGGAATTTTCCACCGCCATTCGAATCGTTTTTTCGGCGAAGCTCAATTAGAGCAATCCAGGAATAGTTTGTTAATGTGCTATACATCATTCGATCTGTCTTTTCACGATCTACAAAATGGTGTAATCAATTTACAACAATAACCCCAAACAAAGAAATACCCAAATTTCAATTAAGAATATTCAAACACAAAAACCCTAATTTTTAATTTCGAGAATCAAACTCAATTTTCTACATGTTAATGAACTCCAAATTAGTCATATAATATACCAAAATGACCAGGAAGGAAAGATCTACACGATTCAATCATCAAATCACACAAACAATATCAAGAACAAAAATTCATATTTTACTCCTTAATTAATTAGAATTAAAATAAATAAATAAGAAATTTACCTTAATTTATGCACTAAAATGGTTGATTGATTCAGAAAGAACTTTTCGAGAGTTTTGATTTGATATATGTCACACTTGAATCAGAGTTTGATAACGCTTTCGTTTGTGCGTATGATTTTCAAGAACGTAACCTTTAATTGGGGTTTTCTCTGTATTTCACTATATTTTACTGACTGATTATGATTATACGAATAAAATAAAATAATAAAAGGGTTTTATATATTTATGGAATATTGGATCGTGCTGGATCATATTGGATCGATAAATTAGTTACTTAGCCTCTAAGTAACTGCAAAAACAATCCATTTTGATACCCGTATTGGATAATAATCCAAATCGGGCTTCTTATAAAACATTTTAAATGAAAATAATGTAATAATAGCCCGTATTTCGAGAACGAGTTTTGTTGATATATTGAAATGATTATCGTATTGAAAATTGTACACTAGAACGCGTACGGGTCAAACCGTGATCCGGATTGAAAAAGTTAAAACACAGAAAATGTTCAGAATATCCAGATTAGGTTAGCAAAGAGTTTTCGGAAGAGTTTCGGGTTGTAAAAACGCAAGAACGGTTGAAGTTGGACGATTCCCGGTTTTATAAAATAGTTTTGTAATTATTCAGAAAATAATTATTATATCTGTAAATCATTATAAAATCATATAACGATCCAAAAATTACCAGAAAAATATCACAATTATCTATATTTTCTTCTGGACATATTAAAATTAACATACTTATATATTATCACATATAAACATATAAATATAAAATATCAATCATCAGATAATTCACCACAATTCACATAATAATCATATAATAATCATTTATTCATAAAATAATTACACGCGATATCCCGGATATTATAGTGCTTCCACTAAGACAATATCTTCATCCTCAGTTAATTGGATCCATCCTGAGTGAATGATTATATTCTAGAAATACCAGCAACAGAGGCAACAATAATAGTAACAACAATAATAACAACGCACAAATATATGAAAACTGAACGACATAATAAAGCAGCTACTATATAACAATCATACATAAATCCAACTGATACAACTGATATCCAACTAGAAAACCATCTGAGTACACAAAAAAATTGGCTGACATAACAGCCTCCGACTAGTACAAACTATAATAATATAATGTACATATATAAAGAAAACAACTATAGAAATCCTGAAGAACCAACTCTGAGCTTTGTCTGACACCGCTGCAACTCTACTTTAATCTAACCACTACCACTGCCACCAATAGAGCCTAACTCGAACACCAGCCAGTTAACCAGGTCTTGGTACTGAATGTCCCTAAAATCTGAGCTAATAAAAGAGTCAATAGACCTAGCTCACTCCACAACGGTCTGAGTCAAAATCCTCACTCAAGCCTAAATATCAGGTGAAGGGACAGGGATGCCCTAAAAAGGTCCAACTGGCACTCGATCGAGGTGTGCGGCCAGCTCCGGGCTCTGCTCTCTAATGAAAGACCTGTTCACCGCCCGATGAACATGATAAGGAATCGGAGAAGAGGTACCTGAAAGGAGCAGATGAAGGAACCGGAGGTCTAGAGGAAGAAGAACTGGGTCCACAACCTGGTGGAAAATCCCTAACAGCAGATACTGATCTCCGTACCCAACGAGGACGGGCACTAGGTCCTGACATATCCCTCAGTATAAACGGGGGCACTGGGGGGAGGCAATGGAGTCTACTCAGCTACCACATCTAAAGTCCTCTCTAATTTGGAACTGTCTGAGTCTGATCTGTTCTCCCGGGATGGAGAATTGGAGATCACTATAGGCCACTTCCAATAATATAAATATACAGGAAAGACATAACAAGGTTAAGGCAGTTCTATCAAAACATCAATAGGTGCCAGGATAACGCCGTCGGAACCCTCGACTGACTCTAAGGTTTACTCCGCTACAAGAGTTGTTGAATCACACCTTAAGACATAGTTTCTTTACCTTTTTGACTCAATCCCTAACCTAAATCAGTGACTTGAACTTGTAGCTTTGATACCAACTGTGAAGGCCTCAACCCCGGGGTCAGGAGTTGACGTCACCAAACACAACAAACCAGAAATATAAACTACAAGATTAGTATTATTATACTAACATGACCCCAAAGCCAAGATCCGCTCCAGGTTCAAGTATGACTTCAGTTACTCATTATTACAAACCATTTACTAAAAGTCTGACATGCTAAACTTAATCAGCAACTCATCAGAGCACACATGGTTTGATACTAATTACCTCAGAGGAGCCAGGTCCAGAAGGGGCTGAGACACGGTTCTTCCAAAGCCTGAGGGGTCTTCTAGACATCTGCGATATATATATATAACAGGTTGCAAGGGTGAGCATATAATCACTCAGCAATACCAACATATGAATATCCAAATAAAAATAGTAAAGTAAATAATTATAGGAACATAACTATAAATCAACTTGAAATCAGTAATCTGCAAATCATTTCGAACAACAGTAATTAAAAGAAACTGGATATCACTGACTAGCATGCTCTTAATAAAAAAAACGTGGTTGTGTGATGTGTAAGTACCAGAGTCCAATTTTAGCATGCTATTCACATTTGTTATTCAATTGTATCAATCACTTACTTCTTTACGGGAATCTCAAAGCCATATCATATACGTAATGGATATGTGAAGATAGCTGATCAGGCTATCAACACCAGACGGCTCCAACTGCCATTCCACAAATCTGTTCCGGAACTCAGAGACTAGCTAGGTCTCAGACCTGCTGGACTAATCAGTTATGTAACACACACAACCGAGTTAGCCTCTTACGCAACCTCACTAGGCCACTTTGGCCCCCCTATGTATCCCATATCTGATCGTTTTATCTAGTTTTCAAAACACTTGTACCTATCTCATTTTAAAAATCGTTCATTTAACAACACACGTAAAAATGGTTCACAAGTCATTTTCATTCGAGATAGGTACCTTTTGAAGTTACTTTTCCCCAAAACAGGTTTAAAATAATTATTTATAACTACAGGGGATACGTAATTTAAAACATTTATGTTCCTGTACGAGAATAAGATAATAGTTTATTCATATGTACCGAACCATAAAAAATGGTCAGGGTTACTTACCTTGCAACATTTTACAGATACCCTAGGTAGCTTTCACGGTGACTTCGGTTCTTGCGAGACTCGACTGAGATCTACAATAACAGAGTACCCTAATTAGTTATACTGACATGCTTGATATCCTCAAACTTAACAACCCAATTCGATAACCTGACTCGTATAACGGATATATATATATAATCATGTAATCAGTATTCATATAAGGGTAAACGTTTTATATTATAAATTATGTTTCTCGTATTTTTAAAATAAATTTTAGAAAAATTTTGACAGCGACTCTTCTGTTTATAAGCCTACCCGTCCAAACATCATCGACATCAATCCCAATAATTCACAATTCACGTCACAATACAATTTTCACAATTAGACAACTATTTACATACGAAACCAATCATACGAACCATTTTATTTATTTTATAAATTTAGGACTCAGAATTAATTCATCACCTTCCACCATTGACTCACCGAAGTTCATCGTCAATGGCGGTAAAATTCGTGCGTGCCCGATAAATTCGGGTTTCCATACGAATTTCACCGATTACAAAAAACAATTCCCGCACAAAAATAGTTATATCATGAATACTTAATCAAATAATTCCTGCATAAGAAGGAATTAAAAATTAGTAGAAATAGCAAATCAATTCGGTAACACAAACTGGACAAACACACACACACTCGCGCGTGTAAATCACGCGCCACCAGAATCAACAACCAAAGCACAACAGCAACACAGCGAACCACACACACTCACACAGATATCACACACAAAGATATACACACACATACATATATGCATATATCAGAGAGACAAGAACTAGGAAGTCAGAAAATACATCGGAAAATGGCAGCAAAACACAGGGCAGGAATAGCCGAAAAAATGAAGGAAGAAGACGGGAGAAAAAGAAAAGAAAAGGAGAGAGAACAAAGGAGTAGAAGGAGAGAAATCGAGAGATTGCTAGAGAGAGACAAGATCGAGAGTCCAGCCGAGAGAGACAAAGGGAAATTGATGTTTATTTTCCCCAAATTATAGACTGCAGACATGTATCTTTAATTGTGATACGTGTAATTCTCTTATTCAACTGCAATTTCGCATTCTACGGGTTTAATTTCACCCCGAGTATACTTTTTACGTATCGAGTTACGGATAAAACAAACTCAAAAACTTACCAAAATAGTTTTAAAATTTTATAAATATCCCGAAAATAATAAAACATAAGTTTCATAACTTTTAAACCATTTTTGGAGCACAACTTATACCCGCATCTAACGATTAAACGAATCAACGCGCGGGTGAAATTAATTCCAAATTTTCAGAATTTTTTTTAAAATTCTCAGAATATTATAAACTACATAAAATATGAGTTTCGTAATTTTCGAAGCATTTCTGAATGTAATATTGATTTTACCAATCAATGAAATCAGAAAATCATTTAAAGATAAATAATTAATGAAATATTGATTTCCCAATTTTATAAAATCCCAAAAATATTTATTGAAATTATAAAATTATAAAAATAATTTTAGAGACAATTCAAATATTTATGAAAATAAAACTACACTAAAATCACTTTTAAAAGTGAAATAAAATAATACAACTCGATAATTAATTATACAATTCAACCCTACACACCAATAAATCACACATATATAATAGTGAACAACACACAACTGACATAACCAACACACATATTTTATTTAATTAATTATTCAATAATTACACTTTTAAGATAATATAAAATATACGAGTTGTTATAATAGTGAATGAAATATTTAAGATTGTAATAACAATGAAGACGTTGTCTAAGTACCAGAAAGGATTCCAGTTAAAATACAGTTGTTTATTGACAGTTAGTGTTCAAAGCGATAAAGTTGCTGCAAGTTTAACAATATAATCAAAGCTAAAATACGAAGACCTGAATCGAAGTTAGTCATCTGTGAACCAGACCAGTTGCACTAGGCGTCAACGATTCATAAATGGAATAGGAGTATTATTTATAGAAAAATTGTTAAGTTGAAGAACATGTTGAATTGAACGTTTATCTATTAAAGTACTAGAAGAGGTGTACAGGGTATCTAGCTTAACAGCTTGAGGAATTGGCCTAGTTCAAAGTTTAATTGTTAACTTAAATAAAAAATTTCAATGGACTTTAATATAGTTTATTTCATAAAATTAAAATGATTTATTTCATAAACTTTAAATAAGTTTATTTTATAAATCTAAATTAGTTTATTTATATAAATTATATTTAAGTTTATTTAATAAATTAAATAAGTTATACTTTAAACTTAAATAAGAAAATGAGCTGACCATTTGTTTTTAAGTGTACATGCCTACTTGGTAAGTATCGCAACTAAGAAAATGGCTAAGGAAATCTACTCATGATCCCTCTAGTCGGCACTTAAAGTAATTATAAGGGAATTGGGTTTCCTGGATGCAACTTAGTTAAAAAAACTATGTAAATGAAGTATACTAGGTGGTGGTGATCGCAACTCAAGAAAATAAAGGCTAAAGAAGTCTTTTAGTCGCCACTTACTTGGAAAATTCATATTTAACCAAGGCAAATACTCTCCTAGTACACGCAAGTAAAGAAATGAACATCTCTAGTCGCTAGTCATCTCTCAGCCACAATTCTATTGGAAACATAAAATTTGGAAGGCTCAAAATCAGCCACGTAAATTAATTTATGTACAAAAGTCTACACTTGAAGCAGATGCATTTCAGTTGTTCTGTTCATCTTCTCTCTCATAAGAGCTGGAGATTTGAAGCAAAGAGAGACAGAGGAGATACACATTCCAATTGATATCCGTTAATCTTCTCACCGGAGTAACATTATTATGCCCGATTTAATTATTGTATATTCACAGGGGCTATTGTAAATGTTACCTGGTAATTAAATCCTTAGACAAACAAATGTTAAATATTTGTATAAGATTTAATTTCTTGATCTTTGTAGTAGCTAGGAACTTTGTTGTTCTTGGATTGTAGCCGGTTAAATTATTTACCGGAGTATAGAAACCCCTCGCGAATTTATATCTGAATCTATATTTCGTCGGATATCTTCCGCTCCTCATTTTATTATCCTAAATACTATTCACCTTAAGAACACGGAACCACTAACCGAACGCTAAATTATTTATTCGCAAATGATTCGAAAGAATTTTTTAATTTAGTGAGTGTCGTATTCAACCCCCCCTTTATACGATACTTTGGGACCTAACAATTGGTATCAGAGCCTGCTGGTTGATATACAAATCAGGATCCTTAGGTCATTGTAACTCAGTATGCAGAAGCTGTTTGAACTCCAATTGACGAGAGGCCTTGATGAAATAAATTTATTTTATTAATTTGAATTTACATAATTTATTTTATAAACTTTATTTAGCAAATTTATCTTATAAATTTAATTTAAATAAGTTTATGTTATGAACTTAATTTAAATAATTTATTTCATAAATTTGATTTAATAGTATTTATTATTTAAATTTTATTAAATAAAGTTTTTAATTTAAATTAATTTTTTAGGTCTCCTTTTTCTAAATTGGCTGCCATTTCTTGTTCACTTCGGCAACAAATTTGGTAGGTTTGTTTTGTAGGGGATGTACGAGTTTTGCTAGTTTCCATTCTTTGGCAACCAAATTTGGTTAACAAATTGTTTAACCATTCCGAGTGTCAACGTCCTGGAAAGCACACGCAAAACAAACATTTACAAGGCAAATTGATTTTTTTTATACACGCGCCTGGTTTAAGGAGAAGTACCGTACACGCGCCTGTCAAGTTCAGGAAGCCAGCGCGGGACGCTGTTTTACACGTGCGAAAAAGGGAGAAAAACAGCTGCTCACCTGGTACTACTTGCACGGTAACCGACGACAACTGATTCCCTCGGTAACTTGCGACAACGGCTTCCCTTGGTATCTTGCGACGCATGCTTCACCTGTACATCAAGTGTAATTTGGCTAAGTAAAGGAGTTGCGCAGTAATCGCAAATTGGGAAAAAATTTGAAGTACATTACTTACTTGCGTCTCCAGTGATCCAAGTGACACACCTTGTCGCAAGTAAAAATTTGGCGCAAGCTAGCATTTAAACTAATTGGGTGGCCTTCTGATTATAAGAGTTCAATTCTGTAGCCGCCAATTTTTTTTTGTTTTTAATGTATTTACTTTTTCAAAAAATTTAAAATTCTTAAATTTAGTTTTTTTAAAATATTAATTTACGTTTTATTTTAATTTTTAAGAAAATTCGAAATTCTTGAAAATTAAATTTTTCGTAAATATTTATTTTTGATTGATTTATTTTCTAAGAAATATAATTTTTTTAGAAATTTAATTTTTTCTTAAATATTAGATTAAGGGTTCTCAAGGGATTGATAGACTCAGGATTCCTCCGGGCTTTAAAGATGATTTTAAACTTTCGAAGAAAATGAAGACCTTGTGTTATTCAGACTGAAAATTCCTAAACATAAAAATTAAAGATAATGGTTTTCTTATTTCAATGACACTGATTTCAAGACCTACGGAAGAAAATTGTGGAATTTTCTCAAAGGCTTACTCAATAGGATACAACTGGATTTTCAGATGCGGGAAAAGAATGAAGTTTCTACGGGTACAATTTTCTCGAAGATTTTAACACAACTCTAATTGTTCCAGATTATACAGTTACACAGTGGTTTGTACCAATCCTACCTTTATCCGGGAATCAAAGAGATCATATAGGCAGGAATTGAGGAGGCCAAAGAGAATAGTGGGGACATACAAACATCTCAGTTACATGCATTATAGTTGAAACCTCGGGATAGAATGTAAGAGTTACTGTTAGCTGAATCAGAGGAAGCTCAGGTAGATTAAAGTGAATTTTACACTTTAAGAAGACTCGAGGGACTGGACTACAAGGCAGTATTTTACATGTCAGGGAAGTTTAGTCGCGGTAGATTCACAAGGAGTACTTAAGCTATATCCAAGGATCAAGCCTATCTATTCCAAAGCAAGGACTTTTCAGGATTCAATTCAATAGGTGGTTATAAGACTGAGATGGAAATGTAAAAAAGATTTGATTGCTACAGTTATGACAAGAAATATGTGTCAATTAACTATCAGGGGCTTTGCTATAACAGAACAAGAAGTTTGACAAACAAGGATGAGTAGGGACTCAGTTGATGAGTTGAGACAAAGGTGGAATGTTTTCTTAAGGAAGAAGCCAGTCAAAACTTATAATGCAAAGGGAAAAAGTTGGGATGGATCAGATGACATGAAGGAAGATCATGAATATCTTGCTATCATAGCAATCTCTGAAGATGGTCCAACTCACATATGTCAGGTTTCAATTTCTTGAACCACTACAATATTTTTCTCTCAATATTCAATGCATGATAAGATCTTAATGTTTAAATATTTAACACTCACATACGCATGGTAACATCACACATAGATAATGCTGAACTAGTTATCTAGAACCTTTTTCTGGTAACTAAGAATGATGTTAGCTTGTGCATGACACTTTGGATGATATTAAATATACGTTTGAATATTTGTTGACATGATTTATTGCTTCAATGAGATATATGTTTCCCAGCATATAAGTCCTTTGTTTAAACTTATTTTCATTATCCTTGTATAATATGATTTGCTAATGTTATCTGAATTTTTGTTAAGATTTATAAGCTCAATAGATGGATGCATTACCTTTATTGCCAGTCGAATGTATATCAGACCAAGCTGTATGTTAGAATGACTTAGGTAATAGAGACAATAAGATGACAATGAATAACATGATTGGACTAGATAGAATTAGTGATTTATTTGTTAATTCTTTTTGTTCCATATCATGTATATCTTGCTTAATTCTTAAGTGTATTGTTTATGAATGAATGCCATGTATTCTTAATGCAATGCTTGCTTATCTAAATGCCATGAATGCATCTCTTAATTCTTGCATTAATTGGAGAAAAAATATGTTTAGGATTACAATAGGGCAAATACTACTAGCCCTTCTTATGTAAGGTTGGAACAATTTTTCCCTAGCCTAGAGACAAATTTATCGAGGGTATTAAAGTGGACAAAGTGGTCAATCAAAGATAAGAATTACCATGATAAGGTTGTAGTTGTTGTTATCTCTGTTTATAGTAAAATCTCTAATCCATCTGGACCCAAGTTGATAAGTTGGGTACCAAGAACTGTTAATCCATTTGTGAGTGCACAATATAACAGGTTAATTGATTCATATGTATTCTTGGTAATTTATAATCAATCCATATGATCAAAGAAAGAGCTTCATAATCAAATGTGACTGACAAAAGCTATTTCGTCAATAATTTTTGAAGATGAAAGCAAATATTTTCATCACGGGACAAGCTATACATAAAAAGGGATATCATCATGGACTCAACAATTGGTATCACTAATAACAAATAATCATTGTTATCACTGCTAACAAATGGAAGAATCTTTCTTGCTGAAGAATCAAAGCACAAATCTTCTTATTAGATGGTTCAGCATCAAAGGTCAAAATGTCACTTCAATGAAGAAGTAGTGTTTCATTCCAAGCAGGAAGGTTAAGAAGTTTGCTCATTTTAGAGTAAGGAAAGGATATGCTTGTAGCTAAACTGGAATCTTAGGGAAAGGTGAAGTCAACAGTTTCTACTATAAAGCTTCATCTGACAAAGGTTTAAGCTATGGCATTAGAAGCTCTCACCCTTGAACATTAACACAAGGAAATCTTTTATAAAAATGGATTATTGAGAGTACTTCCTCATCTGGAATTCAGAAGGATGAAATATGTGAGGCATATCAGAAAGAGAAGTCAAAGACAATATGACATCAAAGTTAAGAAATACCTTAGTGATGGTGAATGACTACTCTTAACAAATAAAGTTGTTGTTCGTGCATTCTCAAGATAAGACATCCGAGATGGTGATTGATCATATCAAAGGAGATCAAACTCGAAGAAACTGTAACATAAATGATCTTGTGGTCAGATAATGGGACTGCATTCAAGAAGCAGTTTCGATTAATATCTGCAACAACAAGAATATTTTGAGACAATATTCAGCATTAGGAACTTCGTGTCATAATGGAGTTGTACAAAGAAAGGACAAGAACTTGATTAAAAAAATAAGGACAATATCAAGTAAATCAAGATTTTTTAAATACCAAAGGGCTGAAGCAGTCAATACAGTATGCTACAAGTAAGATTAGGCCTTGATCAAGATGTATACATGAAGACCACTAATGAGTTAATGGCCAACAGAAGCAAACACTGGATAACCTGAAAGTGTTTGGAGAAAATGTTCTACATAGGCAAACAATGAAATGTTTTTTACTTGTTTGAAGATCTTGGCATTTGCAGCTAAGACTAATTAGGAAATTTTCCATGGCTACTCAGTGGAGTCTACAACCTATAGGGCATTTGTGGTTGATCAACAGAAGATGATTGAAATTCAAAATGCATAGTTCAATAACTACATGCTCCAAGCTGTTATATGTGAAATTAATGGTATTGATGATTCATATCCAACCAGTGGAATAGTAGTGTAATGCACAACTCATTACTTCAATAAAGCTAGTTAGCAAGAGTAAGGATTTTCAGGAAATCCCAACAACAACTTAGAGGGAGAAATAGAAGGATCAACTAGTCAGACACAACACCACATTGTAAATCAAGAAAAACACAACAAGTACATATCTTCTGAGACAAAGGGTTTGATTTCAAGTCCATTCCCAGAATCTAGTTCTTAAGTGATCCAGATGGTGGAGTAATGATTAGAAGGGATACTGAGCATGACTGACTATTTCTCTAGTTTTTTATCTGAAGAAGAAACTAAGAAAGTTACAGAACCTCTGATAGATCCAGACTGATTGGGAGATTTCAAAGCAAAATAAACTCAATCATTCAGAAAGCAGATTGTAGGGAAGCTGGTATCCAAACTAAATGACAATTTTGAAATTGGTACAACGATAACCAGATGTCAAAACTTATGACAATGGCATTGTTACGAGGGACAAGGCCAGACTGTATGCTAGGTTAATATCTAGAAGCAGTATCTAGTACAAAGCACCAGTGACGAGACTTGAGGATATTATGACATATCAGGCACATGATGAACATTCAAACTTCAATATCTATCTGGTGAATGTGATCAAGTGTACTCCTGGTTGTTGAGTCAAAATAGGAAATTAATGCATAACAGTTCATGGACTTTGCAGATGTAGATCAATTGGAATCTATATATCTTTTTTTATAAGCTCACTTAAGGTTTGTATAAACTGGTATCTTACTCAAGCAATCTTCAAGGACATGGTATGACACTCTAACTGAAGTTGCAGTTAAATATGAACTAGTAGAGTTGTCATATAATTATCTCTCATTATCACTAGGCACAAACATAATGTGATATATACATAAGTAGTGATATAATGATAATATTATATGTTGGTCTACTAATAAAAACTTATGCAAGATTATTTGCTAAGTAATTGCAGAGTAGGTATGGATTAGCATGTTGGAAAGGTTGCAATTCTATTCGGAATTACTATAAGCAAGCCAAAAGAATAATTCTTTCAGGAGCAAAAGTAAACCAAAAGAATGAAGAAATCACTAAAGCTTGAACAGTGCAACTCAGGTAATAATGACAAGTTATAGAGGTATGACAGGCTCACTCTTTAACTCAAATGCTAATAGACATCATGTAATGTTCTCAAGATGCCAATGCGCAAGGTTTCAAGTGGATCCTAGAGAATCCAATCTTATAGCTATTAACAAGATTTTTAGATATCTTAAGGGACCACCAACTCTTGGAGTATTTTACCCTAGAGATATTATTCTTAACATGTTTGGCTACATAGATATAGATTACACAAGTTGTAAGAAATACAGGAGAAGTATCTCTGAAGCTATCAACTTAAGTGATAGGAGAAGCATCTCGGGAAGCTGTTAACTTTATGGAAGAAGATTGATTTCTTGTTATAATGAGAAACAAAACTTCATATCCAACAACTCTATGAAACACTCTATGGCAAGGCACCTTGACACCGGGTTTCAGTTATTTCGAGAGCATGTCTTTTAGTCTAAGAGTTACTTGTAGAAACATTTACTAAATCACTTGTTAAAGTTAATTTTTCAAAACTGGTTTGTAAGTGTGGGATACTGTTAGGCCCGTAATCAACTGTAGAGGGGGGTGAAAACAGTTAATACAATCAATTCGACGAAGCTTCAACAGAATCAATAGTTTTTATATTAACAGATAAAATCTGATTGCAAACGTTTTCTCTCGAAAGGATGAACAAATATCCTTGAGAGCTTCTAGGTTATGCGAATGATACAACAATGTTCACAATTCATATAGCATTAACCTAATATGTGCTTTATATAGAGAACAGCTACACAATGTATAAGGAATCATATTCTAATAACAAGGAAACCTAATACAATGCTTCTGAGAAAAAGTCCTTCACCGCCTCGAGTTCCTGTTTCCTTTTCCTTATCGAAGATCAACTGATGTGACAAATACTGGTTACATCATCCATTGACATCATCATCCGTTGATATCATTATCTGTTGATATCATCATTCGTCGATATCATCATCCGTTAATATAAGTTATGATATAAACTTCTGATAGTTTCTGCTGATATCATCAATTTCTCCTAATAATCTCCCCCAACTTGTTCATTATAAAATTTGGAGAAGTTCCATTTGATGATGTTAAAACTATCTAAATGCAGGAATCAAGTATGCATATTCAATCTTACTTCACTAAATATCAGACTTTACTCTTCATTCTGAACTCTAACACAATCTAGAAAATCTTTAAGAAACTTCCTCAGCAGATTCTCTTCCATCACATCCATATACCATTGCATCCTCTATTTATGTTCCCTTAGTTCATCTATTGATTCATCATTCTGATAGATGGTAGCCCTGAGATTATGTAACTTTGAATTTCCAAGAGATAGATCATCCAGCTCCAGAAACCCAATTTTCTTTCCATCAGGATTAAGGTTAAAACTTTAGTCCCTAGACTCATTTCTATCTTGGCTCCTCCAATAGGTATATCAACAACATATTCATATTGATCAATGTACTTTGGAATGTAGTTTGATTTATAAGGCATTCATTTCTGCTTTAACTGTATCAGGTTCTTTATGAATGCAAACCATCTAACAGTTACATAATTAGTTACCTTAAGAATTGTAGCAATAAGTTCCAATTCCTGCCATGGTTTGTCTCTTAAATGTTCTTGATTCAACCTTAAGCTTCTCTCAGACTCCAGAAAATAGATTATATTCTCTTCAGCATGATCAATAACAATTTGCACTGATATGAGCATTACATTGTCTTCAATTTCTGTCAAACAAGAATGCTTTCTTAGAGTCAAAGCATCTCCTACAAATGGATCATCAACATTTAATCTTCCAAGACCACTTGTGATTCCAGGTTGTCTAGATCGAGAACTTCCACTATAAATCTTCTTTAATGTTTCAGAAGAATCTTTTTTAGGTGCTGGTTTCTTGCTTCCCCATAGTAGCTTCTTCTTTTCTTCAAAAGTAAGTTCTGGCTTATCAGAGACTATGTCTTCAGAATTAGGATTTGATAAATATAATTGAATTAGTTTTAAGAAATCAATTACATGAGTAGAATCAAAGGTTGTGATTGGTTGAATAACAGCTTCTTCTTTAACTTGAGCAATGTCCGAGGTTAATTTCAGTTTATTAGCCCAGTCAGCTCCATAAATCTTCCTTCTTTGGTGAGCTTGGCTAATTTCTTTTTCTTCAAATCTTTCTTCAGTATCATAAGCTTGAACTACTGTATATATTGGATCTATCAGTATTTGAGATTTAGTTTCCTTAGATACTGACTTCTTCTTTGCAACATCTTTGGCTTTATGCTTTGAAATCTTTGACATCTCTCCTATCTTCTCTTTTCTTTTAAGCTTCTTGTCAGCAGATAAAAAAGCTTGAGATCTAAGAGATCGTTCATATTCTTCCTGACTGACTTCCCTTATAACTACACCTCTGGTTAGTCTGTTAGAAGGTTCATCTTCATAAAGTACTTGAGAGATAACAACAATATCAATATTTGCTGTCTTCATGGAATTCTTGAAGTCTTCCTCCATTTTCCTTAGCCGTTCAAGATCAACTCCAGGATTTTCTCTTTCAAAGATTCTTCTACTCACCTCAGAGTCAAATGCTTAAATCTTTGGATTCTTGTAGAACAGAGTTGTCTTCTTTCCTTTTTCTTTCAGAGTTTGAAGATATTGATTTGCTTCAGCACCAGTTCTATCTCTAGAATACATTGGTCTTCATTAGAAGCAGTTGTGACTTGTAAAGATTGTTGCATTATTGTAGTCACAGTCAATTCTTTAACTCTTCGTTCATTTCTCTTACTCTCACCACCTTGTCTAGATAGAGATCTAGTGATTGCTTTTGATAAACCACTAACTCCAACTAGCTCTTCTCCTCTTCTCCTTTCAGTATCCTTCTGTCCCCCCATATTACCTCCATTGGGAATTTTATCATCAGTATTTGTCAATGTCAGCTGTTTTCATTTAGATTTAACAATTTTCTCCCCCTTTTTGGCATCATCACCAAACAGTAGAGAAAGAATCAGCTCCATTCAATTTTGTACTTCTGTAAGTTGATTAGAGATTTGAACTTGTTTAGCTTCCAATCTAGCTTGACTGGCTTCAAGTACATTCTGTCTTGACAACTATTGGTGCAATTTGTTGCTGAATTTCTTGATGAGTAGTCAGCCTTGAAGCAATCAATGACTCTTTGATTTGATTTATTTGAGAATTGGTTGCTTCTTGAGCTGTATATAATGATCTGACAACTAAAGTTGATGTTTTAGATGATTCAGCATATCAGGATTCTTAATATTCTGTTCTGCTGTTTCCAGATGTGCAACAACTTTTGTTCTGGAAATAGGATGTGTATCATCTTTCCAATGAGCATTCCAGAGATTATCAAAATAATCCTTTTCCTTCTTAGCATCTAACTCTTTCATTTTCTGTTATCTCACATGCATAGGCATATCTTCAGGGAAGAAAAGATCATCCTCGGGATCTTTAATAGCATTAGAAATATTAGCTTCTTCACCATCATTAGATTCTTCAATAGCAACTGGATTTTGCACTAATTGCTGAACTTCATCACCAACTTCAGCATGTAAAATAGAATTAGAAATAGGTGCAGTATGTGATCCAGCAGCTTCAGAATCTTCCACACCATCAGCAGTTAACTCTACATCTTCAACAATTGTAGATAAATGAACTAGAGCTTCAAAATTTACTTCCAGGACCTCACTTCCTGTAGAATGCTGTGGTGATCCTGAAATGGATGAAACTTTATGAATGGACTGTTGTGCTACTTCATCTTCAGCAACAACAGGGATTTTCTCAAGTGATGGAATAGTAGAGTAAATTGACTATTTTCAACAAAAATAAGGATTGTCTCATGTGGTGGAATAGTAGAATGTATGGGCTGCAAGAAAGTATCAGTACTTAGACTTGTAGGGAGATTAACAACACTTGGTACATCAGAGTTTATTTGAGGTTCAACAGACTGTTGTTCAAAATTTGTTTCTTTAGTACTTTGTGCACCTGCAAACATATAACAAGTAAACTTAATCTCTCTATTCTTTTAACGTAGTCTCACTACTTCTCACACCACACATCTCATGACTTTTAATAGTCAGAGCTTCCTAAAAAGGATTACTAAATAATATCTCTTCTACCTCTCATTTTTCCAGGAAGGATCCTGCCTCTCTTTAATTCTATTTTTCTCTCAAGCTTTTCACACATCTCATAGAAAAAGCTAAGAAAGATTTTCCAACAGAAATAAGAGGTGGCTAAAGAAGGGTGATCTGTGGTCATACAACTAGAGGTAGTCCTTAAATAAGGTCTAGAAATAATCATACCAACAGGATTTATATCATGAAAAATAAATGCTGAAAAGACCAAATCAGTATTTAGAATAAATACTGATAAAGTAATAACAGTATTTATACCTTGTGAATCTGAAGTCACAAAACTCACAGTTAACATTGTAGTTATGACAATTGTTGTTCATCAATAATGAGAACCTCCATTTGAATTGGAGAGGATTTGATCAGGTTAATGTCATGTACCATGATCTCAAACCTTGTTCTTCTGGCAAAGAACTAACACTTGAATGTGTTTATTGAAAGCTTTCAAAGAGTCTTCAGTAAAAACTGATAAAACCCAATGTGTCTCCATTAGTATCATTAAGATCTACCTCATCAAGTAGTCTCTAACCAACTAAATGTTATTTCTGAGTGGTGAGCATAATTCAAGAATTATGTCACTTGATTTTTGGCAACATTTGAGAAATGAATTCAAGTGTTTCAGTTGTAAGAAGAAATTTAAGATATAAGATGTGTTTTTTAAGAAATGAGTGTGAACAACTTTCTTGAATAGAGAAAGAAAGTCTCAAAAGTATGTCTTGAATAGACATTTTAGATAGACAAGTACATTCAAAGATTATAATCCTCATTGGCTAAGAATTAAATCTTTAATAAATTTATTCTTACAACAGTTATTTCCTGTAGTATGCTCAATCTGTACTGAAGTGAACATATGAACTTAAACAGAGATTAGTTTATCACATGTACTATTAAAAACATCTGAAATTAAGCATGCAGTACTGATTTGAATATGAAAGACAAAATCATTCAAGCACAAACAAGAAAGTAAACAAATAGCCAAATAAGAGAGCAAAAGAAGATTAAAGATTTTCATTAATTAGGAAGAAGATGAATACAAAGAAGAATCATAAAATAGTCCTAACACAAGCTAGAAACTATTCCTAGAAACTATCCCATCTTCAACTTCTTCAATGCTTCTTACTTTTTCATGGCTCGGCTTTGATAAATCCTCGAGATAGTCTTTGCAAGAGAGATAATGTTCTCTTGCAGATCGAGAGTCTCAAGACTACGCCTCTCAGCCTCTTTGGATAGGCGCTCTATCTCCAGTATGGTCTCTACTTGAAAGAACTGGAGATTCATTTGCTGTTTAAAGGACAAATCGTCATATACTGATGATGGAATGTCATGAGGTCTAAAAATTATTGTTAATATTGACTCTGCGTCCCCAGGGGTCATAATAGACACGACCTTTATCAAGCTTGAAAGCAAAATAATAAACTCCATCGTGAGTGCGAGTGCAAAACTGATTTGAGCCATTATGATGGTATGAGAAGATGAGAAGTTATGTATGAAAAGGCAGTGAGAAGTTTGAGAGTTGAGGGTGTGAGTTTATAGCAGAGGAGATAGAAACTGAAAAGACTCTTTGATTAACCATGTAATAATTAATCTTAATATGTATACACGATTACACGTATCTAGGTAATCAAAAAGTAATCTCTCTCTTCATATTCTTATTCCCAATGTAAGTACTCAAGTGTTATTAGATACTTACATCAGTAGCTAACTCAGTTAAGCAATTAAAAGATATTCCACTAACTCACTATTTAATTAAAAATATTGTGTAATCATTTATTTCGAATGACTTCAAATAATCAATGAAATATAACAGTCAATCAAGATTTGACCATTATCAGTATTTTAATTACGATTATCAGGATTTATTAGTCAATACTGGTTTGACCGATATCAGAATTTATCAACTACTGACAGTATCTATTAGTCAAAGAAAGTTTAACTGATAACAAAGCATGTGAGTATAATCAGTAGTTCAACAGACAGTTTTCAGATAGGATTCATAGAAGATAATTACATGTTATCATGACATCAACATTTAACAACAAGTACTGACACATAATATGATACCATGCTTCAAAATATCAGCAGTCTTAATTATCATAGTTTGAGAATTGTCCTGATATCATTCCCAATTCATTCACCAATCTTGTGAAAGTAGCTTCACAGAGAGTCTTGGTGAATATATCTGCTACTTGCTGATCTGTTGGAACAAAGACCAATTCCACTGTACTTGCTTCCACATGTTCCCTTATAAAATGGTATCTGATGCTGATGTGTTTAGTCATTGAATACTGCACCATATTTCCTGTCATTGCAATAGCACTTTGATTATCATAATATATAGGAATAACAGAATAGCCTAACCCATAATCCAGCAACTGATTCTTCATCCATAAAATTTGAGCACAACAACTTCCTGCAACAATATATTATGCTTCTACAATTGATATAGATATTGACTTTTGTTTCTTGCTAAACCAAGAAATCAATCTGCCACCAAGAAATTGGCAGCTTCCAGAAGTGCTTTTCCTTTATATTTTGCATCCTACAAAACAACATCTGAATATCCAATTATCTTAAAGTATGAAACTCTAGGATATCATAATCCCAGATTCACGGTTCCTTTGAGATATTTAAAAATTCTTTTCACAGCTAATGGATGAGGTTCTCTAGGATCATCTTGGAACCTTGCACAGAGACAGGTAGCATACATGATATCAGGTCTACTAGCAGTCAGATATAGGTGTGAGCCAATCATACCTCTATAGTTAATTATATCTACTGAAGAACCAGTATTTAAATCTAACTTGGTTGTAGTGGCTATGGGAGTTGATGTAGTTGAGCAGTCTTGCATTCCAAATCTTTTGAGTAAACCACTGGTGTATTTGGATTGATTTATGAAGATCCCTTCATCAATCTGTTTAACTTGTAACCCCTGAAGGTAACTCAATTCTCCCATCATACTCATTTGATACCTGGACTGTATTAGCTTTGCAAATCTCTCACAAAGTTTATCATTAGTAGATCCAAAAATGATATCATCAACATATATCCGTACTAATAACAAGTCTTTACCATGGTATTTATAAATGAGAGTTTTGTCAATTGTACCTCTTGTGAAACTACTTTCTAGCAGAAATAGAGGAAGTGTTTCGTACCAGGCCCTTCGAGCTTGCTTCAGTCCATAGAGTGATTTATCCATTAAGTAGACATGATCTGTACTTTGGATCAATGAACCCTAGAGGCTGTTCAACATAAACTTCCTCTTCAAGTTCTCCATTTAGAAATGCACTCTTCACATCCATTTGGAACACCTTAAACTTCTTGTGAGCAACATAGGCAAGAAAGATTCTAATTCCCTCAAGCCTTGCAACTGGAGCAAATATCTCATCATAATCAATGCCTTCTTATTGTGAATAACCCTTTGCAACCAGTCTTGCTTTATTCCTTGTGATAATGCCCACACTGTCAGTTTTGTTTCCGAACACCCACTTTGTTCCAACTACAGATTTGTTCTTTGGTCTTGGAACAAGAGTCCAGACTTTGTTCCTTTCAAATTCATTAAGCTCATCTTGCATTATTGTAACCCATTCAGCATCTTGCAGAGCTTCTTCAACCTTCTAGGGTTCAGTTTGAGATAGAAAAGAATGGTAGAGACATTCATTCTGAGTGGCTTTTCTAGTTCTTACACCACTATCAGGGTTTCCAATGATTAAGTTAGGTGTGTGTTTGACTTAGACCATTTTCTTGCAGATGGAAGTTGACTCCTTGAAGATGAACCTCCCCCTTGATTCATGAACTCTCTATTATTTCTTTGATTAGTACCACTGTAATTTCCTGATGCTCCCCCTGAGTCAGTGTCCTATTATTATCAGCATTTGACTCATCAGAGTTTGAGGAATATGAGTCTGATGATCTTTCTACTGATGTTTCTTGAGTTGAATCACTCACAGTAGTCTCTGGATTTAAATCATGTTGCTCCCCCTCAACATATGCTTCAGTGTTAGAAGACTTTCCACTGTTATATGGAATATCAGAGCTTTGAGTGATATCCGGATTTACTGTATCAAGATCAGGATTCAAAAGTTCAGCATACGGTACTTCATTTTCAAATCATAGTTTGTCATGGTCATCTGCATCTTTTAGACCTGTTTTTTTCTTGTCATCAAAATGTACATGAATAGATTCCATGACTGTTCTTGTTCTCATATTATAAACACTGAAGGCTTTTGTGGACAATGGATATCAAGCAAAAATTCCTTCATCAGCTTTTAGATCAAACTTGGTCAGCTGCTCCGTATGAGTTTTGAGAACAAAACACTTACAACCAAAAATATAAAAATACTTCAGATTTGGCTTCTTTCCCTTCACCATCTCAAATGGTGTTTTTCCATGCCTGTTAATAAATATTGCATTTTGTGTAAAGCAAGCATTTTGCATAGCCTCAGCCCAGAAGTAGGTAGTCGATCTTGCTTCTTGTAGCATGGTTCTTAAGAGTTATATTCTTTCTTTCAACAACTCCATTTTTTTGTGGAGTTCCAGGAGCAGAAAACTCTTATTTTATCCCCTTGAGTTTGCAGAACTCTTGCATAGAGCTATTCTTAAATTCAGTTCCATTATCACTTCTGATGATCTTCACTTTGTATGTTGATCCTTTTTCCATCTCCTCACACGATCAAAAAGAATGGATTGAGATTGATCCTTGGTGTGCACAAAATACCCATGTGTATCTTGTATATTCATCAACAATTATGAGTGCATACCTCTTCTTGGCAATTGACATAACATTCACTGGACCAAAGAGATCAATATAAAGTAGATGATATGGTTCAAGAATGGAGGATTCAGTTTTACTCTTGAAAGATGTTTTCCTTTGCTGGGCTTCCAGGCATTAGTCACATAAGCCATCAGGAGTAAACACTATATTAGGCAATCCTCTCACAAGATCTTTCCTCACATGTTCATTGATATTGTTGAAGTTGAGGTGAGAAAGTCTTTTATGCCAGTTCCAGCTCTCTTCCACAGATGGTCTACTTAGTAGACAAACTTCTGATTCATCAGTACTTGTGGAGACCCTGGCTTCATATAAACTACCATGTCTTACACTAGTCATTGCAATCTTGCCATCAGACTTATTGACAATTTCACAATGCTCCTCATTGAAGTTGACATGGTATCCTCTGTCACAGATTTGACTCACACTGATCAGATTATACTTGAGTCCTGCAACTAGAGCTACATTTTCAATGATGACATTTCCAATTTTGATGTTTCCATATCCCAAGATTTTTCCTAAGTTGCCATCTCCATAAGAAACACTTGGGCCAACTTTCTCCTCAAATTCTGATAGCAGGGATTTATAACCAGCTATGTGTCCTAAGCATCCACTGTCCAAGACTAGAGTCTTCCTCCTGTTACCCTGCAATCAGTAATTTGAATCAGTTAGTGTTTTTAAGGACCCGGACTTGGTTGGATCCTTTGGCCTCTTTAAGTTTGTTAACATATACAGCAGAAGACTTTTTATCAAAGTTTATGTTAATATTCTTACTATCAGTATTTATACATGCAGAAACAGATTTTGCTTTAATTAAAGAGGGTTTCAGTTTATAATAGTCATAATACAAACTGTGATACTCTTTACATGTATAAATAGAGTGCCAAACACTACCATAATGAAAACAAGGACTATGTGGTTTATATCTAACTGTTCTATTCCTAAACTCTGATTTAGAAGGAACAACATTTATCTCTTTATTCTTCCTGCAAGAATTAGCATGATGATTAGTGCTACCACAGTTTGAATAAACCTTTCTAGGTGCATTAGGATGAGTTACATAATTTCCATTCTTATTAACACCTACCTTTCCATTCCTATTTTCCTAGGCCTTTTCTTCTTGTCTTTCATGTGTAAATTCTTCAGCTTTTGCTTAAGCTATTTCTGAGTCATTGAACCAATATTTACTGATTTTGTGTGAACCTGTTCACTCTTATCAATAATTAAGTTTGATCTAGGTGTTGAGGTTGCACTTTCCTCATGGATTGACTTGACAGTATTAACACTTGGATTAAATCTAATGGTCTTTATTTGAACCTTGTTTAGTTTGACCTTGCTATCAGTTTTTATTGGTTCTATTTTCTCAGTTTCTTTTCCAATTTTCTTATCAGAATTAGATCTAGCATAATATCCTAATCCTGATCCCCAACAGCCATTCTCTAAAATTTTCTGAGTTATTTTTCCCGAGTTAGTCCGAAGTTTAAAAACTTCTCTTTCTTTATCTAACTCCTTCTCTAGATAAGCATGTTTTTCTAACAATTTTTATTTAACATAAACATCATTATCTCTTTCTTTTTAAATTTATAGCATGGAAAGCAACTCAATTTCTAGGTGATCATTACTTTTCTTTGACTCAGAGTTTTCACTCTTGATTTTATTATTCTCTAAGGTTTGATCCCTATAACTAACATGTAGAGTTTTAAGAAATAATCTTAATTCATAAATATCATAAGTATCAAAAGCAAGAACAGTCTGAGGTACCTTTAGTTCAGCATTATCAGCCTCAGCACCAGTATTTTCCATGAGAGCATAATTGACTCCATCATCTGAATCTGATGAATCATCCCAGTTTCTCTTCTTTCAGATCGAGGCTTGTTTCTTCTCAGCTCTTGGTTTTCTGCAATCAGCATCAAATTGTCCAATTCTATCACAGTTGAGATATCTCTCTTTTGACTTGTCAAGTTTTCCAGATCTTGATTCCTTCCAATCAGTATTTCTTCTATTGTTCCTCTTATCGGAGTTTGAGGAACTGGAACCTTTCTTGGAAAAACTTCTCCCTTTCCTGAAGTTCTTGTAGACCATCTTCTTGAAGCTTTTAGCCAGTAGGGAAGCCATTTGATCCCTATCTTCATTATTATTATGATCACTGTCAGTATCTGATTCATTATCAATATTTGAATCATCATCAGAATTTGATGATTCAACATCTGACTTTGCAATCATGGCTTTTCCTTTGGAGTAGCTTTTCCTCCTAACTTTCTCCTTTAGATTCTCTTCAACTTTGAGTGCTACTGGTCTAGATTTAGATCCTTTCCTCTTGCTTCTTTGCTCCATCTCTAGTTCATGAGTTTTCAGAACTCCATAGATCTCATCTAGAGGTATGTTATCAAGTTGATAGTTATCCCTTATTGATATGACTTTAAAGTCCCACTTTTCAGGGAAAGCAAGTAGGAACTTCAAGTTTGAGTCCTCCAAATCATATTCTTTGTTAACAAGGGATAAGTCATTTAGCAACTTCTGAAATCTGTCATAGATCTCAGTTAATGACTCATTGCCGCTTGAGTCAAAGTGATCATATTCTTAAGTAAGTACTGTCCTCTTGTTCTTCTTGATATCAGTTGTACCTTGACACTTTACCTCTAAAGCATCTCATATCTCTTTTGCTGTCTTACATCCAATAACTCTATTGGACATAACACTATCAAGACTGTTGTGTAAGATGTGTATGATCTTAGCATCCTTCATAATAGATGAGAGATCTTCAGGAGTATAGTCCTTCCTATCTTTGTCTATCATCTTCTATGGTTCTCCTGCAACAAAAACAACTACCTTCATTGGTTTATGAGGACCATCATAAATCCTGTTTAGATATTCAGGATACGTGGCTTCCAAACACATGGCCATCCTAACTTTCCAAATTGGATATTCATGTATCTTCAGGATTGGCACCTTGATTGCTTCATACATACTCATGTTGCTGCTGATTTGTGATGTGGATGGGGTTGGTGGTTTTGGATTATGTGGTTCTTCTTCTTTGTCTGACATTGTAGATTGATTTTCAGGTCTTAAACTATTTGTATTTTTACAGCAAGTTCTAATACCAATTTTTAGGCCCGTAATCAGCTGTAGAGGGGGGGTGAATACAGTTAATACAATCAATTTGACAAAGCTTCAACAAAATTAGTAGTTTTTATATTAACAGATAAAAACTGATTATAAACATACTCTCTCGAAAGAATGAACAAATTCCTTGAGAGTTGCTAGGTTATGCGAATGATATAACAATGTTCGCAATTCATATAGCATGAACCTAATATGTGCTTTATATAGATCACAACTATACAATGTATAAGGAATCATATTCTATTAACAACAAGGAAACCTAATACAATGCTTCTGAGATAAAGTCCTTCACCACCTTGAGTTCCTGTTTCCTTTTCCTTATCGAAGATCAACTGATGCGACAAATACTGATTATATCATCCGTTGACATCATCATCTGTTGATATCATTATCAGTTGATATCATCATCCGTTGATATCATCATCCGTTGATATAAGTTCCGATGTGAACTTATGATAGTTTTTGCTGATATCATCAATTGCTCCTAATGGATACTGTAATATCCGGGATATATCGTGTAATTATTTTGCTATTAAATAATTATTATGTGAGTTCAGTAACTATTTTGTGAGTTAATTGTTAAAAGTTATCTGTACTTAGATATTCAAAAATAATATTAATTGAGTATTTTAATTTTTATATGTCCAAAATAAAACATAGATAATTGTCATATCTTCCTAATTATTTTTATGTTGATTTATGGATTTATAAGGATCATATGAAATTTATAAAATCTTTTTTCCGAGTATTTAAAATCTATTTTATAAAAACGGGAACCAACCGACGTCAACCGTTGTTACATTTTTGGAACCCGAAACTCTTCCGAGAACTCCTTCCTAACCTAATTGTAATATTCCGAGCATATTCCATATTTTGACTTTTTCGATCCGGCGTACGGTTTGTCCTGCGCGGGTCCCGGCGCAACATTTTCGATACAATATTCATTTCGTTAAATCAATAAAACCCGTATTTTCGATAAACGGGAGCTTTTTATTAAACTATCACAATTATCACTTCGTAATACGTGTAACCAGGCGCTGAGACCAAGACCGCAGTACAAATTGTACTGATATTGGATAATTATCCCGAAAACCGATACCGTTTGGATCAGTTTTTACAAATAAACGTACCGTTTTATATCCGAAATGATCCAACGGGATACTAATATTCCGTAAATATCAATAGCCTTTTTCCATATTTTATTTCGTATCAAAATCATTTGCAGATAGTTAATTCTATAATTTTCAGAGAAAAACCCTAATTACATAAACTGTACAAAGAATCAAACAGCAAAACGAAGGCATTACCGATCTCTGTTTTCAAAGCTTGAGTAACCAAAACGAAGGATTTGAAGTGTTCTATCAGATTCTGAGCTTTGTTTCACTGCAGAATCAAAGGTTTATTTTCTGGAAATTTATTTATTTTTGAATTAAATTTATTAAAAATATGAATTTTTGTTCGGATGATTGTTTGTATGATTTGATGATTGCATGTTGTAGAGCTTGTTTTCCTGATGATTTTGATATATTATACGTCTGATTTGGAGTTCAATAACATGTTCAAATTTGAGTTTGATTTTCGAATTTTAAAATTAGGGTTTATAACCCGTATGAATGTTCTTAATTGAAATTTGGGGGTTTCTTATTCTGAAATAGATTGATGTTGTGGTATAGTGTATTGTATTATCTGTGAAACTTGCAATCTAGTCGTACAAGTTTCATGAATCAACGAGGTCTGTAGAGAAAGGAGTTGTGTTTTGAAGTTTACGTCGAACCCGCCGGAAACCGGCGAGTTTTTTGATCAAATTCCGACCAAGTCTGGGGTTATTGATGAATTTTGATTGCAGATATAGGTTCCTGGTGTTGTGTAGTTTAATTCTGGAGGTGATGGTGGTGGGAGGATGCGGGAGGTGAGTTCTCCGGCCACCCCCGATTTTCCGGCGACTGAAACTGCAAAATTGCAGTTTAGTCCCTGTATTTTTGAAGATGGTGAAGTTTAGTCCCTATAGTTTGCAAAGTTTTCAAAAATAGGATTCCTGTTTATAAAATGTTTAAAAATCATATTTCCTATTTATTTTTATTATAAAAATTCATTTTTAATTTCTGAAAATTCTGAAAATTATTATTTTAATTCCGAAAATTATTTTTAATTTAAAAATAAATCTAAATTAATTAGTTAATTAATTTCAGTTAATTTTTAATTAATTAATTGGTCAATTAATTCAAAAATTAATTGATTAATTGATTTAATTAATTATTAATTGATTTTAATCAATTATTTAATTAGATTTAATTATTTAAAAATGATTTAAAAATTCCGAAAAATAGTTTCGAGTTTTAAAATATTATTCTAAATTATTTCCAAAGCTCGATAATTAGTATAAAATTGTTTTGGAGCCAGAATTGGCCTACCGAGCCCTGGTTATTAACCCGAAATTGATCCAACGACCCGTTTTAATTCCGAAAAATGTTTTAAAAATCATTTTAAATATCAGAAAGCCTATTTATGACCCGAAACTTCTTTATAAATAATATATCATTGATTATGTGATGTATTATGTGCTATATGTGACTTGTTGATTGACTATCAGTCTATATATTCGGTGTTTACTTGATTATTGCATAACTTTCAATCCGTTAATCGGATTTGGGTAAAACGAAGGGTAGATAGAAGTATGTATTGAATAGAACTCTATGAGTCGATTATTGATAGATGTTTATGATATGTGAACAGAAGAGGTAAGGTGTAGGAAAGGGAAACAGGTAGTTGAGAAGTAAGACGATTGTGATTGGAAGCGAGTGTAGTGTAATAAGCTAATACCAGGCAAGTGTTCTGAACTTTCTCGAGATATTATAGTACTTGATAGACTTGTTGATATTGCAAGTGCTTTGAAGCACTGTACCCTAAACCTTGATTCCAGTTATTGATCTTGAGCCGTAACCTGATTCTTTTCTAGACCATTGATTGTTGTATACCCAAACACGAACCTCAAGTATACGAACCTACTCCACAAATACATACAAACTAAATATTAAACACTGAACCAGATTGCTTACACAATCAAATCTTTGTATTTTATGCTTTGAAAGACCAAATCCTTGAAACCCTGAAACATTGATTCCTTTGTTATCCAATTCTTTCATTACTCAGCATCCAAGCTTTGAAATTACCTTATTGATCCTTACAAGGACTGAAACCCTTTCATTGTTAAACACTCATTGTTGTTAATGACTCTGGTTATTAATTATTATTGCTTATTCTGTTATTATGTTAGAATTGGATTGTTTTTATAAAATTGTGGACCAGATTCGTGGTCAGACCATATAATGGTCAAGTTAGGCCAATGTGTGCCTTGGATCCAGTAGTTAGAGCAGTGTTGTGTACTTTGCTCGGGGTTAGTGTGTGACTGATCAGCAGCCTAACCTTGGTTTTTAACTGAAAATATAATATCAAATTCTAAATCATAATCCATTGTTCACTTGATATCATAAATATGTTCACTTGATGATCATTATTCTCAGTTTTGTCATTGTGACTTGCTGAGCTAGTTAGCTCATTTGTGCGATATTGTTTCTGTTCTTTTCAAGTTAAGAAGGAACCAGTTGGTACCGCGGATCCCCAGTCCAGCGCGAGAGCTAGGGGTTCAGGTTGATCGAGCTAAGCTAGTAGGTTTCTTTTGGGATAATTTAAGTCTGTAAAAGTTTGTAATAATGTTTAATACTCAGTTTTGAGTTTGGAATAGTTGGGATTTGAACAGTATGTAATATAAGTAGATGTGTGGCTTGTGTACATACTTTAACCTGTTGCGATCCGTGGTAGTTGGTAAATAGGGTCATTGCATATTATTGTTATCTTTATTATTGCTATAAGCAGGTTATAAATAAGCCGTGTGTGTGTGTGGACCCCCAAACTTCTGACCCGGGTTTGGAGGGCGCCACAGATACCATTCATTACATATAAGTTGGAAATTATATCTGTTAGGAATTCTTAATATAAGTTCACATGTATTAAATCTTCAATATTTAAAGGAATTATGAATTTATCATTGATCCAGTACCTCTTACTTAGTGCTACTATCTTGACTATCATGATAACAATGTCATATACATTTGTGGTAATGAAGTATTATAGCATTAAATTTGAAAATTATTTTAATTTATTTAAATTAAGATTGTAGACAATTCCATGTCATAACAGTCTTATAATTTAAAGTATATTAAAATAATATGTGGCATAGTTATTTGTATCTTGTACGAATAATTGTGATACTTTTAGTATTGGTGATATTATTTAGAATTCTTGTTCTAAGTAATCAATGATCAATTCTAAATCACTAATATTAGAAGTCGAAGTATTTTCTAGATTATGTGTATAAAACTCTTTATATTTTATATGATTAAAAAGTATTCCTAAAATTACTAATTATCTAGAAAATAATTACCATGTGTATAATTCATATATTCCATTGGTAATTATTCAAGAATAATTATAAATATTTAAGTGCTAGTATATAACTCATAGATATTTAGTGTTTATATATTTATTATTTATTTTAGGTAGTTTAGATTATGGAAATTGAAGCAATTCAATGATTTCATTTGGTCCATAATTCAAACTAACTTAAAATAAATAAGCAGCATGATTGATCATAACTAAATCCGTGAATAACTGATATCTAGTAATATTGATTATAACTAAATTGTTATAGGTTAATTATGAGATTTTGGTTTTAGTGAATTTTGTAAAGTTTACATCTCAAGAATTCACTGAAATCAAAATCATGATTGTAGCATGATTAGTTATGTATTAATTTTTGACTTATATTAGCTAATGATATTTAGTTAAGAGTTTAACTATGAACTAATTGTGAAGTATTAGTATTTGTGGCATTACTTAGAACTCCTCTAACTAATCAATGCTTATCCTCAGTCACTTATACTAATATAAATGGTGTGAAAATCTTTATTAAGTACAATTATGATCAATATGGATAATACTTTATTAAAAATAACCATATGTTGTCCAATTAGAATAATTTTTATTGCAAATTCGTGAATGATTTGATATAGATGCAATACTCAATGATTCAAAGTATATGGAACTTAGAATATTTTTCTAAGATTGCAAACAAGACAATGTTGGTTAATAAGGTAATATTTATCAAACCAATATTGTTTGAGATATTACAGTTGTTAGGAGTTAACAATTATATAATATATGAAATTTAATGCTAATGTTTATCTGAAGATAGTTGGTATTTGATTATTTGATATCTTGTTTTAATATATTTGAATTATGATGTTAGACAATTTCATGTTAAATCAATTTCATAATTAAAATAATATTAAAATAGGGTGCGGCATAATTATTGGTATCTAAAGTACTTGACAAGTATCAGTCAATGATATATTATAATTTTGTTGCAGATAGTTGTGAAATTTTAAGTTATAGTGAATTTACATGTGTTACTATATCTGACAGATTCACTACAATTTGGAATCAGTAGCATAATCATTCTTACTAAGATTGTTTATTAGTAAAAAATATTTTTGATAATTATTTTATAAAGATAGATTATTGAGTTTTTGACATGAATGGGAATTGTTTAGACTTTACCCTAAGTGATCAATGTTTTTATAAAAACTCAATCATATTAAAAGAAAAAAAATTCTCTTCTTAATACTACTAGGTCAGAAGTCTGTGTCTTTTCATATCAAAGACATGATTATTTATCTTTTTATGCATAAATGCAGACTTGTGCACTCGAGCAGCTTTAAGAGAAAAATCAAACTTCTTTCTACACTGGTGATTACTTATTTCATGAAAATCTTTGTGAAATCACTATTGTACATCATTTCTCTCAAAAAATTATATGCATAATTTTCATTCAATATAGATTTTAAGTGCATTTTATCTCTACATTGCCATAAGTTATGTGATGCAGGTTCAGCCTCCAAATGGCCTTCTTTTATTGATATTCATGCGGTTGAAAACCCACAACTTCTATCCCAGACTGTAAATACAAACACAAAGATAGAACCAACCAACATTCTCTTACTACTAAAATGAAGTATGAATGAGCATGAGGGAGAAAGTGCCTTAGTGCACCACATAAGAAAGTTCTAAAGTCAGCAGATCTGTCTCCTACAAAGTTGAGTAGTATTTTTGAAACTGAGACAAGTGCTAGCTCCCATCCATCTTCTCAAAAAGATGTCATGGATGAAAATGCACAAAAACAGTTACTAGATTCATCCTCTCAACATGGTGCGTCTATTGAAATTCGCCTATCGGTCAGGGTATCCGATGTAGTGTCACCACCTCAGACATAAACAATTCTTGATGCACAAGAAGAGGTTACACACACAAAGGAAGAGTTGACAGAAATAAGAATTTTGACCATTTTAAGGTCAGATTTGATTGTTCAAGGTTCTTTAATGGACCAATTGCCTTTATAGGTGTTATGAGAGGATACTGATCCAATAGCCATATGTCAGTGGTCAGTGTCTACATCCCCAGGTTTAAATTTAATGGATGCATCTGCGGATAGTGGGGACGTAGGCACAGATCGATAACTTTTTGACAATGATTCAGATTTACCTGATGAGTCACAAAGAAATGTCTTCACAGACATTAGAAGGAAACTTTGATCTTTATGCTAAATTCTTTGGATCATTGTTTACCTTCCCAGAGTTCAAATCTGGAACCCTCAACGGGAAACTAGCAACTTGTATATTATGACTCATCTGACGGGTCTAACAAGGATGGGGATTTGCGAACTCCTATTGCACCACCTATGACCTCCTTAAGTATGGCTAAGGTGATTTTCTTGCAGGTATATTTGGACGAAAATACGCGCTAATAATACATGCAAGTATACGCATTCGCAAGTAATATAGAATTCTTTCTAGTTCGTTCCCACATAGACTCTTTTGGTTAACATAAGTTTTATACACTTATGCAACAATGATATGGTTATTATTCAATGCTAAGACGAATAATAATTTGGTTTTGTTTATAATTAAGATATTAACTAACATGCAATTAACTACAAGAATAAAGGTTGATTTACTATATGAGTCAAACATGGGATTCTAACTTCATTAAATACTTCATTCAAAATCCGTGTTCTCAACCTTAGCATGCAATGGTGATGACAACTAATCAAATAACATGAAACTGATAAACGCCAACTTTCGGTGCATGAATACCATACTACCAGACATCCACAAAAGAGATAGAAGCTGAATAGACACCATGTATGTTGAGACCCTATATGTCTATAGAATTTGACAACACAAAGGTTTATTGCGCAAGTTATCTATTATGATTATATAAGGCAAGTAAGATGGTTAAAATTACCTACTAATCATGCATAACAAATACATGAACCTATGCTAGCATGGCAAGTTCTAAACCTCTAAATTCACTGTCGCTTCATTAGAGATTAACACGATATCTTATATGTTCGTGACGCACATAAGACGAATAAGCACAACCAATACTAGGATATCATACAATCACCACACACTAAGATATTGAAACAAGATTAACTATTAAAATCCATAAATAAATCCGTTAGAACTCCACGATAACGATTAGTTCATAACCGAACTCCTCATTACTGTGGGTTCCGATGAAAGCATGGTATAATAAACTAGGTCTTTATAAAATGAATAATAAACAAAGTACGTAATCCTTAGTATAGATTCAACAAATAAGAAACGAGCATCCAAGATTACAACTTAGAACAAAGAATCGCAAGAATAAACAAGATTTTTTTCACCTTCGTTGAATTGTGCTATAGGTCTTCTCGTCGTCTTCTCCTTCAGTTACGTTTAGAAAAACGTTTTCAAGTTTTCTTTAAATAGCATCCCAATTACTCTAGAAGCCTAGAAAAATATTATTCTAATTGCAACAGGATTTTATTATCCTGACACGGCGCGACCGCGCGCTTCATCAGCGCGGGCGCGCTGTCCTTCTACTATACTTGTGCGGCCACGCGCAATCACAGTTTGGGGCGCTAACCTTTTAGAAAAAGTGATTTTCCTTATTTTGTTTGCTGGTTCTAGATGGCTTTCAACGAGCATTTATTCACAACACCTTCCTAACACCATTTTAGTATCAAAATAATGCTAAATCACCTCGATCCCTTATATATGCCTGAAATATAAAATACTACAAAAACACATCAAAAACACAAATAACTTGAGTACAAAACACCAATTCGAAGCTTTACGAAGCGCTATAAGTGGATATGAATGCCACTTAACATACCCCAAACTTGAATCGATGCTTGTCGTCAAGCATAAACAGACTCAAAAAACAAGAAATAAAAATACATAAATGCAACCTATATGAATGCAATGATTCCAATAGAATACCTTAACCAATCAACAAGTAACATCTCAACAAATGAAATTATTCGCACAAGTTCAATCAAATCCCACAAATCAACTCACAGGCTAGAAACGTGTGTGTGTGTACAATTGCTTAAAAGATATACTATCGCAACTAGATCAATAATCATGACTCACTACTCATCAAGGTAATCACAAGGTTATAAATAGAATAAATGCTAAACTCAAAATGACATATAACACTTCAATTTTATTTATCACAAGGTTATAAATAGAATAAACGCTAAACTCAAAATGACATATAACACTTCAATTTTATTTATCAGAGTTATACATTGATTCATGCTTTTTTTGCTAACACATAACAACATAAATATTCTTATTTGATTGTGTAATGAGTGAGGTCCACAAGAGCATTAGGTTAGTGGATCCCAGACTATAAAAGCCTTAGGTCACTAGGCACAAAGTCCCCTAAAAACTTAATAACTCGAGTATTAAAGAGCCCACTTGTGACGTCCTCCAAACCCGGGTCAGAAGTTTGGGGTTCACAAAACACACACAATATATAAACATGTTTATAAAATATTATATGCATTGACCCTTCTTTACACAACCACGGATCGTAACAGGTTAAAGTATGAAGACAAGCCACAACCTTAACTTTTATTACATCATACCAAATCCCAATTAGTTTAACTTAAAACTCATAGTGATGTCATTCTTACAATCTTGCATAACTCATCTACAATAGTAAGCTCCTGCTAGCTCGATCCAACTTAACCTGGAATCCTAGCTCGCACGCTGGACAGGGAATCCTCATTATCAACAATTTCCTTTTTAACTGTAGAATAACATAAACATATTTGCAAGAGTGAGCTAACTAGCTCAACAAGTCATAACAGCAATAACTGAGGTTAAACAATTATCGGTTGAAATGATTAATAGGAATTAAGTTTCTTGATAAGCAATGATTAGAATTGGAAATTCACTTTCATTTGTAAAAACCAAGGTTAGGCTGCTGATTAGTCACACATTAAACCCGAGCAAGGCACACAGCTCTGCTCTCTATACTGGATCCAAGGCACGCATTTACCTAATATGACCATGAATCTAGTCTGACCACAAATATGGTCCACATTTATAAAACCATCCAATTCTAAAATGATTCAATATGATAACCATTATAATTCAGTAAAAACAGAATCATTATTAACATTGATAAAGCATTATCTCGGAGCATAAAACATTTCAGAGGTATCACCAGGGTATATCAAGGTGTAAATATGAAGAATGGTTGTAAGCCTGATGATGAATCAAGTATCTGATGAACAATGGTTCAATGATAATACAGGGTATACATCTTTGATGTAATAGGGTATTCCAGGGTATATAAGTTTCTGTATGCGTAAGAAATTCTGTTACAATACTTGGTTTATGGTATGTATATATTTGTAGAATAGTATTATATTTGTATGGTTTTGTATCTGGAAAATTAATAGTTGGTGCTTTACAAGAAAAAAAGCTTACAGCACAAGATCAATGATATGATCAGTGTTCAAGGTTGAATAGCTTAAAGCGCTTGCAATATAAAACATGACTTATTTTGAATACTAGCAACATGTTATGAGAAAGTTCAAAAATATTTGCAATATATCTTTAAGAAGGTTCAGAAGTACTTGTACTCCTCTAACAGTTCTACTCATTAATCACTTTCCTTCTTTTTCTATACCTTACTTCTATCCACCGATCACTTTCTTTCTTTTTCTACGCTTCAGTTCTATTATCTGATCACTGGCTTTCTTTTTCTAAGCCTCGTTTACTCTGCTAGGCATCACAAGTATCTATCAATATTTAATCTCATATTATTCAAATCGTCATATAGACGTCATAAGCTTTTATCTATCCTTCGTTTTACCCAAATCCGATTTACAGATTGAAAGTTACAGCAAAAAACCATCAAACTATAACTATATAGGCATATAACACATCGGTCAGATAGCATGTAGCACATAACACGCAAGATATTCGATCAAAATGATTTTTCAAAGAAGATTCGGGGTTAAAATGATCTTCTGGGTATTTAATACGAATTTTTGAACATTTTTCGGAATTAAAACGGGTCTCCGAATCATTTTATAATTAAATATCAGGGTTCGAACATCCGAATTCGACTTTAAAATGATTAAATAATAATTATCGAGCTTTGAAAATAATTTTAAATAATATTTGAAAGCTCGAAACTATTTTTAGGAATTTTTAAATCTAAATAATAATTAAATCAATTAAATTCAATTAATAATTAATTAAATTAATTAATCAATTAATATTAAATTAATTGAATAATTAAAATAATTAAAAACTAATTAAAATTAATTAATAAAATAAATTAGATTTTTTTTAAGTAAAAAAATAATTAAAAACAATTTTTCTGATTTTAAAATAATTAAATAAAAAAATTTTGAATTTAAAAATAAATGGAAATATAATTTTTGAAAACAATTAAAACAGAAATCTAAGTTTTGTAGAGTTTTAAAACAACAGGACTAAAATGGCACGTTTTTTTCCAAACTAAGGGGTCGAATTGCAATTCGACCATCATCCCCGTTCATCCCCGCCGGCCAGTCACCATTAACGGCGAATAGAGCTTTTCCGGCAACCATGAATCGACCCAGAATTACACGAAACTCACGAGGATTCATCTTTTCTTTTCCAGAAACACAATCGTATAATCAGAATCATCAATAATTCAATAAATCGGCCGAAACAATCGTTTGAAAATATCGCCGCCGCCTGGGCTCGTTTTCCGGCGAAGCTCGATTGGAGCTATCCAGGAATCGTTTGATAGTTTCAAATATACCAATAGATTTGTTGTTCCACGATCTATACAACCATGTAATAAATTTCATCTAATAACCCTTAACAAAGAAACACCTAATTTTCAATTAAGAACATTCAAACACATAAATTCTAATTTTTAATTTTGAGAATCAAACATCAATTTCAACATGTTATTGAACTCCAAATCAGTCATATAATATACAAAAATGAATAGGATAAAATTATCTACAAGATTAAGCCATCAAATCATATCAACAACATCAAGAACAAAATTTCATAATTTAATCTTTAAATAATTCAAAATAAAATAATTAAATAATAAAAATACCTTGATTTCTGCACTAAAACTGTTGATCGATTCAGAAAGGTCTTTTCGAGAGTTTCGATTTGATATATGGCATGCCGGAATCGGAGTTCGATAATGTCGTCGCTTGTGAGTCTGATTTTCAAGAACGTAACGAATAATTAGGGTTTTCTCTGTATTTCACTGGATTTTACTTTCTGATTATGATTATACGAATAAAATGAAACAGGAAAAGGGCTATTTATATTTATAAAATATTGGATCGTCTTGGATCGATAAATTAGTTACTTAGCCGCTAAGTTACTCTTCCTGAGTATACCCTTATTAACACCCTATGAACCTGCTATACGTATAGCGGTGAAGCTAACTCATTTCCACTTATCATGCCTATTTTATAGTCTCAAAGGGACCAACATAATGCATATTAATTTCTTTTCTTTCTAATTCTAGTAATTCATGCTCATGAACGTTCCAATAGTTACTGGTTGTTGAATCTCATTGCCACTTGTTTCTTTATTCGGGCTCTTTGAGTCTGGTAATGGGAATGAGTACAATCTAAATCATCCAATCGTATTTGAGGCTCTTTAATCATTCCCTTAATCTTCTGGTCCATCTGCAAATGATATACTGAAACCATGGCGTATTCGGTTTCTATCACTTTCGAAATTACTTTAGAATTAAGAATCAACGAGAAAATCTCGACTGGATATGATTGACGCACAAACTTATCACTATATGTTATTTTCCTTGAATCACAATCGAGTATATTTACCGAGCGAAAATTTCTTACTATTTAGAAGAAAATATACTAACCTGAAGGTATCACCCGCATCTTCTAACCCATATTATCACTTATTTTGGTTCTAGGGAGTTCTCATACGAAACTAACTGTAATGCTCTTTCTTGACGTCTAGTAACATCTAACGTTTATTATTTCTTTATGCCATATTATCAGAAAGCTTTCTTTGACATCTATGTCTTATATCATATTCTCGGAGTAACTTGAATCCCTTGAGTTATCGATGTATAACCAGATTCCTATCTTTTAGTTCCGCCTTACTTAATGCCCGTTCATCTAGGAGTGGTATATACTATTCTGGTTCGACATAATTCATCATATTCTAAAAACTTCTTGTCAAATCTCAGGTCAAATAATTTTAATCATTTACAATCAATTCCTGGATCTGATGACGTACTACCATTTTTTTTCAAGCAGCAACTAATCCATTTATCGGATAAACTATTTGTCAGTAAAAGAAAATGACTAGGTTTGGGATAACCTATCAGTAATGATTCAATTAACGCTTTCCCCCATTTTCTCTTCATGTCTGGTCACTAGATATTTTCTTTTAGCCCTCAGTACTTAATCGTACTCTTGAGATGCATTCCCTATCTCAGTTTACAAATGTTTCATCAATTCTTTACTTTACTTCTGTCCCATATAGTACCCATATCTTACCTATATCATGGCATTTTGTAAGGTTTCTTTATCATCCTTTTGATTCCACTGTCTTTCCTATCTAAGTTCTTCATTCTCATAGCTCATTATTTCTCCTTAACATAAGTGAGTCTTCCAATAGCACTGTTTGGTTCTTCATCAAATTAACCATTCTTATAACTAACTCTGGAACAAAATCTTTTAATTCATATACGTTATTAATTTCTACCATACGTCAGATACTTGTATTCACGAGTTTTTCGGTATTTTGGAGTAATTCTCATTACATCATCGTTCTATATTGGTATACCTTCCAATCCTTTAATAAAACCTTATTGCAGATGATAAAATCTCTTTGCTTGTCTAATAAAATTCATATTGGTGTAATTTTTAATCTCTTCTTGATTCCACCTTCCTTCTTCCTTTCCTTCCTTCCTTCTCTTTGCTCTATCTCAAGTCTTTAGTTCTTGAAAACATACTTCTTACTTGTCCATACAAATAACTTTCTATTTCTCTTGTCCATTAGTAAGGTATATTCATCCAAGTAAAGCCTCACACACTTGCACCAATTTCTGAATTCTACTGGTGTCCTTACTTTCTCCAAATTCCTCATTGCTTTGATTTCAGATTTGAAAATCACATCCAAATTGACTTAATCTAATTGAAATCAATTGTGACGCCCTCCAAACCCGGGGTCTAGATTTGGGGGTCATTAACCGATAAACAAAACTAAAATAGGCAAGCGGAATAATATAATAAATATGACCCCTTACATGCAACTGGATCGATCACATGTTATAGTATGGAACAGGCACTAATACAAACCAAGTGTTATTACAAACCATAAGTCTAATTTGTTTTACAAACTATTCATATTTTATTACAAACCTCTAGACTATTCAAGCGTCCCAAATAGTCTACCTAGAAAACACACCACACTATTTATAAGCACTTGACTTTTGATCAAACCTGGAACTCAGACCTGCTCTGGCCTAGCTGAAAGAATCAGAATAATAAACAAGTATGAGCGAAAGAAATGCTCAGCAAGCAGTATATAGCTTATGATTTAAAAGAATAACAACAATATATCTGATGAACAAAACCAAACAACAATACCTGAACAGTATCAAAAACTGATATAAGTTTTGATAATAAACAACATTTTTATATATCTTTTTATTTTGGATTAGAATCCTCGAACGACGGTGTGTTTCTACCGGTGATCAGCCGCGGAGCAACACCGGTATGCCGAAGCATATCCAACTAAACAAAGGGGAACCCAAGGCACATATCGGCCTAGCAAGGTATTAAATCTTGTATAATACATAGCTCATACTGGACCGCCTCCACGGCCTCTTACACAACCATCCAATCCATAAAATTAATTTTTAATCAAAGGAGTCAAATCAAACGACATCCTTAACAATATAACTCTCCATTTCTCATGGTCCAGAGTTATCTCAACAACCGATGGCGAAATAACTATTACTTATTCGCTAATCTCAACTCAAAGTTTCACTGTATAGAGTAAATATGTAGCGAAATATAAAACATTTAACTATTCTGAACTTAGAATAGTATAGAAACTGATATAATAGAATTCAGAGTCAACATCACTTGAATGATAAGTGAAGATATAGATATTTGCATAACAGGATTCATAATAAACATCACTTGAACAATAAGTGAAGGTAGGGATACTTGCCTGGTATGCTCAATAACTCCTCACTAAAACCCTGGCTTATAGCTGTTGGCTACTTACTCCATCTAATACTGAACTACACTCCTTGTTACTCGATTCTATAAACAAAAGGACTATCTTAATTGATAGAATCAAACTCAATTGGCGTAACTATATGTCTTGACGTCTATCCGATCGTTTATAACTAATCATGGCATTTTAAAACTGTAAACAGATAGCACGCATATCACGTAAAATGTAATCATATTATTCATATATCACGTAATCACCTATTTCATGTATCACATAAGTCAGATCATCAAAAGATAGGTTTCAGAACGTTCAGAACAGAAATCAGGTCAATAATAGTGTTTAATCGATTAGATATCGACTCAGAATGATACTTAATTCAAATGACATTGCATAATAAAAGAAATTAGGACTCGAGAGTATTTTTATTGGAAGTGTAATGTTTTTCTGAGTCTGTACGCGTTCGTTTCGTATTAAACGGACGAACAGTTCATTTATTATGAATAAAATAAGATTTAAATGAGAATAAATCAATTAATAATAATATTGACTGATTTATAAATATCAAAATATAATTTTTAAAAGTTTAAAAACAATTTCTAGGATTTAATTTGAATTAATTATAAATAATTGTATTTTATTTAACTATTTATAAATAAAATTAATTGATTAAATAGATTAACCAATTAATTAAATCTATAAATAATTAATTAAAACAAGTTATAAATAATTAAAACAAATATGGATTTTTGAAATTAATAACAGAATTAATTTTTGAAATTTAAAACAATTAAGAAAATAATTTTTAGAATTATGAATTATAAGTACATGATTTTTGAAATTTAACTAAATGATTTTTAAACAATAGCAAAAAGAATTTTAAAATGTTTTTAAATTAAAAATCTGAAAACACAATGGAAATTGGGGTTGGGGTTTCAGGGGATCAAAATAGGATCAGAATTGAAAAGAAACGCGTCAGCGGGGTGGGTTTCCGGGTTGCCAAGAACACGAAGAACTAGCCGGATCAAACGCAGAATCCGGCGAGCTTCGTCATTTCCGACAAACCACGACGGAAATTCCGGCAAGCCCAAACAGCATCAAATCCTCTCCATTTTATTTGATTTTTCAGTGCAACATATCCAAAATCAAGTTTTAACTACTAATTAAACAATAACAACACCAAACGACAAATGATTTATCAATCTCGACGAATTTACACCAAAACCGGCGATAATGATCGGAAAATTGCAATTCACGCGACTTTCAACCAAATCCAACAATCTATACACGAAAACGAAGCTCATAGTGTATATAATACATTTCTATCACCAACTCTAACAACAACAATCTGTATGAATCAAGAAATCGAAAAGAAAAAGGTAAAAAACCCTTCGATATATATCCAGGACTTGTGAAACTGATTTAAACACATAAATCGACCCTCCTGATCGTTTTAAAGCTATATATCACATCAAAATCAATCAACAACCATCATATCTCAAAATTGAAATTCAAGAACATGAACTAAAATTTGATTTTTACCAATACTCAATCTCAGATGTTGAAACTGTTATCAATTTGTAGAGCTTGAAACGAGGATTGATTTGATAGGTAGAACGTTTGATTTGGTTCCCGGAATCAATCAAAATCAAGAATCAAAGGTTTGCTCAAGAATTTCACCCCCAAACTTGTGTTCTTCAATTTGTTTTTAATGAATTAAAATGAAATAAAATAAATAACTTAGGCAATTTATATTTTCTGGAAAATAAATACCCAAAATCAATTTAAGGTATTTTTATTCCCATAATTAAATTAATTAAGCCCCAAAATAATAATTACGGGAAATAATTTTAAAAGCGATAAAATATAAAATTTGTATCAAAATTTCCCAAAAATTGCGAATAATGCAAAAATATAAAACTAAGGGTATTTGAAATACAGATAATTCTATAAAAATAAAAACACGAATTTTGTGGGCTTTGACGTCCCGGTGGGGTCCCAGTCCGTTTGTTTTTGAAAAATAAAAACGATACTTAAACTAACAGAAAAACCCGAACACGCATAAAATACATTCAAATGCACATAACGAGGTAAAACGAATACCTAGATAAAAACGCTAATAAACACGTGTCTTGATTACAGATCGATTCATATAAGTGTAGTTTAAACATATATTAATGACTCGAAAAATTTTCTGGTCCGTACGGGAACATAAATAACAGTTACAACACATAAATATCATGACAAAAATTAGTTTAAACTTATAAAACACATAATATTTATTCATTTAACATATAATATTCATATAATTTTCCCGGATATTACATCCTCCCCCCTTAACAGGATTTCGTCCTCAGAATCAGCCTAGGAAAACAAGTGAGGATATTTGGTTCGCATTTCGCTTTCCAATTTTCAGGTCGACTCTTCAACCTTGGGATTCCTCCACAAGACTCGCACTAAAGACATAGACTTAGTCCTAAGCATTCTTTCTTTCTTATCTAAAATCTGCACTAGTCGCTCTACAAAAGACAAATCTAGCTGAATCTCGATTAGCTCATATTCTATCACATGATTCGAATCAGGAAAATAACGCTTCAACATTGACACATGGAACACGTTGTGTATATGTTGCATGTGAGGTGGTAATGCTAACTCGTAAGAAACCTTCCCACTCGCCTCAAAATCTCAAAAGGGCCAACATAACGCGGACTCAGCTTTCCTTTCTTTCCAAATCTTGATAAACCTTTCCAAGGTGAAATCTTCAAGAGCACTGCTTCACCATCTTCAAATTCCATATCTTTCTTAGCAGGATCAAAATATTTTTATTGACGATCTTGAGCTGCCACTAATCATTTTCGAATAAGTTCTACCTTCTCTTTTGTTTACTGGATCAATTCTGGACCCAAAATCTTTCTCTCACCAACTTCTTTCCAACAGATTAGAGATCTGCATCTTCTCCCGTACAAAGCTTCGTAAGGCGGCATTCTAATACTGTGGCACCCTCCAAACCCGGGTCAGAAGTTTGGGGTCCACACACACACCTTAATTATAACATGCTTATAACAATAATAAAGATAATAATAATATATGCAGTGACCCTACTTACCAACCACCACGGACCGCAACAGGTTAAAGTATGCACACAAGCCAAACACACTAATATATTACAAACCGTTCAAATCCCAACTATTTCAAACTCAAACTAAGTATTAAACATTATTACAAACTTTTACAAACTTAAATTATCCCAAAAGAAGCCTACTAGCTCAGCTTTTTCAACCTGAACCCCTAGCTCTCACGCTGGACTGGGGATCCTTGCTACCAACTGGTTCCTTTTTAACTGGAAAGAATATAAACAACATCGCACAAATGAGCTAACTAGCTCAGCAAGTCACAATGACAAAACTGAGAATAATGATCATCAGGTGAATATGATTATGATATCAAGTGAACAATGGATTATGATTTAGAATTGGATATTATACTTTTAATTTAAAAACCAAGGTTAGGCTGCTGATCAGTCACGCACTAACCCCGAGCAAGGCACACAGCATTGCTCTAACTACTGGATCCAAGGTACACATTGGCCTAACTTGACCATTATATGGTCTGACCATGAATCTGGTCCACAATTTTATAAAAACAATCCAATTCTAACATAATAACATAATATGCAATAATAAACAATAACCGAAATTATTAACAACAATAAATGTTTAACAATGAAAGGGTTTCAATCCTTGTAAGTATCAATAAGGCAATTTAAAAGCTTGGATGCTGGGTAATGAAAGAATTGGATAACAAAGGAATCAACATTTCATGGTTTCAAAGATTTGGGCTTTTAAAGCATAGGATACAATGATTGAATGTACAAGTAATTCAGTTCAGTGTTTGGGATTTTGTTTACATGTATTTGTGGAGTAATATCGTATACTTGAGATTTGTGTTTAGGTATACAACAATCAATGGTCTAGAAAGAATAAGGTTTATGGCTCAAGAACAATAACTGGAATCAGAGTTTAGGTTTCAGTGCTTCAAAGCACTTGCAATATCAATCTGACTATCAAATACTATAATATCTCGAGAAAGTTCAGAACACTTGCTTGATATTAGCTTACTACACTGCACTCATTTCCAATCATAAGCGTCTTACTCCTCAACTATCTGTTTTCCTTTCCTACGTCTTGCCTCTTCTGCTCACATATCATAAGCATCTATCAATAATTTACTCATGGAATTCTATTCAACACATACTTCTATCTACCCTTCGTTTTACCCAAATCCGATTAACGGATTGAAAGTTATGCAATAATCAAGTAAACACCGAATATATAGACCGATAGTCAATTAACAAGTCACATATAGCACATAATACATCACGTAATCAATGATATATTATTTATAAAGAAGTCTCGGGTCATAAATAGGCTTTCTGGTATTTAAAATAATTTTTAAAACATTTTTCGGAATTAAAACGGGTCGTTGGATCAATTTCGGGTTAATAAACAGGGTTCGGTTGGCCAATTCTGGCTCCGAAATAATTTTAGAATAATTATCGAGCCTTGGAAATAATTTAGAATAATATTTTAAAGCTCGAAACTATTTTTCAGAATTTTTAAATCATTTTTAAATAATTAAATCTAATTAAATAATTAATTAAAATCAATTAATAATCAATTAAATTAATTAATCAATTAATTTTCGAATTAATTGACCAATTAATCAATTAGAAATTAACTGAAATTAATTAACTAATTAATTTAGATTTATTTGTAAATTAAAAATAATTTTCAGAATTAAAATAATAATTTTTAGAATTTTCAGAAATTAAAAACGAATTTTTATAATAAAAATAAATAGGAAATATGATTTTTAAACATTTTTAAAACAGAAATCCAATTTTTGCAAAGTCTGGAAACTACAGGGACCAAACTGCATCGTTTTCAAAACTATAGTTACTAAACTGTAATTTTCCGGGGGGTCGCCGGAAAATAGTCGGGGATGGCCGGAGAACACGTTTCAGGGATGCTCAGGCCACCATCACCTCCAGATCACATCTACACAACACCAGGAACACAACCATGCAATCAATTCATCCTAACAATCCATGAGTTGGCCGGAATTTGGCCGTGAAATTTTCCAGTTTCCGGCGAACATCGGAAAACTTCAAAACACAACTCCCTTCTCTACAGACCTCGTTGGTTCATGAAACTTATACGACTAGATTGTAAATTTTACAGAGAATACAACCCACTATAACACAACATCAATCTATCACAGAATAAGAAACCCCCAAATTTCAATTAAGAACATTCATACGGGTTATAAACCCTAATTTTAAAATTCGAAAATCAAACTCAAATTTGAACATGTTATTGAACTCCAAATTAGACGTATGACATATGAAAATCATCAGGAAAACAAGCTCTACAACATGCAATCATCAAATCGTACAAACAATCATCCGAACAAAAATTCATATTTTTAATAAAATAAATTCAAAAATAAATAAATTTTTAGAAAAATAACCTTGATTTCTGCAGGTGTATGGATTACAGAATCTGGTAGAGCTCTTCAAGACCTTCAGATTGGTTACTCGAGCTTTCCAAACCGAATTCAATAACACCTCCAAATGCTTGTTTGATTCTTAGAACAGTTTTAGGAAATTAGGGTTTTTCTCTGAAAATTATATAATTATCTGTCTGCAAATGATTTTGATATGAAATAAAATACGGTAAAAGGCTATTTATAATTACGGAAAATTAGTATCCCGTTGGATCATTCCGGATATAAAATGGTACGTTTATTTTATAAAAACTGATCCAAACGGTATCGGTTTTCGGGATAATTATCCAAATCAGTACAATTTGTACTGCGGTCTTGGTGTCAGCGCCTGGTTACACGTATTACGAAGTGATAATTGTGATAGTTTAATAAAAAGCTCCCGTTTATCGAAAATACGGGTTTTATTGATTTACCGAAACGAATATTGTATCGAAAATGTTGCGCCGGGACCCGCGCAGGACAAACCGTACGCCGGATCGAAAAAGTTGAAACATGGAATATGCTCGGAATATTACAATTCGGTTAGGAAGGAGTTCTCGAAAGAGTTTCGGGTTCCAAAAACGTAACAACGGTTGACGTCGGTTGGTTCCCGTTTTTATAAAATAGATTTTAATTACCCGGAAAAAGATTTTAGAAATTTCATATGATTCTTATAAATTCATAAACCAACATAAAAATAATTAGGAAGATATGACAATTATCTATATTTTATTTTGGACATATAAAAATTAAAATACTCCATTAATATTATTTTTGAATATTCAAGTACGGATAATACTTAACAATTAGCTCACTGAATAGATACTGAACACACATAATAATTATATAATAGCAAAATAATTACACGATATATCCCGGGTATTACAAATACTGGCATGATAACTGTTGTTGTAGGAGAATTCAACCAATGGTAAGTGTTCATCCCAACTTCCTTCAAAATCTAGGGCATATACCCTTAGCATATCTTCAATAGTCTGAATTGTCCTTTCACTTTGACCGTCTGTCTACGGATGGTATGCGGTACTCATATTCAGCTTCATTCTGAGACAATCTTGAAAACTTCTCCAAAATCTTGAATTAAATCGAGGATCTCTATCTGATACTATAGATACTGGAACTCCATGTCGAACTACAATTTCCTTCAGGTATAGCTGCACCAATTAATGAGAATCTCTCGTTGATAGGAAGAAAATGTGCTGACTTCGTCAATCTGTCAATAATAACCCAAATAGCGTCTTGATTTGTCTTGGTCCTCGGTAATCCAACTACGAAATCCATCACAATATGTTACCACTTCCATTCTGGAATGTCCAATGGCTGTAGCAGTCCACTGGGTCTTTGATGTTCCGATTTGACTCGCTGGCAAGTGTAACACTTATTACCCACTCAGCAATTTCTTTCTTCATACTTGGCCACCAAAAGTTTTCTCTTAAGTCTCGGTACATCTTCGTACTTCTGGGATGAATTGAATATTTGGAGTTGTGAGTGTCTCGAAGAATTTCATCTTTCAGCTCGGCCACGTTAGGTATCCATATTCTAGAAGAAAATATTAAGATTCCATTATCATCCTTTTGACTCCCTTTCTCTTCTCCTGTCAACTCTTCTTGTTCATGGCTCATTACTTCTTCCTGACATCTGCTTATCTTCTCTAATAATTCTGGTTGAAAAGATATAGCATACAACATATATGTAGACATGCTTAAAATACTGACCTCTATTTCAAGCTTCTCAAATTCCTTGATCCATTCTTCGGATGAAATGATCATATTTAACCTTTCTTTTCTGCTCAGAGCGTCTGCCACCACATTTGCTTTTCCTGGATGATAGTTGATGGTATAGTCATAGTCCTTGATCAGTTCTAGCCATCTTCTCTGCCTCATGTTCAATTCCTTCTGGGTAAAGATATACTTCAAACTCTTGTGGTATGTGTAGATCTCACACTTCTCTCCATAAAGATAATACATCCATATCTTCAATGCAAATACTATAGCTGCCAATTCAAGATCATGAGTTGGATACTTCTCTTCATATGGTTTTAGTTGTCTTAAAGCGTAGGCTATCACTTTTTCATGCTGCATCAAAACACATCCCAATCCTTTGTATGACGCGTCACTGTAGATCACAAAATTTCCTTGATCATCCGGTAAGACTAGCACTGGAGAAGATACTAATCTGTTCTTTAATTCCTGGAAACTCTCCTCACACTTTTCGTTCCATTCAAATTTCTGGTTCTTTCTGATGAGCTTCGTCAATGGCGTAGCTATCTTCACAAAATCTTGCACGAATCTTTTGTAGTAACTTTCCAATCCCATGAAACTTCTTACTTCTGTTGGTATTTTTGGTCTCTCCCAGTTGATTATGGCTTCAATCTTTGACGGATCTACTTCCAGTCCTTTATTGCTAATCACGTATCCAAGAAATCGTACTTCTTTTAACCAAAATTCACACTTGGAAAACTTCGCGTACAATTTCTCATGTCGCAGTGTCTCCAAAACTATCCTCAAATGCTCTGCATGCTCTTCTTCCATTTTGGAATAGATCAAAATGTCGTATATGAACCCAATCACAAATTTATCCAAATACTTCTTGAATACTCGATTCATTAGATCCATGAAAGTTGCTAGTGCGTTGGTTAATCCAAATGCCATTATCAAAAACTCATAATACCCATATCTGGTTCTGAATGCAGTCTTCGGAATGTCTTCTATCTTGATCTTTAGTTGATGATATCCATATCTTAAATAAATCTTGGAAAACAATACAACGCCTTTCAGTTGATCAAACAAATCATCAATCCTCAGCAACCGATACTTGTTCTTAATGGTCAGCTTATTCAATTCTCGATAATCAATACATAGCTGCATACTCCCATCTTTTTTATTGACGAACAAAACTGGTGCTCCCCACGGGGATACACTGGGTCGTATAACTCCTTTCTCCAAAAGATCTTGTAGCTGAATTGCCAATTCCTTCATCTCCACTGGTGCCATTCGATATGGAGCTTTAGATACCGGTTCCGTTCCGGGTGCTAAATTTATTGCAAACTCAATCTCTCTATCTGGAGGTAATCTTGGAAGATCATCTGGGAAGACATTTGGAAACTCATTGACAACTGGAATTGCTTCTGGTGTTGGAACTTCTTTGATGGTGTCTACCACATGGGCCAAATACGCCTCACAATTCCGACACGGTAACTTCTTTGCTTGAGCTATTGTTAAGAACTTCTTTTCTTGCTTACTTCCTCAAAATATCACCTTCTTCTTACTATCCAAGGTCTGAAGTCTCACTTTCCTATTCTTACAATCAATCTGAGCGTTATTCTCTGACAACCAATCCATTTCTAAGATAATATCAAATTCTGCCAACTTAAAAGGTATTAAGTTGGCATGAAAATGATGTCCCGCTATCTCAATATCACACCCCGGACACACTCGGTCAACGAGAACTTGATTCTTATTAGCTAAGTCTATCATTAACGCTTGTTCTAACAATTCAACTTCACAATATAGTTTATCGACAAAACTTTGAGAAATAAATGACCTTGTAGCTCCAGAATCAATTAACTTTAGCATCTACGCAGTTGACTGGAAGCGTACCTGCAACCACGTCTAAACTCTGAACAGCATCCGTCATAGTCATGTTGAATGTACTGGCCTTTTGCTGGTTCTTTGCTGGTGGTCCTTCAATCCTTGCAACATTAGCTGCTGGATCAGTTATCTGGCAGTCCTTGGCAATATGTCCCATCTTTCCACATTTGAAACACACTGTCCCTGATTTATGGGCTGAAGTCTGACTTCAAAACTCATTAGCATAGTGCCCCTTCTGATTACACTTATAGCACAACACATTATCCTTACAAATCCCAAAGTGCCTTCTACCATAAAACTTACATTCTGCCACTGGTGGACGATTGGACCTTTGTTGATCTAAATTCTAAAAACGGCTGTCCTGTCCTCCATTTCCTGATTGTGGTTTTCTGAATCCCACATTCCTATTATCTTGAAACTCTGGCCTTTTATTGAAACGGCCTTCGAAATTTCCTTGTTGTTGGCCTCCTCTTGAGGTTTCTACTTTCCTTTTCTTTCCATCCTTTTCTCTTTGAGACGTGTCGCTTCTGCTTTCAATCACCATCGCTTTCTAAACCACTGCCACATATGAAGTCAACTCAAACATGGCCACTCTGTTCTGAATCCAAAATTTCAATCCCTGTTCAAACCTTCTTTCTTTCTTTTTATCTGTATCAACCGGGTCTGGCACAAACCTTGCTAATTCAGTAAACTTAGCTTCATACTCAGCAACAGTAAGATCACCTTGTGTTAGGTTCAAGAACTTGATCTCCATTTGTTTCTTCATATACCTCGGTAAATACTTCTCCAGGAAAAGCTCTGTAAACCTCTCCAAAGTTACAAACTCACCTCCTTCCAACGCTCGCGTGGATTTCCACCAATAGTTTGCCTCGCCCTTCAGAAAGTAGCTTGCAAACTTGGTCTTCTGTTCAGTTCCTGCTCCGACTAAGTCAAAAGTTTTCTCAATCTCTTTAAGCCATGCATTGGCTTCCACGGGGTCAGCACTTCCCTTGAACTCAGGAGGTTTCACAACTTGAAATTGCTTAAAAGTTACCGCAGGTCGAGCTGCTGCTTGCTGTTGTTGCTGCTGTTGTTGCTGCTGCGTAAGATACAACATCTGTTGTTGCATCAGTCCCAACATCTGTACAATCGCTGGATCTGTACGGCTCTCGGTACGATCTTCTCCTGAATTACTCCTCCTCTTTGGTGCCATTATTCTGGTAAGAAACAAGCAACATATATAATAATCCGTCAAGCATGGTGTCAAATATGTAGCAATCTTTTAGCATATCAAAATTTTCAAGCAGTATCTCTTTTCAAAATATCATAAATTTGCTACCATATTAACACATGCGACATGATTATCACATAATCCTTCTTATTATCCCGAGAATAATAACACAAAGAAAATTAACGAAGAATTATCCAAACCTCTTAAACTCTTGCTCAAAATCTCAAATAAACCAACAAATGGTGGATAGGGTTGCAACACAACCTTCCAACCTCTTTCATCATTTCTTACTATTCTCAGAAACCAACAAAATAACAAAGCAATGGCACCAAGGCCTAGAGCTAAACACAAAACAGGGAATCTGAACAACTTAACTATAAACCAGCCCAATAACCTGAATTCAACCCTATAAGAGCTAAACTACACGCACTTATCATTTGTGATCTTCCTATGACTCACTTATGACAATCTTAAGCCTGTTTCAGTGACCATAACCTGTGGCTCTGGTACCAACCTGTGACGCCCTCCAAACCCGGGGTCTAGATTTTGGGGTCACTAACCGAAAAATGAAACTAAAATAGGCACACCAAAATAATATAATAAATATGACCCCTTGCATGCAACTGGATCAATCACAGGTTATAGTATGGAAGAGGCACTAATACAAACCAAGTGTTATTACAAACCATAACTCTAATTAGTTTTACAAACTATTCAAATTTTATTACAAACCTCTAGACTATTCAAGTGTCCCAAACAGTCTACCTGGAAAACACCACACTATTCATAAGCACTTGACTTCTGATCAAACCTGGAACTCAGACTTGCTCTGGCCTAGATGAAAGAATCAGAATAATAAACAAGTATGAGCGAAATAAATGCTCATCAAGCAGTATATAGCTTATGATTTAAAATAATAATAACAATATATCTGATGAACAAAACCAAACAACAATACCTGAACAGTATCAAAAACTGATATAAGTTTTGATAATAAACAACATTTTTATATATCCTTTTATTTTGGATTAGAATCCTCGAACAACGGTGTGTTGCCGCCGGTGATCAGCAGAGAAGCAACACCGGTATGCCGAAGCATATCCAACTAAACAAAGGGGTACCCAAGGCACATATCGGCCAAGCAAGGTATTATATCTTGTATAATACATAGCTCACACTGGACCGCCGCCACGGCCTCTTATGCAACCATCCAATCCATAAACACAATTTATAATCAAAGCAGTCAAATCAAACGACATCCTTAACAACATAACTCTCCATTTCTCATGGTCCAGAGTTATCTCAACAATCAATGGCGAAATAACTAGAACAATTAGTTATTCGCTAATCTCAACTCAAAGTTTCACTGTATAGAGTAAATTTGTAGTGAAATGTAAAATGTTTAACTATTCTGAACTTAGAATAGTATAGAAACTGATATAATAGAATTCAGAGTCAACATCACTTGAATGATAAGTGAATATATAGATATTTGCATAACAGAATTCATAATAAACATCAATTAACAATATGTGAAGGTATGGATACTTGCCTGGTATGCTCAATATCTCCTCACTAAAACCCTGGCTTATAGCTGCTGGCTACTGACTCCATCTAATACTGAACTGCACTCCTTGTTACTCGATTCTATAAACAAAAGGACTATCTTAATTGATAGAATCAAACTCAATTGACGTAACTATACATCTTAACGTTTACCCGATCGTTTATAACTAATCATGGCATTTTAAAACTGTAAACAAATAGCATGCATATCACGTAACATGTAATCATGTTATTCATATATCACATAATCACTTATTTCATGTATCACATAAGTCAGATCGTTAAAAGATACGTTTCAAAAAGTTGAGAACAAAATCAGGTCAATAACAGTGTTTATCGATTACATATCGACTCAGAATGATACTCAATTCAAATGATATTGCATTACAAAAGAAATTAGGACTCGAAAGTATTTTTATTGGAAGCGTAATGTTTTTCTGAGTCTGTACGGGTTCGTTTCGTATTAAACGGACAAACGGTTCATTTATTATGAATAAAATAAGATTTAAATGAGAATAAATCAATTAATAATAATATTAACTGATTTATAAATACCAAAATATAATTTTTAAAAGTTTATAAACAATTTCTAGGATTTATTTGAATTAATTATAAATAATTGTATTTTATTTAACTATTAATAAATAAAATTAATTGATTAAATAGATTAACCAATTAATTAAATCTATAAATTATTAATTAATACAAATTATAAATAATTAAAAAAAATATGAATTTTTGAAAATAATAATAAACTTAATTTTTGGAATTTAAAACAATTAAGGAAATAATTTTTAGAATTATAAATAATAAGTAAATGATTTTTGAAATTAAACTAAATGATTTTTAGAAAATAGCAAAAAGAATTTTGAATTTTTTTAAATTAAAAATTTGGAAACACAATGGAAATTGGGGGTTCGGGTTTCGGGGGATCAAAGTCGGGTCAGAATTGAAAAGAAACGGGTCAACGGAGTGGGTTTCCGGGTTGCCAAGAGCAAGAAGAACTCGCCGGACCAAACGCAGAATCCGGCGAGCTTCGTCGTTCCTGGCGAACCACGATGGAAATTTCGGCAAGCCCAAACAGCATCAAATCCTCTCCGTTTCATTCAGTTTTTCAGTGCAACATATCCTAAATCGAGTTTTAATTACGAATCAAACAATAACAACACCAAACGACAAATGATTTATCGATTCCGACGAATTTAACACCAAAACCAGTGACTATGATCGGAAAATTGCAATTCACGCGAATGTCAACCAAATCCAACAATCCATACACGAAAACGAAGCTCAGAGTGTATATAATCCATTTTCATCACCAACCCTAACAACAACAATCTGTATGAATCAAGAAATCAAAAAGAAAAACGTCAAAAACCAAGAACTCGTCGATATATATCGGGACTTAAACAACTGATTTAAACATATAAATCGACTCTCCTGATCGTTTTAAAGCTATCTATAACATCAATTTGTAGAGCTTGAAATGAGGATTGATTTGATAGGTAGAACGTTTGATTTGGTTCCCGAATCAATCAAAATCATAAATCAAAGATTTGCTCAAGAATTTCACCCCCAAACTTGTGTTCTTCAATTTGTTTTTAATGAATAAAAATGAAATAAAATAAATAACTTAGGCTATTTATATTTTCTGGAAAATAAATACCCAAAATCATTTTAGGGTGTTTTTATTCCCATAATTAAATTAATTAAGCCCCAAAATAATATTTACGGGGAATAATTTTGAAAGCGATAAAATATAAATTTGTATCAAAATTTCCCGAAAATTGTGAATAATGCAAAAATACAAAACTTAAGGGTATTCGAAATACAGATATTTCTATAAAAATAAAAACACGAATTTTGTGGGCTCTGACGTCCCGATGGGGTCCCGGTCCGTTTGTTTTCGAAAAACAAAAACGATACTTAAATTAACAGAAAACCCCGAACACGCATAAAATACATTGAAATGCACATAACGAGGTAAAACGATTACCTCGATAAAGACGCTAATAAACACGCGTCCCGATTACAGATCGATTCATATAATTGCAGTTTAAACATATATTAATTACTCGAAAAATTTTCTGGTCCGCACGGGAACACAAATAACAGTTACAACACATAGTATCATGACAACAATCAGTTTAAACTTATAAAACACATAATATTTATTTATTTAACATATAATATTCATATAACTTTCCCGGATATTACATCAATTTCCATCTAACTGACCATTAATTGGTAAATTAACCAATTAACTCACTTAATTGATCAATTGCACTAAGTGATGACTAGGTAAATGAAATGAAAAACCAATTATATATAGTCGGATTGGTTGTAACAACCTCTTTCAAGAACCGAGATCACACTTATTTGGGGTATCAATAGGAATATCAATAACACACAGAAGTATACCTTCTATCTTTAAAAGTAAGATATTTTCCGAAAATTTGGGCAGCATCTCCTTTATATTATTAAATACCAGACGAACTCAAGCCGACACCGATAATCAATCAAACAACCAATAATCAATCCACAAGTATGCCAATCAGCTGCCACCTTCTAAACTCACGATTTCACCACCACATATAATACTAGCAAGTATAACCCATATTTTTAGTTCAATTTAAGATTATAGCGAACAATCCTTATTATACCATATCTTTTCCTATTTCTTCTGATTATAACAGAATATCACTAATGAGTACAATTACAAATTATTCTAGACCTCTTGTAGTTCGTGTTTCAATTCAATCTCTCTAATTAACAATTTATCTATCCTTGACAATATACACTTGTTCATATTAGTTAGCATGTTCAGCTTCTGATAACCAACACATGGTCTCATCCAATACTATCATAATCTTGTGAAAGAATGCAATTGGTTTTAAAGCATCCCTTCTTAAAAATCTTTGCAGTTGAATCACCATACCTTCATCTCCACTTATGCCTTTTCATACTAAACTTCCTTCACTGGCTCAGTTATGAGCATCAAATTTACCATAACTCATTTACTTAAGTGGGAAAACCCAACCATTCCTTGAAGAACACCCTTGAAGTTTATTCGTAACTAGAATTTCTTCAATCGTGAACCTTCATAAAAATCTCTCCTATATTATTGAGGTATGTTTCACCTTCACATTGTTTTAATCAATTGTCTATTAAAAATTTCTTCAATCGTTTCTGCTGTCCAATCGATCATTTTCCTTATCTGGTTTATACAGCTTTACTCCCTGATTTCTCTAGTTAATTTAGCTCATACGGTTCGCTGACTACTTCAATTCACGCCAAAATCTCAAACTTGAAACGTATCATGTATACAGATTTCCGCTTCTGATTTGATGTCATCATGACAACCACATTATTGGCATAATGATTCTTCTTTGCACTTATATGTCCACTATTTATTGGCTTTCCATTATCCATACTCAACATGCAACTCCATCTGCTACACGGGATCATTTCACTTCCTTTTAAAACATTCAAAGAATAGACCTTACACAAGAAGAGAATTTGTGTATATGATTCTAATTGGAAATCTTTTGTAAAGAATAACAGTACAAGGAAACAATCGGAAGGATTCATAAATCGATAAATCATAATTGAAGAAGAAAGAATGAATGATGATTTAAATATGAATGAGACAACCATATTTGTACTCAAGATGGTCAGTCTTTCATACTATATGGCATATAGCACATGATTAGGTGGCTTCCCACCAGACTCTTTATTATTCCAACAAGGAGTCACACCATAAAACTGTTTGTCTCAATCAAAAAAAAAGACTTGAGGGAAAATGATTTTGAAAGGAATACAATAATTTTATTATCACCTCATAGAGTTGATCATGAAAGAAATTCATACTTTATTTAATATTCATAAGAATAAATAGTATTGTAGAAAAGAATGATATCATTGGTCAGCATCCACATTTCATCTATTTACATCTTCAACACTTGTTCGATCAATATATCCCATTCTGAGTCATATATTAACTTTAGAAAGTTCTCTGAAATGCCTTCTTAAATTCATCATTAGAATGAATTCCCATGTATTAGGTCTTGTATCTTTAGCGTCGCACTTCCATGTTCAATATTTTTATAATTCGACCATGTTTGCACTCTTACGAGATTTACAATCATAACTTCAAATTTCTCTTACGCTACTAATCATCCAACATATCGACTCTTTTTCTAATAATATTCTTTCTTTAGAAAAGTCTGGAAATTTGCTCAACCCCCTTCTATCATGCTCAGGCTTCTTCTCAATCAACGAACTCTTTAAACTATAATCGTCTCAATAATTAAATAGTGTCTCCGCACGCTGAGTCTGTTATTAACATTATCAACAAAATTTGCATTCCTCTATTGAGAACAATCGAAACTTCTTCGTAATAGCGGGTCTACTTGACCCTCTGAATTAACAATACTAATTCTAGAACAAGTATTCTTCTAGATAATCTGAATCTTATAACAAACAAGAAACTCAAGTAGTAGTTTGACAACAAAGTTTTAAAACTTATTTAGTTTAAAGGACTTTTAGAAAAAAAATTGTTAAAAAATCTCTTTTGAAAACTGGTTTAAAATTTGAAAATCATACAACTGGTCATCATTACTATATGAGTTGGTTGTCGTCCTTCTCAACCACTACAAAGTATCAATTTAGGGAAATAATCAGATAAGAGCTCATTCCTTTCCATATATCCTCTACCCCTTATTGGGTCCATTTTGCCTTCATTAGTCGATGAAAACTTCAGTTACCGTTGCATACTATCGCATTCGTAATTTCACTTTAAAGCCTTGCTCCCGAGTTTTAAAAAGGAAGGAAAACAAGTGGAAGATAAGTAAAGTTGTTTCACTTCCCTCCGTAATCGTGCTCCCGGGTTTTTAAAAAGAGCGAAAGCAGGTGTTATTGAATGCAAATTTAACAATCTTTCACTCCAAAACTTTCACTCCAAAAGTGGGATGAAAGTACTTTACCTCCTAATCACTTACTTCCTTTACATTAAAAAACTCGGGAGCAAGCCGTAAGGCTTCTATCCTGGTAATACTCTCATCATCACTTTTGTTATTGCTAACTGTATCAGGTCTATCAAATAATCAACAAATCTATTCTATAAAACAAAGTATGCTGATATCATATTGCATCACTACTGTACATATTACGCTTGTCATAACACCATCATCTAATTCCAAGAAAACTATGAATCTCCCATCTTCTCAAACTCCTTTAAAACCCATCTAGTTCACTCCACAAGATAATCATGGGTGGCATACTTACTAATGACTCTATATATCTGATAGCAGCTATTTTCTGGAACACACGAATCCTCTCTCTAGGTTTCTTCCCACCTTTCTTAATATCTCATGTACTCACTATATGTTGCAGCTCTCAAATCCATCCTCATAGGTGCTGTTACTCCATTGAACAGGCTTTAAACGGATAGTAGGGGATAAGGTGTGGGATAAATTGAAAAGATGCACTTACGGCTAAATGTCCGGTAGAACCAGAATCAGTAGGTGGGGATCCTCGAATAGATGGTCCCACATCAGGGGATATAATAATAGCTTGAAAAGGTGCAACTGTCACAACATGAGGTAATATGGCTAACACCGGTAGAAGAGCAGGGCGTGAATCAAATGATGGTCCTCCGATTGAAGGCTCTGAATGATCAAACGATCCCGGGATAAAAGAATCTGCCATCATCGCTATCTGAAAATCCGTCGCTAGATAAGAATCTCGAATCTCATCACGAATCATACCAAACCCTATTATATAGTCGCACTCAACCTCTCGATGTCCTATCTTTCTTTTATTAATCCTTATCCTAACCTTCTATCCATTCTCGACAATCTAGGCTTTTTTCAATGACTTATAACCTGTAGCTCTGATACTGAACCTGTGATGTCCTCCAAACCCGGGTCTGAAGTTTGGGGTTCACAACACACACACAATATATAAACCTGAATATAAAATATTATATGCATTGACCCTTCTTTACACAACCAAGGATCGCAACAGATTAAAGTATAAAAACAAGCCACAACCTTAACTTTTATTACATCGTACCAAATCCCAACTAGGTCAACTTACAACTGATAGTGATGTCATTCTTACAATCTTGCATAACTCATCTACAATAGTAAGTTTCTGCTAGCTCGATCCAACTTAACCTGGAATTGTTGCCCAGTAATAATATAATTGTTTAAGGGGGGATACAATTGTACAAATGTTTCGAACAAGTATTAAAATATAACAACTCTTATATTTCTGATAAAAACTATTACAAACTCTCTCAAGAAATACTGATGTTCTTGAGAGATTCTAGGTCGTACAATGCTCAAGTTAATTCACTACGTGATGACCTAAACTGTGTTTATATAATACATAGCTACTGCTAATCAATCTAAGATATGCTTTATCAAATACTAACTGAAACTGATACTTATCTTTAACTGAATAGATAAAGTCCTATGACCCAGAACGTAAGAGATATATGTTCTTTAAACTAAGGAACATAACCAATCTTCTTAGCTGACTGCCTCCAGATGCTGATGACATGCAAATGTTGATGATGTATCAAATCCTGATGATACATCAAACACTGATGACATCTAAAACACAGTGAGATCCTGAGCTTTTTCTGATCATTGAGAATCAGCACGTAACAATCTCCCCCAATTTATGCTTAATGTAATGAAGCACAAATTCCATTCTCAATGATGCAAAAACCAATTATAAAATGTACAAAGAGTAAAGCTTACTTCAGTATCCTAAGATAACTGACAGTTGTTTCCAGAAAGTTGTTCAACCTTTCTTCCTCTTTGTCTTGATGGACTTTAACAAGCTTTTTCTTCAACTATCTGTTCTCTTCAGTATCTTCTCCAAGCTGATAGATGGCTGATCTTAGTTTAGAAATTGAGCTTTTTTTTATTTCAAGATCACCAATCAGCATAAAGCTTAAAGTAACATTTTCATGATCAGGACGGAAGGATAACTGAGGATTGTTGAGAAAAACTTTTAGAGCTACAGCTCCCTTTTGCATCTTCATTTCTTGACCAGTATAAGTTTTGTACATAGGGACATAACAACCATTTTATTTATCATCCTTGGTCATGACTCTTCTTTTGATAACTTCAAGTATCATAGAAGACCAATTTCTGGTGATACTGTCCTCAACTCTAAGAAGATAGTGAATGTATTTCAATTCTGTCACAGGCTTCATCAAGAGTTGTTGTAAAGTAAAACTCTTTACTTTACCATCTCTCAAAAAGTACAGAATCTCCTATCTGACATCATTATCATTTATCTTTCTATATACAATCTTCACAGCTTCAACTTTCTCAAGATGTGAAGGAGTAACTCTTTCACCAAGATTTTGAGTCAGAGTATTTGTATCCAGCAAATCAGACCTTAGAATCTCCATTCCGGAATGACCAAAATCTCCCCTGGTTCGAGTTTTGATAAGTTTCAGTTTTTCATTATGTTCCACTGTGACAACTTGGGTCAAATCCTGAGTCTTTTTCAAAAACCGGGTCAAGTCCCGATTACGAGTCCGAAATAAGCTGAAACATATTGTCCCGAGTGCAGCCAACTTGGGTTACGACAAGCCCACCACTGGCCCCCAAAAGATCATGATTTGTTGGTGCACACAGTAATAGTACTTTGCTTTATAAACTGAACAGAGGTCCTAAATCTCCTCGATGTGGGACTGGGGTGTTATAAACTCTCCCACTTGAACTCATGACTTCCTTGTCAGGCCAGAACAGACAACCTATAGGTCCAAGATCTTACCTCTCTAGCCATTGTGGGATAATACCGGATGGTTTCGTGTCCCCACCTCCGGACCTCTTGTCATTATGGGATAATACCACCATCCTTCGTGTCCCCACCTCTGGCAACTTGACGAAACAAGCTTTTGAGAGTCGGCTATGATACCATATGTGACAACCCGACTCAAATCCCGAGTCTTTTTCGAAAACCGGGTCAAGTCCCCATTACGAGTCTGAAATAAGTCGAAGCATACTGTCTCGAGTGCAGCCAACTTGGGTTACGACAAGCCCACCACAGGCCCCCAAAAGATCATGATTTGTTGGTGCACACAGTAATAGTACTTTGCCTTATAAACTGAACAGAGGTCCCAAATCTCCTCGATATGGGACTGGGGTGTTACATCCACCAAGAAGATTTCTTGATGGACTTGTCAACATCTTCCTGTTCTAAAATAGGATCCCTTAGTCCTGCTGATATATATTCAATATGCTTGAACCCTTTAGGATAATTGAATGAATAAACATTTTTCCATCTTTTATTCTTCTTGCTGAGAGGAGCATAACTTGTAGATAAATCATAAATATTTTCTTTTGTTTTATGCCATTGTTCTCTCTTTGAATTTAAAATTCTCTGCACATAGTCATTACATGCTTGACCAACTTTCCTTCTGTCAACTCTTTCTTGTTCATCAACCTCTGAATTATCAGAAGTAACTAATGTAGTAAGAGTTGACTCATTCAATGCTTTGATCAGTTTTTCATTAGTGTCAAAATCAGCTATCAGGTTCATAGCATCATGATCTGCTTTTTCCTCAGGATTTGTGTCTACTTCAAGAGTTACATTCTGATTTGTTATATCAACTTGATCAATTTCAGTGGCTGATCTTTTCTTCCTTTGAACAATCAACTCTTCAAGCTTCTGAACTTCTTCTGCTAGTTCATGTCCTTGTACAGGAACATAACCTTCTCTGGATAGGACATTCAGAAATGCAGAATCAAATACAACCACTTGACTTGGTTTAGAGGTCCTTCCTCTTCCTCTAGCTCTTGTAGATCTTCCACCTCTTTTTCCTCTTCCTTTAGAGGTGTTGGCTTCAGCTTCAATTTGAGCCATTAACTCCTTATGCTGCATAATTGCTTCTTCAGTTGTTAGATCAGGAAATTCTTCAGTTATCAATCCAAGAGCACTCCTGGCATTCTTTTTCTCAAACCTTTTATCTTTGTAATACAAAATAATCTTTTCACCTGTTTCGTTGTGTTTGTAAGGAAAGAATAACCCTTTAGCATCTGCTAAGTTAGAGATTGTAACATCACCAGTCTTAGAAGCATCATCAGTAGTCTTGTGCTTAGCTTTATGAGCACCAGTAGACTTTCTTGTCCTGAAGAACTAGACTTTTTAGAATGTTGATGTTGTTGAGAAGTAAAAGCAATTGGAACATTTGTAACTGGATTTTTATCACCATCACCATCAGTATCTTTATCCTTTATTTGAATAGAATCTGGTGTATATTTTGTAGCAGCTATCTTCTCCCCTTTTTGGCATCAGTATTTGTAAGAAGAGAAAACAGAGCATCAAGTTTGTCAGTCATAGAAGATACCTTATCTTCCAAAGAAGAAAGTCTAGAATCCATGCTTTGTTGAGATTGAACGACACCTTTAATGATAGTTTTCACACTTGTGAGTTCAGCTGAAGTAGATGTGTTAATCATGAATGCATCAATTTTTTCCTTGACAGTAGCATGAGATTTCTTCATATCAGCAAGTTCAAAATGAATCCCTTTGACAGAAATAGTAGAGTCCTTAAGAAGCAATTTCAGATCAGGATTTTGAATTTCATCATAGGCCCTATGAACATGTTGCATACCAACATCTGATGAGATAAAAGTATTTGCATGTCTCCATCTAAAATTCCATTCAGTCTGTCAAAAGTGCTCAGCATCGGCATTGTAATAAGAAGGATGTTCATTGAAATGTGAAGAAGAACCAACATTTGACTACTTAGATGCATCAATAGCAGTCTTAAACTACGTTGTGTCATAATCATCATTATCATTGTCATCATCAGAGTCAGAACCAGACAGACCCTCGGAAAAATTTGCAGAACTAGGCAGAATTGCTTTGCCTTTAGAAGAATCCTTAGCAATATATGCCTATTTCTGATGAGATCCTGAAACATAAACAAGGTAACACCTAAATCTCTTTTTTTCTTTTCAAGTGATCTCATCACTTCTCACACAATATATTACTTTTGAGAGTAATATGGTTCTCACAGAAGAAACTTTATAAGTAAGAGAAAAACACTTATACAATTCTTTTCTCAAAGCTACTTCTCCTTTTGCCAGTACAAGCGACTGCCACTCAAAAGTTTAATTTTCTCTCATAGTATTTCCACACAGTCTCACAGAAAAGCATAGTCATAAATTTGTCAAAGAAATAAGAGATGGATGAGAAGAGTAGTATGCTAGTCATATAAATAGAGGTTACCTCAAATAAGAGAGTATTTATAATCATACAAACATGAGGACAATGTAAGAAAATAAGTAATACCTGAAGGTGAGTCCTCAAGTGGAAGTGATGATAGTGGAGGAATAAAAAGCACATCAGGATGCTTTTACAAACTAGCAATCAGTAGGGGGTCATCAATAGTAGCTGTTGCAGTTGAAGGATGAATCGTATTATGATCTGATATACCATCAGGATTTGACTTGTCAAGAGGATGAGATAGACTAGCATCAGTACTTTGAACTGATGGTTCTTGTGGGGTCTGAGAAGTATGAGCTGCTTCAGTAAGTGTTGGTGATTTTTGTGTTTGTTGAAAAAGTGGTGGTTCCTAGATTGTGCAATTGTGTTTATTTGTAGGGTGATAATATTAATGAATATAATGTATTTGTGTATGTTGCAGAGCTTAATTAGCTGTTGAGATGGCTTCAAGAGTTATTAAGGCTAAAGCTATTTCCAGGGGAATAGTGAAAGCTGTTCCGTATGGTGACACTTTGGTGATCATGGAGATTGGGAACACAGCATCTCCTGAGATCCCTACGGAGAGGACCATAATTTTGTCATCTCTTATGGCTCCGAAATTGGTAAATACTAGTTACACATTAGGCCTTAATTATTTGTTTTATTGTTAGTTCTTCGGGTTAGTTTAGTTTGATTAAGTAGGAATTTAGGATATTCTGAAGGATCCTTCAGTTACGTTAGAAAGAATTTGTTTGGATCTTGTCCAACTTTTTTTGTTGTATATGTAGGCTCGCAGAGGTGATGATCAATCTACTGATGAGCCTTTTGCGTGGCAAAGCAAAGAGTTCGTAAGAAAGCTTTGCATTGGAAAGTTAAAATTAATTATTTTCTTTTTGCGAAATAATTACTATATATGTCTCTGTTATGATCGAGCTTCATGTATTAAATCTATCTCGAATATTTCTATACAGGAAGTTGGATTCCAGGTAGATTATACTCTATCTCGCAGAGGATTGGAGTTTGGCACCATTTTTCTTGATGATAAAAATGTTACATTCTGGATTGTTGCTCAAGGCTGGGCAAATATATGCACTATGCAGCACTGTATGATTCTTTATTACATGATGTCTTGTACACGTACACGGATTGTATTTCAGTTAGATTAACTTTACTAAATTGCATTACCTGAATCTGTTCTTTTAGTTAAAGACGGTGAGGGATCTAGATAAAGACAAAGGCGGATACAGTCCTTTTTTGAAGGAACTTAAGAAATGGGAAGAGAATGAGAAGGACAACGGTGCTGGCTGTTGGAGCAAGGTTAGTTTAGATACTGATTCATAAGGTGAAAGTGTATTTTTGAAATCAATAAACCAATTAGGATGAAGGGGTTCCAAATGCAATAGAAAATATTGTTGATTTGTCTCCATCTTAATTCTTAATCTCGCTAGTTTCTGCCAAAAAATTACGTGAAGATAAAGGCTATAGATATTAGTAGATAGATTTTAAATCTGTTATATGTTGTATATGTAAGTAGTAATATATGTGTGTATAGTTGAATATCCTATATAATTTGCAGCAACACAATGGATATATTATTTCCAGGTTAAGCAACAAGTTTCCAGCAGATAAGTTGAGATGTGCTGATTTCTATGCAGTAATTAACAATAGTGTGAATAGCTCATACTTGATTAAGTTTCTAATCACAAAGAAAAATGTAAAATTTTATGCTAGTGTTCCCTTGTATACAACTTATGTGACTGTTCACTAGAAACTGTCCTTTTAAGGCAGTTGTTATTTTGCTATTTATATCTGATTTCATAATTGCTAAATGTTAATGCAAACTTTGCACTTCCACAACTTTCAGCCGCTAGATTGCTACACAGAAGAAATTGCAGTCTGAGACCGAACCAATTGAGGAGGAAAAAGTTCCAGGACAATTTCCAAACTGCTTTCTGGACTTCTCAACGTAAACCACAGACAAAGTTAAATTAGTTTTTCGTCATTGTTGGCGTTGGGATGAGACTATTTGTAGTACTTTGGTTTGCAGAGCTATTACGTAGTTGTTTGGTTTGCAGAGCTGAGACTCTTATGTACGCAGATTTGATGTTTTTGTTGATTATGGATTGTTCTAAAAACAAACCTTATATTTCAAAAATGTTTAGAATAACTGTTACATTTGCTTGTTCTAGTGTAACATTTGTTTACATATAATGTTACATTATATATGTTACTAGTGTTACAATAGATAAAAAGACTGTTACAGTACACATATTCCAGTGTTGCCTAACTAAAAATATTGGTTTTACAATAGATAAAATCTATTGTTACAATAGGTTATGTGGGACCCTCAAGGTGGGGTCCACGTGGTCCCCATAGGTGGGGACCGTGTGGGTCCCACCTTCTGAGTCCCACTTATGCAATCGATCAAGCTATTGTATCACTCATTTTGTGTTACATTTGGGCCTTTTAGTGTTACCTTAGGTGCCTATTGTAACGTTTTCCTCTCTGTTACAATAGATCAGTGAAGTGTTATATTAGGGTGTCTATTGTAATGCTCGTATACGTAACGCCCCCTGGTGTTAAAATAGACCTATTGTAACGCTTTTGGGGCCTATTGTAAAACCATTTAGGCATTACAATAGCCCACTTATGGCGTAGTGGAAGGTTCTTGTACGCTCTTCTCAAAAATAGGATCATTGATAACTGCATCCACCTTTGACAATACGTCCTGATGAGCCTTCTTTTCCTTCAGTAGTTCCTCATAGTCAACAAGAAGATCACTTGGAGCAAAATCAACAATGATTTGTGCAGCCTCTTTGTCTGCATCTTCCCTTTGAGAAGATGGTTCTTGTGTGACTGGATGTGTTGCAGTTGCTAAATCTCTTTGAGACTTAGGTTCTTGTGGACTGACATCTATAGCAAAAAAATGAGCCTTTTTCTTCTTTCTGATGTACCCAACCACTTCTCCACTTTTTCTTTTCAACCTGCTCTTATCATATGTGTTGGGCACAACAGTTGCTTTGATCACTGGAAGCTTTTTGAGCAGAGCACTAGCATCAATAGTTGGCTCCATGGTTCCAGTAGTGTCAACAGAGTCATCGGGATTTTCAATAATTGATTTCTTGATCTTCAACATAGACCCAATGGGCATCTGATCATCAGAGTTAGAATTATCATGCATGATCAGTCTTCTTTTCCTAAATGGAAGACATTCTTTTTTCTTCTCACTCTCACTCAGTAAGGCCTGTAGAGCTCTCTGTTCAGATTTAACATATTTCTTAACTAGCCTTTTCTTTGTTACAACTGATGTCTTTTGGGAGACAACAGAGGAGGCTAATTTAGAAGCTGGATAAGAGTGATTTTTAGGAGAAAAAATGCTTGGGGTTAGAAACAAGATGGGTATAGTCTTGTCACACAGCATCAGGAACTGTTATACAGGTGCCAGCATCAGGATTTGCAAGCACTTGTGTAGGAGTAGGTCTATTTTGTAACAGAAATTGCCTGACCTCCCTAGACAGGAAAGGAGGTCCTGAAAATTCATTCTTTTCATCCTTTTTAATGTGATCAGTGATAGCTTTTTCAGAGATTTGAAACACAGGGAGTAATTCATCATTATCAAAAGTAGCATTAGGGCATAGAAAATTGAAAATCAATTGAAAAAATCTAGTATACCCTATAACTCCTGATGTATCTGCTCTCCTAGCAATTATGAATTGAAGTATAATATTACCATAGTCAAAATTACTAGAGTAAAGGAGAGAGTACCCAATTTTCAGAGAAGTAGATGGAAGAGCATCAAAATGTATTGTTTTATTCAAGAAACACCTTCTGATGTAGTCAAAGAAGATATTCCATTCTCTCTTCAGTTTTTTCCTTGTCAGTTTGCCAATAGTTGTGATTTCACCTTTATAGCTTAGGGTCCTTGGCATATCAAACAGCTGCTCAGTTGCATAGTTATCAGGAGCACCATCACAAGTAGGCAATCTCAAGGCTTGAATCAAGACATCAGCATCAACCTCATACTTGCGTCCCTAATTTTCAAAAGAAAAGGCAGTGTTTGTCTCATTAACCAAAGTTGTATTCAATACCTGCATTACAGCCCTGTATGACACCTTGGTAGGATTTTTAAGAGAATACCCGATTGCACATTGGAGTAAGAAATCCTGAATATCATGAAAAGATTGTGGAAACTGCTGATGTGTAAGCAGAGCCAAATAATTATTGGTACCAAATGTGTTTCTATGAATGATTGTAGTTTGGCTGAAGAATGGTGAAACTTCAGATGATGACATGATGTATGTAGGTGTTGAGGAAGAATATGAGTGAGATGTGAATAGTGAAGCTATGTGTATGATGATTTGGGTCACTGAAGTTCTTGTGGGTATATAAGTTTGCAACTCTGGATTGTATATAACACACACGAAGAAGTAAGCTTAGTGAATTAGACTTCTACAGGTAATAATTACTGAGTAATAGGATTTAAAAGTGGAGTAAAGTGCGAAAGTAGCAACAAAATACGCACAACTTTGTCAAGAAATTACTGTGTGAATTTGTTCAATAGATAATCCACTATTAATCAATAATTAAGTAAGATACTTAATTGCAGCACTAAAAAACTCAGAAATTATTTTACACTAATATTCTAAATTAGAACATGCTGACTTGTCGTCAGTATTTGAGACCTCTTTTCTGTCAGGATTTGACAGTGTCAGGATTTGTCGATTCAAATTCATCAGTATTTGTTAAAATAATGACAATTTATTAGAAAACCATAATTTTAATCTCAAGAATCATCAAAAGATACATGTTAAGTGTATGATTTAGAGATTAACAGGCTACGATAAGGAACAATCACATGCATACACAGTTAAAGAACATAAATTAAATCTTGTAAACTAAAGAAATTTCATTAGTAGACAAAAGAGTACATTTCATGAATTTTTGATTACATGCAAAAGAGATTATAAGAGAATCCTAGTCTGTTAGAGAAGAACGTCAACAGCCTTAGTCTAAGAAGCCCGACAAAGCTGATGGTGAAGAGAAACAGCCAGAGGATGTTTGCCGGGAAGACTAAGGCTGTGGATGATCAGGGCTTCTTCCTGCATTCAACAGAGAGGATATCAAGATGAATGATCCTCTCTTGCTCTCGAAGAGTGTAGAGGCGGAGGTCTATTTGGAATACCATAAGGTAATTTTTTATGACTTCTGGAAGTTGAATCCAGATGTCATTTGGAATGGCATTGATGTGATATGGAGTTTCCATTCCATCATAAAAAATTATCACAATATTAGTGCCATAGTTGTAGAACCAGCTGAAATGCGCCATTGTTTGAGAGAAGAAAGAGATGTGAGAAATGAAAGTGAAGAGAGCGTTTTGTGTTTGGGAATATGATTGGACTGGATGATGAATGATGGTTAAATAACCAAGAGAGAGAGGGAATATCAAAAAACTAGGGGTTTGATTAATTATTAACTGCAGAGTTATCTTAATGATTTAACCAAAAAATATCTCATTGATGTGCGTCTTCCTAGACTATTTTGTAACGATGACAATGATATATATTTATAAATGCACATTTAGCAAATAAATTCACTTAATTTAACATGCATATAATAAAATACATCAAAAATTCCCAACATAAAATCTTCAACAGTATTTAGGACATTTCAGGATTTGATCAATAGATGTCAGGATTTGATCAAATATAAAATAAAAGGAAATTATCTGTCCCAACTAACCATACCATGTTCATTGACAAGCTTTGTAAATGTTGCTTCAGATAATGGCTTTGTGAAGATATCAGCCAGCTGCTGATCAGTGGGAACAAAATGGAGCTCAATTGTTCCTTCCATGACATGCTCTCTTATAAAGTGATATCTGATACTGATATGTTTAGTAAGAGAGTGTTGCACTGAGTTTCCTGTCATAACAATAGCACTTTTATTATCACAATAAATAGGAATTTTAGAAAATGATAATCCATAGTCCATGAGCTGGTTCCTCATCCATAGTAGTTGAGCACAACAGCTTACAGCTGCAATATATTCAGCTTCAGCAGTTGAAGTAGAAATGGATTTCTGCTTCTTACTGAACCATGAGACTAATCTTCCTCCCTAAAACTGACAACTTCCAGAGGTACTCTTCCTGTCTATTTTACATCCAGCAAAGTCAGCATCTGAATATCCACATAATTCAAAATCAGCTTCCCTTGCATACCATAGACCAAGTGATGTAGTACCATTGAGATACCGAAAGATTCTCTTAACTGTAATAAGATGTGGCTCCCTAGGATTTGCCTGAAATTTTGCACACAAAAGGTGGAAAACATAATGTCTGGCCTACTAGCCGTTAGGTACAAAAGAGAACAAATCATACCTCTGTAGTTTGTGACATCAACTGATGTACCTTCATGAGGATCAAGCTTTATAGCAGTTGCCATAAGAGTAGTTGCAGTTGCACTTTCTTGCATATTAAACCTTTTCAACATATTCTTTATGTACTTAGACTGATTAATGTAGATTCCATTATTAGTCTATTTAATTTGCAACCCTAAGAAATAACTCATCTCTCCCATCATACTCATTTGATATCTTGATTGCATTAACTTTGAAAAATTATCACACAGTTTTTGATTAGTTGATCCAAAAATGATATCATCCACATAAATTTGAACTAAAAGCAAATCTTTACCTTTATTCAGATAAAAATAAAGTTTTATCTATTGTACCTCTTTTGAATCCACTTTCAAGTAGAAACTGAGCAAGAGTCTCATACCATGCTCTAGGTGCTTACTTTAGTCCATAGAGTGTTTTTTCAAGTCTATAAACATAATCAGGATGTTTAGAATCCACAAAACCTTATGGCTGTTCAACATAGACTTCTTCTTCAAGTTCTCCAATGAGAAATGCACTCTTGACATTCATCTGAAAGACTTTGAATTTCTTGTGTGCAGCATATGCCAAAAAAAATCTGATTGCTTCCAGCCTAGCAACAGGAGTAAATGTTTCATCATAGCCAATGCCTTCCTGATGGGAATATCCTTTAGCAACTAACCTCGCCTTATTTCTGACAATGGTTCCATCAGAGTCAGTTTTATTTCTAAAGACCCACTTTGTGCCTACAATTGACCAGTTTTTAGATCTAGGCACCAACTTCCAAACTTCATTTCTTTCAAACTCATTCAACTCTTCTTGCATAGCTATTACCCAATTTGCATCCTTAAGTGCATCCTCTACTTTCTTTAGCTCTTCTTTTGAAAGCAGATTGTGATATAGACATTTATTTTTAGTTGTACTTCTTGTCATTACACCTTCATCAGGATTTCCAATAATCAGATCATGAGTATGATCTTTGGTCCATTTTCATGCATGAGGAAATGTCATTCTTGAGCTAGATGCTCCCACAAAATTATGTGCCTCATCAAATGCATTTGAGGCTCCCCTGAATCAGTGTTGTTGTCTCTTGATGAAGAATTAGGACTTGACTCATGTTCACCTGATATTGAATCAGCATTAGATTCTGAATGACCAGATGGAGAAGAACCTTGAGTTGATTCTTCAGTGTTAGTACTTTCAGTTGAACCTTGCAGTTGCTCCCCCTCAACATGTGCAAGTTCATTAGTATATTGATCATCTTCAGGATCTGAAGGAATATCAGGATTTAGATCATCAGTAGTTGATGATTTATTAGAGTCTAATGTAGATTCCAATAGTGCATTTTCATTTGCAAAGATCAAACTTTCATGAGAGTCTTCTTCAAAACTAGGAATCTTTTTATCATCAAAAGACACATTGATAGAAATAACCACAGTATTTGTTCTCAGATTGAAAAATTTGTATGCTCTTGATGGTGAATAACCAACAAAGATTCCTTCATCAGCTTTGATTCAAATTTTCCTAGCTAATTAGTATGAGTTCTCAGAACAAAGCACTTACATCCAAATATATGGAGATATTTCAGACTTGGCTTCTTTTCTTTCAGCAAATGATAAGGAGTAACATGCACCATATCTATTTATCAGAGTGATATTCTGAATGTAACGGGCCGTGTTTACTGTTTCAGCCAAGAAGTAAGTGGGTAATATGGATTCTTCTAGCAGAGTCCTACCAGCGTCAATCAAGGTTCTGTTCTTCCTCTCAACAACACCATTTTGTTGAGGTGTACCAAGAGCTGAGAATTGTTGTTTTATACCTTTGTACTTGCATACTTCCTCCATTTTTGAGTTCTTGAACTTAGTGCCATTATCACTTCTCAGTATTTTCACTTTGAAATTTGTTCCATTTTCAATTTGCTTTACATGATCCAGAAGAATTTCTGGAGTTTCATCCTTCCTGTATAGAAAATAAACCCAGGCATATCTAGTGAAATCATCAACAATTACAAGTATGTACCTTTTCTTGTTGATAGATATTATGTTCACTGGTACAAAGAGATCCAAGTATAGCATATGATATGGTTCAGTGATGGAGAATTCTGTTTTACTTTTGAAGGATACTCTTCTTTGTTTGGACTTTTGGCAAGCATCACAAATACCATCAGCTGAGTATAGCATATTTGGTAATCCTCTTACTAACTCCTTCTTGGCAAGTTTATTGATAGAATTAAAGTTGATATATGAGAGTTTCTTATGCCAATTCCAGCTTTCATCTACTGATGTCTTAGAGATAAAGCAAGTAGCTTCCTTCTCAAGACTTTCATGCAGCCTTGCTTTATACATGTTACCATGTTTGTATCCTTTTAAGACAACTTTTTTTGTCTTGATGTGAACAACTTCACAGTGAGAGTCATAGAACACCACATGATAACCTTTGTCAGTGATCTGACTGATGCCCAGTAGGTTGTGCTTCAGTCCTTCCACCAAAGCCACATTCTCTATTACCACCTTTCTAATTATCAAGTTTCCATATCCCAGAGTGTTTCCTATGTTTCCATCCCCATAAGATACATCTGGGCCAACCTTCCTCTCAAATTTTGACAGTAGGGTTTTGTGTCCAGTCATATAACCTGAACATCCACTATCCAAGACAAGAATGTTTTTCCTGTTACCCTGCAATCAGAAAGATGATTAATTAGAAGGCTTTTAAGGACCCACACTTGTTGGGTCCTTATTTTGTACAACTTAAGTTTCTGTGATTCAGATTCATTTCTGACAGTTTTCCTTTTACAGAATTTGCCTTATCAGAAGTAGATTTAGTAGAACTGGAAGTATTAACCACATAAGCAGTTTTATTGAATTTCGGCAAAGGTTCATAGAAATTTTGATACAGCTTATGATAAGAACTACAAGTGTAAATTGAATGCCAACTACTACCACAATGAAAACAAGGATTTTATGGTTTGTAAAAATATTAATCTACCCCTAACATCAGACTCAGGAATAACAGTTTTCTTTTTCTCACTCCTCCTGCAATCAATAGCAAGATGATTAGTATTACCACAGTTGAAACACGTTTTTCTAGGAGCATTGGGAACATCCTTATAGTTAGAATCTTTAGAAATACCTTGCTTGTCATTCATGTTTCTTTTTGGACTTTTTATCTGAGGTTTATCAATAACTTCAGATAATTTCTTTTTCAATTGTCCTTTAGATAAAAGTTCTATATTCTTTTCTTTCTTAACAGTCTTAATGATTTCCTTGTTTTCCTCTCCTTGAGTTTTATCATTTACTTTCTTTTCCTGATATGTAGAGGTTTAACCCTTCTCAAAACTAGATTTAGATTCATTAGCTTCTGAAGAAATAAACTTAGCAGGAGTCTTAAGGGTAATTTCATTTCCAGTGTCAACATCTTTAATTCCATCTTTATAGCCAAGACATTTTTCCAGTTTTTCTTAGAGATCATCTCATGAACCTTTTTGCCTGAATCAGTCCAGGATTTAAGGGTTTTTCTCTTATTTTCTAAATCCTTTTCCAATATACTGTATCTAGCCTCAAGTATCCTTACTGTATGTTTAGTTTTCTCATATTCTTTTTGAAATTTAATCTGATTTATTAAGTCAGACTTTAACTGATCATTCCTAGATTTTAAGATCTCAATTTCAGTTAACAGTCTATTATTCTCTAGAGTCTTATTCTTAAAAATTCTATGGAGAGACTTAAGAATAGATTTCAATTCAGAAATATCCTCAGTATCAAAAGAAAATAAGGATGTTGATACCTTGGAATCAGGAAGAACAGGATTATCAAAACTAGCCATCAGTGCATAGTTTGTTCCTTCATGTTCAGAATCAGTAGAATCCATCCAATCCTTGCTTGATGTGATCAAGGCTTTGTTCTTCCCTTTGTCATTTCTTGCCTTTCTGCATTCAGTAGCAAAGTGACCAGGTTCATCACAGTTGTAGCACTTGATCTTTGATCTGTCAACTTTTCCAGCTTTCAAATCATTTCCTTCTCTTCATCCAGAAGGCTTCCTTTCTCCTCCAGTAAACTTCTTCCTCAAGCTTCTATTCTTCTGAGACTTCCTGAATTGCATCCTCTTGAAACCCTTAACCATCATAGCAGCCATCTACATGACATCAGAATCTGTCATGCTCTCATCAGTTTCAGAATCAGTGTCATCATCAGGATTTGATGATGAATCATCAGTATCTGATTCTGGCAGATAGTTCTTTTTTCTTGTAGCTTCAACTGTCTTATCTTTTGAAGCTTTAGCATTCACTTTTAAAGCAGCTGATTTCCCTTTGTTGCTTTTACTCTATTTCCTTTGCTGAACTTCCAAGTCATGAGTCTTCAGCATGCCAGATTTCATCCAGAGTGACTTTCTCCAAATCATACTGGTGCCGTATGATTGAGGTATGTGTCTCCCATTCCTCATTCAAAGCTCTCAGAAACTTGGTGTTTGAATCTTCAAGATCGTATACCTTTTCCACCAAAGATAGATCGTTGAGCAAAGTGAGAAACCTATCATAGATGTCTGTGAGACTTTTATTAGTCTTTGCCTCGAAGTGTTCATATTCTTGGACTAAAACAGCCCTTCTGTTCTTCTTGATGGTTGTGGTTTCTTGGCATTGAGTCTCAAGAGCATCCCAGATCTCTTTGGAGTCTTGTAGGCTATAACCCTGTTTGACATCACTGAATCAAAGACTGTTACGCAAAATGTTTCTTACCTTTGCATCCTTCAATACATCGACTTTCTCTTCTGGTGTCCACTCACTCTTCTCCTTCAGCTGAAGATGTTCATCAACAGTAGGAGTCGCATGTACCAATTTTTTTGGCTTGTAAGGTCCATCATTGATTACGTTGAGGTAGTCCGGATCTGTAGCTTCCAAGTGCATTTGCATCTTCACCTTCCATGTAGGATATTTAGCCTTTTTAGAATGAGGATTTTGATACTTTCATAGTTGTTCAGAGACATGTTTAGATCATTTCTGATAGTAAATTATCAGTCCGCTCTGATACCAATTGTTGCCCAGTAATAATACAATTGTTTAAGGGGGTTGGATACAATTGTACAAATGTTGCGAACAAGTATTAAAATATAAAAGTTCTTTATATTTCTGATAAAAAATATTACAAACTCTCACAAGAAATACTGATGTTCTTGAGAGCTGCTAGGTCATACAATGCTCAAGTTAATTCACTATGTGATGACCTAAACTGTGTTTATATAAATTCACAGCTGTTGCTAATCAATTTAAGATATGCATTATCAAATACTAACTGAAAATGATATATATCTTTAACTGAATAGATAAAGTCCTATGACCCAGAATGTAAGAGATATCTATTCCTCAAACTAAGGAACATAACCAATCTTCTTAGCTGACTACCTCCAGATCCTGATGACAGGTAAATGCTGATGATGTATCAAATCCTGACGATACATCAAATACTGATAACATCTAAAACACAGTCAGATCCTGAGCTTCTTCTGATCATTGAGAATCAGCAGGTACCTGGAATCCTAGCTCGCACGCTGGACAGGGAATCCTCATTACCAACAATTTCCTTTTCAACTGTAGAATAACATAAACAGATTTGCAAGAATGAGCTAACTAGCTCAGCAAGTCATAACAGCAAAACTGAGGTTAAACCATTATCAGTTGAAATGATTAATAGGAATTAAGTTTCTTGATAAGCAATGATTAAAATTGGACATTCACTTTCATTTTTAAAAACCAAGGTTAGACTGTTGATCAGTCACGCACTAACCCCGAGCAAGGCACACAGCTCTACTCTCTATATTGGATCCAAGGCACGCATTGGCCTAATATGACTATGAATCTGGTCCACATTTATAAAACCATCCAATCCTAAAATGATTCAATATGATAACCATTATAATTCGGTAAAAACAGAATCATAATTAACATTGATAAAGCATTTATCTCAGAGTATAAAACATTTCAGAGGTATCACCAGGGTATATCAAGGTGTGTTAGATATATTTGATAATGTCATGTCTAATATGATTTGTGTATAGTTTTCAGATCTTACTTAAACAGGACAAATCAATACTTAACTGGAAATCAGTATATATACTGAAGTCAGAACTTAAGTGGTCAGAATTTAAGTTATCAGAAGATATTTATCAGGAGATAATATCAGGACTTAAAGGAGACTTTCAGATAAGGAAGGCGACTGATTGAAAGGAAAGAAGATCAAGACAAACACAAGAAGAGATATGCATGAAGAAGGAATTCTATGAAGAATAGAATACTTGGAAGAAAAGATATCTGATTGATATATTTTAGGAAGCAGAATTATATTCCATATCAATTAGCGATTATCTTGTAACTGTGTAGTATATAAACACAGACATAGGGTTTATACTATAAGTGTTATCATTATCGAGAAAAATATTCATTGTAACCCTAGAAGCTCTCGTGATATTTGTTCATCACTGAGAGAGGACAGTTCCATATTGTAACAGAGTTTATTATATTGAATAAAGTTTGTTTGCTGTTACTTGAGTTCTTTAATTCGACTTGTTAGGTGATAAACACTGTATTCAACCCCCTTCTAAGTGTGTGTGACCTAACAAGTGGTATCAGAGTAGATCTGTTAACACACAAACATTTTAAGATCCAAAAACAATCATGTCTGAAGAAGAAACTCCAACCAAGCCCACCAAAACTGAAGAACCTCCAAAAACTCAAATCCATAGTCGATATGAGACTATTAGAGTTCCCATTCTGAAACCATCTGAATATTCCATATGGAAGGTGAGGATGTCTATGTTTCTGGAAGCTACTGATCCAGAATATCTTGACAGAATCAATGAAGGACCACACAAGCCAACCAAACTCGTTGTTGTAGTTGCAGGTTAACCAGCAAAGTCTGTGCCAAAGGAGAAGAGTGATTACACTGCTGAAGATATCTCTTCAATTGCTAAGGATGCTAAGGTACGACACTTGCTGCATAGTGCTATTGATAATGTAATGTCAAACAGGGTAATCAATTGCAAGACTGTAAAGGAGATATGGGATGCTTTGGAGACAAGATGCCAGGGAACCGAATCAGTTAAGAAGAACAGGAAGACAATACTCACTCAAGAGTATGAACACTTTGACTCAAAGCCTGATGAGTCATTAACTGGTTTATATGATAGATTTGTCAAACTCTTGAATGATTTGTCACTAGTTGACAAGGAGTATGATCTTGAGGATTCGAATCTTAAATTCCTGTTAGCACTTCCTGAAAGATGGGATTTGAAGGCCACCACTATAAGAGACAACTACAATCTTGAAGAAATAACTCTTGATGAAATTTATGGGATGCTCAAGACTCATGAACTTGAGATGGAACAAAGAAACAAGAGGAAAGGAGGAAAGTCAAGGATAGTTGCTCTTAAGGCTGAGGAGGAATCTCCCAAAGCAGCTACCTCAAGGAAAGGCAAGGGAAAAGCTCTCATCACAAAGTCTGATACTGAGTCATCAAGTTCTGATAGTGATGATGACTCAGAAACTGAAAGCTTCCCTGAGATGGATGCTGATGAAGAGATGATGAATCTGTGTGCTCTTATGGTGAAAGGAATCACAAGGATTACATACAGAAAATTCAGGAGGGGAAAGAAATTTTCCAGGAAAGGTGCAAGTTCTGATAAGAAGAGTTTCAGAAAATCTGAAGGCAAAGGAGAAAAGTCTGACAGAGGAGATTGCACAAATGTCAAATGCTACAACTGTGGTGAGAAAGGCCACATATCTCCTGATTGCAAGAAAGTGAAGAGTGAGAAAGGCAAGGCTCTTGTCACAAAGAAGAAAAGCTGGACAAACACTTCAGATTCTGAAAGTGAGGAAAACTATTCCTTAATGGCAAATGCTGATAGCAGTTTTGATGCTGCTGAGTTAAAGGTACCTCAAACTACTTATGTCTTTCATACTGATGATATTAATGAGTTGAGAAGATATCTTAAAACCATGTTCATTAGTTATAGAGATCAAACTGTAACATGTGAAAGATTAACCTCTGAAAATCTTGCTTGTAAAAAGAGGAATAATTATTTAGAAAAAGAGTTAGTCATGTTCCATCAAACTCAGAAAGATAGAGATGATGATTTTTATGTTAGGGATGAAGTACTTAAAATGAATGAATCTCTAAAAACTGATTTAGAAAAGGAAAGAGAGATTATCAGAACTTGGACTAACTCTGGCAGAACAACTCAGAATTTGTTAAGTAGTGGAAACTGGAAAGAGGGCTTAGGTTATGGAGATGATAAGAATGATAAAGGAACTGTAGAAATTGAGCCTATAGTTGTTAAACAAAAGCCAAAGTTGAAACCTGTTAAGTTTGTAGCTGTAAAGTCTGATACTGATAAATCAGATGTTAAAGAGGAATTAACTTCTGGCAAACTAAAACAGGAAAATCCAACTGAAGTTAACGTAGGCTTAATGACAAAGAAGCAGCTTAAGCATAAGCTGAAAGATGTTAAGAATGCAAACAAGGTAAAGTCAACTAGGAAAAATAGGAATGGAAAGGAAGGTGTGAATAAAAGTAATGATTACAAGCCTGTTCCTAATGCTCCTAGAAGACCAAGTTATAACTGTGGAAATTCTAACCATCTGGCTTCTTTTTATAGGAAAAATAAGAACATAAACTCCTTACCTTCAAAGTCAGGAGTTAAGAGTTAGTCTGTTAGATATAAGCCACAAAATCCTTGTTTTCATTGTGGTAGTTTATGGCATTCCATTTATACTTGTAAGGAATATCATAGTTTGTACTATGATTATTATCAAATAAAACCTTCTTTAAAGAAAGTTAGCATTGTTCCTTCTAGTGTAAGTTCTGATACAAAGTTTGATAGTGTAAATGTTGATAAGAAAAATGTTAGCATAAACTCTGATGCTAAATCCGCTGTAAATGTTAACAAACTTAATAAGGCCAAAGGATCCAAGCAAGTATGGGTCCTTAAAACTAATCATTAATGGTCTTTGTGATTGCAAGGCAACAGGAAAAACATCCTAGTTCTGGACAGTGGATGTTCAGGACATATGACTGGAAATAATGCCCTGCTATCAGACTTTGTGGAGAAAGTTGGCCCAAGTGTTTCTTATGGAGATGGCAACATTGGAAAAACCTTGGGATATGGTAATATCAATCTGGGGAATGTCATCATTGAAAAAGTAGCTCTGGTCTCATGACTTAAACACAATCTGCTATAGTCAAATCTGTGACAGAGGTTATTATGTGGATTTCTTTGAAGAACACTGTGAAGTTGTAAGCAAATCTACAGGCAAAGTTGTTCTGAAAGGATATAGGCATGGTAACATTTATGAAGCCAAGCTTTCAACAAGTACTGATGGTTCTGCAATCTGTTTGTTAAGTAGAGCATCAATTGAAGAAAGCTGGAATTGGCACAAGAAACTCTCTCATTTAAATTTCAACAATATAAATGAACTAGTCAGGAAAGATCTTGTGAGAGGACTGCCAAAATCAGTATTTGCTCCTGATGGCCTTTGTGATTCATGTCAGAAGGCTAAACAAAGAAAATCTTCATTCAAAACCAAAACTGAATCATCAATTCTTGAGCCTTATCACCTACTACATGTTGATCTATTTGGTCCAGTGAATGTCATGTCTATTGCAAAGAAGAAATATGCTATGGTCATAGTGGATGAGTTCACCAGATACACATGGGTGTATTTCTTGCACACAAAAAGTGAAACTGCATCTATTTTGATTGATCTTATCAAGCAACTGGATAAATTAGTCAAAGATTATGTGAAGATTATAAGAAGTGATAATGGAACCGAGTTCAAGAATTTGATCATGGAAGAGTTCTACAAAGACCATGGAATCAAGCAGGAATTTTCTGCTCCTGGAACTCCACAACAAAATGGAGTTGTTGATAGAAAGAATAGAACTCTAATTGAAGCTGCGAGAACTATGCTTGATGAAGCAAAGCTACCAACCTATTTTTGGGCTGAAGCTGTGTAGACTGCTTATTTCACTCAGAATGCAACACTCATTAACAAGCATGGAAAGACACCATATGAGATGGTGAAGAAAAAGGAGCCAAATATGAAGTATTTTCATGTATTTGGATGCAAGTGTTTTGTTCTTAAGACTCATCCTGAACAGCTATCCAAATTTGATTTAAAAGCTGATGAAGGAATTTTTGTTGGATATCCACTTTCCACAAAAGCCTTCAGAGTCTACAATTTAAGAACAAGGGTTGTCATGGAATCTATCAATGTCTCCTTTGATGATAAGAAGATTACTGGACTTGAAGATTTCAATGATCATGATCAGCTGAGATTTGAAAATGAAGATTTAATTTCTGATACTGTAAATCCTGCCAGTCGAAATCCTGATACTGCAAACTCTGATGGATTAAACTCTGATGTTATTGAAATTGTGGTGACTACGCCAAAGGAAGATGCACCTGTGCAGGGGGAGCATACTGAAGATACAATTACATCTCAAGAAACATCAGAACCTATAACTGGCTCTTCAAGTTCTGATTCATCAAGTTCTGATGAGCTAAGTTCTGATAAGTCTGGAAACTCAAATTCTGAAGGATCCAACTCAGAGAGCATAATTTCAGGGGGAGCATCAGAAAATGTTGATGAAGACAGTATGGATCATGGGGGAGAATCCAGTTCTAGAGAAAACCTTCCATCTGCAAGGAAGTGGACTAAATCACATACACCTGACTTAATTATTGGAAATCCTGATGCAGGTGTCAGAACTAGAACAGTTACATCAAATGAATGTCTTTATAATTCGTTTTATTCTCAGACTGAACCAAAGAAAGTAGAAGAAGCTCTTCAAGATGTTGATTGGGTGCAAGCAATGCAGGAAGAGTTAAATGAATTTGAAAGAAACAAAGTCTGGACCCTAGTGCCAAGACCAAAGAACAGATCAGTTGTTGGTACAAAGTGGGTGTTCAGAAACAAAACTGATAGTGATGGCATCATAACAAGGAATAAAGCAAGGCTAGTTGCAAAAGGATATTCTCAAAAGGAGGGAATTGATTATGATGAAACATTTGCACCAGTTGCTAGATTGGAAGCCAAAAGGATATTTTTGGCTTATGCTGCTCACAAAAAGTTTACTGTCTTTCAAATGGATGTGAAAAGTGCTTTTCTAAATGGAGAATTGGAAGAGGAAGTATATGTTGAACAACCTCCAGGCTTTGTAGATTCAAAACTTCCAAATCATGTCTACAGGCTTGATAAAGCACTTTATGGCCTTAAGCAAGCTACAAGAGCATGGTATGAGACTTTAGCTCAGTTTCTTCTGGAAAGTGGATTTAACAGAGGAACTATTGACAAAACACTGTTCTACCTCAACCATGGAAAGGACATACTTTTGGTGCAGATATATGTTGATATCATTTTTGGTTCTACAAATGACAGACTTTGCAAGAAGTTTGCCAAACTGATGCAGTCAAGATATCAAATGAGTATGATGGGGGAACTTAGCTATTTTCTGGGCCTTCAAGTCAAGCAGAATGAAGAAGGCACTTTTATTTGTCAATCCAAGTACACCAAAAATTTGCTGAAGAAATTTGGAATGCAAGATTGTTCAAGTGCATCCACTCCCATGGCCACTACAATAAAATTGGATAAGGATACTGGTACATCAGTAGATATTATTGATTAGAGAGGTATGATTGGCTCACTACTCTATCTAACTGCTAGTAGACCTGATATTATGTATGCTACCTGTCTTTGTGCAAGATTTCAAGCAGATCCAAGAGAACCTCACTTAACAGCTGTGAAAAGAATTTTCAAGTACCTTAAGGGTACAACTGATCTAGGATTGTGGTATCCCAGAGAATCAGACTTTAAGCTAATAGGTTACTCAGATGCAGATTTTGCAGGATGCAAAATTGACAGGAAAAGCACAAGTGGAAGCTGCCAATTTCTTGGAGGCAGATTAGTTTCTTGGTTTAGCAAGAAACAAAAGTCAATTTCCACATCAACTGCAGAAGCAGAGTACATTGCTGCAGGAAGCTGTTGTGCACAGATTCTTTGGATGAAGAATCAGTTACTGGATTATGGGTTAACATACTTTAAAATCCCTATTTACTATGATAATCAAAGTGCTATTGCTATGACAGGTAATCCAGTTCAACACTCAATGACAAAGCACATCAGCATTAGGTACCACTTCATAAGGGAACATGTGGATGAAGGTATAGTGGAATTGCACTTTGTTCCAACAGATCAACAACTAGCAGATATCTTCACAAAACCACTGTGTGAAGCTACTTTTACAAGATTGGTAAATGAACTTGGAATGATTTCAGGTTCTTTCTCTAAATCTGCTTAGTTTATGTTCTGATACATCAAATTTTATGATCAGTATTTACAGATATTACTATCTTTGTGTATTCTGTGCTTAAATTGGAAATTGTTTAAGTGTTGATTGTTGTCTGATGTGAAATTCTAAACTCTAATAGTGATATGAATTTTTATGTGACTATTCAAGCCAATGAGGATAATTGTGCTAGATGCCAACCTAGTAGTCTACAACATACTAAAGTCCCATATTTGAAGTAATCGTTTATGTGGAAATCTTTTAACACAAGCAAATCCTGATATTGAGCTTAGTTAAGTTTAATTTGTGTATCTTATTACTAAGTCAAAAACTAGAATAGTGCTTCTTATCTGTTAAGTTCTGATGTTAGTAAATCTGATGGATGTACTAAGTGCTGATAGAACTCACTTATCAAAAGAAAAAGGAAAAAAAAAGGGAATAAAAATCAGGTACTCCTTTGAGATCTAGAGTAAAAATGTGGAAGGGAAGTCCCAAGTGCATTGCTGGTATTAAGTAATATGCATCAGAAAAGCAAAATAAATATTTTTCTTAGTGACTTTTCACACTCTATGATGACTGGAGAAATACACTGATAATAGCATAAATTTTGATAAGCAGTCGTAACTCACTTACACTGAGAAGCCACTGTAAAATGGAATTTTAAAAGATGCATAAAATGAGCACAAAATAGTTGAGGTGGACTCATGCATGAACTCATTCTAAAGTAGACCTCAGAATACTAACAGATTTTGAGCAAAGTTCTTAGTTATGCCTTATTTCTAAGATGTACTGAAGTGAATCAGACTTTAATCTTTATCTGATATTTAGCTTACTGCACACACATACACTCCATATGAATGATGAAAATTACTGTGGTGATAAATATGGTTTTAGATGAACAGGTTAAGTGTCACTTGTTTAAATTCTGAGGACAAGTTATGATGGAAATTCTGATGATTAAATTCTGAAGAAACGAAATCAGAATTTGTGTGAAGAATTACAGAAATAGGCATTCACCTTTCGAGTTAAGGAATCATGTTCTGATGACTGTTAAGTTCTAATATAAGTCTAAATTCTGATATTAAATCCTGATTCTTTACTTGCCTTATTTGTGGTTAAAATCTGAAACAGTCATATTTAAAATCAGAATATGTTCAGTTTGGGTGAGATATAAACAGACAACATAATTTGGGTTAGTGGTACTCGTATATGCATAGTAATTTTTACTTGTTTTGTGTTCTCATTAACTCCTATTTTAAGCTTCCAATGGTTGTCCTTATTACTCATCAATCTAGGGAGTCGAGGGGTCATCATTTTTACTTGGAATTGTTCCCAATCCTCCCGTCCCTTGGTATTCCATTGGCTATTTAAACCAACACTTCATTTCAGCTAAAACATTCTTCACTTTCTCACAAACTCACTCTCTTTTTATTCATATCACCAACAATAGTTCATTTCAACATATTCTTGAACTATGAAACTTTCACTATTGAGTTGAGTTGTGCTTACTAGCAGCAGGAGTGGCATGTCACTGCCATTCCTGATGAACTCTGGGATTCGGTTCCACAAGAGGTTCACACCGAACTCTTGTTTTTATCAATGGAGTATCATCTCCATCTTGATAGATTGGAAGCAGAAAGGAGAGAAGCTCTCCGTCAGTAAGAACGGATTATCCGTCTCGCAGTGCTCTTCGTCAATAGCAGAAGGAGTTAGTCGTTAGGCTTCTTAGCTTAGGACTAAAGCTGTTGATGTTAGACATTTTAGAATATGACAATCTTGTAATTTTATGCATGTAATTTAAGTTTCATGAAATATATTCACTTGATATATTAATGAAATTTTATCTTTTTGCAAGATTTTGTCTTTTTGTCGTTTCATATTCTGATGACATTTTAAATCCTGATACTAACCATATACTGATGACCTTTTTAGCTCTAATACAAATCAAGTTCTGATTTTGACGTGGCAGTATTTATTTACTTGGTTTATTTATGGTCATTCTCTCATTGGTCATATTTTTACAGAATATTGGTAAAGCAGTAATAATAATTTATTTAGTGGGAACAGTTTTAAAATTTAAAATAAAACTAAACGTCCTTGATTAATGGGATTACTTGGTAAGAGGAACGGTTTTTCTCCTTGAAAAACTGCATGTGATAAGTAATGATTACTGAATACCCGTGCCCATTAATTATCTTTTACTACTGCATGTCTGACAGGTGTCTCAACGGTTATTTTTTTTTGTATAAGTAAAAGAGAGAAAAGATTGTAAAATCTTTTATTCACCTTCATATTTTATCTCTCTCTTTTTACTTTTATTCTCTCTCACATCTACTGACGATTTTTCATACAGACATTTTAGCAAACACCTTACAAGCAATTTTTTCTCTCACGTATTTCTCATGGAACCCAAGGACATTATTTTCGATGGAGCTACGTTTGTTCTTAATAACTTCTCCGCTATTCTTAGCAAGTCAGAAGCCCCATCTGAACTTCACTTCATTCAGGACTTTCTTGCTAGTTCTGATATTGGGTATGCTCTGACCGAACCTGAAGCAGTTTCTGGTACTCAAGTACTGGAGTTCTGGAGAAGCGGTGTATATGATGATGGTGGTGCTCAAGGGTCCCCAAGTATTATTTTTTCATCAGGGGAGGATGAGTATGTTGTGACATTGTCTACAGTTCGACAAGCACTGCAGCTACCTGAGAACTGTGTTTATTCTACTGTTGAAGAGCCAGTTCTTCAAAACATGATGGCCAGTCTGGGATATGAGAAGATATTGGGAAAGCTGGGCCAGTTGAAGAGATATTTCATAAGGAGGGAATGGAGTTTCTTCTTTGACTGCATAACCAAGGCTTTTGCAAACAAATGTTCCAATTTCGATGCAATTCCCATATTCAGCCAATAATCGGGTATGCTCTCATAAATTAAAGTGATTTTGACTATGCAAGTGCTGTCTTAGGTTTTATTGGGGATAGAATGACAGAAGATAGAACTACTGTTTATTTTTCTAGATTATGTCAGCTTATCTATAGTTTCTGTTGTGATAATAAGCCCCAATCTGCTAGTGAATTAATTTCATCATTCAGACTAGCTAAAAGAGCTTTTAATGACTTATTATCTACTGATAATAAGAAGGCTATGTTAAGACCCCTCCTAATTCCTTTATATGTCAAACAAGCCTTAATAAACTACGATCCAGTTAAATACACTGAACTATATCCTGATGTTCAACCATCCGAACCTCATCCATCAGCACCTACCACCTCTACTCATCCACCTCAAACTTCTCAACCTCAACCTTCAGATCATACAGTGCACCCTTCATCTTCCAAACCTAAGAGGACTAAGAAAGTACCTCGGACACAACAGAAAAGAAGGAGATTCATTCTGCGAGATGAATCAGATGCTGAGGAACAGGTTCCAGTCTCAAAACCTATTATTATAGAAGCTGAGAAGGTCTCTTCTCAGAAGGATGTTGATATTGGGAGTTCCAGGCCTCTAAAAAGGCTTAGAAAACGTAATTATGATGATATAGCTCCTAAAGACTCCTCAAAAGCTAAAAGATTCAAATCATTGGCAAAAAGGCCTGAAAATTCTGGTAAAGAAATGGAAGCAGCAGCTAAGGAAGGGGGTCAAGAATCTCTGATCTCATCAGACCCTGTTGAAGCTCACAATTCTCCTAGTGCTGATCTAGACCTTCATGCAACTCATCAATCTCCAGTACATGCTGATAACCAGGGGCCAAGTAATGAAATTGACATCCATAACTTAGAAGTGCCTCAGGTTTTGCATCTAGAAGCTCCACTAGCTCCAATCACTTTACCTACAACACCACTTCTTGATGCTGATTTTAATCCAGGATTGCCTACAACACCTTCTCTGCATCTAGATACTGAAGATCAGATTTTAGGTGAGCATCAGAATATGGCTGTTGATCAGAACTTAGTTGGAGATCAGCCCTTAGAGGATGATGTTGAAGCCTCAATAGCCTCTCATACTATTCTTTTATCAGAAGAAACTGCTGATGCCGATTCTATAAGTTCTGATGTTGCTAATGATGAAGTTACTGGTGAAGCTGCTGCTACAAATGTAGATGTTGATGCAGCTGGTCCATCAGGACATGCACCTCAACAAACTATTCATAAAGCTGAGATAGTCAAAAAGTTTGTTACAGGGGAAGCACCAGTACCTTGGAGTGAAACTCCTACCAGGATTCACTAAAGCTAAACAGACTCAACCTTTGAAGACTGCAACAAGTGGTTTTGAAGCAAGAGTGGTTACAGGAAAGGAAGCAAGAGATAAATCTGGATTGGGTAGTGCTGATGAAAGAAGGGTGCAGAACACAACCAATGATCCAACTTCCTTAAGTGAACCAGGTGTTGGAGCAACTCCTGAAAGATTGAATCAGCTTGAATCTGTACAGATGGTTTATCATACCTTCTTGAAAGAACATATCTTGTTATATTTCATGACAGCTGGAAGGGTTTACCACATAAGAGAAAATGCTATACCACTGAAGTATTTTGAGGAACTGGAACATGTTCTATTCCTACTTCAAGTGAAGAACAGAATAACAGAAAGTGCTGCAAATTATTTGAAGACTCAAATTTAGAGACAGAAGAAGCTTTATTCTGTGAAGTCTGACAACACATACTTTCCCAAGTACAAAGATCACAAGGGTGATATTGTTGAGATGAAGCCTAACTCTGCTAAGATTATAACTACCTTTCGGGGTTATAAGGCTGTAGAATTCAATCTTGAGTTTGACAAGGCATATTTGATTAGACTGGATCAGGACATAAGGAAAGCTAAAATAAATGATCTCAGGGCTGCTATCTTTCAAATTGGTGAAGATACAGTTGAATTGAAGAATGCTAAAAGGAGGATGATTGATGAACTTAAATATGCTGAGAGATGTTTGTTAAAGAACTATCTCAGAATAACTCTTGATATTAAAGAGATCAGTAATTGAAGCCAAGTCAAGATCTACAACTGCTCAAATTCTGATGTGTATACAGACTGAAGCTATTATTACAAGTTAAAGTTGGTAAAGCTTTAAGGACTGTAAGTTGTAGTTATCTAGTCAAATTCTCATGCATTTGTACTTAATGTTTTTGACATCATCAAATATCTATTAAACTTGTATATTATGCTAATTTACAAGTTGGGGGAGATTGTTAGATATATTTGATAATGTCATGTCTAATATGATTTGTGTTTAGTTTTCAGATCTTACTTAAACAGGACAAATCAGTACTTAACTGGAAATCAGAACTTATACTGAAGTCAGAACTTAAGTGGTTAGAACTTAAGTTATCAGGAGATATTTATCAGGAGATAATATCAGGACTTAAAGGAGACTTTCAGATAAGGAAGGCGACTGATTGAAAGGAAAGAAGATGAAGACAAACGCAAGAAGAGATATGCATGAAGAAGGAATTATATGAAGAATAGAATACTTGGAAGAAAAGATATCTGATTGATATATTTTAGGAAGTAGAATTATATTCCATATCAATTAGCGATTATCTTGTAACTGTGTAGTATATAAACACAGACATAGGGTTTACACTATAAGTGTTATCATTATCGAGAATAATATTCATTGTATCCCTAGCAGCTCTCGTGATATTTGTTCTGTTGGGTTCCGAAGGCATAAAACGCAGCGGATAAACGTAAATAAAACAAAAATTCGAAACCCAAAAACAGGATCCATGTATAATTATGGGCAGATTATGGAGATAACGAATCATACCTTTCAAGAGATTAACTTTTACGAACTCAACGGAGATCCTAGCTATCACGCTTTGTGTCTACCTCTCGGAGAAACACCTCTATGGTATCCACACGAGCACCTTCAAGAACGTCTCACGAACTTGACTACGGAATGGATGTACTAGCCTCCTTCTTGACGATCTGAATTGCCTCTGCCTCTCTTTGCTGCTAGGGTTTTCTTAAAAAAACGTTCAAGCCTCTTTAACCTCTCATTATCTATTTATAATGACTGATTAAAAAGGCCCATAATAGCAAAGCCCAACCCTAGTAGGTATTGGATTAAATAATAAAAACGAATTTCTATTATTTAATTAATAACTAAGTCATACTTAATTATTATGGGCAAAAACATTCCTTTTAATTCGAATTTATATTATCTCAATTAAGTCTTACTTAATTATAATAAAATTCAAATAATCATCAATTAATTTAAATCCTTAATTTAAATTAACTATTCCATTAAGTGCTCTATTTGTGCGACCCTATAGGCTATTATTTAATTGGCAATAATTTTATTCTCTAATAAAATTATAAACAATGAGCGGTATCTAGTAATACATCATTGTTACCCAATTAAACAATAATTAAATCGTGATTAGATAAAACCTTTCGTGATTAATGTTTTTTCGTGTAATATAATCCCTTTAACCATACATATTATAGATTAAACTCGAGGCATGTATTTAGTCATCCTCTTCAACATTTAATCTGGGTTTACTTGATGCATGAGTAGATTATTGAAACAAATCATTATTTGAGCATGGCCATGCTTTTATAATCTCACTCAATCAAGAGGCCAATAATATCTCTCCTAATTATAGGAGGGTTAAATCCTTTATCTATCATTCATATTTCTCATACGACTCATGATATACCCGATGTCCACTTTTATCATCACCCAATCAAAAGTAACTTTTAATGTAGTCAAAGTATATTAATCCTCGTATAGAAATATAATGATTTCAAGTCAAAGGATCGTTACACCATTATCACTGTGAGTCTTTCTTATGACTTTATTAAACATGAAGAATCTCACTGTGGGTCTGTCCAGTACCATGTACTCTCACATGTACCTATGTATTGACTTCAGTATCCCCATACTTATAACCAATGAGATGTGGTTATCTTGTCAAACAACATACTAGTCTATCTATGTATTATTATTGTCCTATATAATAATACTCGACTAGGGACCTTTAAGAATATGATATATTATATAATCTCAAGTTCAAGTCATGTACTTAAACTATACAATTTGTATCATGATTCTAAGGACATTTATTATGCTAACAAAATATCGCAGTAATTAAGGTCATAATAAATACATTTATTGAATGATCAACTGACATAAAGATAAAAGAATAATGTATTGCCTCTAGGGCACCTACACTAACAATCTCCCACTTGCACTAGAGCCAATCACCCATATATCTAATACCCATGGAACTAGTGTGACCATCGTGCTTCTGCTGCGACAAGCCTTTGGTCAGTGGGTCTGCAATGTTATCATTTGTGTGCACTTTACATATGTGTATATCACCCCTTTCATTAATCTCTCGAATAAGGTGAAATCTCCTGAGTATATGTTTAGCCCGGGAGTGTGATCTAGGTTCTTTAGCCTGTGCAATGGCTCCATTATTATCGCAGTATAGATCAATGGGATCTGCGATCGATGGAACCACTCCCAAAACAGAAATGAACTTTCGAATCCAAACGGCCTCCTTAGCTGCTTCACAAGCTGCAATGTACTCAGCCTCCATTGTAGAATCAGCTACTGTTTCTTGCTTTGAACTCTTCCAGCTTACAGCACCTCCGTTTAGACAAAACACAAAACCAGACTGTGATACAGTATCATCTCTGTCTGTTTGGAAACTTGCATCGGTGTAACCTTTTACAACGAGTTTCTCTTCTCCTCCATACACCAAGAATGAATCTTTAGTTCTTTTCAGGTACTTAAGAATATTCTTAACTGCCGTCCAGTGACCTTCACCCGGATTAGACTGGTATCTGCTCGTCATGCTCAAAGCATACGAGACATCTGGGCGAGTACATACCATTGCATACATGATAGATCCAATTGCTGAAGCATATGGAACTTTATTCATGTGGTCCTTCTCATCCAATGATTTCGGACATTGGTCCTTAGAGATCGTTATCCCTTGAGACACAGGGACATATCCCCTTTTTGCATTTTGCATTCCAAAACGATGCAAAACCTTATCAATGTATGTGCTCTGACTTAGACCGATCATCCTTCTAGATCTTTCTCTATAGATCCTCATTCCTAGAATGTAGGATGCCTCTCCTAAGTCTTTAATGGAGAAATTGCTCCCTAACCACGTCTTAACAGCCTTTAGAGAAGGTATGTCATTCCCCATTAGTAGTATATCATCAACATATAGTACTATGAATGCCACATAGCTCCCATTAACCTTCTTGTAAACACACGGTTCATCTTCGTTTTGAACAAAGCCATACTCTATGACTATTTCATCAAAACGGATATTCCATCTCCTAGAGGATTGCTTCAATCCATAAATGGATCGACGCAATTTACATACCTTGCCAGCATTCCTTGGATCGACAAAACCCTCAGGTTGTGTCATGTACACATCCTCTTCAAGGCTTCCATTAAGGAAGGCTGTTTTGACATCCATTTGCCAGATTTCATAATCATGGAATGCTGCAATGGCAAGTAAAATCCTTATAGACTTGACCATAGCCACTGGTGAGAAAGTTTCATCATAGTCAATACCATGAATTTGTTTAAAACCTTTTGCAACCAGCCTAGCTTTATAGGTCTGAACATTTCCATCCATGCCCTTTTTCTTCTTAAAAACCCATTTGCACCCTATGGGTTTTACCCCTTCAGGTGGATCAACCAAAGTCCATACTTGGTTTTCGTACATGGAATCTATCTCGGATTTCATGGCTTCAAGCCATCTCTTAGAGTCTGGACTGTTCATAGCATCTTGGTATGTGAGAGGCTCATCTTCATCTATGAGCATCAAATCACCACACTGAGTCATGAGAAATCCATATCTCTCTGGCTCATGGCAAAATCTACCAGATCTACGAACAACCTGTGTTTGTTGAGCATTATCATTATTCTGCTCTTGTTCCACTTCAGGTTCAATGCTATTTTGCGGTTCTCGATCTTCATCGAGATCTATAGTTCTCCCACTGTTTCTTTTGGAAACAAAATCTCTTTCCATGAAGACAGCATCTCGAGCAATAAACACTTTCTGCTCAGAAGGACTATAAAAATAATACGCCTTTGTTTCATTAGGGTATCCTACAAAAATGCACTCTTCGGATTTAGGTCCAAGCTTGTCAGATTCTTGACGTTTCACAAATGCCTTACATCCCCAAACTTTCATAAAGTTCATGCCTGACCGTTTCTCTTTCCATATCTCATATGGAGTCTTTTGAACCTTCTTAGTAGGAACACGGTTAAGTGTGAAAGCCGCTGTTTCTAGAGCGTAACCCCAGAAACTAATTGGAAGATCTGCATGACTCATCATCGATCGCACCATGTCCAACAAGGTGCGATTTCTCCTCTCTGAAACTCCATTCCATTGAGGTGTTCCTGGCGGAGTGAGTTGCGATACAATACCACACTCTTTCAAATACTCTCTAAATTCGGTGCTTAAGTATTCACCCCCACGATCGGATCGTAAGATCTTAATACTTGCATCTCCGCCAATTTGCTTCTCTACTTCAACCTTGTATTCTTTAAATTTTTCAAAAGAATCGGATTTGTTCTTCATAAGATATACATATCCATATCTACTGAAATCATCAGTAAATGTTATGAAGTAGTAGTAGCCTCCTCTAGCCATTACACGCATTGGGCCACATACATCACTATGTATTAGCTCCAGACGTTTAGTGGCCCTTTGACCCTTACCAGTGAAAGGGGCTTTAGTCATCTTACCAAGCAAACAAGATTCGCATTCTTGGTATGATTCAAAATCAAACTTATCCAAGTATCCATCCTTATGTAATTTGGATATGCGTTTCTCATTTATGTGGCCTAGACGACAATGCCAGAGGTATGTTTGATTTGAGTCATTTATTTTAAGTCGTTTGTTTTCTATATTACAGACAGGGTTATCTAAATCAAGAACATATAAACCATTAAATAAACGCGCAACACCATAGGTTAAATCATTCAAAGCAAAAGAGCAAATGTTGTTCTTTATTGTAAACGAAAAACCTTTCTTGTCCAAACAAGAAACAGAAATAATGTTTCTGCGAATCGCAGGCACGTAAAAACAGTCTTCTAGTTCTAAAACAAGCCCAGAGGGCATAGATAAATAATAAGTCCCTACAGCTAAAGCAGCAACTTTTGCTCCATTGCCTACTCTTAGGTCCACTTCTCCCTTAGCCAGAGTTCTACTTCTCTGCAGGCCCTGCACATTTATACAAATGTGAGAAGCACATCCAGTATCAAATACCCAGGATGTAGAAATAGACAAATTGACTTCTATAACATAAATACCTGATCCAGAAATCTGAACTGCTTTCTTTTTCTTCAGATCCTCCAAGTAAATTGGACAGTTTCTCTTCCAGTGACCATCTTTCTTACAGTAGTGACATTCACCCTTGGCCACACCACCTTTAGGCTTTAAAGCCTGTTTGGGACCTGACTTTGGCTTGGTTGTAGAATCAGATCCAATCTTCTTCTTACCCTTCCATTTTCCCTTCCCTTTGGCCTTACCTTTATTTCCCACCATCAGTATGGGAGCAGGTTCAGCTGTCTTCATGTTGGTCTCATATGTTCTCAACATATGCAACAATTCAGTAGGTGTTTTGTCAAATTCATTCATATTGTAGTTCACAACAAACTGAGTGAATTTGTTGTTCAAAGAATTCATGATTAGGTCAATACCAGTTTCCGGACCAATCGGGAAACCCAAAGTTTCAAGGTACTCAATGTAACCAATCATCTTCAGAACATGTGGGCCAACTGGTTCACTCGCCCCTTGTTTGCAATTAAAAAGTGACTTACTCGTGTTGAACCTTTCTTGACGAGTTTGGCTTGCAAACATGCTTTGCAAGTGCTCATTGATAGTATATGCATCCATATGCACATGTTGTCTTTGAAGCTCAGCACTCATAGTTGCCAACATAAGACATGCAACATCATTTGCATCATTCTCATCCTTTGTGCGTGCTGCTCGTTCATCAGCAGTAGCACCCTCAGGAAGGGGGCCTGGAGGAGGAATATCAATGACATGAAGCTTGCGCTCCTGCCTGAGGACAATCCTCAAATTCCTCTGCCAGTCTAGGAAGTTGTTTCCTCCTGTCAGCTTGTCCTTCTCAAGGACTGAACGTACGGATAGTGTGTTTGTGTTGTTTGCCATTACTCAGTATCTACAATAATAAAAGCGCAAAATAAACATTAGATTGTCTGAGTTAAAATTTTATGTTCATATGATTATGATATATTCGTAATATATCTCCCACTATTTTTTTTATCAAATTAATAGCCCTAACTATTAATTCGGAAAGTATATCCCATAAATCTTTCTAGTGAGCCAAGATCCATATTTCGTCATGTTCTAAGTCAACCACTGGTATCCTTAAAACATGATTATTTAGGTAGACAACAGTTGTCAATTATATCATATATAATTCTTGGATAATTTGGTGAACAACAATTGATCTTATCTATCTAATAGATTTTTAACCAAACTCTATGCTTCTAAGTTCATAATAGTTGAATATAACCGTTTATATTCACCTTATTATGATGACTCAGTTAAGTTAGACCCAATGATACAACGTCCGAATATAACCGTTTATATTCGTCGCATTTCACCATGATAGATAGGAGTCCCCTGCCACTGACAGCCCTTCCCCTTATCGATCTAGGATTTAATGAGTGTTCATTCATTGGAAAGCATCTGATTAAAACTTAATATTTTTTCTTAGGGATTTTAATTTAGAACGATCATGATCCCATCATAAAGAGATTCCCAATTTTTCCTTGAATAAAATACTTCAAATCAATACTCGTCAATGGTTTGATTTCCAGGTAGTGGAGGAGTCACATCGGTCTCGCTTAAAACCCACAGCCTTACAAGTTCTATGAACCCGTTGTTGACAAAATCGCCCCATGTCAGAAATAAAGAAAATTCGTATTTTATTCCGTGTTTCATAAACACGAGAATCTCATGATCGTTTGTTAATTTTAAATCTTGAGTCGTTACAGATTTTATCTTGTTTAAAGGCATGGCATGGGTGATGTATCTAATACATACATACATCATTAATCTAATTAAAACATGCATTTTTCTACTCTACACATACTATTTATACATCATATGAAAAGTACGTAAAGTAAACGTGCAATAGTTATGGCCCAATCCTATGTGATCTTTTCAGGCTAATGAAAAGATCAAGGTCAATCTATGGTGTAAAAATAACTATTACATATGTCTTCTCTATTGCTTCCATTGTCTCCTTGGCCTCCATAGGATGCCTCCTCTTTCCCTTGTCCTTCTAGGATGTTACATTAAGAATTATACTAATGAACTTACAAAAGAACTCGAGTTACATTCGAGATAAAACAACTACAAATAGAAAACGACATGCAAGTCGTATTTATTACAAACCAAAAGAATAAACCATTACAACTAAGGTCTTAAGGCCATAACTATGCACCATGCTCAGTAACCATTAAAGAACATGATAGATCATATAAAGATGACATACTATTTATCACTTATCATGATCCAATCAAGAATAATAAATAAGTAAAGCATATGTCATAAGCACAAATTAAAAACGAAACCCTAACCACGCGGTTCGACCTCCGCGGTGAGGTCGCTGGGGGGGGTTCGGGGGGGCAGCGAGCCCCCCGATGGCGGAAATTTTTGCAAAATCAAGTATCAGAATACTAGAAAAACATGTATCAGAATACTATTCCAGAAGCATGTATCAGTATACACACGATCCATATCCCAGTTACCAAAAACGTGTATCAGTATACATATTTTAAGAGATCGCATACATATGAGTTATGGCAGATCTTAAACATACTAGTATCATCATATAGATCATTAACAGATTCATCATATCATTCATATAACATAACTGTTATCATGGCAGACTCATATAACATAACTGTTATCATGGCAGACTCATCACACATGCATACTTGTAAAAATACAGTAAACACGTAACCAAATCAGCCCCTTATACACGTAGCTCTGATGCCATTGTTGGGTTCCGAAGGCATAAAACGCAGCGGATAAACGTAAATAAAACAAAAATTCGAAACCCAAAAACAGGATCCATGTATAATTATGGGCAGATTATGGAGATAACGAATCATATCTTTCAAGAGATTAACTTTTACGAACTCAACGGAGATCCTAGCTATCACGCTTTGTGTCTACCTCTCGGAGAAACACCTCTATGGTATCCACACGAGCACCTTCAAGAACGTCTCACGAACTTGACTACGGAATGGATGTACTAGCCTCCTTCTTGACGATCTGAATTGCCTCTGCCTCTCTTTGCTGCTAGGGTTTTCTTAAAAAACGTTCAAGCCTCTTTAACCTCTCATTATCTATTTATAATGACTGATTAAAAAGGCCCATAATAGCAAAGCCCAACCCTAGTAGGTATTGGATTAAATAATAAAAACGAATTTCTATTATTTAATTAATAACTAAGTCATACTTAATTATTATGGGCAAAAACATTCCTTTTAATTCGAATTTATATTATCTCAATTAAGTCTTACTTAATTATAATAAAATTCAAATAATCATCAATTAATTTAAATCCTTAATTTAAATTAACTATTCCATTAAGTGCTCTATTTGTGCGACCCTATAGGCTATTATTTAATTGGCAATAATTTTATTCTCTAATAAAATTATAAACAATGAGCGGTATCTAGTAATACATCATTGTTACCCAATTAAACAATAATTAAATCGTGATTAGATAAAACCTTTCGTGATTAATGTTTTTTCGTGTAATATAATCCCTTTAACCATACATATTATAGATTAAACTCGAGGCATGTATTTAGTCATCCTCTTCAACATTTAATCTGGGTTTACTTGATGCATGAGTAGATTATTGAAACAAATCATTATTTGAGCATGGCCATGCTTTTATAATCTCACTCAATCAAGAGGCCAATAATATCTCTCCTAATTATAGGAGGGTTAAATCCTTTATCTATCATTCATATTTCTCATACGACTCATGATATACCCGATGTCCACTTTTATCATCACCCAATCAAAAGTAACTTTTAATGTAGTCAAAGTATATTAATCCTCGTATAGAAATATAATGATTTCAAGTCAAAGGATCGTTACACCATTATCACTGTGAGTCTTTCTTATGACTTTATTAAACATGAAGAATCTCACTGTGGGTCTATCCAGTACCATGTACTCTCACATGTACCTATGTATTGACTTCAGTATCCCCATACTTATAACCAATGAGATGTGGTTATCTTGTCAAACAACATACTAGTCTATCTATGTATTATTATTGTCCTATATAATAATACTCGACTAGGGACCTTTAAGAATATGATATATTATATAATCTCAAGTTCAAGTCATGTACTTAAACTATACAATTTGTATCATGATTCTAAGGACATTTATTATGCTAACAAAATATCGCAGTAATTAAGGTCATAATAAATACATTTATTGAATGATCAACTGACATAAAGATAAAAGAATAATGTATTGCCTCTAGGGCACCTACACTAACATGTTCATCACTGAGAGAGGACAGTTCCATATTGTAATAGAGTTTATTATATTGAATAAAGTCTGTTTTCTGTTACTTGAGTTCTTTAATTCGATTTGATTGTGATAAACACTATATTCAACCCGCTTCTACAGTGTGTGTGACCTATCAAGGTGTAAATATAAAGAATGGCTGCAAGTCTGATGAAGAATCAAGTATCAGATTAAAAATGGTTCAATGATAATACAGGGTATACATTTTTGATGTAATAGGGTATTCCAGGGTATATAAATGTCTGTATGCTCAAGAAATTCTGTTGCAATACTTGGTTTATGGTGTGTATGTATTTGTAGAGTAGTATTGTATTTGTATGGTTTAGTATCTGGAAAATCAACCGTTGGTGGTTTACAAGAAATAAAGCTTACAGCACAAGTTCAATGATATGATCAGGGTTCAAGGTTGAATAGTTTAAAGCGCTTGCAATATAAAAACAAAACTTATTTTGAATACTAGCAACATGTTATGAGAAAGTTCGAAAAGATTTGCAATATATCTTGAAGAAGGTTCAGAACTACTTACCTTATCACATATGATTTCCAACTTTACTTGTACTCCTCTAACAGTTCTACTCATCAATCACTTTCCTTCTTTTTCTGTACCTTGCTTCTATCCACCGATCACTTTCTTTCTTTTTCTACGCTTCAGTTCTATTTACTGATCACTGGCTTTCTTTTTCTATCCTTGTTTACTCTGCTAGGCATCACAAGTATCTATCAATATTCAATCTCACACTATTCAAATCGTCACATAGACCTCATAAGCTTTTATCTACCCTTCGTTTTACCCTAATCCGATTTACGGATTGAAAGTTACAGCAAACACCATCAAACCATAACCACATAGGCATATAACACATCGGTCAGATAGCACGTAGCACATAGCACGCAAGATATTCGATCAAAATGATTTTTCAAAGAAGATTCGGGGTTAAAATGATCTTCCAAGTATTTAATACGAATTTTTGATCATTTTTCGGAATTAAAACGGGTCTCCGAATCATTTTATAATTAAATATCAGGATTCGAACATCCGATATGACTTTAAAATGATTAAATAATATTTATCGAGTTTTGAAAATAATTTTAAATAATATTTAAAAGCTCGAAACTATTTTTGGGGATTTTTAAATCCAAATAATAATTAAATCTAATTATTAAATCAATTAAAATCAATTAATAATTAATTAAATTAATTAATCCATTAATATTAAATTAATCGATTAATTAACATAATTAAAAACTAATAAAAATTAATTAATAAAATAAATCAGATTTATTTTTAAGTAAATAAATAATTAAAAACAATTTTTCTAATTTTAAAATAATTAAATAAATATTTTCTGAATTTAAAAATAAATGGAAATATAATTTTTGAAAACAACTAAAACAGAAATCTGAGTTTCGTAGAGTTTTAAAACAACAGGACAAAATTTGCAAGTTTTTCCAAACTAGGGGGGACGAATTGCAATTCGGCCATCATCCCCGTTCATCCCCGCCGGCTAGTCGCCATTACAGCGACTGGAGATTTTCCGACAACCATGAATCGACCAAGAATTGCACGAAACTCATGGGTATTCATCTTTTGTTTTCCAGAAACACAATAGCATAATCAGAATCATCAATAATTCAATAAATTGGCTAGAACAATCGATTAAAAATATCGCCGCCGCCTGGGCTCGTTTTCCGGCGAAGGTTGATTGGAGTTATTCAGGAATCGTTTGATAGTTTCAAATATACCAATCGATTTGTTTTTCCACGATCTACACAACCATGCAATAAATTTCATCTAATAACCCCTAACAAATAAACGCCTAATTTTCAATTAAGAACATTCAAACACATAAATCATAATTTTTAATTTCGAGAATCAAACATCAATTTCAACATGTTATTGAACTCCAAATCAGTCATATAATATACAAAAATGACCAGGATTAAATTATCTATAGGATTAAGCATCAAATCATATCAACAACATCAAGAACAAAATTTCATAATTTTATCTTTCAATAATTTGAAATAAAATAATTAAGAAAAATACCTTGATTTCTGCACTAAAAGTGTTGATTGATTCAGAAAGGTCTTTTCGAGAGCTTCGATTTGATATATGGCATGCCCGAATCGGAGTTCGATAACGCCTTCGTTTGTGCGTTTGATTTTCAAGAACATAACTAATAATTAGGGTTTTCTCTGTATTTCACTGGATTTTACTTTCTGATTATGATTATATGAATAAAATGAAATAAGAAAAGGGCTATTTATATTTATAAAATATTGGATCGTGTTGGATCGATAAATTAGTTACTTAGCCGCTAAGTAACTGCAAAAACGATTAATTTTGATACCCGTAGTGGATAATTATCCAAATCGGGCTTCATATAAAACACTTTATACGAAAATAATGTAATATTATCCCGTCTTTCGAGAATACGGGTTTTGTTGATTTATCAAAACGATTATCGTATCGAAAATTGTACGCCGGGACGCGTACAGTTCAAACGGTAATCCGGATTGAAAAGGTTAAAATACGGAATATGTTCAGAATGATCAGATTAGGTTAGGAAGGAGTGGGGATCCTTGCTACCAACTGGTTCCTTCTTAACTGGAAAGAGTATAAACAACATCGTACAAATGAGCTAACTAGCTCAGTAAGTCACAATGACAAAACTGAGAATGATGATCATCAAGTGAATATGGTTATGATATCAAGTGAAGAATGGATTATGATTTAGAATTGGATACTATATTTTTATTTTAAAACCAAGGTTAGGCTGCTGATCAGTCACGCACTAACCCCAAGCAAAGCACACATCATTGCTCTAACTACTGGATCTAAGGCACACATTGGCCTAACTTGACCATTATATGGTCTGACCACGAATCTGGTCCACAATTTTATAAAAACAATCCAATTCTAACATAATAAAAAAATTAAACAATAATAAACAATAATCAGAATCATTAACAACAGTGAGTGTTTAACAATGAAAGGGTTTCAACCCTTGTGTGGATCAACAAGGTACTTTCAAGGCTTGGATGTTGGGTAATGAAAGAATTGGATAACAAAGGAATCAATGTTTCAGGGTTTCAAGAATTTGGTCTTTCAAAGCATAAGATACCATGGGTTGAGTATATAATAATTCAGCTCAGTGTCTGGTATTTAGTTTGTATGTATTTATGGGGTAGTATCGTAGATTTGTGGTTCGTGTTTGGGTATACAATAATCAATGGCTTAGAAAGAATATGGTTCATGGCTCAAGAACAACAACTGAAATCAGGGTTTAGGTTTCTGTGCTTCAAAGCACTTGCAATGTCAACAAGTCTATCAAGTACTACAATATCTCGAGAAAGTTCAGAACACTTGCCTGGTATTAGCTTACTATCCTGCACTCGCTTCCAATCACAATCGTCTTACTTCTCAACTACCTATTTTCCTTTCCTACGTCTTGCCTCTTCTGCTCACATATGATAAGCATCTATCAATCATCAACTCACAGGATTCTATTTAACACATACTTCTATCTACCATTCGTTTCACCCAAATCCGATTAACGGATTGAAAGTTATGCAATGACCAAGTAAATACCGAATATATAGACCGATAGTCAATCAACAAGTCACGTATAACACATAATACATCACGTAATCAATGACATATCATTTATAAAGAAGTCTCGGGTCATAAATATGCTTTCGGGTATTTAAAATGATTTTTAAAGTATTTTTCAGAATTAATACGGGTCGTTGGATCAATTTCGGGTTAATAAACAGGGTTCGGTTGGCCAATTCTGGCTCCGAAACAATTTTGTAATAATTATTGAGCCTTGGAAATAATTTAGAATAATATTTTAAAGCTCGAAACTATTTTTCGGAATTTTTAAATCATTTTTAAATAATTAAATCTAATTAAATAATTAATTAAAATCAATTAATAATTAATTAAATCAATTAATCAATTAATTTTTGAATTAATTGACCAATTAATCAATTAAAAATCAACTGAAATTAATTAACTAATTAATTCAGATTTATTTTTGAATTAAAAATAATTTTCGGAATTAAAATACTAATTTTTAGAATTTTCAGAAATTAAAAATGAATTTTTATAATAAAAATAAATAGGAAATATGATTTTTAAACATTTTGTAAACAGGAATCCTATTTTTGAAAACTTTACAACCACGGGGACAAAACTTCATCATCTACAAAACTACAGGGACCAAACTGCAATTTTGCAGTCCAGTCGCCGGAAAAAGTCGTGGATGGCCGGAGAAGACGATCCCGGCGTCCTCACCCCACCAACACCTCCAGATCAACACTATACCTCAACAGGAATCTATATCTGCAATCAAAATACAACAATAACCCCTGTCCTGGCCGGAAAATGGCCAAGAACATTGCCGGATTCCGGCGAAACGACGAAAACTTAAAAAGACAACTCCCTACGATTCAAGCATCCTCTGTTAACGATATATATATCAATCGATTGCAAATTTCATACAGAACACAACCCACTATAAATCAACAGCTAATAACCCCTGGATCAAAAACCCCCAAATTTTAATTGAAAACATTCATACGGGTTACAAACCCTAATTTTGAAATTCGAAAATTAAACCTACTTTTGAGCATGTTATTGAACTCCAAATCAGACGTATAATATACCAAAATCATCAGGAAAACAAGCTCTACCACATGCAATCATCAAATCATACAAATAATCATCCGAACAAAAATTCATATTTTTCATAAAAATAATTCGAAAATAATTAAATTTATATAAAATCAACCTTTGATTCTACAGTAAAACAGGTCCTGGAATCTGATAGTACTCCTTGAGACCTTCAAATTGGTTACTCCAACTTTCCAAACGGATTTCACTAACACCTTGAATTTGTGGTTTGATTCTTAGAAAGGTTTATGAATATATGATTTTTCTCTGTAAAATTATATAATTATCTGTCTGCAAATGATTTTGATACGAAATAAAATACGGTAAAAGGCTATTTATATTTACGGGAAATTAGTATCCCGTTGGATCATTCCGGATATAAAACGGTACGTTTATTTGTAAAAACTGATCCAAACGGTATCAGTTTTCGGGATAATTATCCAAATCAGTACAATTTGTACTGCGGTCTTGGTCTCAGCGCCTGGTTACACGTATTACGAAGTGATAATTGTGATAGTTTACTAAAAAGCTCCCGTTTATCGAAAATACGGGTTTTATTGATTTACCGAAACGAATATTGTATCGAAAATGTTGCCCCGGGACCCGCGCAGGACAAACCGTACACCGGATCGAAAAGTCGAAACATGGAAAATGTTCGGAATATTACAATTAGGTAAGGAAAGAGTTCTCGAAAGAGTTTCGGGTTCCAAAAACGTAACAACGGTTGACGTCGGTTGGTTCCCGTTTTTATAAAATAGATTTTAGATACTCGGAAAAAGATTTTATAAATTTCATATGATTCATATAAATTCATAAATCAACATAATAATAATTAGGAAGATATGACAATTATTTATATTTTATTTTGGACATATAAAAATTGAAATACTCAATTAATACTATTTTTGAATATTCAAATACAAATAACACTTAACAACAGAATAGATACTGAACACACATAATAATTATTTAATAGCAAAAAAATAATTACACGATATATCCCGAATATTACACAACCTATAAGACTTAGTGGAAAAACCTTGCTTCTAGCATGCAAATCAACTCGATAGGACTTAACATTCCTATATACGACATAACTACACTCGCATCAATATCACAAATCAATTGGCAAATTAAACTAAGGGATCATGTTATAATGCAAATGCATGAATTATATACAACATAATAATAAATAAATAAACTACATGACAAATATGCAACTATATGAACTAACTATCATGAATATGCAAACTATATGGACTCACACAAAAAATTCCTTAAACTATCACCCCCAAACTTAAAATTTTCACTGTCCCCAATGAAGGTAATAGTAAGGAATCAGGCATACCTATTCGGAATCAGGATCATCACCCACAACGGGTGAACTTTCAAGAGTGTCAGGAGGCGGGTACACAGAGTCCTCACCGAAAACTGAACACTGGATATCAACTCCTGTGGCTCTGAATGCTGTCCCTAACGCCTGGGTGAGATCATGTGCAAACCTACTATGGATATTATGCACCGCATCCATTCTCCTCACCAAGCGCCTATACTGCGCTGAACCCAAACCATCACCGTCATCTGCTTCCTGTTGCTGCTGCTTGCGAAGAACCACCAGCATAAGTCTGATCAGCCGGCTGTCCACCCGATAAATGATCATATGAATAACCGAGCCCCTTCTCATCTGACTTCCCACCGTACCACTCCTGTATACTCAAGAGAGTGGAAGTGCCAATGGGGGCACTAGGTAGTTGTAGATGCTCGTGTGTGGGCCAATGAACACCAACTACCACACACAGCTTTGTCACAATTGACACATAGGGAATAGAACCCATAGTGCTCCCATGAAGAAACCTCAGAATACCCTAATAAATCACCGACCCGAGATCCACATAATCTCCCTAAAGAATTCCCCACAACAACCGTGCATGCTCCACAGTAACATCATGCACGTCAGAAGATGGCATGATGTTGGCTAAAATAAAATCCATGCATATGCAAACATGTTCATGCACGAGGCATGGAAAGTGGCATACTCGTTCATGCCCCTCTTGAACTTCCAGTGAGTCTTTGGGACACATAGTGTAGTAACAATCAAATCCAATTCAAAATCATCCCCCGTTTTTGCATTTCAATCCTCCTGCTCTGGCCTCCTCTCGGGCTGGTCGATCACCCTACGAATAGCCTCAACACTGTAATCCACCGTCAACCCCCTAACCACTGAGTACCCGTTCTTCTCCACCTTCGCATACGCGTAAAACTCGCGAACCACACTCATGGGCACAGCAGCGGGTGCTTCAGAAAAAGAAACCCAACCCATCTCCAAAATCATCTCCAGCAACTTACCATCGTTTCCTGATGGCAGAAAACCTTGCTCATTGGCTATGGGCTTCGATTGCAGCCTCGTATACTCCTCCTCAGCCTTCGGAGTTGCAAACGTAGGCCTCACACCCCCAACACTAGAAGAATCGGTGGTGTTGCTGCTAACTTGGGTTCGTTGTCTCTTGGGTCCCATTGAAATTGATTAATTTTGAGAGAAAAGATGTGTGTATAAGAGAGATTTATATTTGAGAATTGAGAAGTGATGGAGAAGATTGTGTATAAGTGTATGTATATATAGGGAATTAGGAATTAGTTTTGTAAAAAAAGTGGGAATTAATTAAGGGAATAATGGGAGTAATGGGGTGATTGAAACTGATTTGGAGAGGGAAATATGGAAGGTAGGAGAGGTAAATTCGGCTGAAAATTGATTTTGTGTTTGAATTATTGATTTTCTAATTTTTTTTCAGGTCCAGGGGGCCAGCGCGGCCGACCCGCCTGGCAGCGCGGGCGCGCCGTGCTACTGTAGTTGGCACTGAAATTTTTCTCTTTTTTTCTGAATTTCTTTTTTGTGTTTTCTCCTTGCTTTCGTCTTCCTCTATCTACTAATGTACAATAAACTTGGGTTGCCTTCCAAGAAGCGCTTGCTTTACGTTGTTAGCTTGACGTAGAATTTCCGAGATCAAGTTGCCAACAAAACAGCGCTAACCACCTCAGGGCTTGCCGTATCCACATAGTAATGCTTCAATTGTTGTCCATTTACATTGAATGCTTGGCCTGTTTCATTCTTAAAAATCTCAACCGCTCCATGTGGAAACATAGTTTTGAAAACATACGGCCATGACCATCTCGATTTTAATTTTCCAGGAAAAATACGGAGACGAGAGTTGAACAAAAGAACTTGTTGCACAGGCACAAATGATTTGAGCACTAGACCCCTATAGTGCCTCCATAAACAGTCGAATGGAAATCTCGCAAGATCGCTCCCGTTTCGTTGTACGGAATACATCTCCTGATGATTTGGTCAGCTCCTTGCCGAAATAGGAATGGATCATCCCACATATACCATTTCACTTCATGTAGAAACTTCTTCCTTTGAGCATAAGTCAAGTCTGGAGGCATAACATTGTTTACAAGGTAGTTCACAATGACGGCGAACCACGGTTCTTCTGCTTGCACCCCAAACAGTTGCTCATCGGGAAAAGACTCATTTATTAAAGACTTATCCTGTGAAGTTGCACTCGGATCCTCTAATCGAGAGAGATGATCAGTGACTTGATTCTCAGTCCCTTTTCTATCCTTGATCTCTAATTCAAATTCCAGAAGTAAAAGAACCCATTGAATCAATCTAGGCTTCGAGTCTTTCTTCGAGACAAGATATCGAATATCAGCGTGATCAGTGAAACTGTCACCTTCGTCCCAAGCAAATAAGACCGAAACTTCTCAAAACCATAGACAATGGACAATAGTTCTTTCTCAGTAGTAGTGTAGTTCCGTTAAGCACCATTGAGGGTCTTACTAGCATAGTAGATCACATGAAATATGTTATTCTTCCTTTTCCCAAGAACTGCTCCAACTGCATAATCATTTGCATTGCACATCATTTTAAACGATTCATTCCAATCAGGTGCAGTTATGACAGGTGCCTTGATCAAACTCTTCTTTAAGCTTTCAAAAGCAGCTAGGCACTCATCATCAAACTTGAAAGGAACATCTTTCTCTAGCAAATTGAACAACGACTTCAAAATTTTTGAGAAGTCCTTGATGAACCGCCGATAGGAACCCGCATGACCAAGAAAACTGCGAATTCTCTTAACAAAAATTGGTTGGGGAAGGTTTTCAACCACCCCCACCTTGTTTTATACACCTCAAGACCCTTACTAGAGATCTTGTGCCCAAGAATAATGTATTGTCGTACCATAAAGTGACATTTCTCCCAATTGAGAACCAGATTGGTCTCAACGCACCTTTTCAGCACTAAACCAAGATTATGAAAGCATTCATCATAAGAAGTTCCAAAGACAGAGAAATCTTCTATGAACACTTCTATATTATTTCCAATCATATCAGAGAAGATAGACATCATGCATCTCTGAAATGTGGCTGGTGCACCACATAGCCCAAAAGAAACTCTTCTGAAAGCAAAAGTACCAAAAAGACATGTGAATGTAGTCTTCTCTTGATCTTCTGGAGAAATACAAATCAGATTATAACCCGAATAGCCATCTAAAAGATGACAGTAGTACTCATGCTCAACCAATCTATCAAGCATCTGATCAATAAAAGGAAGAGGGAAGTGATCTTTCCTTGTAGCTTTGTTCAGCTTCATATAATCCATGCAAACTCTCCACTCTGTGACTGTTCGAGTAGGATTGAGCTCATTCTTTTCATTAGCAACCACAGTGATACCTCCTTTCTTCGGCACACACTGAACTGGGCTTCGGCCAAATATATGTTTCTTATTTATTATCTTATATAAGTCATACTTGTAGATAAGTCAGACTAAAAACAACTGAAAACCAATCCAACTTATTTGGTCTACCTGAGATACGACACCAAACATCCTACAGAACAGCTAGTCGTTTCCTCCATTTCCTGGCTGTGAGTTTCATGATAGGAATCTTGATTCACTGTTGTGTTGTGTCAATTTAGGAAAACAAGTGTGAGCTATAATGCCCAGCATAATAATGTACATTATGAAATGACTGTATGATAATCTCAAGTATAATTCCATATATAATAAATATGTTTTATTCAAAAATAGTTTTCCTCGATGATACACACCTTCTTTCGAAAACAATTCTTTAGTGGATTTATTATCCTGCAAATACCTTAATGATAAACCCAACACCTAGGCTTGGGTTACGCTATTGCATCATATTTCCAATTGGAAGAACTTAGGACATTCACAGGAGTCACCGCATACAATGATCAGTTGTACTACGAAAAATAGTAACCTTTTCCACCAGTAGAAGGACGGCACCTTCGTATCCCGGTTATCACCCTTGCCGTATTCGGGCTACGTGTCCCATTTTGGGTATACACATACTTCACAAGTTCCTGAGTACACAGAGTACCTTCGCCTGCGGTACCTTTGGTAGTCTCCCTAGTACACATAGTACTAGAGTCTACCCCTCCGAGTCCTTAAAAAAATCCTATCATATCTCGAGAACTCGAACCACATCAAAGTTCCCCAAGCGTTTTGCTTGTTGATAGAAACAGCTTATCTTATCAGTGTATATATATATATGTACTTCCGAAAATATTTGGAAGAAGTACTAAGGATGTAAGTTGACCGTTATCGACAGATAATAAGGGGAAGCTTATTTTGAAACTATATTCAATATTTAAAATAGTCGAGGTAATATTCTTTGACGATCTGAAATTATTCAAATAATTTTCTGAAATTTAGAAAGTATTTTAAATCAGGTTTTATGATTACTAAATCATATTTAAATTATTAAATAAATACTTAATAATTAATTAATAATTATTAAATAATTAAACCTCGAATAATTATATTTTAAAAGAATATTTAAAATGATATTCCTCAACCAATTTATGTTTAAGTAATTAAAGCAATCTTTAATAATTAATCGGGTTCGAAATAAATAATCGTTGGAGAATAATTCTTCTATATTAAATGAATAATGAAATAATATCCATTATTCGAGTAATTAAATCTAGTTGAGGGAACACGATATTTGGAAATCGTTTTAATAAAAGTTCAAGGTATTTAATGTTTCGCAAGTGGACATCGAGTCCCTTGGAATAAAGAAAGTACAGACTTTAATCGTCCAAAACATCTCCAGAATTATTCCCGGATTTTCATTTTAAAACTCAGACCGGCTCTTGGTCTTATAATCATACATCATGCTCATGGCGGCGTTAAAACATTCTACAACATATATATATCGTAACACAATCGCTATTTATGCGAAAACTCAAATGCTTAGCAGCATAAAGAGTATGGAATTTATACAAAAAATAGAAAAACAATCCTTTCACAATACAATATTATATGAAGTTGGGTTCGTAAACTTTCCTGGGTACTTTGAGGTGGAGGATGCTCTGGGGTCCGCTCGAAAATCTATAATCATAAACATATATCATTTTCATTAGATCCCGTTCTTATTTATGACGACTCATACATACGCGCTACTTATTAATTGTTCTCACAACTTATTTTACACTTATTATTCTTTTAAGTACTCATTCAAGTCGCGGTCTCTTTATTTTCGAAATACCTTATATCCGTTTATATTTTCATCGTCGGCTCCGCTTATGATTCCTATCGGTTTTCTAAACGCGTGGTCTTGGTTCCGATATTTTTATAAAATTGAAAACTCCTTATTTTCACTTGAAATTTTTATAACAGTTAAGAAACTCTATTTAATACTCTCTGTAAAAATTTCATGATTTATGAATATTTTTAAGTCGATCAATTCTACTCTCAAAGTTCGTAATTCGTAGCAGTTTTCATCACGTAAATCACTTTTACTAAAACGGTCATAACTTTTGATCCGTAAATCGGAAAAACAATAAAGCGATCAAGCGCCCAAACAATCCTTATAATATTTTATATCATAATCAAGTGTTACTTTTCAAGAAACTATAGTTTATACACTCGGGACTTTCTGCAGAAACTTAATATTATATTTTGTTCATTTTAGCGAGATTACGATTACGATCCGAGTTTTGTTTACGTCTTAAATCTCTATACTACCACCAACAATCATCAAATCATCATCCCAACACTAACTCCTCTCAATAACAACATGTTCTTGAGGCAACAATCATCAACCTTAGAACTAATTAACTAAACATCAAGATTACAACAAATCAACCACTAAAACTAAGTTTATAATCAGGATTTCAAAGGTTCTTGAAACTTAAACCTTAAATAAAGTGGGTCAAAGATTTATACCTTTATTGAAAGCTTGAGATGTGTTCTTGATGATGGTGAAGTCTTGGGAGTGCTTGGTAGGGTTTTTTGAACCTAAATCAACCATTAAAATTAAGAAACCAAAGGAAAGTTAATATTCATACTATTCATTATCACTTTTCTTGATTTTATTTCACCCATAAAACCTTAATGAAATGAGCTCAAAATTTACCTTACCTTAGTTTAGGATGTATGAAACTTGGGAATTAATGGTGGATCTTTGCCATGGCTAGAACTTGGAGTTATGAATTTGATTTTCTTCTCTTTCTTGCTTGGGCCGAATGGACTGAAGAAATGGGGAGAGAGAGAGAGTTTTTCTTGCTTCTTGGTTGCTTCTCTTGAAATATTGTGTTATATGATTTGTATATCTTTTAGTACATATCCTAGGACTATCAAATCTTAGGACATATCTTGCTAGCTTCTTAGGTTTACAAGCTAACTACCTAGTTTAGGTTTTAGCTTTACTACTCCTAGCTTTAGGTCATCATGCTTCCTAGTTTAGGTTACAATTTGGTAACCTAGCCATGGTTAGTTCCTTATCATAGTTAGTTAGTTTAGTTAGCATGGTTCGATACATTTATTTATTCGTTTACGGGTTTGCTCAGTCGCTTATTTGTTTTCGTAATAAATTCTCGTAAACGGTTCGAGGTGTAAATCCTTTCGTATATGTTCTTTATATTTTGAATTATCTTTCTTGGATTTGAATTTGTAGCACTTTAAATTTGTAATTATATTGTGATTCCTGTAATCCTTGATGGTTCGTAGATACGGTCATTTTTCGAAGTTCATTTTCTTCGAAAACTAACAGCATTTACATACACTCATTTGGTACATATAATCATGTTAGCAACTCCGAAACTCAATTTCTCATGCACAACATAGTGTGGGCTAAAAAGTTTTTCCCGTCTATCAGGGTTACTATTCATTAAGCGTTTCACAAAGTCTCAAAAATTTGAGTTATTACAGGGCTCACCCAAGAACTGTCAGAAATGGGATAGATGATCCCTGCATCTAGCCACTTAAGAATTTCCTTCTTCACAACCTCTTTCATGATCGGATTTATCCTTCTCTGTTTCTCAACAATAGGCTTGCTTCCTTCCTCTAGCATAATTTTCTGCATACAATAAGAAGGGCTGATTCCCTTGATATCTGCTATAGTCCATCCACTTGCCGATTTGAACTCTCTAAGAATTCTCAAAAGTTTTTCCTCATCACTACCTGAAAGGTCAGATGCAATAATAAAAGGCAAAGTAGATGCATCACCTAAAAATGCATACCTCAAATGTTCAGGAAAAGGCTTAAGCTCAAGTGTATGAGCTTCCTCAATAGATAGCTTGAGGCGCTTTGGAGAATTTTGCAGCTCTTCCAATCCAAGAGATTCAAATGGAATTTCCAGTCTTCGCTTCCACGGAGAAGCATTCAAATATTGTAACTGCTCATCACTTTCATCATCTTCACTATCGGAATCCCCCATTAAGGCTTTTTCTAAAGCATCTGATTTTAGCACATTATCCAATTCTGAAGTAACCACAAACTCGACCAATTCCACCTTAAAGCACTCCTCTTCATCAGTAGGGAATTTCATGGCATTAAAAATATTGAAGGACACATCTTGATCCTGAACTCGCATAGTGAGCTCACCCTTCTGCACATCAATCAAGGTTCGACCAGTAGCCAAGAAAGGTCTTCTCAAGATTATGGGAATCTTCTTATCTTCCTTGAAATCAAGAATAACAAAGTCAGCAGGAAAGATGAGTTTGTCCACCTTGACCAATACATCTTCCACAATGCTTCGTGGATATGTAATAGAGCGATCATGCAACTGCAAGGACATATATATAGGTTTCGGATCAGGTAAACCCAACTTCTTGAAAATAGACAAAGACATCAGATTGATGATAGCTCCCAAGTCACATTAGCATTTGTCAAATGACACTTTCCAATGGTGCAATGAATAGTTAAGCTTCCAGGATCTTTAAGCTTCGGAGGCAACTTTTGTTGCAGCATCGCACTATATTCCTCCGTGAGAGAAACGGTCTCTAATTCACTTTTCGAGAGAGAATACCTTTCATGAACTTCCCATAACTAGGCATTTGTTCAAGAGTTTCAGCGAAAGGTATGTTGATATGAAGTTTCTTGAAAACTTCTAAGAACTTAGAAAATTGCTTATCCAGCTTTTGCTTCTGCAGCCTCTTAGTGAAAGGAGGTGGAGGATAGACCTGTTTTTCCCCTGTATTACCCTCAGGAGGAGTGTTGACAACAGTTGTCTTCCTTGGTTCCACTTCTGCTTCCTTCTGCACATCTTCTTCAGCCACAACTTCAGATTCTAGAACTTGAGATTTTTCGGGATTGGCAACCTTTCTAGACCCAATGTAATTGCTTTAACCTGCTCCTTAGCTTCCCTTTTGCCTGGCACTTCAGTGTCACTAGGGAGTGTCCCAGGTTGACGATTCAGCAAGGCATTAACAATCTGCCCAATTTGATTCTCCAAGGTCTTGATAGAAACTATTTGGCTCTTGCACATGAATCTCAACTCCTCCAATTCAGATTTTCCTTTAGATTGTGGTAGCTGCTGAAGTTGGAGTTATTGCCTTGGTGCACATTGCGATTGTTGAAAACTAGGAGGGTTATATTGCTTTGCTGCATATGGATGATAAGGCTGTTGAACCGCATTCTGATTGTTGCTCCAGCTGAAGTTAGGATGATTACGGTTGTTGGGATGATAAATGGCTGGAGCTTGCTGCTGTGACCTCTGAAAGTTGCTCACAAACTGAGCCGATTCACTAGAAATAACACAATTCTCAGTCTCATATGCCCCCGCACAAAGCTCACAAACACTAGTGATCTGGTTAACTCCATAATTAGCCAAAGAATCCACTTTCAACGTCAAAGCTTGAAGTTAAGCAGCTATAGCAGTAGCTGTATCCACTTCCAGAACTCCTGCTACCTTGCCTTGCAGCATTCTCTGTGTTGGATTCTAGTATTCATTGGTTATCATTAGCTCAATCAACTCATAAGCTTTATCATAGCTTTTGGCCCATAAGGCTCCACCTGACGCTGCATCGAGCATAGGTCTAGACTGTGCGCCCAAACCATTGTAGAAACAATTTATGATCATCCAATCAGGCATGCCATGGTGAGGGAACTTCCTAAGCATCTCTTTGTAGCGATCCCAAGCCTCGCACAAAGATTCTCCAGATTGTTGTGCAAACTGAGTAAGAGCATTCCTGATTGCAGCTGTCTTTGCGATAGGGAAGAATTTAGTGAGAAACTTTTGAGCAAGATCCTCCCATTTGGTGATAAAACCTGCTGGTAGAGAATGTAACCAACACTTAGCCTTATCCCTCAGAGAGAATGGGAAAAGCCTCAGCTTAATAACATCTTCAGACACCCCATTGAACTTGAAAGTGTCGCAGATCTCGATTATAACGACTCGTGTATTTTTATATTATTTAAATGCGTAATTATGGAATTATTAAATGAATAATATATGTGTATAGCTTCTGTCAGCTATGGGTTTTATCTGTATAGGTGATTATGGTATACAGGATTGTTCGCGTAATTAATTATTAAGTATACTAAATTGTTTTCACTTTTAAAAGTGGATTTAATGCAAATTTATTTGTATAAATACTTGGAATGTCTTTAAAATTATTTAATTGGCTTTATAATTTCAATATTTATTTTTGGGATTTTATAAAATTTAGAAATCAATATTTCATCAAATATTTAACCTTGTATGATTTTCTGATTTCATTTATTTGTAAAATCTGTATTTAATTCCTGAATTCTTCAAAAATTATGAAACTCGTATTTATTTAAGTTGGAAATATTTCGGGAATTTAAAAATTATTTTGGAAATTTTCACGATTAATTTCACCCGCGCGTTGATTCGTGTAATCGATAAAAGTGGGTATAAATGGCGTTTCAAAAATTATTTTAAAATTACGAAATTTATGTTTTTATTAACTTCGGGATATTTAAAACATTTTAAGATTATTTTCATGATTTTCTGGAACCTTTTTAAGTGCACCTCGGTTCGTTAATTGTCAAATGTGAGTACGGGTTACATTTCGAAAATACTTTAAAAATTATAAAAAAATTATTTTTAACAACTCTAAATTATTTGTAATATTTTAAGAATTTATTTTGAATTTTCAGGATTATTTTTATTTGCACAATCATATCTTTAAATGCCAATTTCGGGTCAAGTAAAACTTGCAATTGAGAATTCAGTACACGTGTTGAATTTTAAGCTCGTTCAGGGCCACGTATTGGCTGTGGATTGGTTAAATATTAAAAAAAAACAAAAACACAGAAGGGTAACAACACAAACACGCGCACAGGAGGGGGAGTTGACTCTCATTTATCTCGCCGAAATCTCTCTGCTCCGGTGCTCTCACTTCTCTCTCTATCTGATTTCTTGGTCTCTCCTCTCTCAATCTCTGTCCCTCCACTCTCTTCTAACACGCTTTCCCTCTCTCCGTTTTCTAATTTCACGGTGCTTCGCCGCCCCTGCCCGCCGCTATTCAGGTTTCTTGTTGCTGCCATACTTTCCGGTGAGCCGTTGTGTTACATGTTGGTCTCGGTTCCGTTTCTGTGATCGATTATACATATATATACATGTACTTATGTATGTGTGTATAGATGTATGTATAGAAGATGGGTTCGATGTATTGTTGCCCTATATTTTCCGGTCTGTGCCGGCTGTGTTCGATGTTATTTCCGTTTGTGGTGATGTTTTAGTGACTGTGTGATTTCAATTTAAATCAATGATTTCCTTTGTGATTTTGTGAATTAATAATCGATTGAATTATTCAGATTTAAAAGAATAAAAATAAATTATTGGCAAAATTCTGAAAGGAAACCCGTATGGGCACCGTCAGAATTATGCCGTCGTCGGCGATGAACTCGTTGAGCCGACGGATTACTGGTGATGATGATTCGTGAGCCAAGTAATAAATTACAAATATTTTTTTTATAACTCTCGAAATAAAAGTTCTCGGGATAATTTAGATTGTGTTATTGGATTGTTGGATTATGGTCATTGTGGGCTTGTTGTTGTGATTTGACGTCGAGTTGTTCGACGGGTAGGCCGATAAACAGAGGAGATGCTGCCCGAATTTTTTGAACTTAAATTCGGAAATTCGGGACAGACCCTGTAATTGTCGGAATGTTGAGCGAATATAAATAAGTATATATATATTTTGTGCGAAACCTGATTGTATGTTATGGTGAATGTTCTGTCAAAATCCAGTAACCCTAATTTCGTAAAATGACGAGTATACATATTTTCTGAAAATGAACACCGAACCAATTTCTGAGAACGTGAACCCTAATTATTGTGTGTGTTATTATAATATGTATAATTACGAGTCAGGTTCGAGTATCGTTGGGTAGGATTGATATCGAGGATATGTCAAGCATACCTAGACGTCTAATGTAGGGTATTTCGGCTCTGTATGTTCTAGTCGAAGGACTCAAGAATTGAAGTTAAACTAAAGATAACCTAGTGATCAGTCGACAAGCGTAGCGAGGTTCCAAGCGAAGGACCTGAACGTTGAAGTCGGATCCAGGATAGTCTGATAGTAAGGCGATAAATCCAAGTGTCCAAGTTAGTCCAAGGTCAATCAGTATTAGTGGTAAAGCTCTGCAAGGCAAGTACCCCTGACCATCCTTTTATGGTACAGTGCATATGAATAGCTAAATGTTTTACTTTCGTAATGGAACAGAAACGTTTTAAGTTATGTATCCCCCGTATTTGAAATGTTGTTTTAAATTATGTTTTGGGGGAAAAGTAACTTCTGAAAACACCTATCTCTAAATGTGATTTAAATGAAAAGAGGCTTTGAATAGTGTGCTGTGAAAAAATTTGTTTTGAAAATATAAAAAGAGATAGGTGATAGTGATTTTGGAAACTGGATAAAGAGAATGTTTTGATCCACCTATGTCGTGGAACTTTGGAAAAAGGCAAAAAAAGGGAATTCGATTAATCTATTTGAGTTGCGTAAGAGGCCCATTATTCGGTAACGGCCCAGCATGTGGTTGCGTAAGTGGCTAATTGGGTTGTGCATTCTGTTTAACCGATTAGTCCAGCATGGGGGAAAGACCTAGCTAGTCTTTTCCCAAGATCCGGAACACATTCTATTTCTGGATGGCCGCTAGTCGCTGTCCGGTGAGGGTAGACTGATCAGCTATCTTCACCCGTTAAACGTCCAATAGATTTGATTGATTCAGTTTGAAATTGTTTAACAAATCAACGTGTTTGAGATAGATGATGTTGTGGTTCCAGTAATGGAACAAGTGATTTTGAGGTTCCCGGAGAGGAACAGGTTTTATAGGTCCTGTGATGGTACAAGTTTTATGGTTCCCGTAACAGAACAAATGATTTTGGGTCCCCGTAACGGGACAAATGGTTTTATGGTTCCTGGAGTGGAACGGAAGGTTTTAAAATTTAAATAGCACGTTAAAAGAATTGAACTCTGGTATTTATACACAGCACATGACTGATATTGTTGTTTCTCGGAGCATGCTAGTTTTGATATCCAGTTATGAATGTTTATTTGTTTTCTAACGAGCTATGAATTCTGTTCCTATCGCTGTTTTATTAAATCGTTTTTACTTGTTATTCATATAATGGTACTGCTGAGCAATTGATTGCTCACCCTTGCAGAATGTTTTATATATGTATTGCAGATGCCTAGGAGATTCTTACGCGGTAGTCAGGGCAAAGTTCCAGCTCCTTTCGTGTCAGGCTCCTCTGAGGTAGTTGTGTTCAGACCAGATGAGGTCTGTTGAGTTGCCGTATCTAAATGAATGGTCAGGACTGTGTAAAGTAATTTGGTTTGTGTTAGTTGAGTAACCTAAGTCATACTTAAACCTGGAAAAGGTCTTGGAAAAAGGGGGTCGTAATTGTATTATTAATGTTTTGGGATATATTATGTTTAGTATTATGGATGTTGGTGACGTCAACTCCTGACCCCGGGGTTGAGGCCGTCACAGTTGGTATCAGAGCTACATGTTTGAGTCCCTGATTTAGGTTATGGGTAGAGTCAAAAGAGTAAAGAAAGGTTCGTAGATAGATGTAAGTCAGCAACTCAATCAGAGGAGTGAGTCTATGAGTTTAGTCAAGGGTTTCGGAGATGTAACCCTGGCGTTTATTAAGGATTGACTGGAACTGCCCTAACCTAGAGTACATATTCTTCGCATATGTATTATTAGTAACATTTTATGGAGATTTCTAGTTTTCCCTCGAGAATACGAGTTCGATTGAGAGGATTCATCGTTAAGCGGGCCCTTGTTGTGTCAGCCGAGAAGACGCCAGCGTTATTCCTAAATATTACCTTTTCTATCTCAAGGAATGTTATTGGCCCGATTGTGTGAACTTTGTGAGTTGAATAGTATGATAATAGTCCGTGGCGGCTATGACGGTCAAGTTTTATAGTGAATGTGGATCAGAACGAGAGGTGGTATCTTTGAACCCTTATACTTCTTCCTGGAAGCGCATTTTTGTTTTCAGAGTCTTTGTTTCTTTTTTTATAAGGTGTGAACCCGATGTAAGCTACTTAGGGTTCTTTTGATCTCATTACAAATCAGATCCACCCTTTCCTATTTCTGAATTTTCTTTCGAACCTTGCTACTTCTCTAGGAAATTCTATTGGTTGATTGGGGTAAACAATGCATATGAATTGACCATTTGTCTATGTGACAAAAGGGTCTGGTGGGACGCCACCGAATTATGTGTTGTGACCGTATGGTACTAAGACTGGCCATCTTATGTACTTGTATGGTTGCTCCCAGTCATACTTATATCTTTCTCACTGCTTCTTCTTATTCGATTCCCTCGAGCCGGAAATTTTATTGGATTTTCTATGGTATTGAATTTCTGCGATTAGATAGTCCTCGTTATTGAAAGCAAGTAAGACCAACTGTTGAGAAGAACGAGAGTCCTATATCAGGATATCATTTAAGAATAATGGTAATCGTGAGAATTCAGGACCTAATGATGGAATTATAGCCTCAGGAATAGTAAATCAATGGTTGATGGGTTACTTGCGGGTGACAAGAAATCATCCTTAGAAGAAAGGTTGGTTGAAACATGAACGATGGTGCTTAGTAGAGTCAGTGTCCCTTAAGCTTGACTCAATTTATCGGCTTGTTCTACATAGTGTGTGACTAATATATTCAGCCGACTTTTGTGGTATGTTGGATAAATTTAGCTGTTGTACCTGAGTAGTGATGGGAAGTTGGTTAGTTGCTGTTATATTGAGGAATCATGCTACGGTGTTTAGTTTCTTTATATTTTAGATTTCTTGAACTGTTGTTGATTCTGCTACTGTTATTGTTGCTATGACTACTAGTGCTGTTAATCTAGATTTCTTTTATAAATGGACCCCGATATTAAAGACTTGGGTATTGTGGTTGGGCAGAATTTTCCTGATACAGGTGCACCGTTTAAACGGTGATACCTTTTGTCAAATAATTTTTGTTATATTTTGAATAAACTCATTTATATATTTCAGGAAGATGCCACCCAAGAAAGCTACCCAGTCTAAAGGAAATAGTAGTAGTTTTACGGAGGGTCCAACAATAAATGAAATTCTAGACTTGTTACGCCAGCAGCAGCAACAACAGTTACAGTTAATCCAACAGGTTCAGCAGCAGCAATTACTGTTGCCGCAACAACAGCAAGGAGTGAACCAAAGTGCTAGTTTGAAATCCTTTCAGAATGTTAACCCTCCTGAGTTTAAAGGTGAACCTAATCCAGTAGCTGCTGGAGCATGGTTAAAAGAAATGGAGAAAGCTTTCAATCTTGTTCAAGTAAGTGAGAATCTTAAGACTGATTATGCAAGCTATTTCTTGAAAAATGAAGCGAATTACTGGTGGGAGTCCACCAGAGCGTTAGAAGGAGAAGGCCCTGTTTCATGGGCTAGGTTTACTGAGTTATTTTTGGAAAAGTATTTTCCTGACTGTGTGAGGAATCAAATGGAGATTGAGTTTCTAGAACTGAAGCAAGGTGACAGAAGTGTAGCTGAGTATGAGGCTAAGTTCACGGAGTTGGCTAGATTTGTACCAAATTATGTGTGCTCTGAAGCTCAGAAGGCAAGGAGGTTTCAAAAAGGATTGAAGCCTGAAATTCTTAGTGGAGTGGTGGCATTGCAACTCAAGACGTATCCTTCCGTAGTTCAGGCTGCCTTAGTAATTGAATTTGATCAGAAGTTAGCTGCTAGAGAAAAAGAAGATAAGAAGCGAAAGATTAATGATATGGAAGAAGCATTAGGTCAAGAAGGATCCAGTCAGAATTCTCATAAAAAGGTTGGAAGGAGTAAGGATAAAGAATTTAGAGAGAAAAGTATTTCTTTAAATAGAATTAGTAACACCTCAGCCAGCTCTAATCAGGCCAATTCGGTTAAATCGCCTATATCGGAGTGTAAGCAATGCGGTAAGAGGCATGGTGGAAGGTGTAAGGCAAATACTGAATGTTTTAGGTGTAGTCAGAAGGGACATTATGCGTCAGAATGTAAGGTGGAAAATCTAGGAATCGTCTGTTATAACTGTGGCAAGGTAGGGCATGTTGCCAAGAATTGTAGAAGTACTTCCCGAGATAGCCTTGGAGGTAGTGCATCAAAAGGTTTGACGTCTAGAACAACCAAGACTAAGACTTGTAATGTGATTAAAAGTTCAGCTGCTCAAGACCCTGATAAGGAACCAGGGAAATAATTGATTACCAGAAGAAGCAAACGATAATATCTACGAAAGCTAATATTAGGATAAGTATTCAAAAACATAAGCAAGAAGATAAGGCGTGACTAGCGCATATAAGGGATATTAGGAAGGAAACTTCAGGATTGTGGGATGAAAGAATAATGAGACAAGGTGCATTCCGTGTGGTACACTGATGTGATTTATAGGAAAGAAGAATGGATGTATGAAGTTACGTGATGATTATCAGAAGTTGGAAAAGTTGACGAATAGGAATAAATGACCCTGCATAGAATTGATTATTTATGAAAGGAACATGTTGGTTCTTGGAGGAAGACCTAAGATCAGACTACTGTCAGCTAAAGGTAAGCCTGAGGACATACCAAAGATTGTGATTAGAATGGGTTATGAGCGCTGTAAGTTTTGGTGATAATGGGCGGAGTAACGAGTGTATTAGTTGTCTATAAGGAATTAAGGAATATGGTGTATCAGGAGTACTAGCATGGTATAATCGTATTTATTGATAACATCCTCGCCCATCTAAGGGATAAGGAAGGCCAAGTTGGAAACTTAAGGAAATGCCGTGAAGGGTTGAACAGTAGCAATTATATATTAAACCTTAAAAGTATGAAGTTCTGGTCAGGAGCTGGTTGTTTGAGTAACTGCCAACCAAGCAAGGTCCATTTAGGGACCGATGTCTTGAATAGAAGAGAAGAAATGAATATGATTAAGATTACTGAGGAATTAATAGAAGGATTGGAAAGAGTAAAAGTTAGAGTTCGAATACCTAAAGGTGATATGAGTTGAATATATGAGATTACTTTCTAACCTTAGCGGATGAGAATAAGTAAGAGGTGTTCGAATGATTGGAACTAAGTTGAAAATGAGTACTGCCTATCATCCTTAGATGAAGGGTCAAAGTGAGAAGGTGATTCGGATAATATAAGATATGTGGAGAGTATATATGATGGGTCTAAAAAGGGAACTGCGGTAATCACCTACCATTGATTGAGTTTTCTATGATAATAGTTATCATGTTAGTAAGAGAATGCTACTTTGCGAAGTGTTGTATGGACATAAGCGTGGGTCCTCACTATATTGAGATAAAGTGGGAATAGAGATAGTGTTAAGTCCTGAACTAATTCAATGCATCCAGAGTGTGGTGGTGTTGACTCATAAAAGAATTGAAACAGCTCGGGATAGACAAAGAGAGAAAGTGAATTTGCATCGAAAGAATATGAATATATAGAATGAGGATCGTGGTATAGGCAAAAGCTTTACCTTAGAAGAGATTGGTTAAGTATGAATAGAAGGGGCAAGTAAAGTCCTAATTGTAAAGAACCATTCGAAGTATAAAGAATATAGGTAAAGTTGTCTATAAGTCAGTATCACCGTCGTAGTCACAGTATATATATAAATAATATGTTATACGTGTCAATGCGATATGTACCTGATTTGGACTAAGTCACTGATTGAGAGTCAAGAGGCTCTCATATGAATTGTTTTGCGTGAAACGATCAATCCAAATTCTAGATCATTAAGAGCGAGTCCTTGGTAATGAGTTATGTCTATAGTGGGTATGCGATGAATAAATCCTCGAATAAAAGAGTCTACCTGAAAGTTAGAGTCAGATGTGCTTGACAAATGTCCTCACTTGTTTAGTTAGATCAGATTCTGAGGACAAAATCTTTTTAAGGGGGGAAGGATATAACGACTCGTGTATTTTTAAATTATTTAAATGCGTAATTATGGAATTATTAAATGAATAATATATGTGTATAGCTTATGTCAGCTATGGGTTTTATCTATATAGGTGATTATGGTATACAGGATTGTTCGTGTAATTAATTATTAAGTATATTGAATTGTTTTCACTTTTAAAAGTGGAGTTAATGCAAATTTGTTAGCATAAATACTTGGAATGTCTTTAAAATTAGTTTATTGGATTTATAATTTCAATATTTATTTTTGGAATTTTATAAAATTTAGAAATTAATATTTCATCAAATATTTAACCCTGTATGATTTTCTGATTTCATTTATTTGTAAAATCTGTATTTAATTCCTGAATTCTTCAAAAATTATGAAACTCAAATTTATTTAAGTTGGGAATATTTTGGGAATTTTAAAATTATTTTGGAAATTTTCAGGATTATTTCATCCGCACGTTGATTCGTGTAATCGATAAAAGCGGGTATAAGTGGCGTTTCAAAAATTATTTTAAAATTACGAAATTTATGTTTTTATTAACTTCGGGATATTTATAACATCTTAAGATTATTTTCATGATTTTCTGGAACGTTTTTAAGTGCACCTCGGTTCGTTAATTGTCAAATGTGGGTACGGGTTACATTTCGAAAATACTTTAAAAATTATAAAAAATTTATTTTTAATAACTCTGAATTATTTGTAACATTTTAAGAATTTATTTTGAATTTTCAGGATTATTTTTATTTGCACAATCATATCGTTAAATGTCAATTTCGGGTCAAGTAAAACCTGCAATTGAGAATTCAGTACACGTGTTGAATTTTAAGCTTGTTCAGGGCCACGTATTGGCTGTGGATTGGTTAAATATTAAAAAAAACACAAACAAAAACACAGAAGGGTAACAACACAAACACGCGCACAGGAGGGGGAGTTGACTCTCATTTTTCTCGCCGGAATCTCTCTGCTCTGGTGCTCTCACTTCTCTCTCTATCTGATTTCTTGGTCTCTCCTCTCTCAATCTTTGTCCCTCCACTCTCTTCTAACACGCTTTTCCTCTCTCCGTTTTCTAATTTCACGGTGCTTCGCCGCCCCTGCCCGCCGCTATTCAGGTTTCTTGTTGCTACCATACTTTCCGGTGAGCCGCTGTGTTACATGTTGGTCTCGGTTCCGTTTCTGTGATCGATTATACATATATATACATGTACTTATGTATGTGTGTATAGATGTGTGTATAGAAGATGGGTTCGCTGTATTGTTGCCCTATATTTTCCGGTCTGTGTCGGCTGTGTTCGGTGTTATTTCCGTTTGTGGTGATGTTTTAGTGACTGTGTGATTTTGATTTAAATCAATGATTTCCTCTGTGATTTTGTGAATTAATAATCGATTGAATTATTCAGATGTAAGAGAATAAAAATAAATTATTGGAGAAATTCCTAAAGGAAACCCGTATGGGCACCGTCAGAATTATGATGCCGTCGGCGATGAACTCGTTGAGCCGACGGATTACTGGTGATGATGATTCGTGAGCCAAGTAATAAATTATAAATATTTTTTTATAACTCTCGAAATAAAAGTTCTAGGGATAATTTAGATTATGTTATTGGATTGTTGGATTCTGGTCATTGTGGGCTTGTTGTTGTGATTTGACGTCGAGTTGTTCGACGGGTAGGCCGATAAACAGAGGAGGTGCTGCCCGAATTTTTGGAAGTTAAATTCGGAAATTCGGGACAGACCCTGTAATTGTCGGAATGTTGAGCGAATATAAATAAGTATATATATATTTTGTGCGAAACCTGATTGTATGTTATGGTGAATGTTCTGTCAAAATCCAGTAACCCTAATTTCGTAAAATGACGAGTATACGTATTTTCTGAAAACGAACACCGAACCGATTTCTGAGAATGTGAACCCTAATTATTGTGTGTGTTATTATAATATGTATAATTACGAGTTGGGTTCGAGTATCGTTGGGTAGGATTGATATCGAGGATATGTCAAGCATACCTAGACGTCTAACGTAGGGTATTTCGGCTCTGTAGGTTCTAGTCGAAGGACTCAAGAATTGAAGTCGAACTAAAGATAACCTAATGATCAGTCGACAAGTGTAGCAAGGTTTCAAGAGAAGATCTTGAACGTTGAAGTCGGATCCAGGATAGTCTGATTGTAACACCCCAGTCCCACATCGAGGAGATTTGGGACTTCTGTTCAGTTTATAATGCAAAGTACTACTACTATGTGCACCAACAAATCATGATCTTTTGGGGGCCTGTGGTGGGCTTGTCGTAACCCAGATTGGCTGCACTTGGGACAGTATGCTTCGGTTTATTTCGTACTCGTAATCGAGACTTGACCCGGTTTTCTAAAAAGACTCGGGATTTGACCCAGGTTGTCATATATGGTATCAGAGCCGACTCTCGAAAGCTTGATGCGTCAAGTTGCCGAAGGTGGGGACACGAAGGCTGGTGGTATTATCCCACAATGGCAAGAGATCCGGAGGTGGGGACACGAAGCCAGCCGGTATCATCCCATAATGGCTAGAGAGGCGAAGATTTTGACCTATGGGCTGTCTGTTCTGGCCTGACGAGGACGTCAGGAGGTTAAGTGGGGGAGTTTGTAACACCCCAGTCCCACATCGAGGAGATTTGGGAGTTCTGTTCAGTTTATAATGCAAAGTACTACTACTATGTGCACCAATAAATCATGATCTTTTGGGGGCCTGTGGTGGGCTTGTGGTAACCCAGGTTGGCTGCACTTGGGACAGTATGCTTCGGTTTATTTCGGACTCATAATCGAGACTTGACCCATTTTTCGAAAAAGACTCGGGATTTGACCCAGGTTGTCACACTGATAGTAAGACGATAAAGCCGAGTGTCCAAGTTAGTCCAAGGTCAATCAGTATTAGTGGTAAAGCTCTGCAAGGCAAGTACCCCTGACCATCCTTTTATGGTACAGTGCATATGAATAGCTAAATGTTTTACTTTCATAATGGAACAGAAATGTTTTAAGTTACGTATCCCCCGTATTCGAAATGTTGTTTTAAATTATGTTATGGGGGAAAAGTAACTTCTGAAAACACCTATCTCTAAATGTGATTTAAATGAAAAGAGGATTTCAATAGTGTGCTGTGACAAAATTGGTTTTGAAAATATAAAAAGAAGGTGATAGTGATTTTGGAAACTGGATAAAGAGAATGTTTTGATCCACCTATGTCGTGGAACTTTGGAAAAAGGCAAAAAAAGGGAATTCGATTAATATATTGGAGTTGCGTAAGAGGCCCGTTATTCGGTAACGGCCCAGCATGTGGTTGCGTAAGTGGCTAATTGGGTTGTGCATTCTGTTTAACCGATTAGTCCAGCGTGGGGGAAAGACCTAGCTAGTCTTTTCCCAAGTTCCGGAACACATTCTATTTCTGGATGGCCGCTAGTCGCTGTCCGGTGAGGGTAGACTGATCAACTATCTTCACCTGTTAAACGTCCAATAGATTTGATTGATTCAGTTTTGAAATTGTTTAACAAATCAACCTGTTTGAGATAGATGATGTTGTGGTTCCAGTAATGGAACAAGTGATTTTGAGGTTCCCGGAGAGGAACAAGTTTTATAGGTCCTGTGATGGGATAAGTTTTATGGTTCCCGTAACAGAACAAATGATTTTGGGTCCCCGTAACGGGACAAATGGTTTTATGGTTCCTGGAATGGAACGGAAGGTTTTAAAATTTAAATAGCATGCTAAAAGAATTGAACTCTGGTATTTATACACAGCACACAACTGATATTGTTGTTTCTCGGAGCATGCTAGTTTTGATATCCAGTTATGAATGTTTATTTGTTTTCTAACGAGCTATGAATTCTGTTCCTATCGTTGTTTTATTAAATCGTTTTTACTTGTTATTCATATAGTGGTACTGCTGAGCAATTGATTGCTCACCCTTGCAGAATGTTTTATATATGTATTGCAGATGCCTAGGAGATTCTTGCGCGATAGTCAGGGAAAAGTTCCAGCTCCTTTCGTGTCAGGCTCCTCTGAGGTAGTTGTGTTCAAACCAGATGAGGTCTGTTGAGTTGCTACATTTAAATTAATGGTCAGGACTGTGTAAAGTAATTTGGATTGTGTTAGTTGAGTAACCTAAGTCATACTTAAACCTGGAAAAGGTCTTGGAAAAAGGGGGTCGTAATTGTATTATTAATGTTTTGGGATATATTATGTTTAGTATTATGGATGTTGGTGACGTCAACTCCTGACCCCGGGGTTGAGGCCGTCACATCGATGAAATCCCTGATATGCATGTTGGGATCTTCTATAGGAGAACCCCCAAACTAAACTAAATTATGTATCATCTGGATCGTGCTTGACTTGATCTCAAAAGTGTTAGCCGAGATGGCTGGTCTGATAATGCTGGACCGAATATCATTGATCTTAGGCTGAGAATAGTCCATCAAAGCCTTCAGATTTGCTGCTTGATCTCCCATCTCAACTAGTGCTTCTTCCTCAACTTTCTCTACTTCTTCAAAAACTTTCTGAGCTACTACCACTTCTTCCTCGGCTTGATCCAGTGTTCTCTTACGAGACCGAGAACGTGTATGCATAAACACTCGCTAGAGTACCTGAAACACGACAAGGAAACAAGTAACAATGTCCGAGTCAATGAACTTTAACGATCACTGATGACAAACACATAAACTAAAAATTAACACCGAGTCCCTGACAGCGGCGCCAAAAACTTGTTAGGACGAAAACAAGCGCTAATAATACACGCAAGTATACGCGTTCGCAAGTAATATAGAATTTTTTCTAGTTCGTTCCCACAGAGACTCTTTTGGTTAACTTAAGATTTATGCACTTATGCAACAATGATATGGTTATTATTCAATGCTAAGACGAATAACAAATTTGATTTTGTTTATAACTAAGATATTAACTAACATGTAATTAACTACGAGAATAAAGGTTGATTTACTATATGAGACAAACATGGGATTCTAACTTCATTAAATACTTCATTCAAAATCCTTGTTCTTAACCTTAGCATACAATGGTGATGACAACTAATCAGATAACACGAAACTGATAAACGCCAACTTTCATTGCACGAATACCATACTACCAGACATCCACAAAAGAGATACAAGCTAAATAGACACCAAGTATGTTGAGACCCTATATGTCTATAGAATTTGACAACACAAAGGTTTAATTCGCAAGTTATCTATCATGATTACATAGGGCAAGTAAGATGGTTAAAATTACATATGAATCATGCATAACAAATACATGAACCTATGCTAGCATGGCAAGTTCTAAACCTCTAAATTCACTGTCGCTTCATTAGAGATTAACACGCTATCTTATATGTTCATGACACACATAAGATGAATAAGCACAACCAATACTAGAATATCATACAATCACCACACACTAAGATATTGAAACAAGATTAACTATTGAAATCCATAAATAAATCCGTTATAACCCCACGATAACGATTAGTTCATAACCGAACTCCTCATCGTCGTGCTGATGAAAGCATGGTATAACAAACTATGTCTTTATAAAATGAATAATAAAAAAAGTACGTAATCCAGAGTATAGGTTCAACAAACAAGAAACGAGCATCCAAGATTACAACTTAGAACAAAGAATCACAAGAATAAACTAGATTTTTTTCACCTTCGTTGAATTGTGCTATAGCTCTTCTGTAATATTCGGGATATATCGTGTAATTATTTTACTATTAAATAATTATTATATGTGTCCAGTATCTATTCTGTGAATTAATTGTTAAGTGTTATCTGTAATTGGATATTCAAAAATAATATTAATTGAGTATTTTAATTTTTTATATGTCCAAAATAAAATATAGATAATTGTCATATCTTCCTAATTATTTTTATGTTGATTTATGAATCTATAAGAATCATATGAAATTTATAAAATCTTTTTCCGGGTATTTAAAATCTATTTTATAAAAACGGGAACCAACCGACGTCACCCGTTGTTACGTTTTTGGAACCCGAAACTCTTCCGAGTGCTCCTTCCTAACCTAATTGTAATATTCCGAGCATTTTCCATGTTTCGACTTTTTCGATCCGGCGTACGGTTTGTCCTGCGCGGGTCCCGGCGCAACATTTTCGATACAATATTCGTTTCGATAAATCAATAAAACTCGCATTTTCGATAAACGGGAGCTTTTTATTAAACTATCACAATTATCACTTCGTAGTACGTGTAACCAGGCGCTGAGACCAAGACCGCAGTACAAATTGTACTGATTTGGATAATTATCCCGAAAACC